>NC_045698.1:91112370-92315942 GCF_009834535.1 Camelus ferus
ACCCGAGGTGCAGCAAGGAGCTGCACAGAGCAGGGGAGCAACCAGAGCCAGAAGGGGGGGTGACCTGCCCACCTACCAAGCAGGAGTGCAGCACCTGACTGCAGTGTTGGAAGGGGGCACGATCTGCTTGCCAACCGGCATTGGGAGCAGCACAGACGAGGGGCGCCACCAGAGGGCCTCTGGAAGCAGTGAGCTAAGTTCACACAGCAGGGAAAGGACAGGAGCCACAACAACCACAAAACAAAAAGGAGGTCCCATTCAATAACAAGGGCAGGCTCTATCAGGTCAATGGCCACACTCCTAACCAAAGTAAAATAAGACGTGACAACCAGCCATACTTAAGAAAGACCTCTCGAGAAAATCATTAAGAGTGCAGAGTCTCCACAGGAGCACATCCACTTTTTTCCTTCATTTTTTCTCTGTTCTATTTTCTTTTACTTTTTTAAATTTTTACTTTTTAAACAATTCTACATGTCTCTATGTTTAATCCCTTTAAAATTTGCCTTTTAAGATATTTTCATTATTTATTAAAATTCACCTCAATTTCATTTTTATTTGTCTTGGTTTTGTTCTCCTCTTATTGATTATACTCAGTTTTCAAATATTTTTCTTTCTTTTTTCCTCTTTTAAGGTTATTAAAATACATCTAAACTTGACTTTTATTTTGCTTCAACTTGTTCTTCTGTTACTGATTATACCCTGTTTTCAAATCTTTTTTTCTCTAATTTAAAATTCTCTCTTTTTTTTTAGTTTTATTTCCACTACACTTTACATAGATAAATAAATAAACTCCTTAAGGACCACAGTAGATAACTGATATTCCGTAAGACACAGGGCCAGAGAGATATGCGCAAGATGAAGAAGCAGAGGAACCACTCCCAAGTAAAGAACAAGAGAAATCCCCTGGAAGAACGATCAATGAAACAGACATCGATAGTCTACTAGATCAAGATTTCAAAAAAGGAGTGATCAAAGTACTGAAGGAACTAAAAGAGATTCTGTTTAGAGACAGGTGTCAAAAACGAGATTTAAGCTACAAAGAGGAGCCAATTAAAATTGGAAAACTCATTTGCTGAGATGAGAGCTGACCTAAAGGCTGTACAAACCAAGCTAGATAATGCAGAGGAATGAATAAGTGACCTAGGAGACAGAACAGCACAAAGCACCCAATCAGAACAGTGGAGAGATAAACAAATAAAAAACAATGAAAACAATACAAGGGACCTATGGGATAATATAAAGCATGCCAATCTATGCATAATAGGGGTTCCAGAAGGGGAAGAAAAAGTAAAGGGAATTGAAAAGGTATTTGAAGAAATCATGACTGAAAACTTCCCAAACCTAAAGAAGGAATCAGATATCCAAACACAGGAAGAACCCAAACAGACCCACACCAAGACATATTATAATCAGGATGGCCACGATTAAGGAGAAAGAAATGTTCCTAGAGGCAGCAAGAGAAAAACAAAGAGTGAGTTACGATGGAATCCCCATAAGGCTCTCAGCTGATTTCTCTACACAAACATTACAGGCCAGAAGGGAGTGGCAAGATATATTCAAAGTCCTGAATGAAAAAAAGATGCAGCCTAGGATACTCTATCCAGCAAGGCTATCCTTTAGAATAGAAGGAGAGAGAAAGAATTTCACAGACAAGCAAGAACTAAGAGTTTAGCAACACTAAACCTATGCTAAAAGAAATACTGACAGGTCTACTCTAAATAGAAAAGAAGCAGGATGCTACAAAAATGAGAAATCATAACTGGAAAGGTGATAACTACCATGAATTCCAAATAGAATAAACACAAAATTGTAAAAGAAGACATCTAAATCATTAAAGAGTGGGACGAGGGAAGCAAGGAAAGCCACTGTGGAAAACAGTATGGAGATTCCTCAAGAGTAGGAACAGACTTACCATGTGACCCAGGAATCCCGCTCCTGGGCATATATCCAGAAGGAACCCTACTACAAAATGACACCTGCACCCCAATGTTCATAGCAGCACTATTTACAATAGCCAAGACATGGAAACAGCCTAAATGTCCATCAATTGATGACTGGATAAAGAAGAAGTGGTATATTTATACACTGGAATACTATTCAGCCACAGAAACTGACAACATAACGCCATTTGCAGCAATGTGGATGTTCCTGGAGAATGTCATTCTAAGTGAAGTAAGCCAGCAAGAGAAAGAAAAAATCTAAAAAAAAAAAAAAAAAAAAAAAAAAAGAAAAAGAAAAAAAAGAACATAAATACAAAACAGAAACAGACTCACAGACATAGAATACAAACTTGTAGTTGCCAAGGGGGCAGAGGGTGGAAAGGGATAGACTGGGATTTTAAAATCTAGAATAGATAAACAAGATTATACTGTATAGCACAGGGAAATATATACAAGATCTCGTGGTAGCTCACAGCAAAAAAAAAAAATGTGACAATGAATATATGTATGTTCATGTATGACTGAAAAATTGTGCTCTACACTGGAATTTGATGCAACATTGTAAGATCATTATTACTCAATAAAAAATGTTAAAAAAAAAAAAAAAAGACCCAGACTGCCAAAGCAATACTGAAGAAAAAAGAATGAAGCTGGAGGAATAATCCTCCCAGACTTCAGAGAATACTACAGAGCTACAGTAATCAAAACAGCGTGGTGTTGGTACGAGAACAGACATATGGAGCAATGGAACAGAATAGAGAGCCCAGAAATAAACCTACACACCTATGGTCAATTAATCTTCAACAAAGGAGGCAAGAATATACAATGGAGAAAAAACAGTCTCTTTAGAAAATGATATTGGAAAAACTGGACAGCTGCATGTAAAACAATAAAGTTAGAATACTCCCTCACACCATACAGAAAAATAAACTCAAAATCCAAAAATGGGCAGAAGACCTAAACAAGAAATTCTCCAATAAAGACATACAAATGGCCAACAGGCACATGAAAAAATGCTGAATATCACTAATTATAAGAGAAATGCAAATCAAAACTACAATGAGGTATCATCTCACACCAGTCAGAATGGCCATCATTCAAAAGTCCACAAATAATAAATGCTGGAGAGGAAGTAGAGAAAAGGGAACTCTCCTACACTGCTGGTGGGAATGTAGTTTGGTGCAGTCATTATGGAAAACAGTATGGAGATTCCTCCAAAGACTAAAAATAGACTTACCATATGATCCAGCAATCCCACACCTGGGCATATATCCAGAGGGAACTCTAATTTGAAAAGACAAATGCACCCCAATGTTCACAGCAACACTATTTTCAATAGCAAGACATGGAAACAACCTAAATGTCCATTGACAGATGACTGGATAAAGAAGAAGTGGTATATTTATACAATGGACTACTACTCAGTCATAAAAAATAATAAAATAATGTCATTGGCAGCAACATGGATGGACCCAGAGATTATCACTCTAAGTGAAGTAAGCCAGAAAGAGAAAGAAATATATGATATTGCTTATATGTTGAATCTAAAAAAAGACAAATGAACTTATTTACAAAACAGAGACAGACTCACAGACATGGAAAACAAACTTATGGTTACTGAGGGAGGGGGAAAGGGGTAAGTATAGATAAACTGGGAATTCGAGATTTGCAGATAATACTATATATATAAAATAGATAAACAAGTTTATACTGTATAGCACAGGGAACTATATTCAGTATCTTGTAGTAATCTATAATAAAAAAAGAATATGAAAATGAATATATGTATGTATATGTATGACTGAACTATTATGCTGTAGTCTAGAAATTGACAGAATATTGTAAACTGACTATACTTCAATTAAAAAAAAAGACAGTATGGCATGAGATTAACTTACAGATTAATGAAACAGGACACAGAACAAAATCTGACCCATACAGATATGTTCAACTGACTTTTGACAAAAGTGCCCAGGGAATTCAGTGCGGGGGGGGGGGGGATATTCTTTTCTATATAGTTATGAAACAACCAGGTATCCATACAGGAAAAGAAAGTAAGATCTTAGTGTAATGAACAAAAATTAATTCAAAATGGATCAGAGATATAAATTAAAAAAAGAAAAGAAAATTCTCACAGCAACAGAATTATTATACATGTCCTAGATAAGGGTTAGGAAGTTTCCTTCCATATATCTAGTATTTTTAAATTTTTATCATGAACAGGTTTTGCATTTTTGTCAACATTTTTCTCTGTGTTTACTGAAAGGACCATGTGTTTTTTGCCCTTTCTCTTACTAATACAGTATACTCCATTAACCAACTTATGGATGGTAAACCTCTTTGCTTTCCTATGATAAACCCAACTTGCTCACATGTCTAATACTGTCAATATACTCCTGGGTTTGGTTTGCTGTTATTTTCTTAATAATTTTTGCACGTAAGTTCATGAGATAACAATCTGTAGTCTTACTGTGATGTTTCTGTCTGGGTAATAATACTAGATTACCAGAGTAATACTATATTCATAAAAGAGGATGAAAACATTCCCTCTTATGTCTTCCAGAAGAGTTTGCATAGGATATGTAGTAATGCTTCATTAAATTTAAACATTTAGCAGTAAAGCCATCTGGGCCTAGGCATTTCTTTGGGGAAATACATATAATTATTATTTACTTTTTATAAGTCTGTTTAAAGTTTCTATTTCTTTTTGAGTGTATTTACAGTTATGTATGTCTTTTTAAGACTTGTCCAATTTTTGTTAAAAACTGCCTTATAAAGTTCTCTATTTATACTTTTAGGATAGTTACACCCTCTCTTTCATGACTGATTTTGATAGTTTCTGTCTTCTCTTTTATAAATGGTCATTCTAAATCAAGGTTTAACAATTTTGTTGATCTTTTCAAAGAACTTTTCATTTCACTGATTTTCCTCTATTGTTTTTCTGTTTTTTATTTCATTGATTTCCACTCAAGTTTTATTTCTGTTTGCTTTTAGTTTACTTTGTTATTCTTATTCTTAAGATGGAAATTTAGTATGAATGGAGGTCATTCTTTTCTCAAAAATGTGCTATAAATTTCCCTCTAAGGTCCTTCAGTTGAATCCCATCAATTATGATGTATGTTCATTTTCATTAATTACAGAATTTTTTTTATTATTTTACTTTTTTATTGATGTACAGTTATAATGTGCAAAATATTTTCTAATTTCTGTTGTGACTCTTCCTTAATCTATAGGTCACTTACAAAAGTTTTGTTTAAATTCCCACATTTTGCTCTAGTATTTATATTTCACTTCCAATATCCTCAGAGGACAAACTGTATGACTTCAGCCCTTTTTAATTCGTTGAGAGTTGTTTTATGGCCTAGAATATGCTCTATCTTGGAGAACAATGTTTTGAATCTGAAAAACATTACGTATCAGATCAAAGTGGTTGACAGTACTTTTTTTTTAAGTACAGTCAATTATAATCTGTCAATTTCTGTTGCACAGCATAATGTCCCAGTCATGCATATACATACATATATTCATTTTCATTTTTTCACTAAAAGTTACTACAAGATATTGAACAGAGTTCCCTGTGCTACACAGAGGAAACTTTTTTTAAATCTGTTTTTATTTACAGTGGCTAACATCTGTAAATCTGAAACTCCCAGATTTATCCCTTCCCATCTCCTTTCCCCGGTAACCATAAGATTGTTTACTACGTCTGCAGGTCTGTTTCTGTTTTGTAGGTGAAGTCATAGAGTTCTTTATAAAAATTTTGAGATTCCACACATGAGTGGTACCATATGGTATTTTTCTCTTTCTGGCTTACTTAGAATGATGATCTCCAGGTCCATCCATGTTGCTGCAAATGGCATTATTTTATTCTTTTTTATGGGTGAGTAGTATTCCACTGTACAAATACACCACAACTTCTTTATCCAGTCATCTGTCAATGGACATTTGGGTTGTTTCTATGTCTTGGCTATTGTATATAGTACTGCTATGAACACTGGGGTGCAGGAATCTTTTCAAATTAAGAGTTCCCTCCGGATATATACCCAGAAGTGAGATTGCTGGATCATATTGTAGGTCTATTTTTAGGTTTTTGAGGAATATCCATACTGTTCTTCATAATGGCTGCACCAAACTACATTCCAACCAGCAGTGTAGGAGGGTTCCCTTTTCTCCACATTCGCTCCAGTGTTTATCACTGATGGACTTTTGAATGATGGCCATTCTGACTGGTGCGAGGTGATACCTCATAGTAGTTCTGATTTGTGTTTCTCTGATAATTAGTGATATAACAGTACTTTTAAAGCTTAGTCTTAAGCAATTTTTCAGTCTAGTGGTTCTACTGATTATTCAGAGTAGAATTTTGAAATCTCCAGCCATAACTGTTAAATTTCTATTGATCCTTTCTATTGTCAGTATTTATCTCTTGTACTTTGGAACTCTGTATTTACATGTACACAGAGTAAAACTGTTGTGTTTGTAATATATTGATCCCTCTAGTAATATTTCCTATCTTACAGTCTATTTCCATGGATACTGATATAATCATTCCTGTTCTCTTATAAATACAATTTGCCTAGTATGTCCCCTTATATCCCTTTACTTTCAGTGTATTTGTGCTGTGAAGCTAAAATATCTCCTGTAGACAGCATACAACTGGATCTCTGACTGTTATGGATCTGATCATCTGTCTTTGATGGGTATGTCTAAACCACGCACATGTAATGAAATTACTGATGTGACTGCAAAATGTTGTCTGCCATTTTACTATTTATTTTGTAAATGTCTCATGTATTTTGTTCCTTTTTCTCCTTCATTGCCATCATTTCTGTTTAACAAATATTTTTAGTGTACCATTTTAATTCCTTGGATGGTTTTTAAAAGCTGTCTTTTGTTATATTCTTCATGATTTAACTATAGACTACAATATGGATCATGAATAACACAAAGCTGTCCACTCTCACCGCTTTCAACCAATACTGTACTAGAGATTCTAGTTAGGGTAATTAGGCAAGAAAAGAAATCAAAGGCACACAGAATTTTAAGGAAAGAATAAAACTGTCTCTACCAAAAATGACTAATCCTGTATGGAGAAAACTGTAAGTACCTACCAACTTAACTACTAGAACTTAGAGTATATCAAGGTCACAGGATATAACATCAATATATAAAAACCAATTGTATTTGTCTATACTTGCAATCAATAAAATAAAAATGAAATTAAGAAAACAATGCCATTTAGGGAAGCATCAAAAAGAAAAAAATTCAGAAGCAATTTAACAAAAGTCTAAGACTTATACAATAAAAACACAAAATATTACTGAGTGAAATTAAAGATGATATAAATATATGTAGAAACAATCCATGTTTATGGACCGGAAAATGTAGTACTGTTAAGACTGCAAGTCTCCCCAAATTAATCTACAGATTCCAAATATTCCTAGGCTTCCAGTTTCTGATTAGGCATTCAAGAAATTTGGAAATTACCACTCTGTTCTAATAAGTAAAAAGTTGAACAAACTGAAAAATCAGTAACTTTTCTTAGATCCCTAAGAGGAGTGTGGTAACAAGGGCAAATCATTGTCCCCAGATTGGAAAGAATGACAAATACAGAAAATCAAAACTTAGAGCAGCAATCTCAGAGGAAACTAGTGCCAGGGTAGGGAAAAATTGGAGCATAACTGACAAACTGCTAGAAGCTCAGCATGGACTACTATGAGTTAAAAACTCTAGGAAGACAAAGGCACTGCAGAGACCTCAACTCTTTTTTGAGTTTACTTCCTGAAATCTCTACCAGGTTCTAACAGTGACTAACAAAGCCCCTTCTGCTTCTGGCGCGGGAATGAAAAGGAACCACTCTGAAGCATGCCACCACATTCTTCTTAAGAACGTCTGCCCTGAGGAGAAACTATTCCATCAGAGCCTAACAAACCTGCAGAAAGGGAAACATCTAAGTCAAGTTGGCTCTAGCCTCCTATTTGGAGAAAGCAGCAGTCCTGTCAAACCTACAGGGAGGGAAAAAAACCTAAGAAACATGTAAAATTCACAACCCAAAGGCAAAGGCTCACTAAAAGAATGAAACCTATTAAAAGAACTATAAAATACACTTCCTACCCCAACACCTTACTATCGTATTACTAAAGGTCTATTTACAGCAATTCCTTTTACCCAGGACATCGTGTCTGGCTAGCAAGAAAAAGTTATAAGGCATTCTAAAGGGCATAAAATACAGCTGGAAAAGACAGAGCAAGCACAAGAAACAGACTCAGATGTGGTAGGGATGTATAAAAATAATTACACACAATGACCAAGTGGGATTTAACTCAGATATGCAAGGTTGGTTCAACATTCAAAAATCAATCAAAGTAATCCATCACATCAACAGGCTATAGAAGAAATATCATATAATCATATCAACAGATGCAGAAAAACATCTGACAAAATGTAACCCCTATTCACAATAAAAACTCAGTACACTAGGGAGAGAGGGACTTTCTCAACTTGATAAAGACTATCCATAAAACATCAACAGCTAGTATCACACTTACTGATGAGAAACTCAATGCTTTACCTAGATTAAGAACTAAGGAATGATGTTCACTCTCCACCAAGGCTTTTCAAGATCATACTGGAAGCCTTACCTAATATAATAAAAAAAAAGTATATAAAAGGTAAACAGATTGAGAAGACATAAAACTACCCTTGTTTGTACATGACATGATTGTCTATGCAGAAATCTTGAAATAATTAACCAAGAAAACTCCTGAAAACTAGTAAGCAATTACAGGTGAATATACAAAAGTTAACTACTTTCCTATACAATAGCAAGAACATATGGAATTTAAGCAAAAAACACAATGTCATTTACATCAGTATTCCAAAAAATGCAATACAGTTGCTCCTTGAACAACACGGGGGTTAGTTAGGGGGTGCCAAACCTTCTTCCGTCAAAAATTGGAGTATAACTTTACAGTCAACCCTCCAAATCTGCAGTTTCAAACCCGCAAATCCACCCAACTGCAATTCCTGTAGAACTATACAGTTTAATGAAAAATATCCACATATAAGTGGACCTGTGCAGTTCAAACCAGTGTTCTTCAAGGGTCAACTGTCTTAAGGTAAAAATCTAACAAAATCCATACAAAATCTGTATGAGGAAAATTATAAAACTTTAATGAAAAGTATCAAAGAAGAACTAAATAAATATAGAGATATTCCATGTTCATTGGCAAGAAGACTCACTGTTGTCAAGACGTCAGTTCTTCTCACTTGATTGATAAACAATGCAATCCCAATCAAAATTTAAGCAAGTTATTTTGTGGATAAATAACAAACATAACATTGAAAGGAAAGAACAAAATCAAAGGGCTGACATTATCTGACTTCAAGATTTACCACAAAGCTATAGTAATCAAGACACTCTGGTACTGGTGAAAGAATAGATCAGTGGAACAGAATAGAGAGGCCAGAAATAAACCTCCATAAACACAGTCACCTAATCTTTGACAATGCAGCACAATGGAGTAAAGTCAGTCTTTTTAACAAATGGTGCTGGACAACTGGACACCCACATGTGAAAAAAATAACCTAGACATACACTTTACGTCCTTGACAAAAATTAACTCAAAATGGACCACAGATCTAAATGTAAAATGCAAAACTATAAAACTCTAAAAGGTGGGGGAAGGGTAATAGCTCAGCGGTAGAGTATATACTTAACACGCACAAGGTCCTGAGTTCAATTCCCAATACCACCATTAAAAAAAAAAAAAAAAAAAGAAAGAAAGAAGGAAAAAAAAAAAACCCTAGAAGATAAAAATACAGGAGAAGACCTAGACTCTGGGTGTGGCAACAACATTTTTAGCTACACCACCAAAGGCATGATACATTAAAATATCATAAGCTTTGATAAGCTCAACATAAGTGTGATAAGCTGCACTTCATCAAAATTAAAAACTGCTCTACAAAAGACACAGTTAAGAGAATTAGACAAGTCACAGACTGAGAGAAAATATCTGAAAAGGTAATTCTGATAAGAGATTGTTATCTAAAATACACAAATAACTCTTAAAACAATAAGAAAACAGATAACATGATTAAAAAATGGGCCACAGACCTTAACAGACAACCCACCAAAGAAGATATACACATGGCAAGTAAGCACATGGAAAGATGCTCCACATCATATGTCATTAGGGAAATGCAAATGAAAGCAATGAGATACCATTCATTTAGCCATATTAGTATGGCCAAAATCCATAACACTGACAACACCAAACGTTGGCAAGAATGTGGAGCAACAGGAACTTTCATTCACTGCTGCTAAGAGTGCAAAATGGTACAGCCACTTTGGAAGACAGTTTGGCAATTCCTTACAAAACTAAAAATATTCTTGCCATATACTTCAGTAATTATGTTTCATGGTATTTACCCAAAGGAGTTAAAAACTCATGTCCACAGAAAAATTTGCACTTGGATGTTTACAGCAGCTTAATTCATTAATTGCCAAAACTTGGAAGCAACCCAGATGTGCTTCAGAATATGAATGGATAAAATAAACTGTAATACATTCAGATTACAGACTAGTATTCAGTGCTAAAAGAAATGAGCTGTTAAGCCATGAAAAGACACAGAAGAAACTTAAAAGTATATTTCTAAGTGAAAGAATCCAATCTGAATACACCACATACTGTATGATTTCAACTATATGCCACTTGGAAAATGCACAACTATGAAGACAATAAAAGGTAGTGGTTGCCAGGGGTTGGAGGAAGGGAGGAATTAATAGGTGGAATTCAGAGGAATCTCAGGGTTGGAAAACTACTCTGTATGATACTCTAATGGCAGATATGTATCTTTATATATTTGTTCAAACACATAGAATGTACAATACCAAGAGTGAACCCTAACATAAACTATGTACTTTGTGTGATAATGATATGGCAATGCAGGTTCAACAACTGTAACATATATACCACTCTGGTGAGGGAAGTTGGTAATGGTGGAGGCTATTCAAGAGTAGGGGCAGAAGGTTTATGAAAAATCTCTGTATTTTCAGCTCCATGCTATAAACCTAAAATTGCTGTAAAAAAATATGCTATTTGGAAATAAATGATATATCATTTCTTCTAAAAATCCCATCAGACTTTATTTATAAATCGACAAACAGATCCTCACATATATATGGAAAAACAAAGGACCTAAAATAATCAAAACCATTCTAAAAATCAACAAAGTTGTGAGACTTATAATACTGATCTGAAACCTTACAATAAAGTCACAATAATTAAGACAGTAGTATTGGTACCAAGATAGAAAAAGTTACATGAAACAATAAATATTAGTTCAGAACAAACAAACAAACATCATACAATCAACTGACTTTCAACAAAAGTAACAAGGCATTTCAATGCCTTTTCATCATATGGCACTGGGTCACCTGGCTATCCTTAAGCAAAAAATAAAAAGTAACAAAAACAAAACTAAAAATTAACTCATAATGGAAATAGGCAAAAATCTAATAGCTAAATCTGAAAATGATCTAGAAAAAAATCCAAAGAGAAGGTAATTGTTAGGTTAGGTTATGCAAAGATACTATGAAGAAAAGAAAAAGATAAGCCACAGAAAAAATAAAATTTATATGCAAATCATATATCTGATAAAGAACTTGTGTCCAAAACATAAGTTCTTACAACTTGATAAAACACAATTGAAAATCACGTATCTCATAAAAATTTGTATCCAAAACATATAAATTCTCACAACTTGATAAGACAAACAATACAAATGAAAAATAGTGAAAAGCTCTGAACATACATCTCAACATAGAAGGCACAGGAATGCCTAATAAGCATGTGAAGAAATTCTCAACAGTACTAGTCACTACTGAAATCCAAATTAAAATTACACTGAGATAACTATAAACACATACTACAGTGGTAATAATCAAAAACACTGCCAATACCAAGTGATAGAGAGGATGTGGAGAAACTAGATCCATTATATGTTGCTGGTGAGAATGTAAAACAATAGTCATCTTTTAAACAATTTGGCCTTTCCTCAAAAATTAAACATACAACACAGCAATTTCACTAATGGACATCTACGAAAGAAATTAAAGTGCACAGACTATATGAAGATATGTGTGAATCCTTGATAGCAGCGTTATTCACAAAAACCCCTAAACTAAACAATAAAAATTTTCAAAATTTTCACCTTCTCATGAATGGCTAGAAAAAAATGTGAAATCTTCATAGAATGAAATACAACTTAACAATTTTTAAAAAAGAATGTGCTATGAGTGATATGTGCTAAAACTGGGATGAATCTCAAAAACATTATGTTAAGTGAAAGAAATCAAAACAGAAGACTAATCTAAAATATTTGCAGAAGGTAGATATTATCTATCATATTAACTGTAAAAGGCATGAGAAAACTTTTTCAGGTAATGTTAAGTCTTCTAAAACTGTGACGTGCCAATGTATTCATTTACTATATATTACTGTACTGTAAGCGTGAGATGGGTCAATTTTATGGTATGTAAATTATACACCAATAAAGCTATTTTAAGAAAATTGTCTAAGAATACACAAAAGAAAATCTTTACAAACTTGGAGTAGGTAAAGATCAGTTGAAAAAAAGCCTCCTTTGGACTTCACATTTAAAGTAGTCACCACAAAAAATAAAAAGGCAAGACACAGTCTGAGAAAAATATCTATAATACATATATCTCACAAAGATATATAACTAATACAACTCAAAAATAAATAGATAACCTCAAAAGAATTGAATCAGCTTTCCACAAAAGACACATGAGTGGTCATCAACTACATGCAAAAATGTTAAATATGATTAGTTATCATGCAAATGAAAATACCACAGTGAGATCTCATTACAAGGACACCAGAATAGCTAAAATTAAAAGAGAAATCATATCAAGTGTTGAAGAGGATGTTGAACAAATAGAATTCTCATTAACTGGAGGTGGGAATGTATGTAAATGGTAAACCACTCAACAAAACATTCTGGCATTTTTTTTTTTTTTTTTAAGTTAAACACATCACACAACTCAGCCACTGTACTCGAAGGTATCCACTTAGGAGAAGCAAAAACACGTCTATACAAATATTTCTACGTAATTGTTCATAGGAGCTTTTTTGTAATAGTTAAAAATTAGAAACAACCTTAATGTCTTTCAACAGATGAATGGATAAATACATCATGGAATATCCAAATAATGCAATGCTACTGAGCAAATTTACAAAATGAACCACTGCTACACACAGCAACATCAGAGAATCTCCAAAACATTATGCTAAGTGAAAAATCTTAGACATAAAAAGCTGTACATGATTCCATTTGATAAAACAGTAGGAAATGTAAACTGATCTATATGTCAGAAAGCACAACAGTGGTTGCCTGGAGATGAGGGCCCAAGAAAGGAGAAATTATAAACAGACAACTACATAAAAGGTATTTATGAAAAATTTAGAGTTATAATTACACTTGGTGAAAAACTGAATGCTTCCACCTTCCAATCACCAACTCCCCTTTTGGAATGAAAACAAGTAAAAGAAGTCTACTCTTACTTCATCTCTTCAACACTATACTGTAGTTTCTTCCCAGCACAATAAGGCAAAAAAACGGGGGGGAGCATTCACATTAGGAAAAAAAAGAAGTAAAATTATCTATTCGCAGATGACAAGATCATTTATTTAGAACATCTTAAGAATCTATAAAACAGCTACTAGAACTAATACATGAATTTAGTAAGAATGCAAAATATAAGATTAACATATACAACACTTGAACACTAAAAACAAAATACTGCTGTGAGAAATTTAAGAAGACTTAAATTAAGAATGATCACTTTGTTTACGGTTCAAAAGAGTCAACTGTTAAAATGTCAATACCTCCCAAACTGGTCTATAGATTCAGTGTTTTCCCAGTCAAAATCCTAGGCTTTTTTTTTTACCTAATTAACAACCTGATTCCAAAATTCATAAGGAATTATAAAGAATCTATAATAACAATTTGGCCAAGTTGGAAGACCCATACTACCTTATTTTGTGATTTATTATAAAGCTACAGTCATCAGGATAATGTTGTAAGGGCACCAGGTAAAAAAATATATCAATTAAATTTGAACAAATATGCAAAGGATAGAGAAAGGATAGTTTTGTCAACAAATGCTATTGGAATAATTGAATACCCATAGATAAAAAGCTGAAATTAGACCCATATCACATACCATGTAAAAAAAAAATCTCAAAATAGATCACAGACCTAAATATATCATAGTAAAATCTAAAACTATAGAGCTTCCAGAAGAAATTATAGAAAATAATTCTTTGTGATCTTGTGTTAATCAAATATGTCTTATATACAAGAAAAACAGTTCATTAAAGGAAAAAAACCTGATAAAATGAACTTCATCAAAATCAAGTTCTTCAGCTCTTCAAAAAATAATTAACAGATGGAAAACAATCCATCGAGTGGGAGATATCTGCAAGTTACCCAACTCTTAAAGGACCTATATACAGCATATATAAAGAAATTAAAATAAGACTAAAACTCAAAAATAAGAAATTAAACATGTCTGCCACCCACCTCCCCATAACCCTCCTCCCCCAAATGGGCAAAAAATTCAAAAATACACTTTACAAAAGATATACCACTGACAAGCACATGAAGATACTCACCCTCATTAGCCTTTAGGAAAATGAAAATTTAAACCACAATCAGGTATCATACCAATCAGATAAGTCAACTTAAAAAGACTGACCTTACCAAGTGTTAGTAATGATATGATGTGGAACAAATAGAACTCTCATTCACTGCTGGTGGGAATATAAAATGGCACAACAACTTTGGACAAGAGTATGGCATTTTCCTGAAAGGTTAAACATCCACTTACTACATTAACCTAGCCATTACTAGGTATATATCCAAAATAAATGAAAGTATGTGCCCACATGAAGTATAATAATTTAGCTATTCCATTTGTAAATATTTACTTGAGAAATAAAAGCGTATGTCCACAGTACACAAATGTTCATAGCAACAGTATTCAAAAATAGGAGACTTAAATGTCCATCAGTAGTTGAATGCTAAGCAAATAGTGGTATATCCAAGCAAATAATACTGCAATAAAAAATTAAGTATTGGTACAAATAACATGGATAAACCTCAACATAATTTTACTGAGTGTGAGAAACTAAGCAAGAAAAGAGTATACACTCTATGGTTCACCTTATATAAAATTCTAGAAAATGTAAACTAATCTATAGTGGCAAGAAAAAAAAAATCAGTGATTCCTGGGGACCAGGGGAGAGAGCAAGGAAGGATGACAGAAGGTTTACGAAGAGGCATGAGGAAATTGTTGGGGGGGGGGTGGTGATGAACATGTTCATTACCTTTACTGGTACTTTTATGGGTGTATACATATGCCAAACTTATTAAACTGTATAATACAAATACGTGCAGTTTAGTTTGTCAATTACACCTTAATAAAGTTGTTAAAAAAGACATAATTGAGAAAGTGAAAATGCAAACCAAATAATGAGATAAAATGTGGTCCAATACCTGTCAACCTGCATCATTCTTACAATAAACACAAACAACTCAACCTTCAAACAGGTGCATACACACACACACAAAACTTAGAGACTTCACAAAAGAGTACAGAGGAAGCAATGGCCAAAAAGCACAAGGAAAAGTGCTCAATATCATTAATCAGCAGGAAAATGAAAATTAAAACCACTTCACAGTGACTAGAGCAGCTAAGCTAAGACTGATGACACCACATGTTGGTGATTACGTAGAAACTGGAACAGAACTCTTACCCATTGCTGGTGGGAGTTTAAAATGGAACAACTACTGGAACACAGATCAGCAGTTTCTCACACATAGTTTATAAAACTTCAAGACACATTATAAAGCTACAGTAATTACAACAATGTCATATTTACTCAAGCACAGACAAAATCTAATGGAATAGATTTGGAGCCCAGAAACAGGCACACATATCTGTGGGTAACTGATTTATGCAAAAGGTGGCACTGAATTAAAGAACTGAATGAAAACGGGAGAACATAAAGCAATCTATATGGAAAATCACACTATACTACAGCATACTCAAAAGTCAATTGAAAGGAAAACAAGACAATTTCTAGAAAGTAATAAGGGAAAATACAGAAATATTTCTTAAGCAAAGGAACAAAAACAACAAAAGGAAAAGACTGAATTACTCTACATTACAGTTAAGAACTTGTGTTCATCCAAAGATACTACTAAGAGAATAAATAATACAAGGCAGAGTGGGGGAAAAGATACTCGCGACAAAAATAACCAAGCAAGAATTCTTATTCAGAATACACAAAGAATGGCCACATCTCATTAACAGAAACACAATGCATTAAAAAAAAAATAAGGAACAGACTGAAGAAGCACTTTACAAAAAAGGTTATTCAAATGAAAATGTACTCATTAATCAGCAATCAGTAATTTGCAAATCAAAATTATAGTGAGATATACATATACTCAGTAGAATAAATGAAATCAAGCAGTCAAAAAGAAAATGACAATACTAAGTGGTGGTAAGAATATGGAACAATAGGAATTCTCATACATTGCTTTGGAATACAACTTGCAATGAACAATTAAAGCTGAAAATAGGCACATGCTGTAAACTAACAATATTCTGCTAGGTACACCTACAGAAATGTTAACAAGTGCATCTAATGTACAAAGATGTTCACAGCCGATTTACTTATAATAGCCCTCAACTATGCAAACAACGAAATAAATACTCATTAATGAGAACAAACTAACTATATGCAACAACATAGACACACCTCATAAACATAACATTGAGCCATAGAAAACATATATAAAAGAATACTGTAAGATTACATTCATATTAAGTTCAAAAGTAAAAAACCAAACTACAGCATTCAGTTGTGCATATCCTCAGGCTAAACTGATTAAAATTTAGGAAAATGTGATCTCTAGGGGAAAGAGAGTTGATATGAGAAAAGACAAGCAGGCTGCTTCCAGTGTGCTGGCAAGTGTCAATTTCTTGATCTGAGCAGCGATTAGTCAAATGTTCAATTTATTATTAACTTGTTAACATGTACATATAGGTTACCTGCACTTTTCCCATTTAAGTCACAGAAAAAAGTTCCTATTTGGGTCAGAAATAGGAAAAATAAGTATTTGTTTTTGTCTACATATGTATTTAAAATATTAGAAAGATATGCAAGGCATTAACAGAAGTCGTTAGCTTTTTATGCAGATGAGCTGAATAGTGTGGATAATAAGAAAAGTGGAAATATTTAAAGTATAACTTGTATTACTTTGACTTCCAAATAGTACAAGTTTATTACTTAGTCAAAAATTATTTTTAAAATTATATCTTTTAAAAAAAGGGTATTACTTCTGATGTTAGTGAAAGGTTATAACCATTTCCAACCTCACTGACTAGCAGAGTGCCTGACACATGCAGGCACTCAATAAATGTGTTCTAAATGAATTAATGCCTCAGTGCTTGAAATATTCTGACTGAAATGCTTATTCTCTCCTCCTCTGCCTAGCTAATCCTGCTTATCTGTAGAATCCATTTCCACAACTTCCTCCCCAGAAGTTTTCTTTCCACATCACACAGTAAGAGCCCAAAAGCAGTCATCCAAATCCAAGGTAATTCAGTCTTGTTTCATCCTAATACCATGGAGATGACAATCTATGCTTATTTGTTACATAAATGATTGTTTCAATGAATACAAGCAATAATTTTATTTAAAAATCACATGTAATGATGTCTATACTTTCTTGAGCTACAGTGAAAATTTACTGTGACAACTAGAAAGAACTGAATTCTAGGGGAAAAAATTCAGATTCATTTCAAAATAAAGACAATTACATTTCAGATTTGATTTATTCCCTATCTCCCTTGTTTATAGTAAACTGTAAAATGTTTACTAGTTTAAATGACATGTAAAATTTCATTAAGAGATAAGAGGTTGTACTTTAGATGCTTTATTATAATGTATACAAAACTAGGGTTTGGGAGATAAACCTCATAAAAACTCAAAGACCTGCCCCCTCAGTTAAATTTCTGGGAGTTCCATGATTTGGGGCATGACAAAATATCCCCTAGGAGGTGAAATACAAGGCACCTCACAACATCTAGCACAAAAAGAGAGGCACAATTCTTGATTAGTTGTTTGGCATCCTAGAGGTAACCCATACTGAGTGACCCAATTTCAGAGTTGCCTGTAAGGCTGCCAGTAAATTCAGGGTGCAGTATAAGCACTGTACCACTTGGGCTTTATGATCCAGCATATTCAACAATGGATTGATTATTTAGTGTTCATGTCAAACAGAGATGCTCTAAGGAATCTCAAATCATTAACATGAGAATTACAGTGCAAACCTCTAGGATTTCTGAAGTACCTATGCCCTCTTCTGCAAATAACTATTCTACTTTTGAGAAACAACTTCTGGCTTGCTACTGGTCCTTGCTGAATGCCTGACCATGGGACCTCAGGTGACTATGTAGCCTGAACTTCCCACCATGAACTACATTCCTAGCCTTAAGGGTTGGGCATGAGCAGTAGTAATCTATTATCAAATAAATATAGTGTATAGGAGACTGAGTTTACCCAGGTCCAGAATAAACTGCATGAGCAGGTAGCTCAGACTGCTTCAACACCAGTTGTGTATGCACTGTCCCCTCTACCTCAATCTGTGCTTGTGCCTATGCCCACCTGGGAAGTTCCTTACGACCAAGTGGACTAAGGAAGAAGAAACCTGAGCCTGTTTCACAGTTGAGTTGGCACAACATGCTGGTATTACCCAAAAGTAGACAGCCCCACTCAAAAGTGACCCTAAAGGAAGGCGGTGAAGGAAAAATCCTCCTAGAGAATAGAACTTCAAGTAGTACATTTGGCTGTCCATTTTATCTGGATTGAGAGGTGGCCAGAATTACTGATCTAAACAGATTCATGGGCAGTTACTAATGGTTTGGTTCAATGGCCAGAGACTTGTAAGGAACAGGATTGGAAGACTGGTGACAAGGAAGCCTGAGAAAAGGTATGTGGAATGGGACAGTCTTCGAAGATAGTCTGTGTCCCGTGTGAATGACCAAAGGGCATCCATTGCAGAGGTAAACAAAATGACATGCTCTACAGATGTCAATCAAACTCCTTCCCCAGCCACTCCAGCACTTGTTCAATGGGCGTATGAATGAAATGCCCATGGCGGCAGAGATGGAAAATATGCAGGGGCTCAACTGCTAATGTTACTGCTGGGTACCTAGACTGCCAAAAGCAGAGACCAATACTGAATCTCTGATATGGCACCATTCCTCAAGGGAACCACTGAGTCACCTGGAAGCAGATTATTTACATTGGACTTTTTCTATCATGGAGGAGGCAGATACTTGTTCTTACTGGAATAGACACATTCTGGAAATAACCTGCCTTTCCTGTACCTAATGCTTCTGCCAGCACCACTATCCACAGGCTCACAAACTACCTTATCTATGGCCTCTATTCTAGACAGTATCATTTTTGACCAAGGAATTCATTTTGCAGCAAAGGTTTCTGTCTCTCCCAATAACCAGAACACATCGGTCTGGTATTCAAGGTGTGGAAATAGGAGTGGCTCCTCTCATTGTTAAACCTAATAACTCATTCACAGAATTTTTGCTCCCCCTCCCTAAAACTTTGAGCTCTGCTGGTTTTGAGTCTTAGTGCCCAAAAGATTGCTTCTACCAGGAAACACAATAGTTCCACTGAATTAGAGACTTCCATCTGGCCACTGAATCAAAAGGCAAGAAAAGGGGTTATCCTACTAGTCTGAGAGATTACGCCCAATCACCAAGAAGAAACTGAGTTGCTGCATACAATGGCGACCAGGAGGACTACATCTGATGCACCAGGGATTCTCTTAAGCCCCTTACAGCACTTCCATGGTCCACTGTTAAAGGTTAACGGAAAACTACAGCAATAAAAGGGGGAGGCGGTAAGACAAGTAAAGACCCTTCAGAAATAAAGGTTTTGCGTCTACCATCAGGTGAAGAACCCAGAACAGCTGAAATTCTAGCTGAGGGCAGAACTACTGAATGAGTAGTGAAAAAAGGAAGCTAGAGATATCAACTCATTCATATGGAAGCCAAGTAACCAAAGGAGTACCAGTTATTTAGTGCTGCTCAAATCCAAATGCATTATTTCTCAGTTTCAAATATACTTTGTATACAAGCTTCTGCACAGCAAAGGAAACCAGAAATAAAACAAGAAGAAAACCTACGGAATGGGAGAAAATTTTTGCAAGTGAAACCGACAAAGGCTTGATCTCCAGAATATATAAGCAGCTCATACGACTCAATAAGAAAAAAATAAACAACCCAATCCAAAAATGGGCAGAAGACCTAAACAAGCAATTCTCCAAGGAAGACATACAAATGATCAAAAAGCACATGAAAAAATGCTCAGTATCACTAATTATCAGAGAAATGCAAATCAAAACTACAATGAGGTATCACCTCACACCAGTCAGAATGGCCGTCATTCAAAAATCCACAAATGACAAATGCTGGAGAGGCTGTGGAGAAAGGGGAACCCTCCTACACTGCTGGTGGGAATGCAGTTTGGTGCAGCCACTATGGAAAACAGTGTGGAGATTCTTCAAAAGACTAGGAATAGACTTACCATATGACCCAGGAATCCCACTCCTGGGCTTGTATCCAGAAGGAAATCTACTTCAGGATGACACCTGCACCCCAACGTTCATAGCAGCACTATTTACAATAGCCAAAACATGGAAACAGCCTAAATGTCCATCAACAGGTGACTGGATAAAGAAGAAGTGGTATAGTTTATACAATGGAATACTACTCAGCCATAAAAACCGACAACATAACGCCATTTGCAGCAACATGGATGCTCCTGGAGAACGTCATTCTAAGTGAAGTAAGCCAGAAAGAGAAAGAAAAATACCATATGAGATCGCTCATATGTGGAATCTAAAAAACAAAAACAAAAACAAACAAACAAACAAAAACAAAGCATAAATAAAGGACAGAAATAGAGTCACAGACAGAGAATACAGACTTGTGGTTACCAGGGGGGTGGAGGGTGGGAAGGGATAGACTGGGATTTCAAAATTGTAGAATAGACTACACTGTATAGCACAGGGAAATATACATAAAATGTTATGATAACTCACAGAGAAAAAAATGTGACAATGAGTGTGTATATGTCCATGAATAACTGAAAAATTGTGCTGAACACTGGAATTTGACACAACATTGTAAAATGATTATAAATCAATAAAAAATGTTAAAAAAATATACTTTGTAATAAAGGATCTGGATTTAGTCAAGACTCTCCTTTGCTCAGCTGGAGATGTTAAAGCTTTATCAGTAAAGGGTGCTAGTAGAAGGACACTGCAGTAGAAAAGTGTTCTTTGCTCTGCAGGGTGTGTGTGTTTAAGGCAAAGGGAGGTCCTATCTCCAGATTCAGGGCCCAGCTACACCCTAGCACGAGGTAGGGGAATTCTACTGCTTATCAGTCCTGGTCAGAGGTTCTCTTCCTGACAGCCTTGACCTAACAACTGTGGACAGTTCTGGTTCAGGGCAACCAAGTGAACTTCTCCATTATCTATTGGACTATTCTCCAACAGGGTCTGAATTTCAGTTTTAGGGAGAGGGTTCCTCTTTCAAGTTTGTTCCTTCCTTGGGTATTCTCCCTTAGCTCTTTTATCCTTTTAAGTACCTAATTCCTTGAAATAGTTAATAATTCTTAAAACTGTCCCTGTTCAAATTACTATGTGGTTTCTCTCGACTCACTGATATGGGGAGTAATAATTACCTTAAAATCTACAGAAATAAGCTCTATTTTTATAAACTGGAACACTATTAGTGCTCCTTCTCCTATAATACATAGTACTCATATTCTGTTGATTGTAATAATCATATCCTAATGCTATTATGCTACAATAATATTAACGGAAGCCAAAAATTATTTGATGTTTAATATATGTTAACTATTATTCTAGGTAGTTTATTGCTATTGACTCATCTAATCCTAACAACCACCCTACAACAACCTATTACAAGTATCACTCAAACACAAAATACAAATATTCTGGAATTGTTCATTAAATAACAAATAAACTTCTTTAATAACCATGTTTGCTGTGAAGTTCATGACAGTTACATTAAAGCATACCATGACTGATGTTTAAAAAAATTTTCATTCATTTCAATTATTTTAAAGATAAACTTCATTGTCTTGATCACAGACTAATGGTAAATTATCATGGCTGGTTAGTAGCTACATAAAGTCCTTACAACAAATTCATGACTGTTCATAACAGCAGAAAACAGAAGATATTCCAAAGAATACTAAGATTCCTAAAACATAACCGTAACCATTATCAACCCAGGTTATTCTGTCTCTCTGTAATGAGTAAACTACTAACTCATTACAAATCATTAAAGTGAGTTTCAGAAACACAGGAGAAAGGAACAATAGCCAAAATGCTTAAATAACCAAGAATTATATACTTTATTTGTAAAAACAGCCAATAACATGTTTTATTCTGTAGTCATGAAGCACAGACTTCATTTAACCAAAGGCTGATGATGGAAAGTTTCAAGGCTCAAGACATGGCTTTAAAAATGGCATCAAAACTGAGGTGCCCCATACCATCTATCGAGTAGACTGGAACTTGGTACTCAAATTTAATCATTTTGCAACTAAATTAATTCAGCTGCAATAGGAAGTCTTGTTTTAAAAGCCTAAAAACCTCTTCTCAACATTATTGGAAAAGAGTCACTAAAAAATTACATTGTTATGTCATCAAATTATAATTTGAAGGCAGAAAATCTTAAGAATTGCTAAAAGATCAAAATTTCTAAGAATATGGTATCTCACCATCTTTTCAACCACTATTCTCTTTTTGTACCTAATTATCTTAATGGTGATAATTGACAATTACTTATAACAGCCAGGCACTGATCTAAGAGCTTTATATACATAAGCTTATTTATTTATCAAAACTGGCTTATGGAATGGATTCTATTATTGCCCCTATTTTACAAATGAGGAAACTGAAATACAAGGGGATTAAGTAACTTGCCCCAGAAGCAGTAGAACTACTTCTGACGTGAACTCATGCAGTTTGGATCTAGGAATGTCAACTCTGTAATTGCTACTGAGAACTCTCCGTAAGTAGCTTGTTAAAACCTCATGAAGACACTGAAGTAGGTACTCTTATTATCCTCATTTTACACACAAGAAGACTAAAATTCATCCAAAGTCATAAAACTAGTAACTGATAAAATCAGGATTCTACCCTCATCTGCCTTACTCTTTCAAAAACCAATTTCTTAACTATTAAGATATATTACCTCTCTAAAACATAGCAATGAACCCATCAGATAAATGAGATCAAATCTCACATACAACTAAACATCAAATAGCAGTAATGTATCATGGTGTGTGCTAAAGATTATACCCCCAGAAATATGGAATATCAGTTGATTCCTGCCAAGTATTTCCAATAGTACCAAAAAGCAAAGACATTTATAAAATGTATTACCTACTAAGAGAAAACACACAACCTACATAAAATAGTTTTAACATAAGAAATAAATAAAATTAATAGTTGTAATTACCAAATGCACAAAGCAGCAAATGTAAACATACCTGCAAGGAGGCAAGACCATGGAGTCTTTCATAAGCACAGATCCAGAAAGCAGGATATACCAACATCTGGCAATAGTTTCTGAACTGTTTAAATGAGTAAATAAATACACACATTTACATGTATATAGATTCAACACAAAATACAAAACATGAAAAATATCCTATAATATGATAAATTAAAAATTAACTAACACTCCTTGGAAGTTCTGCCTGTTTCCAAAGGTTTCATACAGATCATGTTCACATCTTATATAATCACTATCTTAAGACACAGGGTTCAGCAATATATGTTTATTAGCTCTACCTTATTAATTTATATCATTAACTACATAGTCCTCATTTTTGTGTACTGGATCACCATATCTGATGAAGTTTAACTTAAATATTGTACTACATGTGAATATTAAAAAATTCTATTTCTGATAACTTCAATATATATTAAAGACAACACTGTTTGGAATTCACAAGTTTATCAATGTTCTGTCTTCACTTTCAACTATAATTTGGATCATAATGATCTATTTATTTCTCTTAAATTTTACTCTGACAGAAATAAATAAAATGCCTAACCAGTCTTTCATTTTGTATGTATTTAAGCAATAAAAGAATATCAGATGACTTAAGTCCATAAGTCCACCAGCATCTTTAGTTCAGTTAAATCTCCAATAGAAACCCAGAATCTTGTTAGATGTGTTTATAATATAATCTTTTCCATCTTTCTCTTAAATATCTTAATTTACTATGCCTACAAATTCAATTAATTCCAATATGTATATAATTCTAATATTTATAAAACAAATGTTTCCTCTGAACTGAATAACTGTGTATCTGGTTATCTATCTGACATGTCAGCTTGTATATGTAACAGACAACTCAACCTCAATGTGTTCACAATCTACATCATTATCATTTCCTTTAAGTTTGGTTTTTTTTCTAGTATTCTCTGTTCTCAATGAATAGTATCATTTTCCATCCAGAAATCTAAGCCTGCATACCATTCTACAGAGCAAGCAAGGGTGAGTTTTCTGGGTAAATCCTATTGCTTATGATGAGAAGGAAAAATCATTACCAACTTTCTACTGCGTACTTCAAAGTTCTTTGTATCCACATGCTGTCCATATTCACTGAGAGAAGATACAAATGGCTACATATCTCCTACTTAAGGTTCTTTGTTTAGAAATTTCACTTTCTTATTCTTTCAAAACAGGACTTTTATAAATTTATGAAGGAATAAAATCAATGAAGGGAAATTTTGTCCAAAATTAACACAGAAGAAAGCTATGACTGGATGCTACCACAAGCCTCCAATTTTTAATCTCACTAGGCTAAAGCAGTCATGAAGTTGTCAAATTCTCCTATTAATGCAAGAAAAACCCTAAAGCTCACTCCTACCAAGAGAACTATGCCCACTCATGAATCAGAAACTGTTCAGATCTTGCAAAGAATTCCACTCTCAGAGCAATGCCTCTGATAAGTACACAAGGAAAGTGAAAGTCTTTTAATGTGGGGCCACGCTATCTCCCTTCTCTCTGTAAGCAAATGATCTAAGAATAATCCACCAATCCCTGACTTTAAACTCTTTAATTAATTTCCACATTCATTTTTAAAAATTCTTCTGTTTATGATTAGCCAGATACAAATCTATACAACTCTTTAACACTAATTTTTCAACAGCTTCATTGAGGTGTAATTACATACCATAAATTCACCCATTTTAAGTGCACAATTCAATGACTTTTATGAAATTTATGAAAAGAACTGTGCAAATATCACCACAATCCGGTTTTAGAACATTTCTATTAACACAAAGAGAACTCTTATGCCTTGTTTGCAGTCAATCCCTACCCCCAACAATCTGCTCTGTCTCTACAGATTTGTTTTTCCTGGACAGTTCATTTAAATACAATCATATAACATGTTGTGTTTCTATCTTGCTTCTTCCACTTAGCCTAATTTTTTAAGGTTTGTCCATGCTGTAATGTGTACCAGTACTTTATTCCTTTTTACTGCCAAATAGTATTCCACTATGCAGATATAGGGCATTCTCTCTATCCATTCACAGGACATTTATATTTTTTCCAGTTTTAGGCTAGTATGAACAGTGCTACTAAGAACATTTGTGTACAGTCTCTGTATGCACATAGGTTTTTATTTCCCCTGGGTAAATTTGTAAAAGTAAAATTACTGGCTCATATGGTAAAATTTTAAGAAACTGCCAAACTGTTTCCTAATGTGGCTAAATATATATACCATTTAGCATCTGTACCACAAATATATTAGGATTCCAAATGTCATCAAATCCTCATCAACACTTGTTATTGGCTACCTTTTTGACTGTAGCATTCTTTTATTTTTTACTGAGGTAACACTGGTTCATACTACATAAGTTTCACATGTACAATGCTATATTTCTGCTTCTGTATACCCAGTAGTGTGCTATCAAAAATATAGTTTCCATCCATCACCATACAGGTGATCCATCCCCTTTACCCATTTCACATCCCCACAACTGCAGCTATTCTAATTGGTATAAACTGACAGTTCATTAGTTTATGTGTGTGTGTGTAAGATAAGGATCTAAATGAACATTTTTACATGTAAATACACAATTAACCCAGCACCATTTGTTGAAAAAACTGTTTTCCCATTGAAATGCTTTAGCACCTTCATCAAAAATAAACTGTCCACTGGTGGCTCCTTTTTAATCTTCAGTTGTGTTATACCCACATTGTGTGCAGATCTTAGCTACAAAGCCATTTTTTAAAAAATTCCAGAAACTGTTTATAAACCTAAGGGTTTATATCTGGACTCTAAATTCTGTTCCAATTATCTATAAATCTATGTATTTCTTTGATAGCACTTCTATTTGCGTAGCAATTTTAATTAACTTTCTCTCCCCTACTACACAAGGTCATAAGGATATATCCTGTGATTTCCCACCATTCTATAAACAGGCTAAGTATAACATATAGCAGGCAATTAGTGAATGAATCAACAAATAAACATATATAGCTATTAACCATACGAATCCAGTAAATACTGTAGATATAATGATAAATACAATGCATAATGAAACATTAAAGTCAACACCATTCCTCTATACCAGCTGAATCTATATAATAAAAGAGAGCACTGCTGACAAAACTTCTGAAAGAAAAAACAGAGAAGAATATCCTCATAATCTTGAAGAGGGCAAAAATATTTTAAACACAAGAACCACTGTTCACAAGGGGAAAAACTGAGAAAATCAGAAATTTCTCTTCTTCACAACATGCCATTAATAGAATGAAAAAGCAAGCCACACAGTGGCAGAAAGTATTTGCAACTTATGTATCCAACATAGGACTTGGATTCAAATTCATAACATTTCTACAAAACAATAGAAATAAGACAACCCAACTAAAATATGGTCAAAAATTTGAATCAGGATTTCATAAAGGAGCTATCCAAATAACCTACAGAAACATGAAAATCATTTATTATCATTAGTAAGCATGGAAACAAAAATTAAATCACAATGAGATAATAAAATGAAATACGTATGTTAGATTCTATTAATGTTAGAATCTCCTAAATTTGAGCACATGCATTTTCAATCCTTTCATTCCTAGGAATATTCCTAAGAGGAATTAGTCAAAGGACACAAAAAGACATGAACAAAATGTTCAGAAACTTACTATTTATGATAGGAAAAAACTGGCAACAACCCAAATATCAATTAATAGTGCAAAGGATAAACAAATTATGTTATTTTCATGTAACTGCATACTATAAAGCAATGAAAAAGAATGAATACAAAAACATAGAAGACTCTCAGACATTTGTGAAGTGAAAAAAGCCTGACCAAAAGATTTTTGTCTATATGAAATTCAAAAAGAAGTAAAACCAATCTATGATGATAGACATTAGAACTAGATTACCTTTCCAAGAGAGGTGACAAGAGCCTTCTGAAGAGCTGAAATGTTCTACATATTCACTGGGTAGTAGTTATACAGGTGTATATATTCATGAAACCTGTTACACTGTACATCTTTTGTGAGCTCTATGTATATTTCACAGTTTATGACTGTATTTCAATCTCCTCTACAGAAACTATTCCAGAATCAAATGAATTTCAATGCTTAAAATCCAAATTTAAACATTATTAAGCAAATTATAGAAATACTTACCAAAAAAGAACTTGATTGCCGCTGTATCTCTCATAGCGTGCTCTTGCAGACATTAATCTAACACATTTTTTAAAAAATAAAAAATTTAAAGATTTTATCTTAAATTATTTCAAAATTGTTATAATCACAACAGAAAATGATCAGATCTACCACTAAATTTTTCCCTAGAGCTTAAAAATATACATACTAAATGCAGTAATTATTTTCAAAAGTAGCAGTGAATATTAAGGGGCAACAAGTATAACACTCTTATATACATTCTATAACCTGTCAATTCACACTAAATAATGTTCTTTTTTGTTATAAAAGAATACATATGTGTCTGATTCACTAATGAATCCTTATGGTAAAGAACAGTTACAGGCCGGGGCATACACACAAAGACACAAAAATCTGTTGAATAGATACAAATTTGCTTGCATTTAAAAAATATTTTTATTATTACTACTGCTCTAATTTTCAGTTTTCTTCCTCTTGATATGCTTATTTAACATTTACTAACATCTCAATTATACAGAAAACAGAAAATAATAAATCCCAACAATTATATTTTAGCAATCTGGTCCATAACTAGAAACTTTAAGAACAGTCAGAAAAAGTGGTCATGGAAGAAAAACACATTTTAATTAAAATATTATGAAAACTTACAACAGTGCTTTACAGCACTCAAAAAGAGTTTTTACAACTATAATCACAACGATATAAAGTAGCAGGAGAAAAAACTCATTTTACAGAATAGAAAAATGAGGTGCAGAAAGTTTATGGGTCTTGTTCATGGGAGCTTATACCAAATCAAGAGTGCTGCTCCTTCCACTTTAATACAACACTATATTATGCCATGTGCATCTTAAGTATCTGACATAATAAATATCGATAGGAACTACAAAAAATACAGTTTTGTTTTCACTGGCTAGCACATACTGAGCACTGTGCCTTGCTTTAGATCTTCTCATTTAATCCTCAAAATGCTATAACAAAGGAAATCTTATTACTCCCAAAGAAGACAAAACTGCAGCTTAGATGTTAAGACTTGCTCAAGGTCCCATGGCCAAGAAAAACTGGGATAGAAAATGCCAATTTCTATGCTTAGCCTACAAAAACCCCCAAATCATCTGGCCCCTGCAAGTATCTATCAAAACTCATTTGAGGAACTCCTTAGCATATGCTCTTAAACACAGCATCACACTTACCTAAGCTGATGTTCCCTGAGATTTGATAATATTTCCATTCCATGAAGATAAGAATAAATAGTATTTAAGTCCTGTAGAGTAGAAAATATTTTAGATTATTTTTCAAATGTACTTTAAAAAATATAATGACAGTCAACAGTTCTGATTTTAAGCAAACAACCATTAATGACACAACTGTTAACTATGGACTAGTCACAAAATCTCTGAATTACAAGAGATCTGAAAAGATAGAGAAGAGTTCCCTCAACTCACACAGGAACCCCTCTCTTCAGCATGGCTGAGGACCTCTACTCAATGCTAGAAATCAAAAACTCATTATTTTACAGGAAAGTCTATTTCACTTCTAAACAGATGTAACTTTTCTTTCTTCTCTAAGTATCCTAAAACAGTATCATATTTTAAGTTTTTCTCTCCTCTCTGGATAACATAGTCTCAAAAACTGTATGTTCTACATCTATAAGCATCCTAGCTGACCTCCTCTGAAGATAACTCAGTCTGTCAAGATTCCTCTTAAAATAGGACTTTCTAAAAAAAATCTTTCAAGAAACTCAAGGTGATATTAATCTATCACTAAACCAAACAGAAGTCCAATGAGAATCCGACTGTTTACTCTCTGAAAAAGGTAGGGAATCTTTCTCTAGCCCTCGTTCAGATAATTATGCATTAAAAAAAACAGGTTAATATAGTATATTAATACAGTATAAACTTGGCTAAGAATAGTGGCATAGCAAAAGGAGAATGTAGGAGCAGTCCACATTCCTTACAGAAAAGAGTATTTTACCACAGAATCTTGGTGCATGGTGATTAGAAAGAAGCTTAAATTCTCTACATAAAATGTACTTTATTTTCTTATAAGAAATAACGTCTAAACTAGGGCTCCAAAACACTACCCTCCCTCTTTGATATATAACTAGCCAAGAGAAATTATCAAATGACACAGAGAAAAAGAAGACACCCAAGACAACTTTTTTTCCCAACATGCTACTAAGACAACCAGGAGGCAGTAAGAAAAACAGCAGTAATTTCTGACTCAAAAGATTACAGCTACCAGTGATGGATTCAAGACCACACATATCTCTGCTAAATTCTTACTAAAATAACAGCAAAAAAGATTTTTAAGTATATAAAGGGATGGATAGATTAAAAGAGGAAACCACAGCAAGAGTCCACAGATCTAAGACAGGTCTATAAAATTCTGTAAGACAGCAGATGAAACAGTGATACGGCTAACTGTATTCCCTAAGAGGGCTACAATGATATTTTTTATCCCATATACTGTCAATGGGACCATGTCACTCCCTCAGCAAAAACTCCCTGTCACCTCAGGAATCTAGGTGCCCCCTCATGGATCTGGGTTGGTCCTGTAATTTTTTCTGACCCAAAGAATGTGGCAGAAGTGAAGCTATTTACCTTCTAAGATTCAAACTCCCTGAGACACACCAATGTTGTGAGGAAGTCCAACATAGCATCACAGAGAGAAAGGCCACATGGAACAGCACCAAGGCTCCAGATATGGAAGTGATGCCTTCTTAGACCACACCAGCTACCAGATGAATGGAACTAAGAGAATGACCCTAGTGAGGTTCTGTAAGGCAAAGAAACAAAATCCTAGCCAAAACCCTCTGAACTGAGGTAGTAAATAGAGTCCTAGCAAAATCTGGCTCATAGTGAGCTCACTGAGCCTGCAGACCCACCTAAGAGTCTCTTTCCTCTTAACGAGTTCATAACTAGAATTTAAATACCTGGCAGTTAGAACCACCACCACAAAGGATCCAAGAGTTTTGTGGTAAAAGCGGTCACAGTGGGAAAAGCCAAGTGGAAACCTGTGAAATTGCTCTATTCTCCAGAACAAGAGAGTAAATAAGACAGTATTGCTCCAAGAGGAGCAAAAAATAGCAAAGACTAGTGCCACCAGTAAGGACTTGAAAGTATACAGGGTTGACAGTCCTTATCACATATCATCTGCAGAAAACAGATGGATCCTAAAAAATGACTAAAGATTGCCACATGCTTAACCAAATTTTAGCCCTGGGCACAGTAGCAGTTGCAGACATAATATTGTTACTCGAACTGATTAATTAAGCCTCTGGTGAATGCATTCTTTTCTAATTCATTTATGAAAGAGAACAAGATACAAGTTGCATTCTCATAGGACAATGTAAACTTACGGTTTTGCCTAAGGGCTATTTTAACTCTCAGTCTCTGTCATAAACTGAAGACATCTAGACCACCTGACCCATTACATACATACCTTGCTGAATCCACAGAATGAACAAAAGAATGAGAAAGAGGTGGCTGGTACCCTGGAGTCCTTGGTAACACACTCATAGTCTAGAAAGTGAGAAACTATGAGGGCTTTAAGGCCAACACTTTGGGATACATTATAAGACAAAAAGTAAAACACTGTTGAGAGACTTCAGCTTTCAGACAAGATGGAGTAAGTGGGATTGGACTTACCTTCCACCTAAAACAACTAAAAAACATAATAAATATATGAAACATTTTTCAAAAGGTAAGACATCAGGAAAAAAAGATAATGACATTTGAGACAAGGGGAACAAACTAGGTGATTCAAATGATTATCACGTTTTACTGCCAGGTAGTATCTTGAGTTGAGAAGGAGCTGACCATCTGGGGAAAAGAAGGTAGCCAGAGTTTGCAGAGCAGGAAAGAGAAAGCACACACTACACAGAAAGAAACTATGTTCTGAAAATCTACAGATGGTCTTACTTGAGTCTTAGGCTGAATGCTGATCATGCCATGCACATGAAGAAATATCTAAAGCCAGGGAAAAAAACCATCTGAGAAGATTAGAGTAGTAGTCCTCAACCAGGGCTGATTTTACCCCAGGATTGACATAGTGATGTCTGGAGACATGCAGTTGTCACAATTTTTGGAGGGGAGGGTGCTACCAGCAACAAGTGACTATAAGCCAGAGATGCTGCTAAACAGATACACAGGACAAGGCCCCAGAATAAAGAACTCTCTGGGCCAAAATGTAAACAATTCTGAGGTTTAAAATTCCCGGACTAGAGGGAACAATACCCCAAACCCACACAAGGACAGGAAGAGTTCCTGCCGGCACGAGGGAGAATAGAAAATCTCATAATTCACAGTGCGTTTAGTAGAGTACTCAGAAGGCTCTGGATTCAGTACTGGGGCAAAATTAAAGCTGCACTAAATGCTACTCTGGTGCTACGTACACAGCTCAAAAAACAGACCACAAGGATCAAATCATTTCCATGTTATTTAACTGTGTCTCAGAAGAATATTTACAGATGAAAAATACCCAGCTCATAAACAGGTAAAATTCACAATCTCTGGTATTCCATCAAAAATTACCAGTCATGCATAGAAGCAGGAAAAAATGAGCCATAATGAGGAAACAAATCAATCAAAACCAAGTCAGGAATTATCAGCTAACAGAATTAATACAGAAAAGACATTTAAAACTTATTAAAGCTATGTTCCTTATGTTTGAAAATTAACCATATAAAAAGGGACATTAAAAAAATTCCAGAGGTGAAAACAAAAATATCTGAAATGTAAAATAAACTGAATGCGATAAAATACATTGTGGAAGAAATGGAGGGGAGGAGATCAAGACTGTGGAGTAGGAGGATGCTGAGCTCACCACCCCCACAAACACATCAAAAATACATCTATGTGTGAACCAATTCTCACTGAAAACAAACTGGAGACTGGCAGAAAGACTCTTATGCAAACAAGACTGTAAAGAAAGATCCACATGGAGTCTGGTAAGATGGGAGGAGAAGCAATCATGCTAGGACCTGTGCCCCGAGGAGGGGACACAGAAAGGAGGAGGACTGCATGGGCTCAGAGATCCTCCCTGAAGAATGAGGGTCTGAACCACATATTGGAAAATCCTGCCCTGGGGTATAACACTAGGAAGACAAGTCCCCTTGGCTGGTTTGAAAACCAGTGGGACCGTAGGGGAACTGTGAGAAATCTAGACTCTGCTAGTGAAGAGCACGAACATGCTCCCGAAAATAGGCAGAAGCAGCAACTGAAATTGCCAGAGACTCTAGCTGGTTTCTTGCAACCACCCAGTGCTCACCCTGGCCCATGCTGAGTGCTGCTTCAGCCTCTCTTGCCCCATGGTTCAGCTCCCCACAAGGGTAAAGGCTGCCACTGTCAAACAGAGTTTGTAGTTGTGGCAGACAGAGCCAGCTCAGACCCAGTACTACATCTGAATGGGGTGAGGATAACCATTACTGGCATTCATAGGGGCAGCAGATCAGGAATGGTCTAGAACTCTGGTATGCTGGGACTACTGTCACATGCACCTCAATCCACGCTGAGTGCCTGATCTGGCCTCTCTTGCTCCAGCACTGCTCCCCTCTGAGGTGAAGGTGCCGATGCTGGAAAGGAGGAGAGCACAGATTTAGAGGAAACAGAATGGCTCAGACAAACCCCCAAGACTTCTGCTCCAGCACCTTGGATACCTGGGACAAGGATGCACACTCTCACCACTTCTGTTTAACACAGTATTGGAAGTCCTAACCATAGCAATCAGACAAGAAAAAGAAATAAAAGGCATCCAACTGGAAGGGAGAAGTACAACTATCACTCTTTACAGATGACATGACACTTTTTATAAAAAACTCTAAAGTCTCCACCAAAAAACTATTAGAATACTTGAATTCAGTAAGGTTTCAGGAAATAAAAATAATATACAGAAATTCATTGCCTTTTTATACACTAATAATAAAACTATCAGAAAGAGAAAGCAAGAAAACAACCCTGTTTGAAATCACATGAAAAATAATGAAATATCTAGGAATAATCTTAACCAAGGAGGTAAAGACTCATATGATGAAAACTATAAAACACTGATAAAGGAAAATGAAGATGATATAAAGAAATGGAAAGATATCCTGTGCTCATGGACAGGAATAATCAGTATTATTAAAACATCAAAGCTACTTAAAGCAATCTACAAATTTAATGCAATCTCTATCAAAATACCCATGACATTTTTCACAGAACTTGAAAAAATTCTAAAATTTGTATGGAACCACAAAAGAACCTGAATAGCCAAAGCAATCTTGAGGAAAAAAGAACAAAGCTGGAGGTATTATGCTCTCAAACTCTGGACTATACTACAAAGCTAGAGTAATCAAAACAGTATGGTACTGGCTCAAAAAAAAAAAAAAAGGACAACTAGATCAATGAAATGGAATACACAGCTGAGAAATAAACCCACATACCTATGGCCATATACAAGAATAAATTCAAAATGGATTAAAGACCTAAATGAAAGACCTGAAGCCATAAAACTTCTACAAGAGAACATAAGCATAACACACTTTCACATAAATCACAGCAATAATTTTTTTCAATCTGTCTCCTATGGTAAAGGAAACAAAATAAAAAATAAACAAATGTGACCTAAGTAGACATAAAAGCTTCTGCACAGCAAAGGAAATCACTGACAAAAATGAAAAGACAATCTACTGAATTGGAGAAAATACTTGCAATGATATGACCCACAAGGGGTTAATACCCAAAACATAAACAGCTCATATAATTCACTATCAAAGAAACAAATAACCCAATTACAAAAAGGGAAGAAGACATGAAGGACAAGTTTTTCCAAAAAAGATAAACAGATGGCCAACAGGCAAATGAAAAGATGCTCAACAATGCTAATTATCAGAGAAATGCAAATCAAAACAACAATTATATATTTTCTTGCTCTCACATAGTCAGAATGGCTATCATCCAAAAGACCAGAAATAACAAATGCTGGCAAGAATGTGGGGAAAAGGGAGCCCTAATAAGGAAAGGGAATGTAAACTGGCACAGACCCTATGGAAAACAGTATGGAGGTTCCTCAAAAAACCAAAAATAGAACTACCATAAGATCCAGCAACACCACTCCTAGGTCTACATCTGAAGAAAATGAAAACATTCATTTGAAGAGATACATGCACCCAATGTTCACAGCAGCATTATTAACAACAGTCAAGATATGGAAGCAACCTAAGTGTCCATCAACACATTAATGGATAAAGGAGATATGGAATGTGTATCTATGTATGTGTATACATATAGACACAATGGAATACTACTCAGCCTTAAAAAAAAAGAATGAAATTTTGCCATTTGGAAAAACATGGACGGACCTGGAGGGTATTATACCTAGTGAAATAAGTCAGACAGTGAAAGATAAATACTGTATCACTTACATGTGGAAACTAAAAATTAAACTAAGCAAATTAATATAACAAAACAGAGAGAGACTCACAGATATAGAGAACAAACTAGTGGTTACCAGTGGGAAGAAGGAGGATGAAGGGGCAAGATAGGGACAGGGGATTGAGATACAAACTACTAAAGACACAAAGGATGTAACATACAGGAGAGGGAATACAGCCAATATATTTTAATAACTTTAAATGGAGTATAAACTACAAAAATAATGGATCATTATGTTGTACCCCTGAAACTAACAAAATATTGTAAATCAGCTATACTTTCATTTTTAAAATAAATAAATAAATAAAACACAGGGGGAAAAGGCAAATCTGAAGAGAGCACCAGTGAGCTGAGGAACAACTTCAGGCAGCCTAACAAAAGCATAACTGGAGTCACTGCGGGGAAGATGAACAACAAAAAAAGATTTTTTGAAGAATACAGGAAAATCTTCCATATTTGATTAAAAACTATAAACTTATGCATCCATGAAGCTCAACAAAACTCAAGCAGAAGAAATATGAAATAAACAGCAAAGTATATAATAATCAAATTGCTTATAAATGATAGAAAAAATTATAAAAGCAGCTAGAGAAAGAAGATAAATTACACACTGAGAATAATCAGAATCACAAAACACTTTTAGTCAGAAACAAAGCAATCCAGATAATACTGTAGAAATATCTTTAAAGTCACAAATGGGGGGAAAAAAAACTATCAATCTAGAATACTATTCCCAGTCAAAATATCTTTTTAAAAGGAAGGCAAAATATTTTTCATATATACAAAGGCCAAATCAATTAATCATCAGAGAGGTGCTCAAAAAAAAAAGTTAAAAGTCCCTCATAACAGAGGACAATACCATATGGAAATCTGGATCTACACAAAGGAATGAGGAAAACTGGGAACTACAAAGGTAAATATCATTTTTTCTAATTATTTAAAAGATAATTAACTGTTTAAAGCAAAAGCAACAACATATTAAGAGGTTTACTATACATGCACAAGTGAAATGCATCACAACAATAGAACAAAGGCCAGAAAGTAAAAGTGAAAGTATACTGTAAGGTTCTTATATGTGAAATAGTTTAATATCACTTGAAGGTTGATTGTGATAAGTTTAACGTGTATACTATAAACCTTAAAAAATCTCATTTGTAGATTCTTCTAGATTTTCTACATATACAGTTACATAAGCTTCTGTGAATAAGAACAGCATTATTTCTTCCTTTCCAATCTATGAATGCACTTTTTTCTCTTTTTCCCTAGTTTTAATACATGAGCTAGGACTTCCAAAACAATGGCTAGAGTAGGTGTGGTCATACTACAAACACAGCTGCTGGAGCCCCACCCCATGAGTTAAGAGTCATCATAACCTGGCCAGATACTCACAAAATCCCTATCCTATGGAAATGTGCTTGTTATTTTGACATCAAGACAATCTTGTTTTAGTGGCAAACAAGTTCTGAAAACTGTAACAAAGGTTATATCATGGCAAACAGAATTAGAAGTTTCATAACTTGACAAGCCAAATGAAGCTAGGCTGGAGTCAAGGAGCCCAGAAATTTCCAAGATTCTCGACTGAATTATGTCACCTAATTTACTCTGTCTTCAAGTCAGAAGACATCTTTGGTACATCATTAATGATGCTACAAATAGTTAACAAAGAATTAGGAATTCACTTTTCAAAGTCTAAGTAAGAATGTAATTCCTAAGTTTTAAAATATGAATGTGGCTCACCAGTTTTCTGCCTGAAGAGAGGATGACAGAGTTTAGGAACTCTAGATTCTAAAAGCCCTTCTTCAAATATCTGAAAATTTGTCCCATTATTTGTCTTCAATCCTATTTCCAAGGGACAGTGTGGTCATTTTATAAACAGGTAGTTCTCCAACAGCATCTATAAATGGTGACCACAGGGACTTGAATACAAGTCTGAGCATCAGTCCTACCAGGGATCGGCAAGCTTTTTCTATAAGGGTCAGAAAATAAATATCCTAGGTTTTTTAAGCCACACGGTTTTTGTCACAACCACTAATTCACTTTGCCTTTGTAGCATGAAAACAACCAAAAAAAATGTGGATACATTCCAGCAAAACTTTATTTACAAAATACCTAGTAAGCTAATTTGGCCCCCAGGCAATATTCTGTCAACTCCTAATGCATTTGGTCAAAAATATCTACCAGAGAAGTCAAGCCATGAATGAACTCCTCTTTGGGGAATAACTCAACTAATGAGTTTTGATGGAAACTGAACACACCAGATTTTCACTTTTCCAACTTTCCGTAAAACTAGGGCATGAACAAATGATTCAAGCATTACCAATCAGATACATCTGTCCCAGATTTTTAATCCAGTGATAGCAAGCAGATACTATACAGAATCCACTTTGGCAGCTAGTGGTAGTAGCAGGGTATGTCAACATATGCACTGTACAGAACAGGTGGTCATCACTGCAAGCTGCGCCATCCATTGGGTCCAGTGCTAGGTAGCAGCGGTAGTATCCTTACCAATTATGTGGTAAGAAGTATGGATCATGGCTGCTACTAGTCCCAAGTCTACTTCTCCAGCACTCCCAGCAATTCTGTAGCTACCTACTATCCTTATAATAAATTCCTTTTCTTTAAATTGGCCAGAATTGGGTTCTCCTGCTGTAAGTAACAACTTTTGAGAGGCCCTGATACTAGCAGCATCAGCATCACTTGGGAACTTGGTAAAAATGCAAATACTCACACTCCATCCCAGACCTAGTAAATCAGAATCTCTGGGAGTAGGGCATGGCCTTCTGCTGTTTAGCAAGTCTTACAGGTGATTTTGATGCATACTGAAGTTTAGAACAAGTGGTTTATAGGCAGGATCTATGCCAGGCTGGGTTATTTGGCTGATAACTTATTAATGAGGAAGAACACAAGCACTGCGACATCTAGTAAATCCTGTTCCTTCCAGTACACCTTGTTTGACAGTCACAAGATGCCCAGCATTTATGAAAGGACAGAAAATAATCTCCCACAACAAAGTATGATTGTAGTAGCAAACTGATTAAATCTCTTATATGATGTGGGTGGTTATGGCATTTGGCTTACAACAACAGCAAATAGTTGTTGACTGTGTAATGATGGTCTCAGAAAGGAGTTTCTTGCAGTTTCTATACAAACTATCTCTGAGACATGCTTAAGGTACCATACTGTCTAGTAGGCTCTTGATATGTCCAAGATAGGTAAAAGCCATTATACAGTGCTCAAACAAACAAGCCTGACACACACAGGTTGGAAGTCTTAAAGATATTTCTCAGTAGTAAAAAATTTAAATGCTATATTCAAAGCAATGTTAATTATTTACAGTGTGCACCTGAAAGCTTCTCTATTCAGCGTGAAAGAGGGAAGTCACGAGGACGATGGAAAAACTAGAAGTCATGACATTCCAGATCAGTAACACCTAAATCAGCCAACCACTTACTGTAACTGCAATAAAATACTGCCAAAATTATCCAGGGGTATTAGAAGAACACACACCAAATCAGGATTAGGGAATAAAATAATAAGTTCCACTTCAGCAAAAAAAAAAAAAAAAAAAAAAAGTGAGGAAGTGGTGATGATTCAGTATTTCCTAAAATTGATCATCTATACCCTCTCAGCCAGTCAACATAAGTGAAAGTGGGCAAGCAGAGGTGGGTGAGAACACCTACAAATTGTCCTTCAAACAATCCATACCTACTGCACTCATTTTAGGTATATTCTACGGCTTTTCAATTTCACTGTTAAATGAAATATTAAATTAATATTTGCAGCTCTGTATGTATGAGGAATTAATGATTATGTTAAGTACACACATCTAATCAAGCAAATTGGGATTTCTATTCTCTTCCTCAATGTTGTACCCAGTAGTGTGCTGCTCAAAGCAACTTCACCTCTCAATTCTGCAGACTGCTGTTCTACACATGCTGAGAAACACAACCAAAACTTGGAAAACTCAAATTGGGATGCTTGGAGCAATTCTGAATTGTTCTGGTTCTCAAAGTCTGAAACTAGTGAAATTTTTATCTATGATATGCTTAAGTTATCATGTTCAACTTTCAATACAACATCAATTATCTGAAACACTCATAAATCATGGTATTTTACTTATTGTCCTAGGAATTTTAACAATAAAAAATCTCTCAAGTCAGTACAGATTCAATTCCAAGATACACATATTCTGCACTTGTGGTTCTATGATGAAAATTTATGATAAAGAATCTTCTCCAAATCATTGTTGGGTTGCCTTTAGCCTAACAATGTGGTTAAAAACTTGCACACTGGAGACAGCCATGGCTCAAAGTCTGCCTTTATCAGTTACTAATTTTTCCTTAATTTTTATTAATTTTTAAAATTTTTTATTAATTTTTAAGAATTTTCCTTAATTTTTACTTTTTGTACAAAAGGAATGATAAATTACTTCCTTTTGAACATAAAATAAAATAATGCCTATTAAGTGTGCAGCACAGACACTATCACTTGGTAAAAGTTAATAAATGTTAGTATTATGTTTTATATGTTTGTATTGTAAAGTTACAAAACAAGAGTTAAGTTATATTCAGCAGACTATTAAAGCTATTTTAAAGATTTTCAACAATATCTCCAAGTTAAAAGCCCATACATTAAAGATAGAATTCCATTCCATTGGTTTCCTCATCCTTGTAAATCTATTCTACAAAATGGCAGTAAAGAGCTATATAACAGTTACCACACCCAGAGCCAAGAGCCCAGATTGTGAATTCTAAATACCACTTTCCACTAAAAGGAACCAGAGTTCTATAGATAAATGGCTGACTTCAGTACTAGGGCAAGGAAAGTATAAGCCTGGAACATCTTCTTGAACCACAAAGTATTTGTAAAGACTAATGAGGTCATGCCAAGAGAACACAGGAGCTGACTTTGAAAGACATCCCACTGGCTAAATTTGGGGCAATCTAATAATCAAAAAGAATAATGACAATATTAAAAAATACAAAAATAATCTTTGAATCCACATTGATTTTTTTTTAGAGAAAGAAAAGAGAGGAAAGGGGAAAGTTCTTCTATACCGAATACCAGCTAGTAAATGTAGAAGAAATAAACAACCTACACTTTCACCTGAGTGACCCATCAGCATCTCAAGTGCAACATATTCAAAGCTAAACTGATTATCTCTACCCCTAGCTGTGTCTTACTCCTAGGTTCCCTGATTTAGGTAAATAGTACTCACTTTCAACAGCTCTAGCAAGAAATCTGTCAATTCTACTTTCTAAACATCTCTGTTCATCCTCTTAACTGAAGTAATTTAGGGATTCATTATTTCTCACTGTGTAACAGAAAATGGCCTTCTTGCCTCTAGGCTGGACCCTGTGTAATCCATTCTTCAGAGTGCTGCCAGAAAGGTCTTTCTAAAAAGAAAATGCAAACTCCTTAACAAGGAGAACAAAGTCCTTTATGTTCTAGATCCTGACCATGCCTCCAGCCTCATCTATTGTACTATTTACTCTTGTCCCAGTGTTCCAGCTACTCAGACATCTTGCATGTTCATGCCTAGCTCATCTTGTGGCCTTGGCTAATGCTGTTCCCTTTTCAGCAAATACATATAGTCCCTTCTTCACCTAACTTGTACATGTCCTAATCTATACTCAAGTCAGGGTTCCCTTTTCTAAAACAATGTGAATGACACCTTCCTACCCTTTACTCCTCATTCCCAACAGATCTTATACAAACTTCCGAGGACCTGGTATTTCCAATTACCACAGTACTACACCAGGCTGCATTTTAATTCTCTGTGTACTTGCCTATTTGCTCCCCTAATGAAAGAACTTTAATCTTTTATTCCTGGCACTTAAAAACAGTGCTTTAAAAATGTTTACCACGTAAATACACATTAGGCAGTCTTCCACAGAAAAAGTATACTTTCAACTCTGTCTCAGTCATTTAAGGGGCTCATAAAAAATCTAAACTTCAGCTGGCACTTGTGACAGTTATAAAAACTCTTTTCTAAAAAATCTACTGTGATGAAGCCTTTTTATATTAGTTAAATACTTTAAGGAAACCAAACTAAAATAGGCTACCATCCTCTGAAAATAACAGTTACAAAACAAAATGGTATAAGAAATCACATGTCAAGCAGACCTTTTCTCATTCTACATAAAACTTGAGAATTATAAACTTCCATTAAATTGACTCAGGCACTTCAAAGCACTTCATCTAGTACAAGCAAGATTAAACAAGAGGCATTTATTTAGGAAAATATTAGGCTTCTATATACATGTCAGTAAAGAAACAAAAGTTCAAAGCTTAAGATAGAACCTAAAGTTGACTGCCCTGATAAACAGAAAGCAGTGGGGTGCTATAGGATTGAGGAAGTCATTGATGAATCATATGACCTTGAGCAAGATAGTTTACCTCTGTGGAGCTCAGTTCCTTTATCGGTATGCAACCCATTTCACTAGCTCTTGACCCCACCAGATAAAAGTATTTTGGGGAATGGGGTGTGTGTGTGTATGTGTGTGTGTATTTTCGGGAATGGTGTGTGTGTGTGCATGTGTGTGTGCATGTGCATTTTCACCAACACATGCTAGGCAGTGCTGTTACTTCTACTATGTTAAATGTCCTGTCCAATGAACCCCACTGTTTCTGCCATATGTCAAAATCTGAAGCACTACAGCTGCCAAAGTTTCAGTTTATGGCAAAGTAGTAGAGAATGTTGAGTAGTGGAGAACATCAAATAGGGACTGCTTATGCCTCCATAACCTCAAGTTCTTAATAAAGTGGCTCATTCAGTTTTTATTTATAGCCAGGTCTCAATTTACACAGGCTGGTTCAAGGTAAAGTTAAACAATAACCACAATATTATAGAGCTCACAATCACATATTCCTTTCTAAGAATATGACTTTGTCTAGTTCATCGTGCCTGGCTGCTCCTTCTCTTTGCAGAATTCTCCCTCAGGAATGCTCCTCATCTCTCAGAAACAAAATCTTACGGTGAATGGCCACAGTTTTTTCACAAGTTAGGAATCTTCAGTACATGTAAAATGAGGTGCCTAGAAGAGAAGTTGTCTAATAAAGGTCCCATCCAGATCTGGTATTCCTTTCTATCCAGTTGGGTTTACAAATGAAGGTCAGAGGGCCCGAGAAGCATAAATAAGTTCTTTTACTTTCCAAGGAACCCTCTGAATGTGCATCTGCTGTAGAAAAGCACAACAGAACCTTTGTTCTGCCACCCTCAGGGATGCATACAGTGACTCACTCAAAAATGATTCCAACTACAATGGTGCTCTTTTACCAATTCAGAAAAAAACCTCTACAAGTGTACATTTAAAGACTATTATCCTATATTCTGAAATAAATTAATAATTTAAAAATTCTGAATTTTATTTTCAGTCCTAGCTCCCTCTTTAACTTTAGTAACAAAAAATAGGCTAGTTTTTTTTTTTTTTTTTTTTTTTACAAAAAAACGTTTCTTGGATTGTAAATGGGAAATTACATTAACATCTGGCTGAGCATGAAGTATCTGCCTAGCAAAAGTTTTAACCCATCCTGATAAAAACACATGAAAAGTTAGTACTGGCACTGCAGTTAAAACTGCAAGTGTGTTTCAAACCCATATAAAAAAAGAAGTTCCTGTTTCAAGGTATGGCTGAAGTTCCTCTATTTGAATCATCTCTGAAGAAGTGTCAGGTAAAACAGTTTCTTTATAGTAACTGTATATTATCCATATTTTAATAAGAATATTAATAGCTAACTTTGCCATTGTGTCAAACTTCATCAGTCTCTTTATCCCAGCACTTCAAATATTAGATCAATAAAAATCATTACTAGAAAGACGAACAGTATTTTTCACACTCCTTTTCTTTTTAAAGTCATTTACCCTACACGTATTTGGATACCTACTAAGTACCAAGAATTGCATGATGGGAACTGGGAGATAAGAATACAGTCACTGTCCTCAAGGAGCTTACAGTCCAGCCAGAGAGACAAACATGCAAGTAATCATAACACAGTACAGTAATAGCTAAGGTGGAGGAAGATGCAAAGTATCCTGGGAACACAGAGAAGGAGGGGGAAATGAGACTTCAGTGAGGAGTCTGAATTTGCCTAGTGGTGTTCCAGTCAAAAGAAACAGCAAGCCAATAAGTGTGGCCATCATTCATTGAGTACTCATTGTAACTGTCACTTCGCTTAATACTTCACATATATTATGTCATTTAGTCCACGTAACAGTTCCCCAAGATATTCAATCTTAGAGAAGTTAGGTGACTTTCCTAGGGTCATTCAAATTCTCAGTGCTGGAGCCGAGATATGAAGTAGGCTTGTCCAAATGCAAAATTTCAGGGCAGTAAACACTGCTCCACACTTTTCCATCCTGTATAAAACACAGAGACAGGAAAATATAGCACAATGGACAATGCTTCTAATCTCCGACTATAAATCAGGATTACTCAGGGAATTTTCTATAAATATCAATGCTTAACACTCCATTCCAGAAGGTTCTAACTCAAGAAATGAAAGGTGGGCCTGGGCATCAAAAAAATTTCCTAGGTTGAGAAACATATACAGCCTAGGTTGAAAAGTACTGTGTTAAGATATTTATAAGTAGTTAAAATGCTTGTGTTTGGGGGTGAGGGGTGGTAAGGTTAGAATGCTACGCAGAACATCATGGAGGACTTTACATCTTTCCACTTCCCATCAGAGCCAAACTCAGAAACAGTATACTTGCTGCCTTCACTTTCTTGGGTCTAGTTACTCTCTTTAATCTATGCAATCAGACTCTTTCCTCAATTCACTGAAATCATTCTGATGGAAGCAACCCAAGAATTTATCAATCCTCACTTTTCCCGAACTCTCCAGTATCTGACATTAATGATTAGGGATTTCTTTCCAAAATGTCCTCCTTTAATAGCACTCTTCTGTTCTCTTCCTCCCTCTATAAACAATTTATTTTCATTCTCTTTGGCAGTTTTCTTTTCCTTCCCCGACCCTTTTGGTATCAGAGCACCCAAAGGGTCTGCCTTTGTATTCCATGGTTTTTTCACCATTAGCATTCCTACCAATCCCATGACTTCACCTAGGGCCCATATGCTATATATACTCTCAGACCAACCCAGATTCATAACCTGGCTTGATATGAAGCTCCAAATGCTTACTGAACATCTCTGTATCCCCTGTAGGGAGTCTCATACCCTTACTGAAACCGAATTATCCTCCTACCCTAATCCTGCTCTTTAATAATGTACTCTTACAGTTACCCAAATGAGAAATTTAGAAATTACCTAAACTTCTGCCTCGCTCTTATTCCCAATCCAAGTCTGTCCCCAAAAAGCAAAAGACAGAGAAGTTCTGCAGACTTGCCCCAGCACTACCGCAAAAGCTTGAGAGGAACATTAAGGATAGAGTGTTATCTTGGCCTGAAGTGCATCATCTGCAGCTGAGAGTCAGTTACACCAAGAGTAGGCTTCAAAAGAATGAAGTGGCCAATCCAAAAGGGTGAGTCATGGTATAAAGGATATGAATGAAGATCAAGGAAACCCAAGAGAGGAGTTTCAAAGTCCAATCCAAAGGTAAAATGCAAAGAACCAAGATAGTTTCATAGTACTCTTGGTTGCTGGAGAGAATACACACTGTTTGATTCCACTCAAATGAAATTCAAAAGCAAGCAGAACAAATTTGTGGTAAAAGATGTCATAAGAGTTTCCTTTGGGAAAGAGTATTGACTAAGAGGGGTAAAGGGAGAGTTTCTGGAGTGCTGGTAATATTCTGTATCACGATTTGGGTGTCAGCTAAATATATTTGTGAAAATTAAGCTGGCTGTACATTTAAGAATATGTGGACTTTATTGTATGTGTATTACAATCAATTTCAAAGTTAAAAAAAAAAAAGTCTGGTGGAAGGTATACACTCCCAATCTAATCAGTGACCATGTTGGGCCAATTCTACCTCCTCTCTCTCTCACTATCACATATTCTGCTGTCTTATCTCACTTCTGACCACTGCATTTGTTTCCTATAACCAGGACCGTATCTCCCAGTTTCCCTGTTATCCTGATATAACCATTAATAGTCTTACCTTTCACAGAGAAAAGTATCTTGGTTTGGACAAAATGTTACTTGCTCATCCTACTATAAACAACCCTGCCTCTGGTGTAGCTGGCCTGCACCTCTCCCCACAGCCTCCCCCTCCTCCAACCACCCTATATCTTCAACAACACCCACAGGGTAATCTTTGTAAAACTGATCTTATTTCTAGGCTTTAAACCCTTCAATGGTTCTCCTTTATTTACAAGATCCAGTCCAAATCCCTGAAATGATCCAAACCTGCTATTATATCCAGCTTCAACATTTAACATCCAACACCATGTACTAACCCTCACACACATAACAAATACCCCATACACTAGCCCAGTGTTTTGCAACCATTTTTCATTATCACATCCCTCCCAAAGAGTATTTTAAGACATTTTTTCATAAGCGCACCCCACTTCCAATTAAATATTAAGGAATAAGACTTTATCAGGTAGGGGTGAGTTCTGTATAGGTATTACTACACAAATCATAGTAATACCTAAGTTTTTTTATCCCCCCCCCAAAAAACCCCAAGTTTTGTCCCTTCAGTGATATCACCCCACTGAGAATGTATGTTCTAGACTTACAGATTGGCTTCTTGTTCTACGAATGTACCTGGCTTGTCACCATTAGTGCCTCTGTTCCTGTTGCTCTCTGCCTGGAATGACCTCCCTTCTGGATAACATCCAGACAGCTATTCACAATATTTAAGATTTTACTTAATGTTTCCCCAAGAAGCTTTTCCTTTCTCCACTTACAGTCCCAAGGTGCCCTATCCATACCTTTTTCACTAATTACCTTAACATTTTACTAATATTTTAAGTCACTGAAAAATAGGGACCATGTTCAAATTCTCTCTACAACCTCAGCTTTTAGTATTGTGTGTCACATACCATCTGTTAAATAAATGGATAAATTAACATTATCATCTGGGTGAGGTAACCACACAGCTCAGTTTGCTTGATACAGTCCTTCTTTAACTTGTTATCCTAGCATAAATATTAACAGCACTTCTTACTCTTGAAAATGACTTGGGTGATAACATATATTGTTAACCTATCTAGGCAGTGGGAAATAATTAAATTCTGAGCAGGAATAGTACATGACCAGATCTGAGTATTTGAAAGATCACTCCAGCACAATATGACAATAAAATGACTGAAGTGAAAAACTCAGGGGCAAAATGATTTAAGTCTGAACCAGGGTAACAGAGCTAGAGAGGAAGAAGTAGAGAGTGATTCAACATGAAAAATCTAACAAGGTTCAGTGGACAGTTAGATACAGAAAGGAAGAAAGCAGGGGGAATTTCTGGACTGAGCAACTGGGGCAGTCAGCAGCAGAATAATGAAGAGGAATGACGATGGCTTCAATTTAGGACTAGTGATTGAAGAACCTGGAGGATAATTTAGGGCTTAGATACATGGATCTGAAGCACATGAAACAGAGTAAGATGGTCCTAGGCATCAGCCTATAAAAATTAACTGAAGCCAATCTGCTGAATGAGACCACCCAAAATGGATAGAATCAGCAGTTCTAATGAATACAAAGTATTATCTTTTTAATATGAGGACTTTACAAATTAATTCTAAATTTTGTTGTGTTTAACATATTTACTGATTTAATATGTGCAAAGCATGGCATTAAGCCTTTAGAGAGGGAAATATAAGAAAAATAAGGTGCTCACTCTGAGGTAAAAAAGAAAGACTATAGAGAAAGGATGGCATTGAATAGGGACTGAGTTGAGAAAAAGCCAAATTCAAGGTCTCAATTTTGACTGTGGCATCTCTAATTTTGGTATAACGACTCAAAATGAGTACCTTAATGGCTTCGGTTGCTTTAGAGCACTCAGCTTCCCAAAGAGTACTTAAGTCTAAAATTTTCCAAGGAAAAAAAAAACTCTGTGAAGTGGAAAAGGAAATTAGAGAACTAGTTCAAGAAAGACAATGAGCTGTGGAAGCTGAATCTACAAAGTAGGAGAAATGGCCAGAAAAGTAAAAATTGTGTTAGAACACAGTTCTAAATGGCATACTTTACAAAACTTTCCATTCTCAGTGTCTGGCTCCCTTGGATAATGCTTGAGTTGATAGTTTCATGTAAGGACAACAGATGGTTCAAAATAAAGAAACCATTAATTTTGTCCAAGAAACAAACAGAAGACTTCTTTATTCATTAATTGTATGATACAAACATCTGATTACAAGATTATAAGACAGTGATTCTTATCTATTTGTATATTTTTTCACAATGCTTTGTACTCTAGCAGGTATTCAAGGGAAAATAAGATGAGTAAATGAATGTTATCCCCTTCTATTATACACTTTACTGACTTAGCTTCCAGGACACCGCCACTCTATCTTGGTTTTTCTTCCACTGAACTCTTTACTCCCACTCGTTCTCCTTTGCTGGTTTCTGCTCTTCTCCCCTGACCTTATAGTGATCTAAGTGCCCAAGGGCATTGTCTTTGGTCTTCTTCTATTCCCATGTACACTTACTATTTTGGTAATTTTATCTAGTCTCATGACTTTAAACATTATCTGTAAGGTAATGACTATAAAATTTCTATCTCCAGCCCAAACTTCTCTCTAGAAATAATGATAAAAGGTATTTGCAACTCCTTACTCAATATTTCTAATAGACATTTCAAATGTGACATGTTCAAAACTGAATTTCTGATCCACTCCTCTCCTCCTGCAGCTTTCTCTCTCTCTCTCTCTTTGGTGGCAGCTCGAACTCTCTTTGATGGTAACTCCAACACTCCAGTTGCTCAGGACAAAAACTTTGAAATTATGCTCAATTCTTCTTTCCTTCAAAACATAAATCTAATCCATTAAGCAAATCCTGTTGGCTAAACCTTCAAAATATTTCCATAATTGACCACTTCTTGCCATCTGCATTACTATCACTTTAGTCTGAGTTATGAACATCTCTTTCCTGCTTTAATGTGACTGCCTCTAATTGATGGTCCCATTTCTATTCTTGCTCCTACGCTATTCTCAACTCAGCAAGCAATCAGGAGACTCTTTTACAAGTAGGATATGACACCTCTGCTTTAAAGCATTTTGGCAGAAAACAAAACTCTCTTTCACTCAAAATAAAAGTCAAAGAATTCATGATTTACAAAATCCTGCATGATATGCTCCATCCTATATCACCACTATCGTCTCTCTGACTTCATCTGACTTACTATTCTTCTCCAGTCACTCAGAGCTCCTTGCTGTTTCCTGAATGCACCAGGCATGCTCTTATCTTAGGACCTTTGCAATGACTGTTCTACTTGGAAAGCTCTTTCCTTATATATCTCTCGGCTGATTCTATCACAAGAATCAAGATTTTCATCAAAATTCATCTCAACCAACACAACACCAACTCTCTTTATTTTAAACTGTACCCAGCCTTTGCCCCTTGCTTCCAATTCCTTTATCCTGCTCTTTTCTCTTATTAGCAATTATCAGCTAACATAATTATACAAGTATATACTTGTTTATTATATTTACTTGCCTTCCAGCCTCCCCATTCTACTAGAATGTAAACACCATTAGTGCAGGCCTATTTTGTTCACTGATACATCCTAGTGCACAAAATAGTCCCTTGAACTGGTAACCTTTCAATAAATAATTGTTGAACGCATTTACTTATAAGAGACCCTTAAGAGGCAACTAAAAGAAAAAGGATCTTCTGAAAACAGAAATGACCCTGTGAGAATTTCATCAAAATATTTATCACAAATAAATTATCACTAGGATTCAAGTTACCACTTCTTTATTCATACTTCTGTACCCCAAACAAATTCTACACTCATTCAAAAGTACTGCCAATGAATCAAGTAGGTGACAGGTTATGCTGCTACCTGTCACAGCTCTAGCCTGTTGTGGGCAGCTGTTTAGCATTTCCTTAAGCAATGCTGTTGTTCCAGTAAAACAAGATAAAGTACTTAACACAGCACACACTGGCCAACATAACCTTGTGAACCGTTCAGAAAACTTTCTAAGGCTCAATGATAGACAATTTCAAACTAGGTAAATCTGCTATTAAAGAGCAGTAATATTTTCCTATAGAAATGTAATTTTATCATAAGCAACATTTAAAAGTAAAACCTACATTAAAAGCATTGTATGATATTTACTTTCTTTTTAAAATTTTTTGGGGGGAGGTAAATAGGTATTCATTGATTGCAGGTGCTGGGAATTGAACCCAGAACCTTGTACATGCTAGGCATGCACTCTATTACTGGGCTATACCTTCCTCCTCTATTTTCTAATGACATAAATACTACAGCAGATTCACCTGTTCAAAGTGAATGCCTTCAATGAGCTCACAATGACTTTAACAATTACAGGGAAATGAAGACACATAAGATTATAAATGCAGGTCTCAAAATGGGGACTGTTGAAAGTGAAAGAATTTGATTTGTTACTATGCAAAGACCAGGATCTCCAATAATAAAGTTTGACCCATCAGCTACAATTGTAGCTTGAATAATGCCATGTCATAAAAGGTCCGCCTAGACTTCTGAGACCTGCTATGCAAACCACTGTAAATCTGAAAAACTCAAAAGTGAGTCAGGAAGAACTAAGCAAAACATTTCCTTTCATTTACTGCAATTACATACAAGTCCAACAATCCATTCAGATTGTTGTTAAGTTTCTGCTTTTTGGTTTAGGAAACATATCACTTATTATGGAAACTTGTCCAAATATATAGTTACCCCAAATCTAAACACTCTATAGGGGCATACAAAGTTACCAGGTTTTAGTTATGTGCCTGAAAAACAGCCTTCAGGTCAAGTCAAATCCTTTAAGCTGATGCCATTACTGCTAACCCAATGCAGCAAGTTTTGGATCCAAGCACAAAATACTGTAAAATTTCCCAATGACATAATCTGAAAAACTACCTCCAGAACTTATCTTCAAATACGCATAATTCTCTACTAGAATTCATCAACTGACTGGATACAGTTTTAAACTGACCTTGAAAATTTTTATCGTTCTTTAGGTAACTGAACAGTATTTCAAGGAACTTTAAAGAGAAGTTATTTCTTAATAACATGGCTGTTAACAGTTCACTTAAATTTCCACCTCGTTTTTCACAGCCTACCTACCTACGAGCAATTTCACTCCGAGACCCATATTTTACCCTGAGGAAATACGATTTAGTAATGGTGCTTTCGTGTAGAAAACACTTCCTAGTCACTAGCAAGGACGGGTGTGTGGGGAAGGCGGCATCGCTAGCAGGAACGGCAGTCGTCACCCCGCCCGCGAGAAGGGCCCAGGTCAGGGTCGGGGACGTAGAAAATAGACACCCAGGCAGCAGGTGCGAAGCTCTGGCAAGGGGACTATCGCCGAAAGTTACGGACGGACAGAGGGACGCTGTCTGTTGAACGGCGGGAAGCGTGCCGGGGTCGGACGGCCTTACCTCTGGCGTCCGTTCGGGCGGCTTCTTCTTCAGCGCCTGCCTAGCGCCGGGGTCCACCGGTGAGTTCATGGTGGCGGCCCCGGCCGCCGCGCTCTCCAGCCTGGCCTTAGCAGCCCACGCGACAGCCCATTCACCTAGTATGTCTGCACCCTCTCCTCCCCTCACTGAAGAAGGGAACTCCGAAGTGCGGCGGGGACCGCTCTCTGGCAAACAAACCTTCGCAACGCCCGCCGGGGGCCTCAACCCACGCGCGACTGGCCAGAGGAAAGCCCGCGCGGGGGCGGGGGAGTGAGAGTGCGCATGCGCAGCACGCGCGAGCACGCAAACGAGCGCCTAAGGGCGTGTCTCCGCGATGACGTAAAACCTGGGGCGGTGCTGTTAAGCCTCTTCCAGCCCTTCTTCGTGAGATTTAAAAACACGTCGCGAGACATCACCTGGCACGGGATCCGCCTCGGATTTACGGTTTCCGCAGCTTCAGCTTCCGGCTCGAGGGGCCGGAAACTCGCCGTGAAGTACTGAGCAAAAATAGCTTGTTAGGTGCTGAACGGTGAGGAAGGCGTTGTCGGTGGAGAGTTCTGTTTGTGCTAAAATCCAGAAGCTCCGGGCGTGCCCACGCCCGGGCCCGGGCTCCATCTCTGCAAGTCCGACACCGCTCCTTTGGAGAACTTACGGAAATCGAAGCTGCCATTCGGCAAACAAGGAAGTTCATACACTCTCTTCCCTGCGTGTCTTCTAATAAAATGAATCTATTGTGGAAGAGGCCTCCTAAGAAGTACCTGCTCTGTCCAAGACGGACGTCTGGACATCAGGGCTGAAGAATCGCAGCTTCGCGGCCTTGAACGGGGTGGGCAGCCGCCTTTCCTGTAGAAAGCGCGTTTACCGCTCTTTCGCCAAGTCAGTGTGGACTGCGATCACAGAACCAGTGCCCAGGGCAGCTCTCCCTCCGCCCAACCCCTTTCCAGGCACCGGGCCTTCGGGTTGCCTGGACTCAGGAGTGACCGCTTTCTCACTGCATTTTACATACTAGTCTGTTTCCCAGCCGACCGAAAAAGGCAAATTTGCATTTATTTACTGGCCCCTTCCTTGTTAAGAAAAACAGAAGACTTGAGCTAACTGACAGAATTCCAGAATCCATTGTCCTAAAACAGCTCTTTTCACTCCCATCTCATTAGCTTACGGATGGGCCGCACCAGTCCCCCAGTTCCTTACTTTGGAGCCACATAGGCACGTCCTTTTCCACTCTATTTTAAGATCCCTCAGCTTACATCTAGATACAGCTTAGTATTTCTCACAGCAATTGGTTCACTAAATAACTCGGTTATTTACAATTATGACACTTCACATTAATTTTTTAATGACATGGTAAGAAAATTATATTTCAGAGTAACAAAAGGGAAAGGAGAGTTCAGGCTGCAACATTCACTGTTTCTGGGACCTGGTAATGATCGCTGATGTTAATAAGGCCTTAATAAGGGTTTATTTTTCCGTTGGTCATTCAGCTTGCCCATACTTGAAGTTTACAACATAATACTAGCACTTTTCCTTTTTGAGTATAGAACAAAAATCTTACCAGGGAAGTTACAACCCATCCACTCTGGAAAAAATGTCTGTCGATAGATCACAGGGAATTGTAATGACCCATTTTCTTCATTTTATGTGTTTATAAACATTTCCTCCCAAAGGTCTGTGTAAGATTACAAACGTTATCGCTTCCATTTTTCAAGGATATTTCCAGAGTCACATGAATATTTTGAAAAAAGCGTAAAGGAATTAAAGCACGATGACCATAAAATTGGGCTTTAGGGGCAAACATCTGTATTTTTGTCTTTAACAGACCATTTCCAGTAAAATGACTTTAAGTTATTTAATATCTTTGAACTTCAGTTTCCTTATCTGTAAAATGGGAAGACCTATTGCTTTGTGATTCTCTTAAGATTACATGAGATAATTTATGTGAAGCATTTAGGATGCTGCCTGCACAATCCAAGCACTCTGATATTTCTATTATTTTACCTCTAGAAAGTGATTTCTCTAAAGCAGAAATTCAAGTTTGAAGAATTAATACCTTTAAAAAAAAATTAGAACTATTCAGAAACACATTAAAGTATTCATGAAGTCATGGAAGAACAGAACTCTCAGAAACTGCCATTTAAGTGGGAACGCTTGGGGGGAAAAGTTATCTAGTAAAGCTGAAACTTAACATACCCTTTCATAGCAAGCCCACCCTTTGATATATGTCCTAAAGAATACCCAGGTACACTAGAAAAGATGAACCAAAAATGGTCATTCTTCATATTAGCAAAAAACTGGAAATAACCCAAATGTCCATCAATTATAGAATGGGCAAATTGTTGAATGTTCCTTCAGTGGAATACCAGCTACATAATACATGAATGAATCTCCAACATAATGCTGACAGAAAAAAAAGCAAAACAGAAAATATGGAGCATAATTACACAAAACTCAAACAAGTAAAGTTAAAGTATACCACTTAGGAATGCATACACAGAAGTAAAACTATAAAAAGAAAACAAGGAAATGTTCACAAAAGTCAGGTTGTTACAAAAATGAGAAGGGAGAGGATTATGATCAGGATATGGCACATGGAGATGGGGGCTTCTGAGTTGCTGAAAATGATTTACTTCTTGACCTAAGTGATGGTTATGTTCATGTATATTTATTCATTTTATATAATACTTAACAAGGAAAAATGAATTAAGTATACAAAAATAACTTACTAATATGGGCTTTATCATAAGATAGCAACAGTAAAAAACAGTATATTAATATCTACTGTAACTATACATGTCTAAGTTTATGCATATTTTCAAAATCTATCTTGTCCTTTAAAATCCCTTATTATGCTCTGGTAAGTTGAAAAAAATGAAAACACTGAAAGCTCTAGGAACTATTTTCAGAGAAAAGCCAACCTCCGGGATAGGACTCACCAGCATCAACTTGAATCTGAAAGGAAAATATAACGGTTCTGAATGAGAGTAATTAAATCCTAGGAAAATAAAAACATTGTTAAGTCTTAAAACATAAAAGTGGCTTAATTCCTTACCCTACCTTAATTTTTGTCATAGTCACCACAACCAGACAGCAGGAAATATGTCAACCCCATGAGAAAGTCTGTGTTATTTACTACTGTGTCCCAAACACCCAGATCCGTGCCTAGCACATAAGAGGTGCTCAATTTGTATTTGCTGAATGAACAAATGGAACTATCTAAGGACTAAGTGATTAACAGGAGATTTTGTTGTTTGAAAGGCACTTGATTGCTCTCCAATTGCAAAGAAAGATGTCTGGTTAGGCAACTGTTGTATTATGTAAAACTGAATGCTCGTTAGGCATACATGATCATGTGGCCATCTTTGTAGAACAGCAGCAAATCAACAAAAAGATGGGAGTGGTTTAAATAGCACCTGAAATGGGGTAGAGAATTGAGATTTGGGGTATGCTGGGAGACTGAGTCACTATTAGTAGAAAAGTAAGAGCACTTATTGGGCCAAATCCAGGTCAGCTTCTATCACTGAATGAGAATCTTTGAGGGTGAAGTCTAGAAATTAACACTTTACAAAAGCTACCTAGGTGTTTCTAATATGTGACCAGATTTGAAAACTAAACTAATTCAAGTTCTGGACAAGTCAGACCCATCTTAATTCCAGCCCCTGTAACATAGCAAAGGATATTAACTTGTGAGTGCTGGACCAAACGTGTGATGTAAAAGTGGCAAAGTTTCTTCAGGAAATAGCAATATCTTCCATAAATTTACATAACACTTCAACGTTATTCCCCTTGAGACAATTTAGGTAACACTGCCTTTATCAGTAATCTTACTTTGCACACTGAGATGAATATAAAGGCACGTTTTTGAACTGTCCCTGTTTAAACAGTCACTTGGAAAGGAAGAAATCTCAAGCCTCTTCAACTGAATACTCTCCTTAGAGTAAATACAGGTATATCTGTGGGAGGTCTGACCAGTCTTAGCCCAGACAGAGCACTCTCTGCAAACTGATGGAGGGATCAGTCTAGGCTGATAATTTTATCAGGAAGAGTCCCTTTTAAAGGACATGTTGTAAGGGTACCAAGCCTTGGGGCATGGGCGAGAAAGAAGCCTCTGACCTGAGCGTATGCTTTATGACCAAAAACCCCACCAAAGTTCTCCTGACACATGGGAATTTCACATATTCTTTAAAAATCTCTTTTGGACTGCTTGTATTTTCTTTTCTTTAGGGAAGTCTCGAATCTTAAATCTCAGGTATTTTACGTTTGTCAGCACATCCTAGTTGAAAACCATTCTGGTCTGAGCTAGGAAAAACTATATGACCTCAGGTTTAATTCTCTGTATTTCAGTTTCTCACTAGCAAAATTTGAGCCTCTCAGAAATATTTCAAGATTTTACTAAATTTTTATCAAGGAACAGCACATATAAACACAGGTACCAATTATAAACCTCTAAAATATCTGATAAATGCTTCCCAAATACTTGGTACTTCCTCTTTGCTTTAAAACAGTGCACTTCGTCTCTCTGGTCAAACATAAGAGTGATAAATGTAAAATGATATAAAAAAAAACAGGCACTGCAAAAATAGCCATTGGCCTAATCCTGCCTCTTCGCATAATACTGCCCAAATCAACCTAGACTGAGTAGGGCACCTTCCCAAAAGCCTATTCAGGGTTGAACCGCTGCCGCAGATCAGGTGCTAAGGATTGATGACTTCCCCACAATGCAGATGAAGAAAACAGCCTTGCTCAGAGTGACATGTGAATCAATGAACAAATTAGGATTAGAACCCAAACCAACTGGCCAACTTTTGTTTAATTGTAAAGTCAGTAGCAATTTGTATAAGATATAGTGTTCTTAACAAGTTTACATGGCTTCTTCTGGTCTTAAATGATTTTTCAGTTTTAATAAAAACATATAAGGAAATTTTCAATTTGTCATTGTGAAGGTTAGCTCAAATGTAAGAATATACCATACTTTTTTTGTTACTATAACTCAAAAGATATATGTTAAACTCTCCACACAGCAGAATAGATAGGGGCTGTAGAGAAGAGGCTGGACAGATTACCTAGTAATAGTAGCACCTCCAAATTACTGAGCATTTGGAAGGTGCAAAGCATTGAGATAAATTCTTAACATTCATTATTTCACTTGATTCTTACAACAACCTCATAAAGAAGTTTCTAGTAAATTACCAATAAAGAAATTTAGGATTAGAAAAGGACAAATAGAAATTTAGGATAAGAGAAGGACATTTTGAACAAGATCACATGCCTAGAAGTGTCACACTTGGGAAAAGAACACAGGTGGGCTGGCACTGGAGTCCGTGATGTTACATATACCTTATTAACATGTGAAAGAAAGACCGTATCACCCATCAAATTGACATGTGTATTTATTGCACAAATATCCCCTAGAACTGGGAGGTTATTATAATACAGGTGTACATTTGAGAAATGTATACAGAACAAGAAACAAGTATTTACATTTTATGTCTCCCACCATCTAAATAACTTAGAGAAAGCAGAACAGTCTTACAAGACATCTACCAAAGGACACATTGTGTAAATCTTTTTTTTTTCAAAAAGTGATCATCCCCAGTGTATGCCAATTGCAACAAAAGGAAATCTGTGCTAGTATGTTTATTGCACTTAACATTTTCAAACTCAAAATTAAGACATATTAATAAAAGCCAGGAATATTTCAAATCAAACCAATTAGTTTATATACAGGAAAAATTAGTTTTAAATCTATGATGTAAAAGATCCCTTTTTCACTTCCTGTTGCAACAAACATGTTTTTAAAATATATAACACATATCTGTACCGTAAGAAGTTGAAAAAATGATTTCAAACAGGCCAAAACTCTCTTCACATTCATCCTAATGACCACACTTTACAAAAGTAGCAGCTCATTCCTTGGGCTTTGTATAATGAAAGAATGACTATGATGAAGGAAGAAGAAATTACAGAAGAATTGGAAATTATAAAACTCAGGAATCCTATAAGGATTAATGATTCCATAAGAAACTATAGGCCTTTTCCTTCCAAGCAAAGCTTAGTTTTAAGAATAACAGTAGCATGAGCCATCTATTTATTAAAGACTAGATTTCCTAAATGGTAATTTATCGGAGATTTCAAAGATATCTCTGTGATAGGAGGACTGTGAATAGTTTGGTGATTAATTAAAAAAACACAAAAATAGACATTGTCTACCTGCTGCATATTCTGAACCACAATAAAAATGATATACAATGGCCCACACCTGATCTTTTCTCTATTATGAATTCTGCCAAAGGGATGTATTCACAGAATTCCAAACAACAGAAGAAAGAAGAATTTTTTTAATGAATGGAATAAAAAAATTATGCCAAAGAAAATATATCCATGAACACTTTTTTGACAGCAAGTCATCCATGGGAGACTCAGGTACTAACTTGGACTGGCCGTTAGGACACAGGGGCCAAACTGCAGGCACACCAATTTCAGGTTTACATTCTATTAAAATAACCATTTCTTCTTAGTCTATTTGGAGATTCCTTTGATACATAAAGAGCAAGGCAAAATATTACCCAGTGCTATAAATTCAAGGTCAAAGACTAATAAACCACAGAAATTTTCCTAATCACTGAAAATTCTGAACACCAAGAATGGATGCATTTATACACTAAAAGTACTCAGTAACAGAATGAGCAAGTGGTCTTTTTTAAGCTAATAAACTAATTATGATGAAAATGGTTCATGAAAGCAGAAACCAGCTTCACTTCTAGAGTTAAAAGTATCTTAGACCAGATAAGTAAAGGATAAACTATAATGTAGTATTTCAAGTAAACTGAGGTAGTAGAGCATATTGAAAACTTTATCTACCCATCTTCCTATTTACATTAATTACTTACAAGAGTTTGGTTCCATATTAGCCTTTCTCACAAGCAACAAACACTCTACAGTATATACAAAAACAATAACAAATGAAAAGTTAAAATCTTTGAAAAAAATTAGCTTTTGGGAGGGAGGAGCTACTAGAGAAAAGAGAATAATTTTAAGAGTTAATGAGTTCTATTAGTGTAAACTGAAAATTATGAAGCACTGAAACAAATACTCAGTTCCTGTGAGTTCAAGAAGGGCCAATACCAAAAGCAAGGGCCTCGGCTACCTGAGCACTTTTAAATAGTATTATTTTTGCCAATGCTTTGGTGTAATTTTTAATTCTAATTTTAAGTTATTAAATTAGATGCAAACATGTAAATATTAACATTTTTAAGAATTGGCTTATACTTATAAACAAAACAAATGGTATAAAGTAGTATTCTTATTTTGGGAATCTATATACCTCAGCCTTAAAAAAAAAGATTTGCTTTACTTATATTTTAGGGTGTGTGAAACAGAAAAATCACCAGAAAGTAGTATTTCGACATCAGAGTCAATTAATACTAGTTTAAAATATTTTTTAAAAGTTGTGTTTACCAATCTCATATTTCTACCTCTGTTTTTTAAAAAAATAGATACATATGTACACTTGGATGGATAACATAACACAGATTTATATGCATTATTCTGAGTTTATTATAATTAACAAGCTGTTTAAAATACTTCAAGAAATACCTAGAAACTAGCTATTTTGAACTAAAAAACAAAACAAATAATCAAGGTTTTATAGATCTCTGTACCTTAGAAATAAAGAATTAAAACTAATGAAATGTCTATTTTGAGTAATTTAATCATGAGACATCTGTTGGTACTTATGAGCTGTGGCAACACTGTAGTGATCATATGAAATTCCTCAATTATTCATTTTGTAGAAATTTCTAAGTTACACTTTGGCTTCTTCAAATGCTTTTCCCCAAAATTATTTATGCTGCTTTTTAGTTTCACTTGGTTAAAAATCTACTGCCATCCAAAAGTCCAATCAAAAGGAAAAAGCCATCCAATGATCATACAATATGCACTGCAATGAAGGATACTCAGGCGACTGACTCATTTAGATGGATTCTAACAGAGGAAAATAAATGCCATAAATGCACGCTGTCACTGCTTCCTTGGTTTCTATTCAACTTTCCACGGAAGTTAATTTCTAACAGCCTTTATGTTAAAGGAGTATCTGAGCAACATACGGCGAGTGAGTGCTTGCTACAGCAGCCAGAAGAGGAAGATCACTGGATTCAATCCTGAAATTTAAAAAAAACAAAAAACAAAAACTAGTTCAGGTTTTCTGTACCCAGTACATGAGTCCTACAGGCAATGATGGCTACCTGTAAAGTCACTATATGTCAACAATCAAGGACCTAAGTAAGCTACCCTAGCCAAAAGGAAAAAGGGTAAGAGAACCGAAGAGAATGAAAGTTAGACATTTTTCAGCAAGTAAAAACCATAACTAAAGATTTTTTTAAAAGACAGGTTCTGAACCCAATGATAACAAAGTCATGGATTTAGAAAACCATCTCATTAATCTGCTGATAGACCATGCATCAGGGCAAGGGACAATGTCTAATAAATACTACACAGTATAATGACAGAATAATAGAGTGCACACATATTGTTTTGGATATAAGTGTGTCTACAACAAGATGTACTGGGAAGAAGTAATGGTAGCTTCTTAAAAATACATCCTACCACAAAAAATTTACCGGAAAAGAAAAATGGCCATTAGATACAGGAAAAGTTATGCAGACTTACTCATGGTTAGAGAATAAACCTGAATAAAATCCGACTTCATTTTTTAGCTAGTAGCTCAGCAAAGATTAAAAAATTTGGTTATAGTGAGTCATAGGAAGAGTAGGCTTCCCACTGTTTGTGAGAATTTATTCTGGTACTTTCTGGATAGCATTTACTATTACTATGTCAAAATAAATATCAGTATATCTATCAACAATTTAACACACATGCCCTTTAACCAAAAACTCTACTTCAAAGAATTTATCCTACAGACTTCAAAGATTTATATTTATTCCAGTGTTGATCTGTAACAGCAAAAAACTGAAAATAATCTAAATTCCACCAAATAATGGAATGCAATACAGTCATTAAAAATGATATAGATCAGTAATGTGCACTATGTGCTTTAATGAACATTCAAGATATATTAAAAGGCAAGCTGCACAATGATAGAGTACATATATTTTAAAAATGCTGTAAGAAGAAACAATCCATTAACAGTGTGTGGATGAGGACTGGAAGTTGGGGAGAAGACAATACAACTCACTTTTCATTTTATAACAAAATGCACTGTACACTTTGGTTATATGTACATTACTTAGAAATTAGTTTAAATTTTTGAAAAGTAAAGGCATTATTGAGAATCATCTATTTTCACTCTCAATAAAGAATAACATTAATGAAAGAATTTAATTTGGCTTCAGACAGACAGTAGCCACTCACTGATGCTTCTAGCTTGTTTTATTCAACCAGCATTTCAAGAAACAATTCATACACACACACAAACACTTGTGAAAAGTCACCACAGAACATAAGGAAAGTGACCACAAAATACAATGAAAGAGGCTATACGATGCCTCTCACCAATTTCCTGTTCATCCTTCAGTAAGCATTTTAGATAACTAGCTTCTTCCTAGGAATAACTGCACAGTATAAAGGAATAATATATACACAGTGAGGAAGGAGTAACACTATTCAGATAACATACTTCTATCCAGAGTGCCGTTACTACAAACAGCTCATTTATATGGCAGGGCAGATGCTGGGAATGATGACTCTATAATATATTTAATAAATAAAAATGAATATTGACTGGTTTTTTTCTAATGCAAAAATTTAGATTTTAATTCACTTTTATCTGACTATATTCTCAACTTACTGGCACAAGAAACAATGCCTTTCAGATCACTGGAGGACAAGTATCTGCTTTTATATGGCATAGAGCAATCCAGATGACAACAATGTACAGCTTCTAACAAGGGGAAACACTTAAAAGGAAAAAAGGCAGTTCTGAAGAATATTCCTTGCCTAAATACAGTGCAATGAGAAACCAAAGCTAGGAAAGAAAACAGGAACATACCCTAGAACCACTCCCAGCTCCTTGACATGGACACGCATCTGCCCTCTCAGGTACTCAGACAGCATTTTGCTCTTGAAGTACAGCTCTTGTAACCGGTCTTCAAGATGCATTACACACTGCAGGTGGAAGGGAATCAAGAACCAGGTCAGAAAGTGCGTAGCTCTAAGAAATGGCAAATTCCAAAGCATGATATCTGACAATTCAATTATGTAGTTATTCCAACATAAACTACCATTTGGAGCACATTTTTAAAGCACGTGATTTTAGCCAAAGAAATGTACACTCTTTTCTAGCTCATATCAAAGATTTAGGTTCTACAGTTTTTTTTTCCTTAAACGTGGTAAACTACACATAAGATAAAATTTACTATTTTAAATATAAAATTAACCATTTTAACTGCACAACTGAGAAGCATTAACTACATTGGAAATGTTGTGCAACTATCACCACAATCCATATTTCAAATTTGGTAGATATGACTCTTACATAACACATTAGACATGTAATTTACATTGGAAAGGCCGCATTATCCTGTCAAGACCAAAAGAAAAAAGTCTGTAACGGCTCACAGAGAATGCTCTATAGTCCTCACTAGAAAAGAAATGTTTCTAAGCTGGCACATTAAAAACTGAAACATATACATTTTGTTTATTGTCAATTAACTTGCTCAATTTACTAAAATAAGTGATTTTTCATGTTAATTGATGCTATATATGTTTGAGGAAAAGACATGACAGTGCAGGTGTTAAAACACTAAATTCATGCAGAGTACTCCTTTCCAATGAAAATCAGCTGTTATAGCTCCTAAAAAAATCCATTTTCTTCTTGAAAAAACCACAAATGAATGGATTTCTTGGCACACTTAATGTTTTGTGGTGTATAGTTTGTGCTATAATGCACATGTAGGCTGAAAATGCCTTAAGTGAAGAATAAAATATTTACAAAATACATGTATATGATATAACTAATGTATATGTACATAGTTTATTACACATATATACATATGTAAAACACAAGTTACCATATTATCCGTTTTAAGGTATACAATTCAGTGGCATTAAATATTTTCACAATGTTGTGCACCACCATCACTATCCATTTCCAGAACTTTTTTTCATTACCCCAAGCAGAAACTCTGTACCCAGTACACAATATACCCCTCACTTCCTCCTTCCCCAGCCCCTGGTAACCTCTATCTACTTTCTGTTTTTATGAATGTGCCTGTTCTAGGTACCTCATATAAGTGGGACCATATAATATTTGTCCTTTTGTATTTTGCATATTTCACTTAGCATAATGTTTCAATCACGTATTACAACACATTTATTTATGATCATGAGTTATTTCCAATTTTTGCTACTGCAAATAATATTGCTGTGAACATTACAGTATAACTGTTTCAGTCCCTGCTTTCAGCTGTTTTGAGTATAAACCTAGAAGGAGACTTGCTGGATCACTTGACAGTACAGTGGTAAACTTTTTGAGGAACTGCCAAACTGTTTTCCACAGCAGCTGCACCATTTTACATTGACACCAGCAATGCACAGTGGTTCCAGATCCTCCACATCCTCACCAATACTCAGTTATTTTCGAGTCTTGTTTGCTTATATCCATCCTTATGGGTGTGAAGTGGTATCTCACTGTGGTTTCGATTTGCATTTTCCTAATGACTAATGATGTTGAACATCTTCTCAAGTGCCTACCGGCCATTTGTATATCTTCTTTAGAGAAATGTCTATTCAAGTCCTTTGCCTATTTTTCAATGAGTTGTTTCTTAGTTGTTGTTGCATTGCAGTTCTCTATATATTCTGGATAACAATTTCTTTTCAGATATATAATTAGCAAATATTTCCTCCTGTTCTGTGTTTTTTTTTTTTTTTCACTCCGTTGACAATGTCCTTTGGTATATAACACTTTTTAATTTGATGAAGTCCCAATTTATCTGTTTTACTTTTACTGTTGCCTGCGCTTATTTACTTAATTTTAAAATTAATTTATTTCTTATTGAAGTAGAGTCAATTTATATACAATGTTGTGTCAACTTCTGGTGTACAGCATTATGTTTCAGTCATACATGTACATACATATATTCATTTTCATATTTTTTCATTATAGGTTACTGCCTGTGCTTTTGATGTCAATTCCAAGGAATTACTGCCAAATCCAATATCATGAAGATTATCCCCTATGTTTTCTTCAGAGTTTTGTAGTTTTAGTACTTAAGTTTAGGTTTGTTTAAGTTTACATTTAAGTCTGAGTTCATTTTTGTATATGGTATAAAGGAAGGATTCAATTTCATTCTTCTGCATGTGGATATTCAGTTTTCCAGCATGATTTGTTGAAAAGACTCCTTTCCCCTTTGAATAGTCCTGGCTTTCCTGTCCAAAACATCAACTGACCATATTTGTGAGGGTTTATTTGGGGGATGCTATATTCTGTTGGTCTGTGTCTATCCTTATGCTAGTACCACACTATTTTGATTATTGTCACTCTGTAAGCTTTGAAATTAGGAGGCGGGAGTCCAACTTCATACTTGGTATCATCTTAAAAACACCAAGTCTTCCAATCTATGAACATAAGATGTCTTTTCATCTATTTATGTCTTTAATTTCTCTCAGAGATATTTTGCAGTTTTCAGTGTACAAGTCTTTTGCCTCCTTTGTTAAATTTATTCCTAAGTAATTTATTCTTTGCATGCTATTAAGTGCTTATTAAATTAAGTGCTTCCTTAATTTCCTCTTCAGGCTGTTCATTCCTAGCATATGGAAATGCAAATATCTTTGTGTGCTGATTTGTTATCTTGCAACTTAGCTGAATTCATTTATTAGCTGTGTCGGGTTTTTTTGGTGGAATCTTTAAGTTTTCTTCATATAAGATCATATCTGCAAGAAGAGATAATTTTACTTCTTCCTTTCCAATCTGGATGCCTTTTGTTTCTTCTTTCTTAACAGCCCTGCTAGGATTTTCTTTCTTTCTTTTTTTAACATTTTTTATTGAGTTATAATGCTAGGAGACTTTCTAATACTATGTTGAAGAAAAGTGGTGAGAGTGAGCATCCAGTGTCTTGTCCCTGTTCTTACAGGTAAACCTTCAGTCTTTCACCACTGAGTATAATGTCAGTTGTGGGTTTGTCATATCTGATGTTTACCATGTTTGTCTCTACAAAGGTTTTTAACTATGCTATATTATGGTTCTCCTAACAAGAAAAAGAAAGAACCCTGAAAACTGGAAATGGTGTGTTCAGTGAGAGGTTACCAGTGTTACAAAGAGGGATCATTCAAAGTCTTGACATGATAATGAGGATCTAGAATGCGCTGACATTCTGCACAACGCTTGGGGATGTTGTATGTCCATACCTTACATGATACTAAGTCAGGCACTAAGTTCTGGCTGCTGAAATCACAGACTATATTCACATATACACATCCCTTTCTGTCTTAGTCAGCTTGAGCTGCCATAATAAAATACCAGACTCAATTGCTTAAATAACAGAATTATTTTCTCACAGTTCTGGAGGCTCAAAGTCTGGGATCAGGGTGCCCATATGGCTGAGTTTCAGTGAGAACTCTCTTCCTGGCTGGTAGATGGCTGCCTCCTCTCTGTGTCCTCACATGGTGGAGAGAGTACAATCTTTCTCTTCCTCTTTCACAAGGCCACTAATTCCATCATGGGAGTCCCTCTCTCATGGCCTAATCTAACCCTATTTACCTTCCCAAGGCCCAACTCCAAATATGTTACACTGGGGAGTTATGGTTTCAACACACTGATTTTAGGGGAACACGTTCAGTCCATAACCCTTTCTTTCAGGAAAACAATGATGAAGCTAACAGTGGTATTCCATGTAGGCACAAATTATTAATTCAAGTCTTACACATACTTACAAAATTTGGAGACAAGTTATGTTTATATAGCTGAAGAGTGGAATGAAGCAGATTGGAAACAAGACTGGAAACCAATACTTCCTTTCCCAGTTTATTGTCTGTCATTCGTCTCTGGCTACTGGCCACTTGAACAGTCCATTTATCCATATCTGCTATAATACAGACAGCTTCTGCTATTGGTTCATCCAATACTGGATGCTGGAAAACAAAGAATTAATCTTAAAATAAAGTTTTCTAAGATAATGTTAATGAAATGAGGCAAGGAGAGACACTAAACAAAAACAGAAAAAAAAAAAAAATACAAAATTCTGAGAGCTGCTGCCAAAGAATCCTTAACAGTGGAGAATGAAATAGTAAAGTAACTCAATAACAAACACCCTTAGATATCTTACAGAAATCATCATAGGTAGCAAATCATTACCAGAACTCTGTATCCTTTAATCTAGAATTTAACTTTCACCAGTCTTTTGATTATTCATTCATTCGTTCATGCCACAAGTTTGTTGAGTACTAGCTATGTACAAGGAAACTGAAAGAAAATGTTTTTACCTTGAAAGAGCTAAATATTTTTAAAACAGATAAGACAGGAATTCACATGAACAAGTCAATGATAAGATTCTGTGCTAACTATCCTAGCCTGTCAGGCATTAATTAATCCCATTTACCACTGAATAAAATACCTAGGAATAAACCTATCTAATGAGGTAAAGGACCTGTACTCCAAAAACTATAATATACTGATGAAAGAAATCAAAGGTGACATAAATAGATGAAAGATATACAGTGTTCTTGGACTGGAATAATCAATATTGTTAAAATGGCCATACTACCAAAGGTAATATACAGATTCGATGCAATCCCTATCAAATTATCAATGACATTTTTCACAGAGCTGGAATGAAAGAAAAATGTTAAAATCTGTATGGAACACAAAAGACCCCAGATAGCCAAAATAGTCTTGAAAAAGGAGAACAGAGCTGAGGGAAATCATGCTCCTTGACTTCAGACTATACTACAAAGCTACCATAATCAAAACAGTATGGTACTGGCACAAAAACAGACATACAGATCAACAGTACAGGACAGAAAGTCCAGAAATAATTGCACACATTTATAGTCAATTAATCTATGACAAAGAAGGCAAGAATATACAATGGAGAAAAGACAGTCTCTTCAATAAGTGATGCTGGGAAAACTAGACAGCTACCTGTAAAAGACTGAAATTAGAACATTCTCTAACACTATATACAGAAAATAAACTCAAAATGGATTAAAGATCTAAATGTAACACCAGATACCGTAAGTCTCCTATTCCTAGAGGAATACATAGGCAGAACACTCTTTGACATAAATCAAAGCAATATTTTTTTAGAACCAACTCCTAGAGTAATGGAAATAAGAGCAAAAGTAATACATTGGGATCTAATTAAACTTACAAGCTTTTGCATCAACAAAATGAAAAGACAACCTACAGAATGGGAGAAAATATTTGCAAATGATGTACCCAACAAGGGACTAGTTTCCAAAATATACAAATATCTCATACAGCTTAACATCAAAAAAAAAGCAACTCAATCAAAAAATGGGCAGAAGATCTAAATAGACATCTCTCCAAAGAAGACATACAGATGGCCAACAAGCACATGAAAAGATGCTCAACATCACTAATTGTTAGAGAAATGCAAGTCAAAACTACAATGAGATATCACCTCTCACCAGTCAGAATGGTCACATCATTAAACAGTTCACAAATTATAAATGCCGGACAGGGTGTGGAGAAAAAGGAACCCTCCTACACTGTTGATGGGAATGTAAATTGGTGCCGCCACTATGGAGGACAGTATAAAGATTCCTCAAAAAACTAAAAATAGATTCACTATATGATCCAGCAATCCCACTCCTGGGCATATATCTGGAGGAAAATATAATTCAGAAAGACACAAGCACCCCAGTGTTCACCGCAGCATTATTTACAATAGCCAAGACATGGAAATAACCCAAATGTCCATCAACAGATGACTGGATAAAGATTTGGGGGGGGGGGTGCGCGCACACACACACACACACACACACACGAATACTACTCAGCCATAAAAAAGAATAAAATAACGCCATTTGCAGCAACATGGATGGATCTGGAGACTGTCAGAATATCTGAAGTGAAGAAAGAAAGAGAAAGAAAAATACCATATGATATCACTTATATGTGGAATCTAAAAAAAAAATGTATCTACAAAACAGAAACAGACTCACAGTCATAGAGAACAAACTTATGGCTTGGTTAAAGGTGGGTAAAAGGGGTGGGAAGGGATAAATTGGGAATTCGAAATTTGCACCAGTTGGTGAGTGATGGAAATGTTATAGCTACCTTGACTGTGGTGGTGGTTTCATTGGTGTATATACATCTATCAAAATTCATCAGATTGTACATGTGAAGTATGTGTGGTTTACTGTACAGGAATCATACCACAATATATGTGTTAAAAATAAAATAAAAATAAAAATAGTAAGTGTATAAATATGAGAAAGAAGCAGTAAATCTAAAGTTTTATTTTTTTAAAACATTTTTTTCTCTGAGTTTGTAACTTCTACAATACAAATTTAACTACAATCTTACCAGCCCCTTTTTTCTCCTAGGCATTTCCAGAATTTCAATACATAAAATTCCAAATATTCAAGTATTTCCTCTCTAGCAGATACTCCCATATCTCCACCATGTCACAAAACCTGATTTTTCAGTTGCCTGCTAGGCGTTCAAACATGGCCTTGCAAATTGCACTTTTAAATTCAAAAGGTACCAAATCAACGTCAGTGTACTTTCCTCAAAACTAGACAGTTTTCTTCAATTATCTTAGAAAAAAAAAAAGAGAGAGAGAGACACCCCTTAGTGTCACAAAGGGAACAAAGATCTTAGGGATGTTACAAATTGCTGTTCAAACTAGCATCACCTTTTGGAGGAGAAACTACCAAACATGCAACAAGAACATGAAAATAGTCCTAACCTTAACAATTGGCCAGTAACTTCATTTCTGGGAGTTTAGCCTACAGAAATAACCTTAAATTCATAAAACACAGCAATAGTATCAATGTTATTTCGAACAATAAGAGAAAAAAAGTTATTCTAAAAGATGAGCAACAGGGACTAGAGAACACAGATGTAAATCCATGTATATATGCTCAATTAATTTATGACAAAGGACTCAAGAATATACAGTGGAGAAAGGACAGTTCTTCAGTAAATGGTGCTGGGAAAACTACACAGCCACACTGCAAAAGAATGAAACTGGACCATTTATCTTATACCATATACAAAAATTAACTCATATGCTATATGAGTACTATAAACCATGAACAAGAAGGATTTCCTGCCCAGGAATACAAAGATTGGTTTAACATCTAAAATCAATTAATGTAATCTATCACATTAATAGTTTAAATAAGAAATACTACGTGATCACTTCAATAGACACAGAAGAAGCATTTGACAAAATCCCACACTTACTCATGATTTAAGGGAGTGGTGGTGAGGGGGACAGAAAATTCAAAATACTAGGAATAGGAGGGAACTTTGTCCACCTGATGAAAAGCATCTCAAGAATTCTACAGCTAACATCATACTTAATAATGAAAGACTCAATGTTACCCGCCTAAGATAAAGAACAAGACAGAAATGTGCTGTATCAGCACTTTTACGCCACACTGTACTGACAGAGTTCTAGCCTGTACAATTAGGCAAGAAAAAGAAAAAGAAGGCATTCAGACTGGAAAGGAAGGTGTGAAGCTGTCTATTAACATAATATGAGCATATATGCAGACAATCCTAAGGAATACACACAAAAACTATGAGAACTAATAAAAGATACAAGGCAGGATACAAGAAGAATACACCAAAATCAACTGTACTTCTATATACAAGCAAGAAAAATAATTTCATTCACATTGAAGCATTTGCAACTTTTTTGATATTATAAATAATCTAGTGATGAACATCGATGAATAAACACAGTATTTTCTGTGTTTTCAGATTTCCATTTCGATAGATTCCACAAACTCTCTACTTGCTTTCACGGTAACAGGTACAAACATGCAGGTTATTATGTATAAAGAGATGGATTCAAAGAACAATGACTATGTTAGCCAACAAAGTGTGACCAAAAACAGAAGGCAATTCTGGGATCTACTGGTAAACAGAGTTCATCCTAAATAAATTTAAGAGCAGTGAAGGTCACTCACCTGCACAGCATGAGACAAATCTGACACAAGACACTGACGGAGCCTCTCATCATTCCCAATTCCTTGAAGAACAAAGTCAGGCACATAAGACGAGCAGTAGCCACCCAGCAAGGACCTCCCAAAGTTGGCAATATTGGGCTGAACAGCACTCACTTCAATTAACTTTGACCTGGAAGAAAAGTTCCAAAAGAAGGCATAACTAATTAGTAAATAAATATATTTTAGCAATTAGAAAACATTTGGACTCTACTAGTACATATTTCCAATACCATCATCTCTACAAAATATACTAAGAGTAAAACCATCCTTGAATAAAACTGGCTTAAGGGCTCAATCAGACCACTAACTAATCCTTCCTATCCAAAAAAGGTCTGATGAACAATTTTATAATGAGGTGAGCATAAATCTTTCAAAACAGACTTAAGGAATGCTGTTCTTTACATATGTAACATATTCTTAATACAATCAAATTATGGAAACCACCATCCGAAACAAAGTATAAGTAACTCACAAACTCAAAGCCTGGTATACAACATTTCTCAAGTATGAATCTTCTCCTTGTATTCTTGACCAAGAGTACACGCTCTATGCTTTCCTCTCATTTCCAAACTTACTTCTAACAGCTATTTTCTACCTTCTCTCAGTGATTACCTCTTCCTAGTTGCCAGGCTCAGGCTCAGATTCTTTTTTTTTTCTTTGAGGGGGAGGTAGTTAGGGTATGTATGTATTTATGTATGTATTTATTTTTAATGGGGGTACTGGGAGTTGAACCCAGGACCTTGTGCATGCTAAGCAGGCACTCTACCACTGAGCTATAACTACCCCCTACCGTGTAGATTCTTTTAAGGGGGCATAATTAGCTCTGAAATGGCTTGAAAACTTCTAAGCACTAAGGGGTCTCCCAAGCACCAACATAACTTTTCTCTAATGCCTTCAAAAAGCTTTTCTGGGATGCCTGTGGGTGTCCTTTTAATCCTTGTAAGTAAGAGCACAAGATAATAAAAGAGAATATGTCCAGGACAAAGATCTCTTCTTTTATATTAACTACTAACAACTTTCAGAGGTCAGCTAAACAAAAGAATGGTTCATATTTATAAAAGGTTTATAACAGGTTAAAACTTCCTACTTACCCAGGAAAAGGTATCTCATCTTCTTCTGCCCAATCTTCTTGCTCTCCTCCATAGTAAATGCTTACTTGTCTAGTCATATCATGACCTGTATCTTCACTTTCACTATCCCCGAGGGCACTATCTGAACTTTCATTTCTTGGAATGTCCCATTCAGTTCCCACAGCAATTTTTTTCTCTGAACTCTCTTTATCCCCATGGGGGACAAGAATGGAGAGTGTATCTCTTTGGTCTTGCTGAGGAAAGCAGGTTTTACATGAGTCTTGGTGAACTGATTCTACACATTTACAAAATTCATTGTTCTGTTTGTCATTTTTTGTACACAATCTTTTTGAAAACTCTAACATACAGCAGTGTTCTTTACTGTCTGTACTTGTTTTAACTGGAATATCATCAATAGTCCTCGTTTCAATTGAATCATCATTAAAATATTCATCAAATAAGCTCATGCTTTCTGGGTCTGAATGATTCCAGCAGGGAAGTTCGCAGGGTTCTCCAGAAACTATGTTCGGTGTATCAGGCTCTCCAGATTTCGTTGTTTGTTTAGTTTCTTGATGCTGATCCACAGTCCCTCTTTCTTCCTTCGGTGGTTTGGTGTTATGCCTGGTAATCTGATCCACCACTGCCTGACTCCGGAGTTCAGTATCTGAGTCAGGTGACATAGAATCCCCAATCAAGAAAGTAACTTTTGTCTGGGTTGCCTCACAAGAAAATGCAGCTGTCATAAGCTTATCTGGAGGTTTTTTTTCTACAACCATTCCCGTGGATCTCAACATTTTACCTGTGTGATCACCCGTGTCCAGCAATTCCTCACTCTGCCATGTTTCCTCTGCTGGCTTTAAGCCTGACGTTGACAATGCACATTTGTCTACTGGAGCAGAGCCTGTGCAAACAACTGTTTCTAACTTGGTGTCAAGGCAAGTTCTTAATTTATCTCGGTACTGTTTAACATCAACAGCATTTTCTTCTTGGCAGTCAGAAGGAGAAATCATTCGGCACTCATCTGAAATTCCTAGCAGCTCCTTAGAGCTGTTTTGAATATCTTCTCTCTCTTGTTGTGAAACATTCTCTATATTATGCCCAAGCAGTGGAGGACTGCAATATTTACAGTTACAATTAGGAGTCCTTGTTTCTTCTGACTCTTTAAAGAGCAAACTGCTTTTGTTTCTATGCATTGTGATAAGCACATACTCAGATTCTTCGATTTCACCTTTCTCTAAAGTGGTAGTAATTACCGTGCCTGGCATAACAATGGCTTCATCTTCTCCGCTTTCTAAAAGATGGGTTTCTTGAAGTTCAGAGCATCTTATGAAATAAGTAAGAAAATAAAGCAGCCTCTGGACCATATCTTGTCGTTTGCCAACTACCACAGTCCTTGCTAACCGTACAGGAGAGCCAATAGCACCATACAAGTCTCCTGAAATGGAAAAATCAGTTTATGGACACATCTTCTACAGATCCAGCCAAGCAGGCTATTTTCAATTATCAGAAACCTACTCCTATTGTATGAGGGATATTTTAGATTTTACTCTTAGTTCCTTAATAAACGAGTGACTGTTCAGGAGAGGAGGATGAAATGAATGGTCTTAACTAGAGAGAAAGGGCTTTCAAGCTTCCTCCTTAAGCAGCTACAGTGGTTCTGAAACCACAAGCAAACAGTTAGCTGTGAAAGTCACATTTACCAAGAATATGCTCTGTGCCAGTCCCCTTGCAAAGCACTTCACCTAGATGCAGAAGTACTGTCTGAAGCAGGGAGTAGAGTGGAATGGAGCAGTCACATCACACACTTACTGTTTCTTGATTTAAATCATATTCCTGAACTTCATCTGTTGCTCCCCTACCCAAGACTCCACACTAGCTCCCATGTTTTTAAAAATCCATTTTCCATTTCATTCCTGAGAGGGTTGGATACTCAGGATAAACAAAACAGGGCGACATGTTCAGCCATGTGATTCACTGTCACTTCTGTATCCATACGAGACATGAAGAGCCACCACATTTAAAAAGGGGGAAGAGAGGACCTAGGAGTAATTAATGTCATTTCTGTATTTATGCTGTAGCTCAAATTTAAACCAACAAAGAAACTGGTGCTAAAACACACTTAAAAATGGAGTATACAAAATAATTAAATTTAATTCAAGTTTTGCAAGTTGTCACTAGACACATTTAAAAACCTCTACTTTTACTTTAGAAAAACGACACACTTTTTAAAGGAACAAATATAAATAGGTCTCAAATAATATGCTATAGACAGTATTATGATAAATTTTCTCTTCTGGCTAAGGAACTGTATTTAGTACCATCATGTCACTGTTCAAAACTACTCCCAAGGTTCCCACTAATTACGGAATAAATTGAAACTGGATGGCATGGTAAGTCTTTCATGATTGGTTCTACTTTACTCTTTCAGGTTAATCTTCTGATAGTTACCCTTTTTCACCTTTAGTCACCCTAAATCCCACTTAAAGTGGGACTACTTAAATAGGACCCCTGAATATGATCAGTACTTTCAATACCTAGACCCCTTTAATAGTGCTATATACTTTCCCTTCCCTCCGTGTCTCTGCCAGTCCAAAGGAAGCTTCCCTAATTGAACTCCCACTGAGTTTTTCATTTCTCTTATAGTTCCTTTGAATTATCGTTATTGTCCACATATATTTTATGTACAGTATAAGTCTGTCACTTCTTAAAGGCAAGGACTAGGTATCATTCACCTTTACACCTTCCAGTGAGCTTCACCCAGAGCCTTAAGTATATTGTACATTCAATAAATGATTATAGAATTGAAAACAGATTTGAAACGTTCAAATTTAAAAGAGGACTACTGAATTACTTGATTTGAAAAAAGGTAAGTTAATATTATAAAATGAAATACTACTCAGCATTAAAAAGGAATTAACTATTAATACAGATAACACAGATGAACCTCAAAATAATTATGCTGAATGAAAGAATTCAGACCAAAAAAAGCACACAGTATTATGATTCCATCTATATAAAATTCCAGAAATGGCAAACCAATCTATAGTTACAGAAAGCAGACCAGCGGCTGAGTATAATAAGGGAAAGTAAATAGGCAGAATAGGGAGGAATAAAAGGGAGGGATTACAAAAGAGCATGAGAAACTTTTGTAGTGATGAATATGCTCACCATCTTGATTCTGGTGATGGTTTCAGAGGTATATATATTTTATATATATATCAAAACTTAGAAGGTTCTATGCTTTATATATGTGTTTGCTATATGTCAATTATCCCTCAATTATGCAGAAGGAAGGAAAAAAGAGAGTAAGGGAGGAAACAGAGAGGGTAGGAATGAGGGAGGGAAGCTGGTTATATGAATCAATAAGCCACATGACAATCTGCCTGGCAAGCTCACTCACCACCAGAACCTAAGGGAAGTTTAAGTTTCTACCAGATCACTGAAATGTGCTCATCACACTCCTCCCCCATAACCAAACAGCAATAGAGTAAGAAAAGTAACAGCAACTACATTTACCAGACACTGTCCTAAGTACTGTAAATATCTCATTTAATTTTCACTACTTTATGAGGTATGTACCATTTATTACTATCTCCACTTTATAAATAAGGAAACTATGATTCAAACGTGGTCTGCCTAACTCTACAGCTTGTGCTTAAATATAAGCAACATGCTATACTGCCTTCCTAATGACTGTCAACTCATCAACTAATTCCTCTCTCCTGTTACCTATTTATTTAGTGGAGGGCCTAGCACTAAGGGAAACATTTTCAAAAATTACTCAACAAACAAAAGTGGAATGATAGAAACCTCAATGACTGCTTCTCAGTTAACCAGGTTATTCTAGCTATTACAGGTGATTTTGTTCATTCATTCTTTCTAGGAAGGTATCTAATACAAAACACCCTGAAGACCTTGAAGTTACTAGTAAATCAGCCATCATCCTGCTCCTCTTGTTCTAGCTGCAGTTCCTGAACTACAAGGAATGATAATCAGGCATAAGATGGGGATAAGACAATTTAGCAGACATGAAAGAACAAGTAAGGAAGAGGTACTTTAGAACAAAGGAAGGAAAACAGAGCACTTAATTTCTTCATATTAATTTTTGCTATAAAATAACTCGACACAAAAGTCTAAATATAATGCATAATATAAGGGTTTTCAGAACACATACCCAGTTGTGCCCAAAGTGGGTTATATGGATGAGTCTTTGCCAACATGTCCACACTCTGAGAGGAATGTTTTTCTAAAAATATTTTTATAGGTGGTTGTCCATTTGGCATGACTGTTGGAACCCAGGCAAGATGATTGGTCAGAACCGCAGTAATGAGTGCTGGCAAGAATCTGAAAACAAAATGCATCCTATCAGATTCTAATCTCCTTTCATAAAACCTTAGGCAAAATGCAGTGACGGAGTAAAGCAGGGAGAGTATTTGGCCAAACAGCATAAAAAAGAAGAGAAGAAAGTATCAGTCTATCACCAGGATAAAAATGAAAGTTAATAAATATTTTGGTTAGGTAGGAGTTAAAAGAAAAATCTTTAAAACAAAGACAGCATTCACAAGGATCTATTTCTAACCATAATTACAAAATAAAAATGCCACTTTACTTGAAAAACTATGGATTCTTTTCAGTGTTTAATACACACATATATTAATGAATCAACCAGTATGTCTATACATTTCCAAATTACTGAATGGAAAATGAAGGAAAGTATTAGGAAAACTGTCTACCGTTAAAGAGAATAAAAAATAAAACTCATCTGGATTCCAGGAATTTGAGGAATGACCAGAAGAAAACAATATGATAAAGTATCATACTACAAATGTGTTACTGGAATCCTGACACTTCCTTATGTATTTTTCAACTTCTTTTCTATAGAATGAAACTGAATATATGGATATAATTCATAAAAAAGTAAGAAGTCTCAGAGAGTTCTGTAAGATGTCAGGAATTTTAATTTAACACAATTAAAGACATTTCTACTGTTTTTCATTCATAAGCTTCTTTGGCCTTTTTTTACACCCTATCTATTATTTATCTTTTGTAACTCTGTTTTGCTTATTAATAATATGAAATAACTCTAAAGATAACGGTTAATTCTTTCACTTTTGTAATTAAGTTTGATCATAATCTAGATGTCTAGTTACAGTAAATAATAGCTAAAATACAGTTAAGATAGCTTAGACTGACAGATATGTAGAATAAGCCATACTGGTTTTTGGAAGCATTTTCCATTAGAAAGGTGAACTCCTTCATGAAACGATGGCAAAGCTGGTTCTTTTCTGGAGTCCCCGACATCATTGTAAGCCACACAGGCTCTCCAATTCGTGGCATTGTGTAAAGATTACAAATTGTTGTTCTAAAAAGAGAAAAACATATTATGAAATTCATAGTTTCCAGAATTACAGACTGTTAAAAGTTTATGTTGTTGGCTTGGGTCTCCCATCTAGATTATCAAAGCTTTTGAGAAGAGACAATGAATCAAATCTTTCCTTCTTTGTCATCAGCACAGCATCAAGGGAAATGCTTTGTACATGAACTCAAATGTGTTGGTCTTACAATGGCTTAAAGACTGTGTGGTTTCAGGTAAATTATTTCCCTACTTTAATCATCAGTTTTCCTTACCTGTAAAATGAAAGCATAAGACTATATAATTTTCAGAGCCCCTTTCAGCCCTACATTTCCAAGGTATAAGCTGTACTTAAATATATTGCAAATAATCAACAACAAAGAAAAATACTTTAAATGGGGTAATAGTTTAGCCATGTACCCACTCAAAACAATAGTTTATTGTCATCATTTTCTTGCCTATGCTGAGGCTCATTAGTAAAGCTCTGAAGGCTGATGAGGACACTATATGCATACTATATTTTACGACTCTCTCTCAATGTTCTGACATTCTTCCTTGAATCAACACAAAAGAAGATTATTGCATCATTATGACAGTGCAATTCTGGCTGTCTCTCTTGCATTCCTTTAGATAACAGCTAGTCCTGTGACTTGCACTCTTTCCTAAAGGCATTAAGGATACCTTTAAGATGTCAATTCTTTTCCTTTAAAGTTGATATCTATTCAGTGAAATCTTATACACTCACCAGAATAAGCAACTCCTGTAAACTTGGGGCTTAAGAAACTAGTCAGTTGCTCAGAAGCTACAGAGCGGTGTCCTACTTTCTACTCTCTAGAACAGTGCTGTCTAACAGAACTTTTGGCAATGATGGGGATGCTCTACATCTGTGCTGTCCAACTTGATAGCCACTAGTCATATGTGGTTATGGAATACTTGAAATGTGGCCGATGTGACTGAGGAACTGGACTTTATATTTGATTTAATTTAAATTGATTAAAATAGCCACATGTAGCTAATGGCTACTAGATTAGATAGAGAGTAAAGCTCTAGAAAGTGCTTGGAGATCTCCATGAAGGTCTAACACCTACCTCAGTATAATTTTCTAACACCTAAAATCTAAAAAAGGAAAAGAATTCTCTTGCTTGTACAAGCTAAACTGAGTCTCAACCCGGTATACATATTACAATAAATAAAAGTGACAAATACAGGTTACAGTAATGAGTTCTTGGTATGGCATAAAACAATGGATGAGAACTTAGAAATAAATAAATAGATACAAAGAAAGAAAAAAATTAATGGTATCTTACAGAGAAAAATACAACTAGAATATAAACTAGAGATACATGGAAATGCTTACTTTTAAAAACTATTAAGGATGTCCAGATTGGATGGAAGATTAAACACAAATGTTTATCCTTTCAGTTCTGATACACCAACTGAACACCACTTAATAATTTGAAAACAAATGAACCACTACAACAAACAGAACTGAGGAGGAACCTTAGTGAAAATTAAAATTAAAAATTTAATAAAATTCTAGAAGACAAACCATAGGAAAGAATGTCAACTGAAGTAGTAAGGTAGAGGAACATAATGGGTTACAGTGCTTACAGAGGGGGACATGTACAAAAAGGAGCAGATTTGCACCCATAAAGCAGGAAGCGTCTCAGGACTCACAAGTGCCTGGTAAAACAGAGGGCAGGCCTTATGTAGAGCTATAAACTGAGAGACTAATTCAAGGTCCATTAGTGGTTGGCGTCCCCTACCTCTACCCCATTTTCCCACAGAATAACTAGATAGGAGAACAGATGTTGCTACTGACCAGCCCAGAGAAATGACATCCCCAAACCCTTCTGATAATCTGAATCTTTCACAGTACATAAATAGATACACAGTAAATCTTGTGGCATTAAAATTTCATGGCAGAAGTAGCAATGAGGGGGAAATAATGTTTAAACATACTCCTTCAGGGAGTGAAAAAGAAAACAAGCCCTAAAGTGAGATTCTCCAGGCTGTGCTCCCAATCTACATTTTGGTGCCTTTTTCAACTCTGAATGAGAAACCAAAATATTGATGTACAGGGAAAGCCTCCAAGGAGAAAGGGACACGAACAGAAAGACAGAAACACACACACACAAAATGACTCCAGAGGAAACAGAAAATAATACTTTCAGAAAAAGGAAAACATGGAAGAAAACAGACATAAAAAAGATCAATCCAGGGGTCTCAGTTTCTCATAAAATAGATTCAAACGAGAGGAAAATAAATTATCGGAGAAAGCAGACAATTTTCTAGAGCTGACAGACAAGATAGTGCTAGAACTATACTGAAAAGTTAAAGGGCTAAGGGGCAGGTATTAATTCATGGCAGAAGATAAATATGCTTTACCATTGATAAACCAAGAAACAGCTGCATTAAATATACTGTATAATAATATGGAGGTAAATAACAAAAAGAAATTTTAAGAGTTAAAAGAGAATGTTCTTGGGAATTCAGGATGGGGATAGGAGAGGTACAACAAGATTCATTTATTTTTCATTATCAGAACTTTCAGTGTATTTTTTGTTTCTTGACCACGAGAATATATTCTGATTAAAAGAAACTTTTTGATTAAAGGAATGAGCTGATCAACTGATTTTCCATGAGTTTCGTCAGCATATTAGTCTCTACTACAAGTCTCTGTGTCATGGGTGAGAGCCTTATCACCGTGGCCCACTGAGGACATTAACTTCAGTGTTTTACCGTTTAAGGATATGTAACATGACCTTGTGTATCCTTGAACTTTAAGTATATCAAGTGCAAAGAAGGCAAAAAAATTAATTATGCAACAGTGCTTCTTACTCTATACAACTCTATGTTGTCATTAACAACCTAGAAGTAACAGTGCTTTCCTCCCCCTTTAAGGATTATACTCCACCCTTTAATGGTAAGAAGGGCTATTGTTTCCAATCATCTGACCCTTTATTTTTCTTGATCTGTTCCTAGAGAATGAAAGGTTCCTTTAGCTGCAAGGGAACTGTGACATGGTTTGATTTTCACTGTATGATACACATGAAGTCCAAGTAAAAATTCAAGGACTTCATTTCTGCCGCACAGCAATGCTAACCAAACATACTTCCCACTTTTCTGGGTTTTGGGGCTTCTGTATACTTGTAAATCATTTCCTTCCTCTTCTCAACTACCCAAAATTCATTAATCATCTAGTTTCAAACAATCACCTACTTTAAAAATCAGCTAATTGTAATTTTTAATAACCACTTAATTTTAAAATAAAGTATGATAGATTTTCATTATTTGCAATAATGTTCCATAAAGTCAACACAAATATTGAATTAGTAAACAATCACTCACTGTTTCTAGGGAAAAATATGGGATTAGGTTCCTGTGAGCCTTTGGTCACATTTTTGACAATCCATCAGTACATAATCTTGTTTCATGTGGGTTTCTCTTTAAAGACACCTTATTTAACATACTGTTGATTCATTAACAATGAATTCACAGGCAACAGCACTATGTCTTACACTTTAACAAAGTTTACCTAACACATGTATTTTCTCTTTAAGGCACATCACAACTTTCCTGCACTTAGAAACATTAGATAGCATTTCAGCACTATGCTTTGGGGCCATTTTTAATAGCAAAATAACAAAGAAAAAGCAAAAAAGTGCTTTAAAAAAAAGTGGCACTAAACAGATCATGAGAAGGACGCTTGTTTACAGAATGAGAGCTGAAACAAGAAGGCAGAGCACTGTCTTGTTTGACCTCATGTGGGTATGTGTGTGTCAGGACACTCAAAATTTTCAATGCTCTGCACATGTCTACAAATGATCATAAAAGCACTGTAGGTATACTTAAGGGTTATAAATAAATTTCAGCAAGTAGGTGACTTCACAAATACAGACTCTGTAAATAATAAGGGTCAACTGTAATATTAAAAGTATATTACAGATAGACCTCTTAGTAAAAACTGTAAGAGTTTGTAAAGTATTTTTTAAATACTGTAAGTATGCTTCACTGTTTTATACAGTCTTTCAGATTTGCCCAGTGACTGAAGTAAAATAATCAAACTAATACAACAAGGGAAGGTACACAATCAGGACATATATTTACAATTGTTTTATAACTCATACATGTTGTAAATTCTAAGTAATATTAAAAATTTAAGGCTAGGCCATTCATACTACCCTATATCACAGCAATTAACTCAGAAATATTTAACACAAAAAAAATTTAAATAAAAATGGTGGATATAACCTAAGAGCAAGATCAGTATTCTACCAGGAATGAGTCTTATGACAATATTTACTATTCTGGTAACCTCAGCTGGATCTATAATGTTTCCTCAGAGCTCAAATAAGGATTCTTGACCTTCTGCCACAAAGCTTGTGACTGCAAAAAAGAAACTGTAATCCAATAATGCAAGATACAGCTCAAAGTGCAAAGGCAAATATGTATTGCTTTGTAATACTGCAAAATGTAGAACTTAAAAAAAAAAATACTGCAGGATTCTTTTAGGCAACTAAGCAAAGAGAATTGTTCAAAACATGTATTTATATTAATTCTAGTCCAAAGTCAGCTAAACAACTCGAATAAAACCATGCTCACATTATCCAAAACAATCTACAAATTTAATGCAACTAACAAAATTTCAATGGCATTTTTCACAGAAATAGAACAATCCTAAAATTTGTATAGAACCAGGTAAAATCCTGAATAGTCAAAACAATCATGAGAAAGAAGAACAAAGCTGGAGGTATCATGCGTCCTGATTTCAAACTATATTACAAAACTAGAGTAATCCAAACAGTATGGTACTGGCATAAAAACAGACACATAAATCAATGGAACAGAATAGAGAGCCCAGAAATAAATCCATGCATGTATGGTGAATTAATTTATGATAAAGGAGGGAAAAATATATGATGGAGATAGGATAACCTCTTCAATAAACGGTTTTGGGAAAACTAGGCAGCCACATGTAAAAGAATGACTGGACTGCCATCTTATACCATACACAAAAATCAACTCAAAATGGATTAAAAAGCTTGAACACAAGACCTGAACCATAACATTAGAGGAAAACATAAGGAGTGGGCTCCTTGACATGTGTCTTGGCAATGACTGAAGACATAAGAACCCTTAACATGTATGTACTTATTAACAAGAGAGAATCAACATATGTAAGGCCAAAACTGAAAGGCCTAGGGACAAGGAGTGGGGAGAGGGAATATAAACTTCCAGTTGTAAGATAAATAAGTACTAGGGAGGTAACATACAAGATAAATGCAATCAACACTGCTGAATATTTCTTGAAAGTTGTTAAGAGAGTAAATCCTAAGAGTTCTCTTCATAAGAAAAATAATTTTTTCTATTTCTTTAATTTTGTATCTATATGAGATGATGGATGTTCACTAACTTATTGTGATAATCATTTCATGATGTATGTAAGTGAGATCATTATCCTGAATACCTTAAAGTTACACAGTGCTGTATGTCAATTGTATCTCAATAAAAACTGGAAGAAAAATAAAACTAACAGGTAAATACAGTATCACAGTTAGAAACTTCAACACTCCTCTATCAGAAAATGATATATCCAGCAGGCAGAAAATCAGTAAGAAATAGTTTGGTTTTTTCCAAGTTTATTGAGATATAATTGACATATGATATTGTATTAGTTTAAAATGTCTAATGATTTGATATAGGCATGTATTGTGAAATGATTACCTCAATAAGTTCAGTTAACATCACTTTGCTAAGTTATAAAAAAATTTTTTCTTACAATGAGAATTTTTAAGATCTACTCTCTTAGCAACTTTCAAATATACAATACAGTATTGTTAACTATAGTCACCATACTATATTACATCCCCAGAACTTATTTACCTTATGACTGGAAGTTTGAGCCTTTTAGTAAGGATACATTTGAGCTGAACGGTACCAACAGTCAACTAGATCTGACATTTGTGGAATACTTCATCCCAAAACAAAAGAACATACATTCTTCTCAAGGGTACATGGAACATTCACCAAAATAAACCATATTCTGGACCATAAAACACATGTCAACAAATTTAAAAGAAATTTAAAGAAATCATACAATATATGCTCTCAGACCACAATGAAATTAAACTAGAAATTAATGAAAGAAAAATAAGTGGAAAACCCTGAAGTACTTGGAGATTTAACAATACTCTTCTACATAATATATGATCAAAGAAGAAATTTCATGAAAAATTTAAAAATATTTTGAATTAAATAAAAATTCAACTTAACAAAATTTGTGGGATGCAGCAAAAGTAGCCCTTGGAAGGAACTTTATAGCAGTAAAGGCATATATTAAAGAAAAAAGAATAACTCAATAAAAAATGTTAAAAAAAAAAAAAGAGACAGAGAAAGAAAAAAATCGAAGCTAGCTTAAATACTACAGGAATTAGAATCTTCTATTTTACTGACTTAATAGATGTGATTTTAGAAAAAGAAAGAAGAAGAAGAAGAAAGAAAGAAAGAAGAAAGAAAGAAGAAAGAAAGAAAGAAAGAAAGAAAGAAAGAAAGAAAGAAAGAAAGAAAGAAAGAAAGAAAAAGAAAGCTCTAAAGGCAATAATCTAAGCTTTAACTTTAGGAAACTAGAGAAAGATAAACTATAAAACTAAAGCAAATAAAATAAAACAAATAGAAAATCACTGAAATAAAATATAGAAAATCAATAGATTAAAAATCAACAAGGGGGAAGGGTATATCTCAAGTGGCAGAGTGCGTGCTTAGCATACACGAGGTCCTGGGTTCATTTCCCAGTACCTTTTCTAAAAATAAATAAACCTAATTACCTCCCCCAACCAAAAAAAAAAAAAAAAAAAAATCAACAAAACAAAATCCAGTTCTTTGAAAAGATCAATAATCAATAAAATCAATAAACTTCTATATTCAAGATAATCAAGAAAAAAGAGAAATGACACAAACTACTAACATAAAAAATGAAAGAGGAATCCATCACTACTGATCAATGGACATTAAAAGGATAATTAAGAAACAATATGAATAATTCTAGGCTTGCAAATTAGATGACTTAGATGAACCAGACCAATTCCTTGAAACACAGAAAACTAGTTACACTTAAGAAAAAAGAGGTAACTTGAATAGTCCTATACATATTTCAAAAATTGAACCAATAATTAATAACTCTCAGCAAACCAGGAATAAAGGGAGAACTTCTTCAACTTGATAAAGGGTATCAAAAGAAATCTAACCTCTTACTCAATGATGAAAAACTTGAAAATTTCCCACTAAGATCTGGTACAAAGGAAGAACATCCCCTATCACCACTGTTTTTCTACATTGTACTAGAAGTTCTGGCTAAGGCTATAAGGCAAGTAAAATAAATAAAAGGTATACAAATTAAGAAAGAAGACATAAACCTGTCTTTATTCACAGATGACATGATTGCTTATGTAGAAAATCTAAAGAAAGTGACAAAACAAAAAAACAAAAAACTCCTGGAGTTAATAAGTAATTACAGCAAGGTTGCAGGATATAAGGTTAATATACAAAAGCCAACTTCTTTCTTATATACCATCAATGAACAGTTGAAATTTGAAATTATAAACACAGTATCATTAATATTAGTGAATAAAAAAAACACCCTTAAATATTTAGGTATAAATCTTTTTAAAACGTACAAAATCTATAAGAGGAAAACTACAAAACTTAGATTAAAAAATCAAAGAAGATCTATCTAAACAAATAGAAAATTATTTCATGTTCATGGTCAGAAAGTCTCACTATCGCTAAGATGCCAATTTTTCCCAATTTAATCTACAGATTCAATTCAATCTCAGTCAAAATCCCAGCAAACTATTTTGTGGATATCAACAAAATGATTCTAAAGTTTGGAGAGGCAAATAATCCAGAACAGCCAACACAACACTGAAGGAAAAGAAAAGTTGGAGGACTCATATTATCTGACTTCAAGACTTACTATAAAGCTACAGTAATCAAGACAGTATGATACTGGTAAAAGATCTACTGTAGATCAACAGATCAAGTAGATCAACAGAACCAGTAGATCAACAGAACAAAAGAGACCAAAAATAGAGCCCCACAAATAAACTTAACTGGTATTTGACAAAGGAGCAAAAGCAATACAATGGAGCAAAGATAAAGATAGTCTCTTCAACAAATGATGCTGGAACAAGTGGACACCCATATGCAAAAATATGGATCTAGACAAAGACCTTATAGCTTTCACACACAAAAAATTTCAAAATGGATTATAGACATAAATTTAAATGCAAAATCATAAAACATCTAGAGCATAATACAGGACAAAATTTAAATAATCTTGTGTTTAGTAATGAGTTTTCAGATATAACACCAGAGGCACTATTCAGGAAAAAAAATTGTTAAGTTGGACTCTAATAAAATTTAAAACTCTGCTCTGTGAAAAATACTAAGAGAATGAAAAGACAGGCCACAGACTAAAAGAAAATATACACAAAACACAGATCTGACAAAGGATCGATACATAAAATAAATCAAAAACTGAGTAAGAAAACCAACAAGCCAATTTAAAAATGGGCAAAAGACTGAACAGATACCTCACCCAGAAAGATATACAGATGGCAAATAAATATTTGAAAAGATGCTCAACATCTTATGTCATTAGGAAACTGCAAATTGAAACAATGAGATCACTATACATCTATTAGAATGGCACAAAAAAAATTTTTAACTCACAATATAAAATGCTGACAAGCATATGGAACAAAAGAAACTCTTAACTGCTAGTGGGAATGCAAGATGGTACAGTCACTTTAGAAGAATATTTGACACTTTCTTGCAAATCCAAACACAGTTTTTGTGATCATCTATAACAGTTATGCTCCTAGGTATTTACCCAGTTGAACTGAAAACTTAAGTCCACACAAAACCCCACACATGAATGTTTAGAAAAGCTCTATGCATAATCACCAAAAGCTGTAAGCAATCAAGATGTTCTTCAACAGGTCAATGGACAAACTGTAGTATATCCACAAAATGGGATACAATACAGTGAGTTTTTTAAAATAAGTGAGCCATTAAGCCACAAAAAGACGTAGAAGAACTTAATTGCATATTGCTAAGTCAAGGAACCAGTCTGTAAAGGGTACATACTATGGCCAGTGGTTGCCAGGGTGTTAGCAGGAAGGGAGAAAGAATGAATAAGTGAAGCACAGGAGATTTTTACGATGGTGAAACTATCGTGTCTGATACTGTAATGGTGGACACGTAACATTATGCATTTGTCAAAACCCATACAAATGTACAATAAAAAAGTGGAATTCAATGTAGATTATGGACTTTAGTTAATAATAATATATCAATATTGGTTCACTAATTATAACAAATATACCACCCTAGTGCAATATGTTAATAATCAGTGAAACTAAGGGGAGAGGGCTATATGAAAAACTCTCTGAACTGTTCGGTCAATTTTTCTGTAATCTGAAACTGTTAGCATTAAGTCTACCAATTAAATGTGTATATACACACATATATCTACATATGTATATATTTTTATATATACATACATAAAATTTGTGAAATTAAGCAATTTATACTTTTAATAATACAGAGTGGCCAAGAAACAGAGGATATAATAGATAACTATGTCCCAGAATTTACTACTTTTCTGGCAGCTTGTTTTGTTGCCTTTCACTCCCATTTCCAACTCAAGAAGAAAAGATAAAGATTATTCATTATTCAGCCTGTATGGGGCTGATTCCAGAGATACAAACATGGGTAATTTCAGAAAAATGCAAGAGAATCAGACTGAATTTACAGTCTAAAAGATAATGAGGTCTAGATTAATGGATATAAATCACCAACCCCTAAAACAGAAGTCTAAACTTTAATAATCCTCAGAGGCCAGGCAGGTACAAAATTATACATGGGTTAATACAACTAGGAGAGATACAGCTTATGGCAAACCAGACAGTGTTTGTCTGACTTAATGGTCTAGAGGTTCAAATGTTTGTCAAAAAAAAAGAGGCCAAATAAAATGTGCTGGCTGGAGTTCTGTCACCTATAATTAACCTGGTCTCAGTTAATTTTATTCAACATTGAGAAAATAGAAAAGCACTTATATTGATGCTAATGTGTCCTTCCTTTTTTTTTTTTTTTAACTGTACGACACTTACTGAAATATCAAATGAACTGATAGGAAATTTATCTAATGCAGCCTAAATCATTAACATTTGGTTTAAGCAACTCAGTATAATTTACCTCTTGAATCGTGCAGAAGTATCTTAACATTTATATATAAAAAATACACTTCAAAGGAATTCTGATCTTAAATATTCTGACATTAAAATTACTTCTATCACCTTGTGTTCAGAAAACTATCAAATTTTGAGCTTTCACATTAAACACACAAAGACATCTATGTAAACTGAGAAACACACAGACATCTATATAAATTGAGACGTTATGTGGATAAAATAAACAGCCAATCAGTCAAAGTGAGCTAATTAAATTTGTTCAAATTTCCCTCCAGAAATATTAAGGAAATGTACTTTATTTTCCCTACACTTCATCTAAAAGAAACTTTTGTGTATATAAACTTGATTTAATCACGAGCGGCACCTTGAAATGTGGTAACCTGAATTCTTAAGGTACAGGTATAAACAAATGAAATCATGAATAACTTTGCACATCATTCACATATAAATTAAGAGTGAAGATGCCAATGAAATAAAGAAACACACTGATTAAAAATACTGTTACTAAATTAGTGTTTAGTGTATACAGTCTTAATGTTACAAGTTGAAAAAATTAAAGAGATTTGTTACACAATGTGAATACACTTAACACTACTGAATTATACACTCAAAAATAGTTAAGATGTTAAATTTAACGTTACATTTTTCTTTTACCTCAATAAAATTCTTTTAAAATACTGTACAATTTGCTAGTATGCTTCTTTTGATAACTTAGGAAACATCTAAAGTGAATATGTTAACATACATATATGGCAGAAATATCATCTCTAATGTAATTTTTACCTGTGCAAATTATTTCCTTCCAAGACAAAAAGTGAAATAAGCTGAAATTGAATTCTCTAATATGTTTTTCTCTACATTTTCAGTAACTACTGTGTTTACTGCATAAAAAAGCAAGATATATAGTCACTTTTAATGTCTTTTACCCTAAAAAGTATAATAAAAGATGAAAGACTAGCAAATTTTCTTAATAATTGAATGTAACAGATAATATTACACAACAGCCATAAAGTAAACTTTTTCAATTTAAAGAAACTACAAATATGATAAAATATTCCATATCAATTAAGGTTATTTTTACCATACAATTTCTATTTAACAGTTATCTGTAATTCCAACTTAAAAATTATACAAAAACCTTCTAGAATCAGGAAAATAAGTTATTTTGTAAATTCAAAGTTTCTAGAAAATTGCTGAGGCAATGAAATCTCTCCTTTTGAGAGAAAGTTTAAAAAAGAATACCAGATTTATTTTCACTGTGGTTTAACACAGTATGAGAAAAATAAAAAATAAAAAAGGAGCAAAGCTGAAAACAAACATGAGTTTTCTCTTACTATCAAATTTACTAAATACACCACTCCTTAGTCATCTCCGTTACAAAGTATATATATGACATGCCTACAGTTTCACCACAGCAATTCCTGCAATATCACAAGCTAAAACAGGCTTTCGCTTCAAAACATAATAGTTCATATTTAAAAAAGAAAAAAAAAAACAATCCAGAAGATCCCTGACCCAATAAGGGACCACACACCATTAGCCAATGAACAAAAGTGAGGTATATGGACTACTGATGATACTATACCTTAGGTGGTATGCAGATACATACTTTTAATTTTAATTATTATACATTCATTTTTATAGCTTCATTATAGCAAAGGATATTGATTCTCCATTTAGGGTAATGATACATAGTTTCATTTTGAAATATATTTATTTAGCTATAAAAGAGTGTCAATTTAAAGAGAAACATTAGATTTTTTGTTTTCATCTATATATATTTATTGACATTTAGTAAGTTTACAATGCTGCGTCAATTTCTGGAGCACAGCACAACTTCAAAGAGAAACAAATTTAAATGGCATAAATGATATGCAGATTTGGCGAAACTGTAAAGGTAAGTTGTGAATGACTTTTGAGAAGCACTGCTGTAGGTTATATTTGTCATAGAAAATAGTGCTGTCATTGATGTCAGGCATTCTGTTAAGTATTTTACATATATTACCTCACTCTATCCTTACAACAATCTATTAGATTATTACTAAATTGAGTTTACAGACTGTACACAAGAAAATTAAGGGTCAAAAATGCTAACAGAAACCTGCCCAAGGTCATCAGCGGTGGGAAAAGGCAGAGTCAGGTTAGAACAAGGTCTGTCAGATACTCACGTCTGAGTTCCTGCCCTATGTGCTATACTATTTCTCCAATCTAAAGGAGGAAACACCGAGAGGATGAGAGGATGAAGTAAACCTGAAATGAATCTCTTTGAGGGAGACACCCATCAGTCACGTAGTGTAATTCCCAACATAAGTTCACACGTAATATGTTTCCTTGCCATAATTAGAGTGCCATTACACCACTTGCTAAAGCTTCAGGCACAAGTATTGTTGTGCTAGAAAATCCTGTCAGAGGAAATACTATTTGCTTTGCCATATCTAGAGAAAGGATTAAACAACAGAGCTATATGGAATATCAAGTTCCTATTCCCTGTATCCATGTATCCTTGTATTCCATAGATCTAAGAACATGTGATTACTATTACTGGTTAAACAACACTTAACCAGTCCTTATATCTAGAAGCCCAAGAAAGGACAAAGCACATTTCTGCTAAAACAAGGGTCTCTTCTGGTCATATTTGTTTAGGTAACTGTCCAGTGCTAAAAACCATACCATGGACTGCTCCCAAATGTGCCTGAATTCCAAGCATTTTTTGATATTTAGCAACACAGGGGCCACTGGCCAACTGAATTACACCCTGATTTGACTATGAGACAGAGAAATTTAAAGAATTAAACTTTTATTAGGATAAGTTAAAGAAAATAAATAAATCTTCCTGTGCACACTGTGAAACAACTCTATATTATGAAAAGCTGGAGAATATGTACCTGAATTCATTTAGGGCATCAACTATTCGATTATATGCCAAACTCCTCTGACTGGCATCAGCTGATCTCCGGCTCATTTTCATAGCCTTGAAAGCAACCAAATAGTTAATTTTTACACTGATTATGGACAAAATATGGAAACAAAACAAACAAAAAAAAAATGTGAAAGACAAAGTCACATATTTCCACGACACTACTACCATTCTTATCTAGATAGTTATAAAGAAGCCACACGTGTCTATGGTGGCTTTCTTTCCTTTTTCTTTGCAACTTTAGTCATTAATTAATATAACAAAATTGAAAATTTTCAAATGTTAAGCCTCCTATTGTAACTGTCAAACCACAGAATGTCAACACACAAGGAAACTGATGTTGACAGTTTCTGGGTTACACAAAACTGCTTTTTTTTTCCCCCCAAACAGAACAACATACAGCGATAATTCAAAAATAGCAGCTCCTGGTTTTTGCTCATATTTCATGGATAATAGTTTTGTTAAATAAATCCTTTTTTAAAATCTACAATAAAAAGATTCTACTGAAAGATATAACAAGTTACAAGTAATTTTTACCTTCCTAAAAACATATTTAGCCAAGTTTGAGAAGCCCTGCTTTTAGGCAGATGAAAAGGGGATCAGGATTAGAAAGAACTTTGCAATTTTTTAAGACTTTTTCAAAGAGAATGTAATTCTGCATTACTTACGTAATTACAAATTGATTTTTTAAAATTTTAACATATATTTAAGAGAAGGTTAGACTACTTCAGGCCAGAATCATGTTCACAACCATCCAAAAGCTTCATAGGTTAAAAGTGACACTTTATGTTTTTTACAAACTGTTGCGAGACTCCCAAATTTATAAAGAAGTAAATATTCTTTAGCTAGAATTGAGCAGTATTCTTCCTTAGTTTCACCAATAATAAAATTTTTAATTATGTTATACATCTCAAAAAGTAGCAAAGACTTCAAAATAATTCCAACAGTGCTCAGAAATAAAACCTGTACCTTTTCATTAAAAATAAATAAATAAGTGATAGTTTGAAAATTGGCCCTAGAAGGTAACTTATTTGGATGGTTCAGTATTTACTATATTCTATGATTAATTAACAACTGTAGACCTTTTAAAATTAAATTCTGTTCATTTATATGAAAGCATTCATTCAGCTTTATCTTTCTACTTTTGTAAGAAATGAGATGTTACACTTGAACATTCAGGCAACTAAATAAGCACTGCAACGTGCACTTTAGGTTGCACAATGATCAAAGCATTAAAACATTTAAAAAGTCACCTTTAATGAGTTCTCTAGTGCCTGACTATTTCAAATTTCATACAAGGCTTAAACACCTCTCCCAGTAACTCAAATGTCAGTTCAGCCACTTAGCTAAATATTACATGTACTGACTTTGGCAACAACAGACTTCCAAAGAGACAGTAGCAAACTGAAGAAAATGTCACCAGCACTGAACTTCTTAAAAAAGTAAATGAAAATGGATTTTATTCATTTGTTCAGTAAAAAGATACTCATAATGATCTATCCGTCTTTTAACAGATTTAATGTGAATAATAAAGTGTATTCCCTAGAGGCAGACAATCCTCAGGCACCACTAAGTTACTGAAACTTATCCTCTGCTTTCTGGACCATTCTAATTAGCCTTGCATCTCTAGTTTCTTTTACTAGTTTCTTTTAAACATACTGTCAAATAATATTCTTAAAGCACAATTGGAAGGCAGCCTTAAAAATGCAGTCAAAACTTCTGGCAAGCATTCTAGATTCTTTGTGACCCGGTCCCCATTAACTCTGCTAGCCATACCTCTCACTACTCCTTTTTGTATCCTTTCTCTTCCACATACTGTCACAGGGATTAAGAACTTTAGTAATACCCACTGATTCACAGGATTCTCTTCTAAAATATAGTCTGGAAAATTCATCAAGATGTTAACTATAGTGTAGCTATAATTGTGAAAAAGCAGAAATGGCCTAATATAAAAATTACTTAAATTAAGGAAAGCTACTATAAAATATAATTAAGAGCCATTTATAATTACATGAGAAATGTATGTTAACAATGATGACATTTTCAAAATAGGCACATAATTCAAACAATACGGATCCAGCACAATCCCAATTAAGTAAAAATATAATACGCACAGAAAAGGCCTTGATAAAACTTTCAGCAAATGTTAATGAGTAATCTTTGGGTGGCAAGGTTATCAGTTTTTCTTGCTATCCTACTATCTCCAATTTTCAAAGCTTTATGTTTATAAAGGCTTATACATCCTGTAAGACACAGTGCAAATGAAACATCTTCCCATTAGGAAGTCATTTTTCTTTCCAATGAACTTCTAAAAAACCTTGCTTTTTCTTCTTTTTTAGTTATCCTTATGTTCTATTTTATATTCATTATTTTCTTACTTTACATCAATTTATTACATAATCAGCAGCATTTGACACAACTGATCAAAAACTCCTATCTTCTTAAAATACTTTCTTCACTTGGCTCACCTCAAAAAGTACTCTCTCTTGCTTTTCCTCCTACTATTCTGAAAGGCCAATTCTCAGTCTCCTCTGCTAGCTCTCAACTCCTCAAATTTTAACTGTTGAAGTGTTCCACAAATCAGGCCTAGAATCTCCTGTCCTCCCTTCTCTCCCTCAATCAGTTTCATGGTTTAAAATATCATCTATACACTGGTGACTGTCCGCCTGGACCTTTCCCCTAAACTCTAGACTCATAACAACTTAGATGTCCAGGACACATCTCAAACTAACTGTTCCTCTTCCTCCGCCAAATCCGTTCTATCTGTAGCTTTCCCATTTTAGTATTGGCAATTCCACCCTACTTACTGCTCAAATGAAAAATCTCCAGTCAATCTCTATGGTTCTTTTTCTCTTATACCCCAATTCAGTCCATCAGCTAATCTCATTAGCTCTATTTTCAAAATATAACCAGAATTTAACCACTTCTCACCAATTCCATCACCAAAGTGGTTTGAGCAGACACCATCTCTCACCTGAATTATTTCAACAGTTTCCTAAAACTAATCCCACAACTCCACTTTTGTCCCTAGAAATCTATTCTGTACTAGCAGTTAAGAGTGATTCCCATAAATAATGTCATTCCTCTGCTCAAAACCCTCCAACGGTTTCCCATCCTTCTGAAGAATAAATGCCAGTACCCTTACAATGGAATCCTATAAGGCCCTAGAGGATCTGGTCCCACTTCTAACCCAGCCACCTTGGCCTCCTTACTGTTGCTCAAGCATTAGGCTTGCTCCTTTCCCCTACTTGGAACAATCTTCTCTCAGATGGCTGTAGCTAACTCCCTCCGTATCTCTGGACCAAATGTCACTTTATCAGAAACCTCCCTAACTATCCTACAAAAATTAGCAATCCTTCCATCCAGCATTCCTTAAAAACCTTTCTCTGGTTTATTTTTCTCCATAGCACTTATTACTATCTAAAATCTTATATATTAATTTGTTTATTTGCTGTCCCATGAGGTCAGGAGTGTTGCTTTTTTCACATTTTATCTTCAGTTGCTAGGATAGTGTCTTAAGACACATTATAAGCCCTCAAATACTTATTTATTGAATAAGTCTTAGATCTTTTATTAGGCAGTAAGCTCATTAAAAAAGTTGAAGTCTACTTTGCATCTCCCAGTTAACTTTGTAGGATACCTGCACAGAGCCTGTTAATTTTTCTGCCTAATGAATAAACACGATGTTTAAGCAAGAGAGTAAGATGCCAAGGAAAATAAAAAATATAAACAAACCATAAACATGACTATGCTTACCTGTTCTATTGCACTCTTTAATTTGTTCATGTGGCTTTCAAAGAGAGGAAAATGTGAAAAAAAGAATTCATTGAATTTGTTACTTTCATCTTCATCTTTGGATAATGAAAAAATTACCCCAATTGCAATCTTCTTTTTCCTCACAATTCCTGGGTTGGGGCCACAGCTTTCATCTGACAGATTAAAGCTTTCTTCTATAGACCTTAAAAATAAATGTTTTTTTAATTTAAAAAATTATAAAAATAATTGAAGTCACAAATTCAACCTTCTTGCTAACTAAATGTAGGTAAGCTAAAAGGTCTTTCAGTGTTTTAAAAGGTAAATCTAAAAATGCATATCAATTGTGTATCTCTCTGAAAAATCTACTGGCTACTCCTTTATGCTCACATTTTTATAAGAAATTTTAATAGAATCAGACTGGAAACATTTTTGTCCAATTATAAATTGCTAAAAAAGTAGATAATCCCAATGTATAACCAACTTAAAAGAGCCTGAATCAGGTTAATAGGTGAGGTCTCATATAATCCCTACACTGTTCTAGAATCTACTTATCTCTCCTTTTGATTCCAGGAGTGAAATCAAAGATGAAAGAATAAAGGGAGTAAAGAAGAAAACAGGAAGCTTTATCATTTTTTTTTTTAACTTAACACAGACTGAAAAAAGATCTTTCAAGAATGAATTAATTTGGCAGGGAGAGTATAGCTCAAGTGGTAGAGTGCATGCTTAGCATGCATGAGGTCCTGGGTTCAATCCTCAGTACCTTCTCTAAGAATAAATAAATCAACCTATAAATAAGCCTAATTACTTCCCCTACCCCCCCCCCCAAAAAAAGAATGAATTAAGTGGCCAAAAAAAAAAAAAAAAAAAAACAGGAATCAGGAATATCAGGAATCAGGAATATCAAAACATGCAGTATATACATCAAAGACCAAAACAGAAGAGTTAAAACTATAAAAACCCCTAGCAAAAAACAGGGTAAAAGCTTCATGACATTGGATTTGGCAATGATTTCTTGGCTATGACACCAAAAGCACAGGCAACAACAACAAAAAGTAGATAAACTGGGCTACACAAAACTTAAGAACAGTTGTGCATCAAAAGACACTGTCCACAGGATAAAAAGGCAACCCATGGAATGGGATAAAATATTTGCAAAGCATATGTCTGATAAGGGATTGATACTCAGAAATATATAAAGAACTCCTACAATTCAACAACAACAAACCACTTGATTAAAAAATTGGGAAAAACACTTGTATAGACATTTCTCCAAAGACGACATACACATGGCCAATAAGCATGTGAAAATATGCTCAACATCACTAGCCATAGGGAAATGCATATCAAAACCATGAGATACCAATTCACACACATAAAGATGGTTATTATGTAAAAAAAAAAAAAAAACAAAAACAAGAAACCAAAAAAAAAAACAGAAAACAACTACTGTTGACAATGTGAAGAAATTAGAATTCTTGTGTATTTCTAGAAGAAATGTAAGCAAAAATGGTGTAGTCGCTGTGGAGAAAAGCACAGTGATTCCTCAAAAACTTACACTAGAATTACAGTGTGATCCAGAAATTTCACTTCTGGGAATATACCCAAAAGAATTTGAAGAAGGGACCTGAAAGGTATTTGTACACCCATGTTTATATCAGCATTATTCATAATAGCCAAAAGGTGGAAGGAACCCAAATGTCCATAGACAGATGAATGTATAAACAAAATGTGGTATGTATATACAATGGAAAAAAAGAATGAAATTTTGATACATATTACAACATGGATGAACCTTGAAGGCATGCTAAGTGAAATAAAGCAGATATAAAAGGACAAATATTTTATGAGTCCATTTATCTGAGGTATGTAGAAAAGTCAAATATATAGAGGAAAAAAACAGACTAGTAGTTGCCAGGGGATAAGGAGAGAGAGAACTGGGGAATTATTGTTTAACGCATACAGAGGTTCAGTTTAGGAAGAAAAAGCATTCTGGACATGAACGGTATGGCAGCACAACCATGTGACAATACTTAATGACACTGAACTGTATAGCTAATAATGGTTAAAATGGTAAATTCGATGCTATGCATAATTTACCACAAATTTTTAAAATGTAATACATTTTTGAAGTTTCCAGTTCCAGACTTAAAATATACAAAATACAAGCCCAGGCTCTTGACATACAAAATTGTGTTTAAGGAACTACTCAACTTTGTTGTAAACTGAAGGTTCCAACTTACCATCTAGGAAATACCCCATTCTCCAAACTTGTTGTTTGGCTACGTCGCCATCGTCGCTGGTAACTGCTGGCACAACTTCGGGTAAGTGAGGAGTTTGGAGAGGGAAACGGTGTAATAAGCAAGCTGCTAAGAGATGCTGTCAAGTCAGAATAAGAACAAGTACAATGAATAGGACGACAATAATAACTAAACATAAGGACAAATTTCTCTGTAACAAATTTAAGAGTGGTTACTCAAGTTTTCCAATTTGCTTCATGAAGCTCCAAAATTTCCATTTTAAAAATCACATCATTGTTGGAGCAAGGTCCCCCCAAAAAATCACACATTAAAAGTGTGTTGGCAAGCAATTCTGATACAATCCCCTTTTGACATCCTTAGCCTTGCACCCCTACCCCAGAAGAAAATGCTACTTTGAAATAAAGTATTATCTGTTTGCCCATGAGACTGTTTCCTAGCTTAGCTGAATCCTTAGTCCTTAATTTAAAGGAAATATGATGCAATTCAATTTTAATGCAGCAGTTGGATTTTAGGAACAAAAGCTATATGTGAAAATAAGAGTTTGAATGCCATTTGAAGACGTCATTTAAGTACTCATGGATCACATGTGCATAGGTAGTCACCTCTGAAGGCTTGGCCACTTTTTTAGTAAGAGTTATGACTATACCTATCAAGCTCCCCCCCCCCCCCAAAAAGGGTAAATACTACAGATTGCTCTCTGGAGCATTCTAAGGAATGACAGACACATTCCAATTGAGTCCACTCTGATTATAATTGCTGCAATCCCCTAAGTATAGATATTACTCTCTTCTCAAAGCTCTGCTTTACAACCCAAAATCTCTGTTTCTTGTCTAGGGTGTCAAAAGCTACAACTCTTTATTTTTCCTTGGGCTGGAGATCCTCTACATCTCCCCCCTGAATCTAAAGAGGAAAAGACATCAAGGGCTTACTTTTATTTAGAAATATTTTAGATTCCCATCTTCATCATTATAAACACATATTGAAATTTTGTAAAGTAGCCAAAAAGGGAAGTATAATTATCACCTATAAAAAGACACTTGCCAGATGATGTATTATTTTAGACACCAGAACTGAAAGCTAAGAGACCATCATTATGAGAATCTGTTCATTTGAATTATCTATGACAAATTCAATGATAAAGGGGAGAGCTTTATGTGCCAGGCAAACATCTAGGTCAGCAATGAATTAATTCTAGACCACTTTATTGAAAAGACCACATTTTATTAATTAGTATTATTAAATGTTGTGGTCTCAGATTTAGCATGTATAATTAATCTAGGTATGCTTGTGTGAAAAATCAAGTATTACTGTAAATTTGGAAGAGCTATATTTTTATTAAATTATGGTTAAAAATAACTATTTTTTCTAACTCTATTAGAAAGAAGAAAATACACAATTAACTTAAACAGCATATACAAAATTGATACCTTCAAGAAGTCTTATAGCTCAATCTAGCCAGACCTTTCAATTTACAGATGAAGAAAATGAACTATAGAGATATTAATTTATCATTTCTGAAATCCTGGATAAAATAATGAGAATTAAATTCATGCCACAGAAGAGAAAACTAAATCTCTAGATTACATAGATGCAAAGAGTATAAAAGAAATACACTCTAGGTTAGTTCCTAACAACAAAAATAACAAACTCAACTAGAAAAAGAAAGGTGAGATTATTGGAAAGATGCAGATTTTTCATATTAGAGTAATAATTCTCAACTCTAGCTGTCCATCAGAATCAGGTGCTGAGGTTTTCATTTTTTGTTCCTCAAAACCAGATAGCTAACCCTTTTTCTAGGGTGGATCAAGCATATCTGAAATTTTTTCTTGCATTTCTTAACACATACCTAGTGATTACAGTATCTGGCAAGTTTGAACTTTTCATCTACACTTAAAACTGAATTGTAAACAATTTAGATAGCAGAGCCATGTAATATGACAACACATGTACATAATCACAGTGGATAAAGTTTCTCAAATCTAACAATAATTCAAACCTAAGATTACTCCTTTCTCTTATGCTGATTTCTGGATCCTGATAAACACTTTTCCTTTTAATTGAAATGTCCTTCCCCCATGCCTTTGCCTGGATAACTCCCATTTATTTCTAAAGATGTAACTGAAGTATCAAAACTCTGTAAGGCATTCCTGACAGCCTGCCCCTTGCCCAGACTAAGTTAGGAGCCCTTTATCTGAACCTCTATGCACAGGTCTATCACAGAACACTTCACAGTGAACTACAACAGATGATTTTCTTGACTATTCTCTCAGTAGAACCTGTGTCTTTTAAGGGCAGAATATGGGCTTTTTTTTTTTTTCAATCCCTAGCATTTTTCAATAAAAGTTTGCCAGACGAATTTTGGAAGAGAACCTAATTTGAAAGAAATACATGTAACACTGCTTTAAAATGCCTAAACTTTTCTGGGCAAGAGACAGTCTGACACGTTAAACTCTAGTTAGCATAAAGCAGATATAAGCAAACATGTTTTTTCCTACTACGCTATCTAAGCAGTCTCTTGAACAATACTATTTTCTTATGCTGGCTAAGCCTCAATCAGCATGTATTCCACCCAGGCCATGCTCCACCAGGCACATTTAATATTCAACACAAAAAATTTTAATTTAAAATATTTATCTCTGCTGTTTCTACAATTCTCTTGTAAGCCTAATATCAATACTAATAAACTGTGTACATAAAATTGAGCGCAAAAGGCAAAGGAAAAAAGGAAATCAATGACAGCTGAGCGATCTCATCAAAAATTGGATTAATACATGAACCTGTCATTACCAGAGCGTGCTATGCCGCTGTCTCTGTCCTCATTCAGCTCTCTTCCAGGCATGTCCATTGGGTTGCTGTGAACTGTGAATCAAGACAAAACTGTGACTTATAAAATTTATCAGTGCTATTCAGGTTGATGTTGTTCCTTTTAAATAGCAAATTAAATCATGCTCATCTCATTGCATTCCTTTATTTTTTCAATAGCATGGCACAAACCCAACACCAAGAGCTATTACTCAGTTGAACAAGCTTTAAGATCTATCTGATGATTTGACATATAATATGAAAATAATCTATGATATAATATCTAAAGAAGCAAGGTATGACTAAAATAAGTATTTTAGAAGCATATTCGATGATATAGGAAGATATTCATAATATACCAGTAAATGAAAAAAGAAAAAGCTACTGACCAGTAAGAATGATGGTTGCTGGGACTAAGTGACTGGTATAAGATGGTATATGATACTATTCTGCCTATAGAAATATATGCTTAAAAGTTTTAAGTAAACTAAACAGTATAATCTCAATTTTGTTTTTTTTAAAGGAAGCTATTTCTGGCTGATAAGATAGATAATATATTTTTTGCCTATTTTTCCTATTTTCCAATTTTCTATAATATATATGCATTGCTTATATCTCATATTTGTAAGGATAATAAGTACTAATTAAAATAAGAAGTTGGATACAACTTCTGGATAAATAAGCCATGAACACACTCCATAACCCATATTTTAATGATATAAACAAACATATTCATATATGACTTTTACAGAACATAATGGTGCTTGTTCATCTAAATCTTAGCTCCAAGAGAAATCATTCTTATGGAATAGTGTAGATCAGAAGTTTTACAGTAAGAGGATTTTTCTGCAATTGATGAACTATGATACAAAAGCTACTCAGCCATGGAAACAAGATAGTTGTCACATTAGAAACTCCAACCAGTATTACAAGAGATAATATTCATAATTCATTTTGGTTCAGAATTCTGAAGTTAAAATCATTATTACATAATGAGATAAGAAATGACAAACTGAAATTTCATAAAAACGTCAATTCAACTGATAACTTAGTTTCTGAAAACTTCAAGAACATATTCAGTAGAAAGATAGTAAGTTCTTACACTTCCTAAGCAGTGTTTTCTTAACCACACCTTCCACAACTGCATTTCTCTACTCTCTTGTTTCCACAGCTTTACTATGGATTTGAGCCGCTGGGGCACACCGACTAGTCTACCCACACAGCACATGGCAAACCTGCAAAGAAAGAGGCGCTCCTGATCAGGCGGAGCGGACCCTGTTCAGAGAATGCCCGCCTGGGGCTGCAGAACTGTGAAAGACCTACACAGCAAAAACGCAAAATACATATGAAAGAAGGCTGTTAGAGAAGCCAAAATGGGTCAGGAATAAAAGGTGAGCTAAGGCAGCAAAAAAGCAGACCAACAGATATGGACGGAAACTTTTAAACTAAGTAAGAATAATTTAAGCAGGGTTCCCATTTTTGAAACATGATGGTTTCCCTCTGGTCATGGCCTATATCAAACATAACAATTTCACGCCTATTTAATAATAAATTCATATATAACAATAAAAATAAGCTTTCACTATACAAGGTAAATATTATTTTCAACGTTCAATCCTTTCTAAATCTAAAATAATGTTTTTAAAGACTCAAAAAAGCACAGTAATGTTATCTATATAATTTGACATTTGTCAAATAAATTTATCTTTTAAAAAGTCAGTTTACAGATTACAGTAGTCTTCAGTAAGAAGAAAACCACCTAAGCACCTGGCTGGAAAAATAGAACACAACATAAAACAAAGAGCAAATAGAGAAAAGAGGATCTACTGACAAGTAAGTATGAAATGGGTTTTTCTAAACTAGTGATAATTTACAAAGTAATGGAAGAAACCAAAGTTCCTAGAACAAGGGTCAGCCACTGTGGAAGCAGAAATGCTAGTGCAGCCCGTCAGGGCGAGACTTCCAGCTGTCCAAGAGAAGTGGTTGCCACACACTTGACCAAGAGAAGAGTCTGAAGACCCAGAGAGGGTAACATTACAGCCTGGAAGCAAGCAGCTCAGTTACCTGTTAATTATGCTTAATCAAAATGGCCTAAATAGGGGCTTTTCTGTTTTAAAAAAGTGACAAATGTATTTTTCAAATTGCGAGTAGATATTTTTCTATAACAAGAGTTTCTATAATTATAATATATGTGCAGTAATCCTTCCATGTTTCTTTGCTCAGCTCTCTTTCTTCAATTTTTCCTAGATACTTCAAAATTTATCTGCTCTCTTTAAACTTCTCTACCACCCCTTCCTTATTCTCAGCGTGTGACTTTGTCTCCTACAGTATGCATATGTATATGTATGTAGAGAAAATTCACCAAATGGGAACTCTCCTTTTCCTACCACGCTATCTCCAGACTTAATTCTTACCCATCCTTGCCTTCCTCCTACCTGAACAGTCACAACACGTAACATTAGTTGAGCCTCTCTAAGTGCAGGGACTTAGTGAAAAATCCCATGAAGTCCCGCCCTTCCTCCCTTCCAAAGCTAATTCTAAGTCAGCCAAAAACTCACTTTAGCAGTATCACCTCTACCTCTAACCTTCAAAAATCTTACTTTACCAATATCACCTCTATCTCAAACCTTAACCTCCTTTATAACTTTCTTTTCCATCAACATTTAAATGCAGTCAGAACTCTTCGACTTTTTCCCCGTATATCTAATTCTATAGTTCAGTAGTTCTTAAAATGTGGTGCAAGGCAACCCTTTCAGGGGGTCTGTGAGGATGTTGCTTTTCTATCTATGTATCTATGTAAGACTAGGTTTCTTAACACACTTCAACCAAAACAACATATTATAAGAGACTGAAAGCAGAAGCAAATATGAGAACCCAGCTGTTTTCTATAAAGTCAGACATTAAAAAGATCTGCAAAACTATAAAGCAATGCCACTCTTCTAAGTTTTTCTCTCTTAGAAAATAGTTATTTCAAAACATATGTTATTTATATTAACATGAAAGGGGTCATTAGTGTTATTTTGTAATGAAATAGTAAATACTTCTTAAATTTTCTGAATGTTAATTACTAATAGAGTATATATCAACAAATGTAACCTACATACACAAAAACTCTCTGTGGTCTTCAGTAATTTCTGTGTGTAAAGGGGTCCTGAGATCAAAAAGTTTGAGGACCACTGCTTACATCTTGGAAAAAAGACTAACCTCTGAGTCTTTCCTCAACTCTAGCTTCTATTCTCCCCTCTGAAACTGCTCACATAGGCCACCAAAAGCCTTCCTGCTGCCTAGTGCAGTCCATACTATCTTATATTACCTTACATCATATTTGATGCTGATTACATTACACTTTGAATTTTTCTCCCTCAGTTCTCATAACACATTCTAAGTTTTTTTTTCCCCCTCAGGCTCCTTTACATGTTTCTCTTCCTCTACTTCTTTAAAGGTAGCATTCCCCAGGATCCCATCCTCAACAATATTTCCTTCTCATTAATTCTTTACTTTAGATTATCATTTGTATGCTAATAATTCTCAAATTCATAGTAGAAACAGCTACTAATCTAAAAAATAATTGTGCTCTCCCTTTCATAGTATGAAGCAGTCTCTCAGAAGCCGCGACCCTGCTAGGGACTGTATTTCTCAAATTTCCTTATACATAGGTGAAGCCATAGGATTAGTTACCAATAATGGAATGTGAACAAAAGTGTTATCACTTTCAAGCTGAGGTGGTTTTGAAGTGGATATATGCAATCCCTTTCCACTGGCTTGGTGCAGCTGAGCACAGCCTTGGAGTCTGCATGCTTAAAAGGTAGAACTCCAAGAAGGAAAGAAACTGCACCTCTAAAACACCGCTTTAAGGAAAACTGCTTATCAATGAGTAACACCCTTTTGGACTTCACATGAGTGAGAAAAAAACCTCTTATTGTTTCCAAATTATTATACATTCATTAACTTTAATGTTATAGCAGCTACCACAATACATCTATCTCCCTAAGTATAATGGGTATCTTCACTTGATATCCTACCAGTACTTCCAATTCAACATGGCTAAACCTAAAATCAACAGTTCTCCATTTCTTATGTTTCTACCAGTGAATGGAACCAATATCCATGCAATTACACAACCAGATAGCTAAGTGCCACCCTTGATTCACACTTTCCCCTCACCTCTTCTAATTGCCAAGTCCTGTTCACTCTATTTCTCTCAACAACTCTTTATTCTCACTGACCCAATCTTACTCTAGGTCCCCATTATCTGTCATTTCGATCATCATAAGCAGCCTTCTAATGTGGATCTTTCCTCAATCCCACTGGCTCATGTAATTAGAATGTTCTTTGGCAGATACAAATCTGATCTGATCGTGTTTCTATGTTTTGAAAAACTTCTTTGTGGTGGCCTTGAGAAAGCATCACAAAACTCTCCAGCTATAAGATCTGCAAATGACCAAGTGCCCCAGCTGCTGTGTACTTAAATTCACTGCCAAATTTGTGCAAGGCCACATATCCCATAAGCTGCTCCTAGCCAATGACTGAACACAGCAGGTATAGTAAGACAAGCTGGTCCATTCTGGCAAGACATGGGTCACTTCTGACAACCAATCTTCACTCAAAGATTCATCCATGGCCTTATCAAACCTTCCCTGGAGCACGTGGCAGGCTGGGATACGTCCACTCAACCTTTTGCTTCTTTCACTCAAGGTCAGATTTGCACCACAATTTGAGGACCTTCTCGACCCTTCCCAGCTCTCTTTCTCATCTCTCTCACAGTCATAATAAAATCCCTGCATGTTTAACCCTGTCTTAGTACCTGTTAAAAAACAGGTGGAGGACCCTAACTAACATACCCTCACTGGTACCCAACTGCTCAAAGCATAAGTCCACATTCCTTATGGAATTGTGGGGCCCACAATGTTGTTCATGATCTGGCCCTTGTTCATTTCTTTATTTCTTTTCACTTTCTTTACTCATATCCACACTGTGCTCCACCCACATGGATTTATTCACTTTCTTTCCACACTCAGTGAACTCTTGCCCTTAGTTCTATGCACATGCTATTGCTTTTTCCTAGAACATTTCTTTCCCCAATCATCGGGCTAATTCTTCAAGTTTATGTCTCATTTCTTTAAGGAAGACTCTTCTGACAAGCCAAGACTAAATTAGGCGCTCCTCCTCATTTCTATCACATCATGCTTTTAAAATTGTCCAAGAATTAACTACAGTATGCTGCAGCTGTATACTGTGTTGTGTTACTTGTCTGACTTTCACTAACTATAAATCAACTGAGGCAGGAATTATTTCTGGTTCATTTAAAGAAAGTAAGAAATGGTGCTCAAATATCCTTTTTTTTTTCTTTTACTGTTATCATTTTATTTTTTTAACATTTTTTATTGAGTTAGTCATTTTACAATGTGTCAAATTCCAGTGTAGAGTGCTCAAATATCCTTGATGCACAATTAAGAACGTGCAAATAAAAGCCTTTCATTATTTGAAGTCTGTGCTTTGTTAAATGCATTATTTTCCTATTCTATATTAGAACAGAGAAGAGGGGTATATTTAGCATCTGTAGTGTACTTTACCTTTATATATGATCGTAGATTTCTACTATTAAAATACATAGCTTTTAATAAGTCCTTTTAGCTTAGAAAAGTGCCAAATTATAAAGAAAAAAGATTGTTATTTCTGTCACATTTTTATTTCATTAAAACAAATGAAATAATTAATCAAATGAGAAGAAAAAGCAAAACTTCCATTTTTCTATAAAATGCACACTTTCTAAAGTACATGGCTGACACTGTAACTAGCCCACGGTAGGTATTTAATAAATGGTTGCTATTTGAATAAACATGAATTATAAAAAACATTAGAATGCTATACTGTTAAAGGTGGGGGAAAAACTGTTTTCTACTAAAATATTTAATATTTAGTTATTAAAATTAATTACAAATAAAAATTTTCACTAAACAAGAATGTGAGCAGAATATTTATCCTATTTTGACTGCTGTCCACACTCTGACACACTACCATTCCTGGAAATACAGTCAGCAGCAATTTAGTTAATCTTTCTATGATAAAACAAAGGACCAGAAACTTCAGAAATAGTTTGTCACTTTAAAATGTTAAACTGAAGTAACAAAAACAATAAACTAACAAAATTACTAAGTAAGTTTTTTAATAAACATTTTAAGGAATACCAAATTTGAATATGTGCTCATCTGAATTATAGGTCACAAAAATGAGCACCATTTTAAAATTACTTTTATGATTAGAGAAGAGAGAGGGAGAAAGTTTAATACTGGTCTTCCTCAGCTGAAATAGTCAAGAGAGGTAGTAAGAGCTTTTTATATCAACAAAAGTGCCTTCCAAAGATGCATCAAAATTAAAAATAAAAACCAAATTAGGTATTTCTTCAGCAGTTCAATCGTTACAGATACAAAATAAATGTTCAGATATATGAAAATTATATTTTTCAAATAACACAAGTATTACACATACCTGCAATTTAAATCCCTTTTATACTTCTAGTATTTTAAATTCTTTGGTCTTCTAACAGATCTAAGTTATTAAGAACATTTAAAAAACTTATAAAATCAATTTACCTATATTTCCAAGTAGTCCATTAATAACTGTGTTATTGTCAGCCTTTAATGTACTGTTGTCCTGATTGATGAATTCAAGACTGTCCTGCAGCCTAGAGGGGAGGAGATAAAAATAAATTCCAAATTCACTTTATGCTCTTAATAGCAATTCTTTGTATATCTCAACAAAATTTTAAATGCAAAACACTTCAAGTTTTAAGTTTCTCTATTAGTACTATTAAACCAACTAATCATTTAAATCAGAGGTTGGCAAACTACAGTCTGAATGTTAAATTCAACCTGCTACCTGTTTTTATAAAGGTTTATTAGAATACAGTCACATCCAAATGTCTGTCAACAGATGAATGGATAAAAAAGATTGTCGCATTTATAGACAACAGAATGCTATTCAGCCACGAAAAAAAGGGAAATCCTGCGATTTGCAACAACATGGATGGAACCTGAGGGCATTATACTAAGTGAAATAATTCAGAAAGAGAAAGACAAACACCATATAATATCACTTATACGTGGAATCTAAGAAAAGCTGAATTCAGAGAAACAGAGAGCCAAGTGGTGGTTACCAGGGAATGGGAGTGGGGGAAATGGAGACATAATGGTCCTAGGGTACAAACTTTCAGTTATAAGATTAACAAGTTCTGGGTATCTAATGTACAGTAAGCTAATTATAAATAATAATACTGTACTGTATACTTAAAAGTTGCTAAGAAAGTACATTTTAAATGTTCTCACCACAAAAAGGAAATGGTAATTATGTGACAAGATGGTGAGATTAGCAAAGGCTATGGCAGTAATCATTTTGCAATATATAAATATATCAAATCAACACACTAAACACTTTAAACTTACACAATGGTATATGTCAATCATATCTCAATGAAGCTGGGGAGAAAAAAATCTAGCCTCCATAAACTTTCAAACTTAAGGGACAGAAGAAAATCTGAATTTATGCTGCAATCCTGAGAGCAGTGTATTCATTTTCATACTGTGCAAATGTTAAATAGTTCATTTCTCCTTTCATCCATAACTACTTACGTATTGAGACTTCCACAGATACTGCTGCCAGTCCGTGCAGTAAAAACTTTGCTGAGCATAAGCTGTGGAGGAGAACTATGAAGAAAAAGAGAGGGACAGAGAGAGATCAAAACTAATGTACAAGAGCCTTTTCAATTTATCATAAAGTATAACTCAGAGATGTCACAGTATAGATACAATAGCCATAAAAACTAAATATCCTAAAATGAATTCAATAACAAAAATCAGAAAATCCCTCACCGGATCTGATGAATTTTTAAGGTGGATCCTTTGTAGCTCATTGCTACCGAGCCAAACATCATCTCTCCAAGCATATTGGCATCAGAAGAGCACCGAGAACCCTAAACAATAAGCATAACATTAACAAAACTGCAGAATTTAAAACCTATTTCAAATACTGATTTTTATCAAAAGTTCCTTTGCTCTAGTTATTCTGTATGTTTTTTAAGTGATTCTACATTGTATACACTGTTCTGCAGCTTGCTTTCTTCATTTCACAATGTCTTACAGATCTAACCACATGGTTATTCATAGACTCCTTTTAAGAGTTGCACGGTATTCTACTGTATGAAAATACCACAGTTTATCAAGCAAGTTCTCCTTACTGACGGGCATTTAAGTCACTTTCTGGTTTTTGCTACTACAAAGATAAAGCTCAAATGAACATTCTTAACTATCTTATGCATATGCAATACTTCTGCAGGAAAGATAACAAGAAGTAGAATCCACTGAACGTGAAGAACAGATTTTATCACCCTTATTGTGCAAAGAAGGCATTCACAAATGGGGTAACTCGAACGTATTTTACATTTTTTTAAAAAAGGACTTGTTTTAAACATTAGAATGTCTTATTTGCAAAGCACTCTGATTAAAAAGTTATTCCTTTCCATTATTGTTTAATTGTCCTCCTAAGTGTCAAAAAATCTAAAAATTAACTCATCCATTTGGTTACTATTTAGATACTGTGGTAAATTACCACTGGTTACCTACTAAATATCTTATTCCTTATTTTTTGAAGTTCAATTTGTTTCAGGGAAGCAATGTGCCCAACTGAAAAAAAAGATTGCATTTCAGAGTTTCCCTTGGGAAAAAAGAGATTTAGTCAGTCGCTATATCAAAGAAGTAAACCAATGGCTGGAGGGGCTGCTTCCAAAGCTATCCATTTAAATCCATGCAACACAGGTCTGGTCAATGGGATGTAAGTGTGTCCTTGGAGATGGAGATGCCATATTAGGACCACAAGGCAACAAGTATGTACACATTAACTCTTGCTAAGTAGAAAGATAAAGAAACCTTGGTCTCTAAGCCCATCTTGAAGCCCATATATATGCCTAGATGGCCTACCTCCAGACTTGTTATATGAAGAAAATAATCCCTAATTTGTTTAAGCCACTGTTTCAGAGGGTGTCCCAATGCAAGTCCTAGCTGATACAATTACATAACAAAACAATTGACAAGGAAGATGACCTAAATAACTATCTAAGACAGTACATGAGGATTATGCACAAATTTCACTAAACCATTCCATCAAAGAAAATCAAGAATTAGGAGTTTTTTAAAAATACTTGAAAGATTCTTCTGAAGATAACAATAAAGTGATGAGGACACCTATTTTCTAGTGGAGGCCAGGGAATACGTCTACATACTATTTTTCTTTTTATAACATGGTTCTTCTACTCTTGTGCTTGTTTACTGCCCGCCTTGGATTAAAAAAAAAATCTATATATTTACATTTTGTCACCTTTCTTAAAAAGAACATGTTCAAATAGCAATCCATTTTATTATACGTAACTATTTTTAACATTAGTTCTTTTATATATTCATTTACATATTGTTTTTTATATCTCAGTGCTATAGTCTTAATTTTGTTTTAATAAAGGCCCAGTTATTTTTTAAGGAAAAAAAACCACTTCTGATATACCTAGGTTACTAAAAAGAAGCAACTCATCTATTCTTGGGACTTGGTTAAGACAAAATTTTTATTTCCAGGCATAGAAGTTTAGGTATTAAGGATAATATTTCAGAAACAGAGTAGAATAATTTTCTGAATAATGAAGTAGTCTGTTTTTCTTTTAAGATCAATAATGCCAATCTTACTTGGCAACCTAAATTGCTTCTGGATAATGACAGAATGAGAACTTTCTTTTATAAGTTCATTTTTTTTTTACAGTGTATCTAATTGCATTCTTATTTTGACTAAAAATATTATTTCATATATTAAGCAAGCTACACAAATTTAAATATCAAGGAATTTATATATTTTAATACTATAAATAAATAATCCTTAGAATGCAAAATACAGTAAAATTGGTGTTCAAATTTTATCAAACTACATAGTTTGCTATTAAAGGTTCTCTCTGCCTGCTCTTATACCAAATAGTTATCATGAATGTCACTAATGTTACGTATATTTTAATATGATACAATCTACAATGAAGATAATAATAAAGAAAGTGCTATTATATTTAATGTGTTTTTTTTTTAAAGGCTCTTAAAAGGTCAGTTCTTTCTAAGTAATCACTGCTGGGAGCAATAATCTGTAATATTCTGTAAATCAAGGATAATGTCCTAGTTACTTGAAATCACATCTTATCAAGTGTAGTAAACTGTATGTTACAATAATTCAATGCCTTCTTCCTAAAAAACAGGATTTCCAGGATGATAATGAACCTACTATCAGACTATCTGGACACACAGCCTGGGAATTTTTACTTAAAAAAAAAAAACTCTACGGATTTTAATGCAAAATGAGAATTATAATCACTCCCTGCTTCGGGGTTTCTGGGTGCATCTGCTAATACTCATACTTCACTGCATAATAACAGGAAGGACGGCAAGTTTGTACAATTGATCAAATTAGAGAACTTCCAAATTGGCATAAGTGTGATGATGTTACACAGTACTATTAGGAACTTACCAGGGTATCATGCCTAAGGTGGAGGAGAAACAGAGGAGGGCAGGGCAACTACATAGGACAGACTAGTATCTGGATTTTTATAACTTTAGAGTTCTTTCACATATACTGCCACACTTATATGGTATCAGGGTCAATTCCTATCCAAATATAATTACCTATTATGAATAATTTAGAAGTCTAGGATTCTATTTTGGTACTGCTAATCATAAAATACTTGTGATTCGTTCATGCAAACTTGGATAATACAAATAAATTCACATCAGATGACATTTGCTTAGTATGAAACTAAGCACTGATTCTATGTAAAATACAAGTTTATAGAGAAGTTCCTACGTAGTTACTGATTTGTTTAATTCTGTGTTTTAAAAGAGCTACATTACTTTTGAAAAATGAAACTGTGCATTTCTCATAGCATATACTTCAGCCACATTTTAATCTCAAACTGTTTCATTTTGCATTAATCTTCATATTTCAATAATGAAATAGTATATAAAATAAGAAATTATTCTGGTAGCCCCAAAAACATGAAACAAGAAATAAAGAGAAAATACCCCTGCTACCTGTGCCCAAAACTCTCTGTACTTCCCCTATCCTAAGATTTATCAAAGTTAATAAACTTACGTGTTTAACTATCTGTTTCCCCAGCTACATTGTAAGTTCCAGGAAGGTAAGGACTAATCCACATTTTACCCTCAGTCCCTAGGATTGTACACAATACACTGTAGGTACTCAAAAATATTTGTGAATGAATAAATAAATGACATCAGTGATCTGACCTGGTACTTAGCACACTGGTCTTTTACATCAGAAGATGAAGTCATGGAACTATCCAAAGAGGAAGAACTGTCTCCTCCAGGTTTCAGTTGGCAGCATTTCCCAAAGACTTTAACTTGAGCATCAGTACAGAGTTTCTGAAAGAGAGAGTATTCCCATTCATATTTTAACAGATTTTCCACCACACATAAATTATAGCATAAAAAATCTTTGGAAAAACCATGGATGAAATAAAATTCAAAATAATATAACCTTAATATAATGAGTATTTGCATTTTACTGTATTTTTTCCAGTACTGTTTTCTATTCCTTGTTTCATAACTATAATATTTGTGGAGCTTTTTACTGTGCTTTTCTCACCAAAATTATTTAATCATGGGAATTTTTCTATATTCACAATGGTCTGGCACAATGTTCATTGTTAGTGACTTAATAATATACTGCAGCAGTTTTCAAATTATTCGATCTAAAAACCTCTTCATGCTCTTAAAAATTACTGAGGACCCCAAAGGCCTTTTTGTTTTATGTTATATGTATTAATGTATTTCCCATATAAGAAATTAAAATGGAGAAATTTTATAATATTTATTAATTCATTTAAATATAATAAACTCATTACAAGCTAATTTAAGTAAAATTTTTATGGAAAAAACTTTAAGAAAAAATGTAAGAATAGGAGGAAAAATGCAAATGAGACACACTTTACTGTACATACATACATATAAGTTTAATCTTTTGAAATGAGAATGTATCTATGCACTGAACGGTTAAATTTTTAATAAGAGCTGAGCTTAGGACCAGAAAGTTGTGCTGTCCAGTAGAGAAGAATCTATTTCTATTTTTTTATGACTCTTCTTCTCCTCCCCGTACCCAACAGATTCTAGAGCTTTCACTGTTCACAACCAGTAAAGTTGCAATCCACCAAGGTCTTTGTACTCCTAAAACTATTGGAATGCTTTATCACAGATACCAGTATGTTCATTCTTCCATATAAAAGACCTCAGGTAGGCTTTGAGAAGAAATAATCTGACTGAAATCACAATTTTTTGAAGACTAATTGTTTTATAGTTGCCACTATCACCAAAGGCATTGTAAAAGAAGAGAACATGTGGTAATTCCAAAATCACCTCTAACCAAAACGTAAAAAGACAGCACAGTAAGGTAAAAAGAACAAGGGCTTTAAAACTAAATAGGCCTGAATTTAAATAACTCCTGGTTTTCTGGGCAAGTTACCTGACCTCTCTAACCTGTGAATAGGGGAAAAAAACCCTACATAATGGGTAGGTTACTTGTGACTCTTAAGAGCAGTGTATGCATGTGTGTCTCTCACTATACACTTACATAAAAATACATTTAAAAGGTGCCCCTATACAGTGTCTAGAACTAGCACATGCTTTCTGATTTGTAGTTATAAATATTATAAGAAAACAGTTAAAGTGGGAATTTAAAATAACAATGTCTACTCTGGAGTCAAGACCTTAGCTAGATATTTGCATTTATATTATTTCATTTAAGCACTCACTAAATATATCGGTATTTTTAGGCCTGATAGTCTTGGCCACATCTTAGTAACTTTGCTACTTACTGATCACAAACAAAATGCTAGGCTCTCAAGTATGTTTTCTATAAATAATTTAAGCATCTTTTATATAAACTCTATAAATATAAATAAGTAAACAGTAGATGTTATAACCCAATTTTACTGAAGAAAAACCTGAAGCCTAGAGAGGTTAACTTCACAAAAGTTACAAGAGCTAGTGAGTCTATAATGTATTTAGAATCAAAATTCAGTTGGCCTGATTTATCTACTATTGCAAACCACCGTTATCAGTCAACAAAACTGAGCACTATGTGTACTAAGCACTAGGGAATAGAAGTGAATAAAACAGTCCTTTCCCTTGGGGAACTAACAATCTAACAGGAGAAAGAGACATTTAACAATCAGTTAGATAAATATGTATGATTAAATACATATTTCAATTAAGTCTAATAAAAGTAATAATAAGAACAACAACGGCTAACTCACTATCATGTGGTCAGGTACTACTCAGTTTTACATGTATTTACTCCTTATTCCTCACAACAAGTCTATGAAGTAGGTTCTATTATTATCCCCATTTTACTGATGAAGAGGTTAAGAAGCAACGATGTTTAAGTGCACTGCCCAAGAAAGGACTTAACTTAGTCTAGACAGATCAAGGTAGTGACATTTAAGCTAGGACTACAAAAAAGCACAGGAGTGAAGGTGAAAGAAGAATGGGAGGGTAGAAAGACATTCCAGGTTCAGGTAACTGTGTATGCCCAATCTCTGAATCAAGAAGCAATCTGCTAATGGGAAAAAGACCTAAACAAGCAATTCTCCAAGGAAGAAATACAAATGATCAATAGGCACATGAAAAAATGCTCAATATCGTTAATTATCAGAGAAATGCAAATCAAAACTACAATGAGGTATCACCTCACACCAGTCAGAATGGCCATCATTCAAAAGTCCACAAATAACAAATGCTGGAGAGGCTGTGGAGAAAAGGGAACCCTCCTACACTGCTGGTGGGAATGCAGTTTGGTGCAGCCACTGTGGAAAACAGTATGGAGATTCCTCAAAAGACTAGGAATAGACTTACCATATGACCCAGGAATCCCGCTCCTGGGCATATATCCAGAAGGAACCCTACTTCAAAATGACACCTGCACCGCAATGTTCACAGCAGCACTATTTACAATAGCTAAGACATGGAAATAGCCTAAATGTCCATCAACAGATGACCAGATAAAGATGTGGTATATTTATACAATGGAATACCATTCAGCCATAAAAACTGACAACATAACACCATTTGCAGCAACATGAATGTCCCTGAAGAATGTCATTCTAAGAGAAGCCAGAAAGAGAAAGAAAAATACCAGATCAGATCGCTCATATGTGCAATCTAAAAAAAAAAAAAAGAGAACATAAATACAAAACAGAAACAGACTCATAGACATAGAATACAAACTTGTGGTTGCCCAGGAGGCGGGGGGTGGGAAGGGACAGACTGGGATTTCAAAATGTAGAACAGATAAACAAGATTATACTGTATAACACAGGGAAATACATACAAGATCTTGTGGTAGCTCACAGTGAAGAAAAATGTGACAATGAATATATGTATGTTCATGTATAACTGAAAAATTGTGCTCTACACTGTAATTTGACACATTGTAAAATGACTATAACTCAATTAAAAAAAGTTAAATAAATAAATAAAACAGTATCTCCCTCAAAAAAAAAAAAAAAAAAAAGCAATCTGCTAAATGAAGAAAGGGACAAATATACATCAGTTCCAGGACAGAAGCAGATTTTTGCTGACAGAAGGCCCATGTCTACTGTGCCATGTCCCCTCACTATATCATCTTCCACTGAAGTTGTTGCTGTTTGGTTCCAAAAAGCCATGACTTCAGAATGGTAAAGAGAAGACACAAGACAGCTGGGAAGTTGGTGGGAGAAAAGGATCTAGAGTTGTGTGTCTGTGTGTGTGTGTGTGTGTGTGAGAGAGAGAGAGAGAGAGAGAGAGAGAGAGAGAGAGAGAGACAGAGACAGAGACAGAGACAGAGACAGAGACAGAGACAGAGCGCGCTTTTACATATATTTCTATATACAATGCCTTATAGATCTAAAATTTCTCTACGGCAGGACAATCAAATCAGAATTGAAACACACATTTCCCAATGTGATCTGCATTATACATTAACCAGACTCCCTCAGTGAAGGAGAATGTAATCAATCTTTAAGAAAAATGGTCCCTTTCGTGTGGCACCAGCATTATAATTTTTAATATTATTATTTCTTTCTCATCCTGTACAGGGGGTCAACATTGACTGAAGTCTCATTCTGTACCTGCATACCTGACTAAAACATTTCTGATGAACTTTATAATTCTAACCTGACAATATGATATATGACTCTTTGTCTCAAAAATGTATAAAACTGTGTATCTAGCTCCTGAAGTGGAATATTCTCAGAACTTCTGAGAACTTGTCTCCCAGGTTATAACCCTCAGTATGGCTCCAATAAAATTTTTTTTCCTTCTTAGGTTAATTGAATCTTTGATTAATTCAATCTTTCTTAACAGAAAGAAATCTAGGTCCCACTCTTCTTGAATGACCCTTTTTCCCCACTCCACACATTCCCAATAGGTAAAATCATTCCTACAGGACTATTATTATCCTTCCAGTATTTCTTTTGGCAAATACAAGCATATTCCATTTCCTCTACTCTTCAGAAAAGGTAAGTGATTCAGTTCTGCCCTTGCTTTATTTTCCACTAACATCATAGAAAATCTTTTCATCTATCTTTAGAAATTTTCCTATTTCTTTTTTTTTTTAATACAGTTGCAGAGTGTGCCACTGTGTAAATATCTATAGCTTATTTAATCAGTCATAAGTTAATGACATCGCTGGAAGGACTGCTCTCTTGAAACATAAACACATATAACTTTGGTAGATACTGCCCAATTACCCTTCATGGATATCATTTCACTCACTCTAACAGCAAAGTGCTGTCATTCAACATTTTCATTTTTGCCAATCTAAAAGGAAAGAACTAAAATAAATAAATAAATAAAATAGTTTTCATTTTCATTTCCTTTATTACGGATGAGAGGAAGAATCTTATTAAATGTGTAATGGCCATTTGTATGTGAACACACTGCTCTTAACCTTCACCCAATTTTCATATGTATATACATATTCTTACTGAAGTATGGTCAGTTTACTTCACCCAATTTTCTACTGAGTACTTCTGTCTTGACTTCTAGGAACTCTTTATATAGAAAGATTACCAGCTGGTCTTATACGCTATAAAAATGTTTTCCCAGGATATCATTTGTCTTTTAATTTTCCTTATGGTGTTTTTTTTTCTTTTTTGCTTATCTGTTTGCTTGCTTTTGCTCCGTTTTGTTCACCATCCAAGTTTTCTCTTTTTTTTTAATTTGGTTGTCGAATTTGTAAGTCTTTTACTTTACAGTTTCTGGAGTCTAAGTCATAGCTAGGAAGGTGTTTTCTATTCCAGTTACAAAAGAACTTAAGTCATGCTTTCTTTTGTGTAATAGTCTAGGGTTTTTTTACATTTAAATTTTCATATACTTGAGATATGAATCAGTTTATCCTTCTTCTAAATGGCTGTCTCAATATCCCTTATTAATCTTTACCACACTGATTCAAGATGATGCCTTTATCATATACTAAATTCTGACATTTTTTAGATTTCTAAATAATCCTCTATTTCATTCCATTAGTCTGTTTGTCTGTTTATGTTCCAGTAACATGTTTTTAAAAATTACTAACACTTCATAGTATATTTTCAAATCTGGTAGAGCTAATTCATCCTCACTACTCTTCTTCTGGTTTTCCAACCTATTACTGCTGATTTTTTTCCATTTGAACTTTAGAATCTGCTATCTAGTTCCAGACACCATTTCCACCAAAAATAACAGCAACAATAACAACAGTAAGGTTGGCATTTTTATTGAGACAGCATTATTCTATGAAACAACTTTGAATGGACAGCTTTATGGCACTGAGTATATTATCCAAGGATGTATTTTGCCTCTTCATTTGCTCAAGTAAGCATTTATGTACCTCAGGAGACTTCTAAACGTATAGGTTTTGTTAAGTTTATGAACAGGCACTTTTAAAAAGTTGCAATTTTAAATGGAGCCTTAGCTTCCTTTATATCATCTAGTTGGAAATTATTTGTATATACTGAGCTTAATGGTTCCTGTATATTAATTTTTATATAGATTTAATTACCTAACCAAATCCTATGTTCCAAATTTTGTATCACAATAAAGATTCAACTATTAGCATCTGTACAATGCTTTGGAGTATACAAAACTCTCACACATTATAATTTGTATTCTTCTTTCCAAAATGATGTGAACCTGCTGATGTACAATTTTATTCCTGTGTACAACCAATGAAGGATGAAACGTGCATAATCATGTGACTTCACTGGGAACACATGAAATAGCACTGCATTATTGTTAACACAAAAACAATGTCCAGGATAAAGACAGTATCATGTGATCATATCACACTTGGTCCATTTGGCTGTATCACTATTCAAAGAAACCACATTTCAGTAATTTTTACATTTCAGCTGTAAGATGAATAAGGTCTGAGGATCAAGCGTAAAAAAAAAATTTTATAAACAAGTTTCTTGATTAAAATCATTGAATATTCAAGTTCTTTTTCACAGAATATAATACAGTTGGAAAATACACACTCTGAGAAAACTATATATTGATTAATATGATTTTATTTCAGAATTACAAGATAATATTCAGGAAACTACTAATGCCTAAACTACATCATTATGTATGGGCACAAAATATTGTGTAAGATGACTGAAATTATCATTTACATCACACAATCCTTCTTTGACTATATAGAACCCATATGATTTGATGTTTCAAGGGTTTAGGTACAGTAAAGCCAATGAAAAAAAATCACTTAATGATTCCAACATGTTGCAATTTGGGGAAAACAGTGTGTTCTGTAGTGTTCAAAAGGAACATATAAAATCTTTATGAAAGTATTTACAGGATTTTGATAATAAACTTCCTAACTGTAATTAAAATTGATCAAAATATATTCTCAGTATTTACCACAAATGAGTCAGTCTGCAGGTAAGGAAAAAAGGTGAATAATAAAATTTTAACTCTTTTTGCAATTAAATAACAAACATATGTACACCTCTAGCTATGACATAGAAGTCTATGAAAGACTATCAACAAAAGTCTATGAGAAATCTGATGGAGGAGAAAAGAAATATACCGAGAGGAATCAGAAAGGATTCATAAAGCTGTGATAAAATTAACCTTGAAAGATGATAAACCTTCATCAAGGAAAGTGGCACACAGGATGAGAATATACATATAAAACAAGTGAGACTAGAAATATTCAAAGCTATTTGATTTCTAGTCACTGATGAGTCTAGAGAAAAGTTTGAAAAAGTAGCCTGACAGGAAAATTTCAGAGGACTGAGGGATGAGTGCATGGTATAAGATTACAGCCAGTAGACAAATTACTACTGAGACACAGAGACAGAGAGGAGACTAAGAGACACAGAGATGAGGGCAAAAAGAGACATCAAGGAGAGACAAAAAGATAAAAAGGAGAGACTGAGGAGAGTCTGAGATATAGTGAGGCAGAGAGATTAAAAGACACAAACTATCACTGAGAAGGAAGACTGAGAGGGACAAAAAGAGGCAGACAGACAGAAAAAGAAGAAAGTACACATGAAAGAAAGAGTAAAAGGATAATCATTTTGTTGGTGTTGGGTAAAGAGGCTTTGTGAGAATTTGCAGGCAAAGGAAAAAAGCTAACTGAAAGGGAAGGAGGAGACCTCAGAAGGAGAGAAAACTAGTAAGACTAAAGAAGCATCATCCCAGAAAAGGTGGGCAGGGAGGATTCAAGAAAAAGCATAAGTCATTTCTGTTGGAGACAAAAGGGAAGAATGGTAACAAAACAGTGAACAGCATTAATCAAGACAAATAGTAAAGAAGAGGTCTATGCTGCAATTCAATGCAACAGTATCAAGAACAAAAAAAGAAACTTCAATGAATATTTGCTAAAAAAATAATCAAGAGAGTTTTGATTAATCAATCATTGTTAATCTGTCAGTCTCAAATTCTACTGGGCTATTTATTACCAGTCTAAATACAAAGAAGACATGCTTATTACATTTGCAACTAGCCTTAGATTTCAACTGTCTGTTTGACCATCTACAATTCTGACTTAGGTATCTCACTACTCAGCTATCAAAACCAAAACACTGAATTCAACAAACACTTCCTTCTCCCTCACCACCTCACATCCAAATTTTCTCTACATAACAAAGCAATTTTTTTAAACTAAATTTTAAAAAGTGAACTATAACTGACACATTAGTTTCAGATATACAACGTAATGATACAGTATTTGTATATGCTGCAAAATGATTACAATAAGTCTAGTTAACATTCATCACTATACCTAGCTACAAAAAAAAATTTTTTTTGTTATGAGATCTTTGAAGATCTACTCTTTTTAGCAACTTTCAAATATGTAATACAGTATTATTAACTACAGTGACCATACTGTACATTACATCCCCATGACTTACTTATTTTATAACTGAAAGTTTGTACATTTTGACTCCCTTCACTCATGTTTCCCACTCCCCAAGCCTGCCTCTGGCAACCACCTATCTGTTCTCCTAGCAGTTCAGTTTTTTAGATTCCACAGATAAGTGAAATCATACAGTTATTTGTCTTTCTTTGTCTGACTTACTTCACTTAGCATAATACCCTCAAGGTCCATTTGTGTTGCCAAAAAATGGCAAGACTTCCTTCTTTTTTATGCTGATCAATGGGCACTTAGTCTGCTTTCGTGCTTGGCTATTACAATGTTATAATGAACATGGGAGTGCAGGTATCTCTTTAAGTCAGTGTTTTCATTTTCTTCAGATAAATACCCAGATGTGAAATTGCTGGATCATATGATAGTTCTATTTTTAATCTTTTAAGGAATCTTCATACTGTTGTCCATAGTGGCTGCACCAACTTACATTCCCATCAACAGTGCACAAGGGTTCTCTTTTCTCCACACCCTCACCAACATTTGTCATTTCTTGCCTTTTTCCTAACAGCCATTCTAACAAGTTTAGGTGATACATCATTGCGGTTTTGATTAACATTTTCCTGATTAGCAATGTTGAGCACCTTTCCATGTACCTGTTGGCCATCTGTATGTCTTTTCTAGAAAATGTCCTTTTGGATCCTCTGCCCACTTTTCAGTTAGATTGTTTTCTTTGGCCAATGAGTTGTACGAGTTCTTCATCTATTTTGGATATTAACCCCTTATGAAATACATGATTTGCAAATATTTTCTCCAATTTGGTAGGCTCCCTTTTCATTTTGTTGATGGTTTCCTTTGCTGTGCAGACACTTTTCAGTTTGATGTAATCCCACTTGTTAATTTTTGCCTTTGTTGCCTTTGCTTTTGGTCTCAAATCAAAAAAAAAAAAACCAAACAAACTTAATAATTGCAAAGACCAATACCAAGGAGCTTATTGCTTACATTTTCTTCTAGTTTAATGGTTTCAGTAGGTCTTACATTCAAGACTTTGAACCATTTTGAATTAGTTTTTGTCCACAGTGTTAGAGAGTAGTCCAGTTTCATTCTCTTGCATGTGGCTGTCCAGGTTTTCCAGTATCATTTATTGAAGAGACTGTCCTATCCCACTGTACATTCCTTGGCTCCTTTGTCTTAAGTTAACTGACCACATATGTGTGAGTGTATTTCTGGACTCTCTACCAAAGTGATTTTTTGAAATGTAAACCAGATCTCTTTAATGGCTTCCCTCTGTTTAAAGAAAACAAATGTCCAGATTGAAGAAACTCTTTTCTTTATGTTTTCAGCTTTGTAGCTTTTGCCAAAATACTTTTAAAAAAATAGAATTTATTAGGAACATATAAACTAAGGCTACAATATACACTTAGGATACAATATACACTTCTACCCCAGAGATCTAAAAGGCCCTGAATCCTCTGGCTACTGCTCCCTCTCTCTCCAACTTCATCTCTAGCTACTTTACTATCATTCCAGCCAGACTAGCCTTTCAGTTCCTTCAATTCACAAAGCTCCTAAGTCTCTTTGTAGACTGCATTTGCAGGTCCAGCTAACAGGAATATTCATTCCCTACACGATGTCTTCAGTTTCTTCAGATGTCAGCTTGAATTTCACTTCCTCAGTGTAACCTTTCTTAACACCCCTACATACAAAATGATGAAAAATGAGTTCCTTCCTGTGGAATCTCGTAAGAATTTTGTGTATTTCTTTCAATTTTGGAATTATTTGTTTATTTATTGTTCAACGTTAACTGCCCCTAAAAGAACGCCTAACTGCAGGCACCAAGAGGGCAGAGACTGTTAAATCTCCGAGTACCCAGTGCTTTGTAGTTACTTGCACAAATAAACAATATTTTAAGAAAATTTTGCAGTTTTTTTTGTCAGATTGAAAAAAGTGTCCAGATAATATTTAATAAATCTAAACAAAGTACAATCTCCAGAAAATTAAGAAATGTGTTACTAATCAGAAGATCCTAAAATCTGACAATCAAAATAACTCAAAAATTAGACAAGTACTTATTGTATGTCACTATACAGATGTTGAGGATGCTGTTGTAAATAAGACAACAGACATGGCCAATATATCAAAATTTTCCCAAAGAACCCAAAATTTCAAATACAAACTCCCCCACGTCTCAAAAAATAAATAGTTATTTGCCTTAGTATACAATTCTACTGGTAGGAAAAGCTTTCCCGAAAGTATTTTGTTTTCTGTTGTTTACTGAAATGTTAGTGAAAATTGTCAATTTAACGGAGGGGAGAAAACATAATTCCAGGCTTCCATTTCCAGATTATCGCTCCAGGGGACTGAGAGCCTTTATGCATGAAAGTGTAAGGGAAGTAGCATCAGCAAAGATAACAGGATTTTTCTTGGGTTTTCTTGGACGATCAAGAGAATGGCCATGTACTAATGCTAAACTAGTCATAACATAATTCAAAATATGATGATCAGAGTTAACAGAACAAATCTTCTTGATACTGCTGAATGGTATGGGAAAATATGATGGACTAAGGGCTAGAGGTTTAACTTGCTTTGTATCTTCAGACAACTAATTTCAACTCTCTAGGTCACACTTTCCACAATTCCTACAGGAGAGATTTGGACCAGATTCTCTTTAAGAGTCCCTGTAGCTCTAGTCATATCTCACAATACAATTATATAAGCAAATATATATATATATAAGTAAATAAATGTCAAACTTAAGTATTTTCTGGTACTAGACTAACAACAAAAAATACAAGTGTTTTTCCTTTAAAAATTCTCAAAATCAATTCTCTAAATTTTAAAAACATAGTGAAGGTATTTTGTACTGACAAATAAAAGTACCATAATTGAAATCTTACTCATTCTTTCTTGAATTAAAATACTTGACATTACATTTCAACCAAATCAGTAATAATGCTCACCGAAACTGATATGTCCTCATTTTTCCTTTTAACACTGGAGTCAAACAAGACATTTCTTCCTCGTCTTTCACAGTCTTGATATACAATCAGCCGAATCTGGCTTGGATCAAATTCTGACAAAGGCCAACTTTAACAAAAAAATAAAGATCCATTAGAATTATTTTAATAAATATTCCACAGAAACTCTTAGAAATAAAACCTATTATATTAAAACCCAGAGTTGAATTACTGCTCAAGAATATACATAAGATCTTTATAAAAAATACCACTATTTAGTTTAGGGCTGAAAATTTATACAGCTATGACATTTCAGATTGATAAGAAAGAATAAAAGTTGTGCTAAGTATTCCTCAGTGTATATAAAATGTAGTCATCCCACATAAATCTAAAAAAGGCTAATAATAAAAATATGTAAGTACATTTAACATAATGAAAATACAGATTAACTTCATGGTATGGATCCAGATAGTGTAAGGTTAACCCACATTTTTAAATACTTTTGTTACTATTTATTTAATATGGAAATGTAAAAACAGAAGCAGTTTTCAGTTTAAATAACAGCAGCTAATTACTTATAAAACAAAAACAAATAAAGGTGATGAATGACCAAAAGGGGTAGAAATTCTTAAATATAGCCAGTATGAGTGAAAACTGGCATACTCTTATTAAGGGAACAATTTTTAAAAATACATATAAATAACAAACAGACAAAATATCATAAAACTAAAGTTCTCCCCAACAATTCCATTCCAGAAAAGTATACCATTATACAAGAATGTTCATAGCAGCACTGTTCAAAACAGTTGAAACCTGAAAATTCATATTCTTACCAATAGAATGAGTAAATATAGTATATTCAGACTATGAAACTACACAACAAACAGAATAAATGAACTTCAGCTATAGGCAAAAACATAGATGGACCCTGCACAAAAGAAAGAAGACAATGACACACAATGATACATACACACAAATAGTTACTATATTTCATCATTTATAGAAAGGTTTAAATCAAGTAAGTTTTATCAAGGGATATATTTTTAGTTTTTAAAACTACAAGGAAGGCAGAGGGTATGGCTCAGTGGTAGAGTGCCCGCTTAGCATGCACAATATCCTGGGTTCAATCCCTAGTATCTCCATTACGAAAGAAAGAAATAAACTTAATTACCTCCTCCATCAAAAATAAATAATTAAAAAAAAAAGAAAGAAACGGGCTTTTAAAAAATAAAATAAATAAATAATAAAACTACAAGGAAAACAAAGGAAATGATGGTTTCAAAAGTTTGGAGAGTGGGTATCTCTGGGAGTTAGGTGGGGGTTTAATCAAAAAGGGACACAACAAAAGGACTGTGGCATTATGTTCAATTTTTTGACTGGATAATGTTTACACAGATATTCCCTTTACAGTACCAAAATAAAAAAGCCACTGTATTTGTTTTATGTATTTTTATGCATGCATTGTATTTCACAATTAAAAAGATTAATGGAGTGAGTGAGATGAGGAGGAGACGGAAACAGAGAAAATAATGAATTGTATGATGGAGATACTAATCTGGTGAACGGATCACACTATAACTTATGTGATAGTTGCCAAGAAACAGGAGAACTTCCATTCCAGGAGCTGTCTGTTGTTAGTTCCATCAGGCTGAATAGAACATTTCAGTCACTCCAGAAAATTCCTTCATTTTCTTTTCTAGTCCATTCTCTTTACACCCTGCCTCCGGCAAAGCATTACTTTGATTGCTATCGCCATAGGTTAGCTTTACCTAGTCTTAAACTACATACAAATGGAAATCCCAATATGCATGCTTTTGTGTCTGGATCTTTTTCACTCGACACTGTTTTAGAGTTCATATATGTCATGACTGGTAGTTCATTCCTTGTTATTTCTGAGTAGTATTTCCATGTAGAAGTGTATCATAACTTGTTTATCCATTTTCCCATTGATGGTCACTTGTGGTGTTCCCAGTTTTTTTGCTGTTACGAATAAAGCTGCAGAAAGTGTATCTATGAAAGTCTTTGAACATGTATTTTCTACTGGATAAGTACCTATGAAAAGAATTGCTGGATCATAGCTGCCAAATAATTTTCCAAAATGGTTTGTACCCTTTTATACTCCTACCAACAATGTATAAGAGTTCCAAGTGCTTCATATTCTTCCCAACAACTAGTGTTATTAGTCCTTTTAATTTTATCCATTTTAATGGTTGTGAAAACGTTTTAGTTTGCATTTCTGATGATTAATACTCTTAGTATCTTTTCCATGTGCTTTGTTCATTCATCATTGATATGTCTTCTTATGTGAAATGCCCAAGCCTTTTTACCCATTTAAAAATCAGACAAATTGTTTATCTTATTGCTTTCTAAGAGTTCTTTGACTAGGCTATTTACAATTTCTTTGTCAATTAAATACAGTGCAAATAAGTTCTTCCTGTTTATGACTGACTTTATAAAAATTTTGTCTTTTGATGTGCAGGTTTTAAATTTTGATGAAATCCAATGTATCAGTTTTTTTCCTTTTATGCTTAGTAACTTTTGTGTTGTTTAAGAAATCTTTGTGTGCCATGAATGCATAGATACTCTTTCTTTCTATATAACTTTAGCTATTAAATAGTCTTATTTTGAATTAATAGATAAAACTTTACAAATGCTTAGATAAGTTCAGGAGAAAAGCATTCTAACTTCTATTGTTGTGATAAACTTCATATACTATAGAATTCACCTTTTACAGTATACAATTCAGTGCTTTTTAGAATATTCACTAAGTTATACAACCATCACTACTAATTCCAGAACACTTTATAACCTCAAATGCTTATGAAGTAAGTCAGACAGAGAAGGATAAATACTGTGATTATCACTTATATGTGGAATCTAAAAATAAAACATACTAGTGAATATAACAAAAAAGAAACAGATTCCCACATATAAAGAACAAACTAGTGGTTACCAGTGGGGAATAGGAAGGGAGAGGAGCAAGACAAGGGTAGAGGACTAGGAGATACAAGCTAGTATGTATAAAATAAATAAGCTACAAGGATATACTGTACAGCACAGGGAATACAGATCATGCTTTATAAAACTTATAATGGAGAATAACCTTTAAAAATTGTGAATTACTATGCTGTACACCAAGCAATCTACAGATTTAACACGATCCCCAGCAAAATACCAAGGGCATTTTTCACAGAACTAGAACAAACAATCCTAAAATTTATATGGATCCACAAAGAGTGCCAGAGCAATCCTGAGGAAAAAGAACAAAGCTGGAGGTATACTCCTTCCACAATTCAGACAATGCTACAAAGCTACAGTAATCAAGACAGCGTGGTACTGGCATAAAAATAGGCATATAGATCAATGAAATGGAATAGAGAGCCCTGAAATAAACACTTGTAGTTAATTAATCTATGACAAAGGAGGCAACAATACACAATGGGGAAAAGATGGTCTCTCCAACAAGCAGTGTTGGGAAAGCTGGACAGCTATATACAAAGCAATGAAATTATAACATTCCCTCACACCATACATAGAAATAAACTCAAAATGATTTTAAAGTCCTAAATATAAGACACGACACCATAAAACTCTTAGAAGAGAACATAGGCAAAACATTCTTTGACATAAATTGTAGCAAAATTTTCTTAGATCAGTCTCCCAAGGCAAAAATAAACAAATGGAACCTAATTAAACTTAAAAACTTTTGCAGAGCAAAGGAAACCACAAACAGAATGAAAAGACAACCTATGAAATGCGAGAAAATATTTACAAATGATGCAACCAACAAGGGGTTACAATATACAAACTCAATCAACTCAAAAAAAAAACAATCAAAAAATGGGCAAAAGATCTAAACAGACATTTCTCCAAAGAAGACATACATATGAAAAGATTTCAACATTGCTAATTGTTAGAGAAATGCAAAGCAAAAAACAATGAGGTATCATCTTACACTGGTCAGAATGACTATCATCAAAAAGTCTACAAAAAGTAAATGCTGGAGAGGGTGTGGAGAAAAGGAAACTCCCATACACTGTTGGTGGAAATGTCAATTAGTATAGCCACTATGGAAAAAACTATGAAAGTTCTTTAAGAAAACTAAAAATAGAGCTACCATATAATCCAGCAATCCCACTTCTGGCTATATATCTGGAAAAAATACAAAACTCTAATTTGAAAAGATACAAGCAACCCAATGTTCACAGCAGCACTATTTACAATAGTCAAGACATGGAAAGTCCAAGGCTTTAGAATGATCCTTTATTATACTAGAATCTAAGTCTTCTCATATCTAATCCACCACATATTCCACATCATCGTGTTGTCTCTTTTTATCAAAATTTAACTGAAGACATAACAAGCCAAATCATTAACAGTGATAAGCACACCATCACCAGTTACAAAAAATTATCTATATACTACAGCAAAACTTTCCTCAGTATTAAGCTATTGTGTTCAGCATAATATTAATTAAAACATTAGTAAGAAAACTGCTCAGTGATGAACCACAAACTATTTTAAGACTCTACCCAGGGGTTATTTATAGTTTATGTCAGCATATCTGCTCTGCATGTTTTTTACCTGACATCTTAAAAGAATGCTAATAGGAAATAAACAATAAATAGACATGTCCCTTTAGGCACTGACATAGCAACTCAGAAGACCATATGAATTTCTATAACGTACGTTACTGGCTACTAAATTAGGACTAAAATATGCATTCTCAGTGAGAACAAGATGGCTTCCATGGAGGGAAATTTGGTTCTGCGTGGGGAGAAGGGGGGAAAGAAGATCCCTCCAAAAATTTTAGATATTACAATGGGTGTGGCCCTCCAAAGGGGCATATTACATAGGAAAATACACAGTACATCTGTGGTTTATCTGGTGCCTTAAAAATTTTTTTTTCACAGCCGGGGTAGTGGCAATTAAGGAAAAAAATGTCTTAAGGAAAGCTCCCTAGGAGGACAATAATTTTAAAAAAACACAAAAAACTGAGAAACACCAGGCTAAATGCTAGCTTCTATCTCAACACATTACCTAAATAATTCATCTTTTTTTTTTTCCTATTTGACTTCTTGCTTCATCAATCATCTTAAGATTGAATTTCATACATTTGTAAATAAATATCAACTGATCTATTCTCTTCCCCTACTCCTACTTCTAATTAATCATCCACATATTTTTACTTCAACTTAGCAACAAAGGGTCTGGAATAATCTCTTACTATACAGTATACTTAGCAAGCTTGTAGATTTTAAGTTCATTCATTCAATAATTATTTGTACAGTCCATACTATGTACCTGGCACTATGTTAGTTGTTCTCTCCTGAGCCTCAATCATCACTGTTGTCTCACTGAAATAAAACATGCAAGATGATGCAGACCAGCTCTGAAAAAAACATTAACACCCTGTGCTCTTGCAAGAAATGGAGAGAGGGCAGCCCAGTTTCAAAAGTTTATGTAGGCAGAATTAGTGAAACTGCTCCCCAGTACTGGAAAACATTTTGAACTTGATAAAGCGTAAATTCTTGGAGAAGAAAAGGAACATGGATGGAGGAAGGGAGGGAGACAAAGAGGAATGCTAAATTAGGCTACAAGTAAAAAGCTTTCCCAACATAACACCAACATGCCAAGGATTGGTCACCATTAAGAACCTCAAAGCAACATAGCCAAAAGCACCAGAGACAATGGAGAAATATTTTCTATACATGGGGCAAGTGATCTGAGGTTTCAAAAATTTGCAGATTTTGCTTTAGAGAAATCTGCTAACTAGCCAACGTTTAAATATATCTTTTGAAAGCAAAGTATTTAAGTCCTACAATGTTTTTTCACTTTACATAACATTTTAAATTTTTTGGCCCCATGATGGAGAAATAACATTCACCATTCCCTCTGTAAAACATACTGAGTAGCAGAGGACTTGCAGATGAATGCATATGTATATATTTCGAGCTGAAAATAAAATGTTACAACATATGCAAGTTTTTAAACTCCTTACTTCAATTGACTTTTCCCACTAATCCGGAAGTCCCAACTGTATAAGGGAGGTTCTTATTTTATTTTTGATATATTTACTATATATTTAAAAAAAATAGTAATTGTAAACATATGGTCTATATCAGCAATTCCCAAATCATTCTAGTAAAAGAATACCTCTTCAATGTTTAAAAAAAAAATAGTATCCAGTAACTGAGAAAGTATGACTGGAAGCTACTATGAATTCAATATAGTATTAATAAAAAAAATCTATATACATGTGAACTACATATGCATCAGACAATTATTTACTCAGTTTATAGACAGTACTCATTTTTTTGTACAGTTAAGGATCCAAGTTGATAACTCTCCTCCAACTCAGGGGTCGAAAAAATTAACTTCAGGATATATACTAAATTAGAGGAATCACATATAGAAAATTACAGCAGTCATAAAACACATGTAAAAATTACACCATAGAAAGTTTTTTAAAAATGGAAAATAATTAGGAAAAAATATAGATCACTATTCATAGTTATCACTGCATCTCTGCTAGAAGTCCCACATTAAAGAAGTGCCTAAAAGAGTTAATTTTCTTAAACAGATAGGATCACCAGTCACGAGGTGCTGTTATTGTACCAATTTTGTTTTCAATATTACTGAATTTGTAAACCGTAAATTCCTCCCAGAATGACAACTTGTTAATCACAAATTTTAGTTTATATTTTGTTTTGGTTTTCCATGTTTCAGTATCTTCCTAAATACTATAGGGAGAAGCTGGGAGAGATAAGAAATATAATAGAACTTCAATTAATTTGCTAAGTAAGTGAGTGAATGAATAGCTATTTCAAGAGGTATCATTTTAATGCTGGAGGCCTACATGTATAGGCTTTCTGTAGAGTAATTATTTCTCTATCTAAGGAATTATAATTCTCTAACTTGACAGAAAAATAATCCCATGATTTATCTGTTAATTCAGTTACAAACCACTTACTTATCATTTTAGGCCTTTTCTTATCAGAAAAATCTTGATTCTTATATAGGCTACTTACATCTAATTATTTTTCTCCAACTACATTTTAATAAACTAAATATTATAATAAGATTAGTTAATCTTTAATATGTTTATTTTCAGTCATACTAAATTCAATTATACCTAGAATATTAATGAAATCCAATCCTAATGAATGTCATTAGCATTTCAATGACGAGTATAGTCAGCCATTTGGCTATAGGATTACCATCATTATCTAATCAAATAAGGTAATAAAGCAAAAAATAATATAAGATAAAAATATAAATGATTATTACCAGCATTAGTTAAGATCCCCAAACCCGTTTATACTTACCCATAATCTAACACGTATAAAATCTTATGTACAAGGTAAAATTTTACAAAGTATTTCAGAGAAGGAAAAAACAGTCTATAACATGAATTCTTTGTGAAATGGAATCTCAGCAATAGCAACTTTCTATACTAGGAGAGGATACCATGTGTCATACCTGCTATCATTATTATACTTAGTATTTTTCAGCGACACATACCCCTAATTGAAATATACCTGACCTACGTGGTTTTTTAACTTTCTGACATTAATTCTATATACCTGAGAACTTAAACTGCAGTCAAACACTGGAAGAATGTTAAAAAGAGCTAAAACAATCGAAAGAGCCAGTATCGAAGTTGTTTAACTGGGTTACATACATTGAAAAAATATTTTTAGACTTCCACAGTGGGATTCACTTAAAATATAAAAACAATGTAACCTTAGTCTAAATTCATTATTAATTCAAATTATTTAATTCAAGTCTTAAATGATTACATGGAGACCCATAGTTAAGATGTTTACTAGAGCATCTAAAACACTACCAAATAAACTCAGGTTCATATCAGTAGAATTAAAGAATAACATTAAGTATAAAAAAGTTGGATTGTGATCAGCAAGCTGACTAATAAAATGTCAAGTTTTTAATTCAAATTTTACTTACAAATACGTGCATAACAAAAACACACTGCCCTTCAAATAGCTGTAGTGAGTGTTCCTATGTAAATATGAGGAAGAAGAGCAGAAAATGACAGAACGAGAAATAAGACACACATGGACCAAAGACTAACATATAGCATTTATAAATTATATATTTTAAAATAATGATTACCACCTGCTCAAAACACTCTCAAGAAGTCCTTCTAATTAAATTTATTACCGTAATTTTATTCAACTTTTATATATATACACCTAAAATCTCTTTAATCTCTGATTAAATTGTTACATCATTAAATTCATAATTAGATTTGGGTAGATTCTGATGTTAACAACATTTGAAAATAGCATTTTAAGTTAAGCTGTATGCCAGTAGCATCTTATTTCTCTTAGGCAATTCCACTCTTCAAACTCACTTAAAAGTCCAGTTATGCACAACTGCCAAGTCAGGTTAATAATAGCAATGAACCATATTCATCTGAAACCACAAGACCATCAGGTGACATACCAAGAAGGCTGAATTTAACTCAAATGAAAGCCTCTCCATGCTGCAATGCAAAAAGGCTTAATCCTAGCAACAGGACCAAGGGACTGGGAGCCTTTTAGAAATCTACTGCCCATGACAAAATCTATTTTTGCAAAAGGCTCTAGCTGTCTAGTCCTACCATTTCACAAGTGACATCCTGTTCTTTTGTTTCACTGAACAGTCTGGGATTTTTACAGAAGCAAATTACAGCACATTTCCAGTCCCTTTATCTCTTCTACTATAAATTTATAATTAAGGAAAATCAATCTAAGTATTCTGTAAACTAGTGCTATCCTGGCAGTTGGTGCAGACTAGGAATATCACCTTTTTTTTTTTTTTTTAAGGGTTCTTTAACTCAACAAGTGCATGTCCTAGGCAGAGTGCTCGGGCAACCATAGCTAGACCCCAACTCCTCAACAATCACCATCTATAAGGTATTCAGGCTCATCTGATAAACAAGAAAACAGAAATGCTCCTTTCTCAATTTCTCGTGTCCCAACTCTGCCATTTCAGATTAAGTACTCACACACATTCTTCAAAGTCACATAAAGTGTTCTACTCAGATGACAAGCAACTTAAAAAGCAGGCCCTAATGATCACCCAGAAAGATCAGTATGAAAACTGACTCACAAATCGGAACTCTGTTGAATTCAGACAGACAAGTCTAACACAAAACACTCTCTCTGAATTTATAAACTTCGATTAAACTACCAAGTTACATTACTCGGTTGGTTCATGAAATATACATTTCAGCTTGCTGTAAAAACATTCTTTCACTGGGTTTTCATTTTAACATATATCAGTATGTTCTTCCAGAAAAACTGAAGGGTGCATCTGTCTATTATGCTGATGTGACTAATGCAATAATAGAAATGTCTTAATACAATGAGCTATTAACCCAAATCCTAACTAACAACATGCTGAAACCAAGAATCATTACCTACACCCAAAATGACAAAAAAACAGGAGAATGGGCTCTGAAATCAGCCAAACTTGGCTTTAAATCCAAACTCTGCCACATACTGACTGACTTCGATCTTAGAAAAGTGCTTTAACTTGTCCAGTCCTTAGACTGCTATGTTTTCTATAAGATAGTACTATCTCTATGATTAGCATAGGGATAGTGTTTTATCTCAACTCTTAAAACACTGTCAGACATATCAAAATTTCAGTAAATATTCGGTGAATTACTGACATGTTACTGGAAGTGTCTTTCCAAGTACAATGCCTTTTTGTCCTAGTTATTTAATCTAAAACTTCATTTACTTTAATTATACTTCATAATTAATTCTAATAATCCTGGTACTTGTTGAGATGTAAAAATATCTGCCACAATAGTTCTAGAGTTTCTCCACAATTCATTAGCAAGAAAACTTTTGAAATCCATCTTTCATGTGTTGTGGAGGGGGCAGAAATCTCTAACTTCTGCTCAATTTTTTCTGGGAACCTAAAATTGCTCTAAAAACTTGTCTATTTTTTTCAGTTATATATATATATTTCTCCAAATTATTTTCCACTATAGGTTATTACAAGTTACTGAATATAGTTCCCTGGGCTATACAGTAAATCCTTGCTGTTGATCTATTTTACAGTAGTGTGTATCTGTTAATCCTGTACTGCAAATTATCCCTTCCCTGCCCTTTCCTCCTTGGTAACCATAAATTTGTTTTCTATGTCTGTGAGTCTGTTTCTGTTTTGTAAATAGATTCATCTGTATTATTTTCTTGGTTCCACATATAAGTGATATTATGAAGTATTTCTCTTTCTCTTTCAGACTTCACTTAAAACTTAAGTATATTTTTAAGAATTCATCTTTGATTGTCTAAGTCTACATTCAGACATAATAGTAAGTTGAATAATTTTACAGGGCTCATACACAACAGACTTGTGATACAAATCTGGGTTTAATATACTCAGATATTAGCATTTACTGCAGCACTAATTTAAAGGGAAAAAAAACCAAAAACAATTAAAATGCCCATCAACAGGAGACTTGATAAATAAACTACAGTACATTCATTCAGTGAAACACTGTGTAAGCCTTTAAAAGGATAAGACAGAGTTGTATATGAAGATCCTCAAGGTTAATTATTATGTGAAGAAAACAAGGTCCAAAACAATACGTAAACCATGAGAGTGGAGGCAAAAAATATATTAACATACTTGACGTGCATTAAACATTTTCATGAAAGATAAATAAGAAACTTAACACAAAGATACACAATTAACTGTTAAGAAAATCACAGGAAATAAAACTGGAAATTGAACAAAGGAAAGGAGACCTTTACTTTCACATTATACTCTTCTACATCTCTAGTCTGGTACCAAAACTTCACATTCATTTCAATAACCACTTCTTTGACTTTCCAGGTTTGGATACCCTCTCCTGCAAGGAATGAAAAATTGCTTGATAACCTTCATAATCTTGCAGCAGAACATGATCTATTTTTCCATGGAAAAGTTTCAGGATAGAAAAGAACTAGCCAGAGAAAAGTTTGATGTCCACTAGCTCAAAAATCAGTAAAGTACCGCAACACTAAGAAACAATGCAAGAAAAAGGAAGTGTTTCAAAACAGAAAAAACAGGAAAGCCAGTAGTCGAATTAATTAGAAGTTTATTTCTCTAATGTCAACCTAAAAAAGTCTCTATTAACTTAGATGCTCAACCAAAAATCCCTAAATCACCAAGTCCTGTTTATTTTAGCTCCTAAATGTCTCGAGTGAGATCACCACCACCATCACACTGCCACTATCCTAGTCTCGGCTACCATAATATTTCACTGCTTAAATTAATCTCCCAGCCTCTCCTGCTTTCCACCAATTTATTCTCCAGTGTACCCAAAGTGGGAAAATCTCAACACATTATTCACCTACTTAAAAATTCCTGGTTAATACTGCATTGCTCTCATGATAAAGATCTAACTTTTTAATAGATTTGGGTTTTGCCTATTCTCTCCTTCCACCCCTGTTCATATCCACTTCAAACAGTTTTTTAAATGCAAAGTTTTCACTTCAGTCTTCTTCACTGTGTTTTTCCTCTGGTCTAGAACACTTTTTCCTGTCCTCCCTCTACTAGTCTGGTTCATTTTCCCAGTCTCAGCTTATACATTACTTCCCACAAGAAGCCTTCCTTATCACTCCAATCCCCCACCTTACATCTGGAATAGGGACCCCTCCCAATTTGCCTCCATAGCACCCCACTCTCTACTCCTAAAGAGCTCTAAACTGACACTCTGTACATCCTCCATTCTGGCAGTTAACAGACTTCTGTCATAACTGCCTACTTACTGTCTCCATTTCTATGGACCATAAGCTCTGTGAGGATGGGACCATACTTGTGCACAGCTGTATTCTAGCATCTAGCACCACGGTTGATATTTAGTAGCCTGTTAACAGGTCAAAGCTAAAAACTAATTTTTGAATGAACTCTGGCAAAATTTTTTATCTTGAGATCAGTTTAATGTTAATGAAACAAGAAACAGGATTTTAACGGGTCTTTTTTTTTAAATGAGAATGAAACAAACGTATCTCAGTACCTCCTTGCTCATACTTACTCTGAGGTACACAGTGATTCCAGGGTGTAATGCATTCAGTATTCGCTTCCAATTCTTTATTCTCAAAAAGGAAAATAATATTCTAAACATAATATAAACTTACTATACAATCCTCTTTTCTCTCTTTCTCCAAGACTGGGAGAGAGGGGTCCAAGTCATAACTATTAGGGAGATTTTACAGGAAGCTAACAAAACATTTAACTTTAAATGTCCCTTTTTTCCCTTTAACTTTCCCTTTCAGTGATGATCAAATTTAAATGCATAAGTATTTTTTAGAGTATTTAAAGTATTTGGAACTCACAGAACCTGGCCTCCAAACTTTGTTAGTTTTGGACATCATTTAAGTTCCTTATTTAAACTTCTACTTGCTTGTCTATAAAATGGTTAATAAAAGTTCTCTCCTCCACTTACCTCAATCACAGAGTTGTGGGGAGAGTTAAATAAGATAATCAACAAGAAAGCAGTCCATAAACTATTACTTCTGACTTTGTCTACTTGGGGACATGGCATTCATTCCACAAGAAACCTAGAAAACTTGCATGAATAAAGTCAGTGACGAGTGTGCAGAAAGAAGTTAGCATGGCAAACTTAAGACTGCCATCCTTAGAAAGACCTGTCTGTAAGACTGGCCGTTGGCTGGTATCTGGAAACTTGACTGGTAAACAGTTCTCTATACTAACATGAAACATTCCCTAAGTGATAAGTGTGGTTTACTATGACTAAACAACTGTACAAAATATGTTTATGCAGGAATACCTGCTTTTCTTCTGGGAGGCTGGATTTCGGTACATGCTGGTCAGAGGTTCCTACATGACCAGTATCTAATAAAAACCTTGGGCACTATGTGACCAGTCCCCAATAATAGCACATCATTGCTGGAGAATTTAAATGCATCCTGTGTGACTCTACTGGGAAACGACGCTTGGAAGTTTGCACCTAGCTTTCTCCAGACCTTGCTCCATATGCCTTTTCCTTTGCTGATTTGTATAAGCTTTGTATCCTTTCCTGTAGTAAACTTTAGCTCTGAGTTTGACTATATGCTGATTCCTGTGAGTTTCTGCAGTGAATTACTGAACATGGGGTGGTATTGCGGGCATCCCCAACACAATAAAGAAAATGTATTCACAGAGGAAGTACAATATCTACCTGTGTGGAATGGGGATACAGCTTGCAGTACAAAGACAGTAATAGTCTTCCTTTGCCCACTGTCATTAAACAATAAAAGCAAAAAAGCAGGAATGTAAATTGGTACAGCCACTATGGAAAACAGTATTGCAGTTCCTCAACAGAACTAAAAATAGAACAACCATATGATCAGCAATCCCAGTCCTAGTTACATATCTGAAAAAAAAGAAAACACTAATTCAAAAAGATATATGCACCCCAATGTTCACAGCAGCATTATTTACTATAGCCAAAATATGGAAGAAACCTAAGTGTCCATCAAACGGTGAGAGAATGAAGATGTGACACACACGCACACACATACACACACGCAGGAATATTATTCAGACATAAAGAAGAATGGAATTCTGCCATCTGCAACAATGTGGAGGGACCTAGAGGGTATTACCTTAGTAAAATAAGTCAGGTAAAGACAAATATTCTATTTGTCACTAATATGTGGAAACTAAAAAAATAAAACAAACAAATGAATACAACAAAACAGAAACAGACCCACAGATACAGAGAACAAACTAGTGGTTACCAGTGGGGAGAGGGAAGGTGGGAAGGGCAAAATGGAGGTAAGGGATTAAGAGATACAAACTACTATGTACAAAATAAATAAGCAACAAGGTTACATTGTACAGCACAGGAAAATCTAGCTATTATTTTGTATTAACTTTAAAAGGAGTACAATCTATAAAAATACTGCATCACTATGTTCTACATCAAAAACTAATATACATCAACTATACTTCAATTAAAAAATACAAATAAAGACACTAATTAATCAAAAAGAAAAAGCAAAAAATCTTTCTGTTCAGTTGTAGAATAAATGTTTCCATCCTACCCTGCCCCTCAAGTTACTCAGGCCCTCTAGTTTATTCACTCTAGTGCAGACTCCCTCCAGCTGAGCTAGAATCTCTGTAGCCTGACCTTGCAATGTTCCCTGTCCCACCACCTACATTTTCCCAGATCCCACATTTTCTAGATATTCTCCTGGCCACTTTCCAATCTTGCGTCCCTACCCCCACCAAAATCTTGCTTTTTCAACTAAAAAGCCTTTCTAATGGAAAACAGAAACACCATAGAGAAGCCTAATTAACCACTACTGTTGCTTGGCACACCTCTAACTTACCTCTTACTCGTTATCTAGCAAATGCCCCACATTTAGCCCTGTCATTGTTATCAGACATTATTAAGGCTTCATCATTATATCCTAAAAATCTCTATAGCCATTCATATTGAAAACAAAATAAAGACTGTAATTAAGACTACTGACCTAGGGTTTGCTTTCTCCTTTCCTTTTAATAATAAGACTACCAGAGTTTTCACAGGGACATGGCTACTGAACTAGAGACTACATTTCCTAGCTTCCCTTGCATCTAAGTGTGGCCATATTACTAAATTCAAGTTAATGGACTACAAGAGGAACAGGTGTGTGCAACTTCTAGGCTATCTCCCTAAGTACAAATTGCTTTTCCTTCTACTTCCCTTGCCTTTTCCTGATAGCTAGGAAACAGCAATAATTAGTGCAGCCCCCTTGGACTCAGAAAGAAAAATCACATGATGAAGACGGTAGAGCTATACTAGCAGACCTATCAGTTTGGATCACTAGATGGCTTCATGCAACTGCACTGTCTACCTGCTAAAACTACCTATCTACTTTTCTTTTGTTTTCACTATTATATGAGAGAGAAATAATTTTATCTTAGTTTACTATATCTTGCAGTCTTTGTTATAAACTTTAGTTTTGTACTCTGACACAGTTACATAGTCTGATTTTGAGTCTCATTTCTTAGGCAAGTTTTTTCCCTTTCTGGGTTCAGAATCCCTAGATTCAATTTTGAATTTATGAATGCTATACACTACCCTCTGATTTCTGTCAAATCAGACTTTTTATTAACAGTGCAATACATAGGGTAGACCACTTTGCTATATTTTAGGAGTGTAAATTTACACAGTAAGCTTCATATATATGGCCATGCACTTAAATATGAAAGTGTCTTAGGATGCCTAATATAATTTGAAAAGTCTTAAACACATAAATTCATATAAACACACATTATGGGAAGGAATACAGCACAGTGATTGAGTACTTTTACAAACAGACCAAGGTACAAGTCCCAATTCTGTCATTTATTAGCTGTATTGCTAAATATTACAATTCTTAATGTAAATAAAAATACTTATGCCATGCAATTATTGTAAGTATTTAGAGGAGCTTAATATGTATGAAGCATTTAGCACAATATCTGGCATACTGTAAATATACAATTAAAGATGGCTATTATTAACTAACTAATTGCATTTTACTTGTTGAACACACCTCAATTAGAGACCTATTCTGTGCCTGGCCAGAATAGGTCTCTATAAGCTATAACATAAGCTATAACAATAAGCTTATGAGAAGATATAAAAATACATACATGTACATATTCTATGCTTCCAGAAATATTAGTATTCCAGGTATATGCTTTTATTATTACTATACATAAAAGTCAAAACTGGCTTTTGTAGAGGTAGAGGTAAAAACAGCCAACCCAAGCCCCAAAGAGCCTATAATCTAAGAAGATAGGGTATATACTAAAATATTAATCGAAAGGGGAGAGTATAGCTCAAGGGCAGAGTGTGTGCCTAGCATGCACGACGAGGTCCTGGGTTCAAACCCCAGTACCTCCATTAAAATAAATACATAAATAAACCTAATTACCTAAAATATTAATCTTTACATGATGAAGTATTATGATATAAGATATATCCTAAATTCTTTAGAACTTTCTATATTTTGAGGGGGCAATGCGCTATGAAGAGGCAAGTACAAAACTGACGAGGACTTATGAGAGCAAAGTGAAATCTAAAAAAGAGACAATGAACTTAATTACAAAAAAGAAACAGATTCACAGATATAGAAAACAAACTTATGGTAAACCAAGAGGGAGGGAGGTGGGAAGGGATAAATTGGGAGTACAAGATTTGCAGATACTAACTACTATATATCAAATAGATAAACAACAAGTTTATACTGTGTAGCACAGGGAACTATATTCAATATTTTATAGTAACCTATAATGAAAAAGAACATGAAAATGAACATATTTATGTACATGTATGATTGAACTATTATTCTGTACACCAGACATTGACACAACATTGTAAACTGACTATACTTCAATTAAAAAAAGATGAGAGTAAAATGTAAACAGCAGGATTACTGGCTTACTAAACCCAAAGGTTGTGTAGAGATTTGGAAAATAAGAATGAAAAGGTAAAATTCACCCAATGAAACTCTAAGATACTAGAATTCTAAAACTTTCAGATATGAACAAAAAACCCAAAAATCGAAAAACCAAGAACATCACATATTCTTTAGGAAGAGAGTAACACAATATAGGTGCTGTTAAAAAAGCAACAGAGAGAACCAGTCTGAAATTACCAGGGCTGGATCTAGGTAATGGGTCCAGTAGGATGGTAATGGCAATGGTGAAAAAAGGATTTGAGAAAGCAAGAATCAAAAATAATTCATGAATGATTAAATGTGGTATTAGGGCAGTGCTAACTATTTCTCAAAATAACCCGGTGGCAGAAATAAGAAACCTAAACAATTTGATTTTGTAATTATTCTAAAGCATTGGTGGGATGTCCAAAAGAAGATATCCTAAAGGAAGCTAAAACATGTATTTGGATATATCTCTGCTGGAAAGTCAGGAACAGAAATGTAATTTTAAAAATCAGCAGGAAAGAATTGACAGCTTCTAGAGCAAAATCTTTTTCCTTTCTCTTTGTCTTTCCCGCACGTCTAAAATGATCTGTACATTAATAGGTTTTATCTATTTTCAGGTTGAGAAAAATCTCAGCTTTTTTGCGGATATGAAAAACTGAATAAAATATGCAGATAAATCCAGTAACATCCCTTTTTTAGCTAACAGCTTGCGAATAAGTTTAACTTCTAAGTTCTAGAAGAAACAGAAGTAGAGTTTTAAAGTCAGCCTGCTGGTAATTTATGAATTTAATAATCAACCTGAAGGCCATTGTTTTGAATGGTCTTTTAACTCACAAAATGCTTCGGGACTTATGAAAATCAAGAGGTTATTTGAAAGAAAGCAAACGTCACTCCACCATCAAAGTATTCTGAATTCCCAAAAAGGAAAAAATTAGGATTCATTTTTTATTATCAGCCTAGAGTACCTGAAAACTGAGATGCTGTCTAAAATACAGAAACAGGTTTTAGAGGAGTCTTGTGCTATGTATTATTCAGGGTTCACAAATAAGACTAAAATAAATTAGTTTAGAATCACAGTGGTGATCCTACAGGCACATACAATAAAAGCAAAAGCTTGGAAAATTAAGAATCAATCTCGATGATGCCAATTCCACTAGGTTATTCAATCTTTCTTTAAATAACATTTTAGCTAATAGTTTTAAGTGCTAACAATTCTCAAAATAACCTCTAAACCACAACAAAATATAAGTATCTCTAGTATCTATCACCTTCCTTTCTCATGACAATCCTAAAAGTCCAAGCCCTCAAGATATTATATGTGGATACAGCCCTTTTTTTTTTTTTTTAAACTTTAAGCTCTCCTGTTCCACCTTATTCCAGACTCACTTTCTAGGAATTTAGTGATTCATCATGCCATTACCACAAAACTATTAATGACTGTTTATTTCTTTTCATATCAATGCTCACAAATTTTCTAACCAATTCTCCATCATCCTTAGATCACCTGTAACAGAGCCCAATCATATTACCTTCCTTTTTCACCTTAAAAGGAAAGCTGTTCCTCTTCCTCTCCAAGTCTATAGAGTTGATTTCACCCCTTATGGTCTCTTGTTCAATCTTGCCTGTTTCTTATAACTCTAGTTTGTTTCTTCCACCCATTTATCTCTAAAAAACTAGATGTTAGGTTATTGCCACATTTCCTTCCCTTCTAAACCAAAGTTGAAAAAGTTACCCAAGCACAGCCTCTAAATGCCCCACTCAACATGTGTACAACATCTGACACTGTTATCTCCTTGCACTCTATTCCCTGACACACTCATCTCATCCTGTTTCCAACAAATTACCACTTTCTAGCCATCTTTCTGAATTCAGATACAGTATTGGAGCCCAAGTATATGCATCTTTTAAAAACGTTCACATACATAACGGAATACTACTCAGCGGCCAAAACGAACTACTAATACATGCAATAACATGAATGAATCACAAGAGTATTTATATTAAGTAAAAGGATCTGATACAAAAGGCTATATAATGTATGAGTTCATTTAATACGACATTCTGAAAAGGACAAACTATACAGACAAAAATCAGATCAATAATTGGTTGTCAGGAACTGGATGTGGAACAGGCAAGAATCACTATAAAATGGGTATGGGGGAACTTCTTGAGGGATAGAATTGTTCTATATCTAGGTTGTGGTGATTATATAACTATACATTTGTAAAACCTAAAAAAAACCCTGCAAACCTAAAAAAGAATTTGAATGCATGTAAATTATACCTCAGTAAAATGAACCTTAAAAAAATTAAAAATAAAACACCTTCACAGATGACTGTAATGTATTGATATAAAGATTTCAAAATCTTTATCTCTAGCTTCAACTGTCTTGCCTACTAGGAAACCTCTACCTGGACGTCAAGGTAGCACAAACTTATTAAGTACAGCTAAACTTCCTTATTTTCTCCCCCATGCCTACTCTTCTCTCTTGTATTCATTACCTCGGTTAACGGCCCTGCCATCACCCATGCCCCAATCTTCCAACAGAGTAGATTCAGCTACAACTCCTTCTCCTTCACATTTCATATTCAAACACTGAATCCTTTTCTCCCAGATATAACTCCTCCTTTTCCATCTTTCTGCTACTGTCATGATCTACCTTCTCTAACCTGTAATAAATGTAATAGTGCCTTCATTGGCTCCTGCTTCCAGTCCCTCCCAACTCTGTACCACCTGTTTGTCACAATGTTATCTAAGATAACCCCTAAAACACAAAGCTGCTCAAATCATATCACCACTAGTTCCCAGCTGCCTAATATACACAAAACTCTGCTTACAATCTGAGCTCCAGTATTATCCCAACTTCTCATTTCCTTCTATTCCCTTATATGCATATCCTGAAACTCAATAATCACTAAATAAGCCATACCCTTTCCTTAGGCTATGCCTGTGAGAACGCCTTATAAGTACCTCTCCCTTACTTTATTCAACCTGAAAACCCAGGAGTATCCTAGATTTAGAATGCAGATCAATGCCACCTCCTCTAACAGAAACATTCAATATCTTGTAGTAACCTATAATAAAAAAGAATATGAAAACAACTACATGTATGTATATTCATGACTGAAACTTTAAGCTGTACACCAGGAAGTGCAAAGATGAATGAGACAAAATCTCTGCTCAGATTTCAGCTCTAATTACCTATCAAGTGTCAATCTTATAGCTTAAACTAAGAGCTCCTGAAGGAGGGGTCCTTAAGGTCAAGTTCACTGACACAGAAGGGATCTGTGGTTCAATGTACAAAATGAATTTGGAAAGAGGAAAAAATAGTATATTTACTGTCACTAACTCTAACCACAACTTAACATTTCCTTCAATTAAAATTTAGGCAACAAACATCAATGATATTAGCAATTCCTATAACTTTGATCACCAACAAGAATCACAGATAGTTTTATCACACTACAGTTGATGCAGATATCTTAGAAAAATTGTTTATGCTCATTACTTCAAAATTACAATGTTTATTAGACCCACTGATAGCTCTCAATATTTAATGAGTTAATATGCAGTACATGCTACTCTATCACAACTACTTCAATATAATGCATCTCCTTTATAATTATGTATTTTGTTTTATGGTATATAAACATTTTTCTAAGAAGAGGTCTATAAGCTTTTCCAGGCTTCCAAAGGGATACTTGACAGGAAAGCTGATTAAGAATCCCCGTCCTACAGGGTGTGGAGAAAAGGGAACCCTCCTACATCGTTGGTGGGAATGTAGTTTGGTGCAGCTATTATGGAAAACAGTATGGAGATTTCTTTAAAAAACTAAAAGTGGACTGACCATATATTCCAGCACTCCCAATCCTGGACATATATCCAGAGGGAACTCTAATTCTAAAAGATATATGCACCCCAATGTTCACAGCAGCACTATTTACAGTAGCCAAGACATGGAAACAATCTAAATGTCCATCAACAGATGACTGGATAAAGAAGTTGTGGTATATATACATAATAACTACTCAGCCATAAAAAGAGAATAAAATAATGCCATCGGCAGCAACATGGATGGGCCTGGAGACTGTCACACTAAGTGAAGTAAGCCAGAAAGAGAAAGAAAAATACCACATCATATCATTTATACATGGAATCTAAAAAAATGACACAAATGAAAATATTTACAAAACAAAAACACTCACAGACATAAAAAACAAACTTATAGTTACCAGGGGGAAAAGAGGGTATGGAGGGATAAACTGGGAATTCAGGATTTGCAGATACTAACTACTATATATAAAATAGATAAACAACAAGGTCCTACTGTATAGCACAGGGAACTATATTCAGTATCTTATAATGGCCTATAATGAAAAATCTGAAAAGGAATATATATACATATAACTGAATCGCTATACTGTACACCAGAAATTAATACAACATTGCAAACTGACTATACTTCAATTAAAAAAAAAAAATCCCTCTCCTAAAGAATCTCATTCTTTTCCATGGGCCCAGCATAGTGTCTGGCATTTTAAAAAAACAAAATTGTGCACAAAATGAGTTTAGCAAATGAATGAACCAATCTATGTCTGAAGTCAATTTTTTAGTTCCTTTGCATTTTTAAAACGAAGTTAAAATACTCTTTATTTTACAAATACTATTAAGGCAGTTTATCAGACACAATATTTCTTAATTTAATTTTCAGAACTTTTATGTATTTTTATTCCTCTTTCATGATGTGGTGACTTTTTTTTAAATTTTTATTTTATTGAGTTAAAGTCAGTTTACAATGTTGTGTCAGTTTACAATTTTCAGTGTAGAGCACAGTTTTTCAGTTATACATGAACATACATATATTAATTATCACATTCTTTTTCACTGTGAGCTACCACAAGACTTTGTATATATTTCCCTGTGCTATACAGTATAATTCTGTTTATCTATTCTATATATACCTGTCATTATCTACAAATTTCGAACTCCCAGTCTGTCCCTTCCCAACCACCTCCTCCCTGGCAACCACAAGTTTGTATTCTATGTCTATGAGTCTGTTTCTGTTTTATATTTATGTTCATTTGTTCTTTTCATTTTTCTTCTTTTCTTTTCTTTTCTTTAGATTCCACATATGAGCGATCTCATGTGGCATTTTTCTTTCTCTTTCTGGCTTACTTCACTTAGAATGACATTCTCCAGGGACGTCCATGTTGCTGCAAATGGTGTTATGTTGTCAGTTTTTATTGCTGAGTAGTATTTCATTGTATAATTTATACCACAGCTTCGTTATCCAGTCATCTGTCGATGGACACTTAGGCTGTTTCCATGTCTTGGCTATTGTAAATAGTGCTGCTATGAACATGGGGGGGGATGGGTCTTTTTGAAGTAGGGTTCCTTCTGGATATATGCCCAGGAGTGGGATTACTGGGTCATATGGTAAGTCTATTCCTAGTCTTTTGAGGAATCTCCATACTGTTTTCCACAGTGGCTGCACCAAACTGCATTCCCACCAGCAGCGTAGGAGGGTTCCCTGTTCTCCACAGCCTCTCCAGCATTTACTATTTGTGGACTTTTGAACAATGGCCCTTCTGACTGGTGTGAGGTGGTACCTCATTGTAGTTTTGATTTGCATTTCTCTGATAATTAGTGATATTGAGCATTTTTTCATGTGCCTATTGATCATTCATATGTCTTCATTGGAGAATTACTTGTTTAGGTCTTTTGCCCATTTTTGGACTGGGTTGTTTGTTTTTTTCTTATTAAGTCGAGACACAACATTTTATGCTACCTCTAAAAAGATTATTGAACAAGTCTTGGGTGATAGATTTTTAAGAGTTCTAACTTTAAGATCAACTTTGAATGCCACACACCTGATGTCTTCTTTTTTAATGTCATATGTTTCCATTATGTTATATAAGATTTCAGAAAATTCATTCACAAGTGCTCTTTTTTTTTTTTTTTTTACTATGAAGGAGTAATGAGGCCAATGAATAAAGGTCACTCCCAGGATAAAACAAAACCATTTCAAAGCATAGGTATGCATACTGAAGGAGGTAAACAAGGTTACACAACAAATAAATACCGAGAAGAATAAATGTACAATTAAAATTATCTAGTGATATGACTTAAACAGTAAAAAGTTCTTAGATCTCTAGAATATTTAGTATATATCTGAAATATTTAAAGAAATACAACCATCAGATCTGTGATTTCTCCCTACAAAAGCTCTTTTCTTGAGAGGAAGGAGGAGACTGGGAAGCTTCTACAACCAGACAAACAATAATGATAAATGTTTCCTCTTGTTCTCTCTCGGTTAACTACTGAGGATCATTAAGAATCTTCTATTAATTCACAACGTATTAATAAAATTACAATGCTTTTATAAATATTATCTAAACAAGTGAGTACATTAATACATGCTACATACTATTTCTATATTAAGGCATATAGGACTCGACTCAAGCAAGTTGCCAGTTTCCCAGATGTTCCTAGTTTCATAGAAGTATATGCACAAGGAAAAATAATAATGATCAAAGAAAGACTCCAATGCATAGCTAAGCTACAGTGGAACATCAGTATTTGTTTAGTATCTGGTTTCCAGCTCCAAACTACTATAAATAAAATATGAGACACCAAACAAATCTACGTAATACCAACTGGTACTAGAAGACAACAGGGCTTTTTTTTTTTTTCCTGGCAAACAGTTATTTTATTGTGCATGCTACGTTTTCAGAAAGCTGAATAATCTTCCTCTGAGCTTTTAAAATTAACATGTAAAACATATCAGTATATATTTAACTGATAATTTTAGCAGGAAGAAAATGTAAAATTCCAAAGCATCTTTTGTATACAAACAAAACAAAATAGAAAGGATAAGAAACAGTTCATTTAAAAAAAACCTATCTAAACTAATAATTTCACATTGAATTTATAAAATATTTTAAGATAGCGTTCCTGATAGTTAGCTCTGTTCTCTAGGTAAGTGCAGGATTTTATGCCAGTTATTTTAATTTATTCCTTTTATCATAATTGACAAGTTGGAAAAAGTGAATTTAGTAAATACGTAAAAAGTATTTCTAACTATATTTCAATTTTAACAAAAACCTCCCAAACCAGCACAAATGGAAAAAAGTATGTATTTCTAATCTCTGGCTTCTAAAACTTTGTCTTTAATAATAAAAATTTAACTCCTAAGAAATCTATCACATACTTAAGGAAAGCCAGATTATCTAGTTGAGATATTAAGTTTCTTAATGCTATAAAACCACAATCAGTGGTTGCCAGCAGTTAGAAGGGAGGGAGTGTCTGACTGCAGAGGAGTCCTTGTGTTCAAGGAATTCTTTGGGATACGAAATTGTTGAGTATTGGTGGTGATGGTTGTAACAATGTAGTCATGTAATAGAATGAAAAGTACATGTATATGTTCTTAGCAGCACTTCACAATAGCCAAGAGGTGGAAAGAGCTCAATCGTCCATCAATGAATGAATGGATAAACTGTGGTATATACATACAATGGAATAGTATTCAGCCATAAAAACACTATAATATGCATGAACCTTGAGTACATTATGCTAAGTGAAAGAAGCTAGGCATTAAAAGTCACATATTATATGATTCTATTCATACAAAATAACCAAAATAGATAAATCCACAGAGACAGACTACAGATTGGCGGCTGCTGGGGGCTAAGTGGGAAGAGAACAAACTGCTTGATGGATAAAGGGTTTGCTTTGGAGTTGTGGAAATGTTTTGGAACTACTTAAAAATAAATAGATGGAGGTGGTGGCTGCATAATACTATGAATGTACTAAATGCTACTGAATTTTCACTTTAAAATCGCTGATTTTATGTTATATGAATTTCACCTAAATAAATTATATACATATATGTGAAGCTTCATACAAAAGTACCATGACTCTAGATAATGATGATGCCAATGAAAATGATGATGATGATACACTGGTAATGACACGTGCTTTAAAAAACCTGGGAGGGCATAGTATCTGCCTTCAAATGCTTAACATTTAAGGAATATGCAGAACACCTAGAGCAGGTAAACACAGTTTTTAATTTAAAAAAGAGTTCCATCCCTCCATAAAAATACACTCACAGCATAAAAGGAAAAACAGATTCCGTTTGACTGGCAAGTCTTGTTTAAATGACAAAGCTTAAAAACAATTTCAGTAAATTTTTGGTATCACAGTTATTGACAACTGGTTTTGATAGTTGTGTCAGTTAATGAAACTCATGAGGAAAATGAAAATAAGGCCTCATCTAGAGACCATAAGCTGTTGTTGATGGCGGGAAGGGAGACCTTGTCATCAACACAGGAAAGAGCAACGCTGATGAGGTTCCCAAATGCCAGAGCTGAGCCATGTGTCATCAAGATCACAGGACATCAAAGGAGATGGCTAGAAGTCATGTCTTTATTCACTCAGCAACTGACATCCTTTGTATGCCGTTCACTGTGCCAACCAGTGGGTACATTAAAAAGAATAAAATTCAGGCACTAAAGTTCAAAATATCATAGTTCAAATTCAAGCCTCATGAGAATGTAGAAAAGTGGAATTCTCATACATGACTGGCAGAGTGAAAACTGGAATAACCACTTTGGAAAATAATGCGACAAAATCTAATAAAGTTGAACATATATGTATCTTATTACATATAAATTCAATATAATTGTACATATTCAGTAGAAATATGTACATATCTTTCAAAAAACTTGTACAAAAATGTTCATAGCAATATTATTCTTTACAAACGCAAATGGAAATGATCCAAATACTCAACAACACAGTAGCCTGGGTAATTAAATTGTGGCATACTCACACAAAGGAATACTGTACTGTAGTAGTTCTCAACCAGATCCTGCCACGCCCCATTGAGCCAAGGGACATTTTAACTTATCATAACTGAGGGGTACTACTGGCACCTCGTGGGTAGAGGTCAGAGATTCTAGTAAACATGCCTCAAGGCACAGGAGAGCCCCTCCGTAATAAAGAATTATCCCATCCAAAATGTCAATAGGGCCACATTTGATAAATCCTGGCCTCCAGCAATGGGGATGAACTAGACTACATACCCTATATGGATAAACACAAACATAATACTGAGCAAAAGGAAGCCAGACAATGAGAGCACATGGATAGTTCCATTTACATAAGGCTCAACAACAGACTAAATTAATCACTCCCTGGTGTTTGAAGTCAGGATAGTGGGAGTCGAAAGGATCATGAGGGGGACTTCAGGGACACAAGCAGTGTTCTGTTTCTTGAACCAGGTACCAGTTACCTGACACTGTGTGTAAATTCATTGAGCTGAATAGTTAAAATGTGTACACTTTTCTTAAGTATGTTATCCTTCAAAAAAAGTTTGTTTAAAAAAAATAGGCCTTTACACCACCAAAAGGGAATTTTATCGTATGTAAATTTTTAAAAATGAAAAATTTTAAATGCCTTTATCTTCTGCAAATCAGCTAAAATTCATTGTCATATTGGTTAATATTTCCCTGAAAAATTTCTCCCTTGGAGTCTGATAATTCCAAGTACTAGCTCTGCCACTTACCAACTGTGTTGATCTTGAACAAGTTATATTTTTCATATTTATATCTTTTTAAAATTACAGAAGCAACAGACCTTACTATCTAGTGAATACAAACAAACAAGTATAAAATACGGAACACTCTATCCTACCCATTTTTCTTCTCAGACCTAACCAGTCTCAATATTTTTGTGTTTCCTTCTAAACTTTTTCCTATATATGTACAAATAAACATGTTAATAGAGTTAAACATGCATAGATTTAAAAAACCAAGATCACAGTGCATAGCATTCTGCAACCTTTTAAAATTTAATGTATGTGGAAATCTCTACCAGGGATTATAGGGTTAACCGTATTCTCTTTAGTAGCTTCATTGTGTTCCAATGTATATACCATAATTTATTTAATCAATCTCCCAAATATTTAACAACTTAACTTGGGAACAACTTCAAATAATGTTTCAACAAACATCAGAATATGCTTTTATGATCACTTTTGTACAACTGCTGCTCTCCAAAATAGCTATACCCATATGCACCCTCAGAATCATAAAATAGGGCTTGCTTCACCACTCTTTTGCCATAATAAGATATTATTCTTTATAACCGTTACCAAACTGACAGCGTAGTAAATTACATAGTAAATTACGTAGTAAATTACATGATATCTTGACTTGTATTTTTTAACTATTAAGGTTAAACACCATTTAAAGTATTTAAAGGTCATTAAAAAAATTTCTTCTCTGAGTTTTATTTGTATCACTTGTGAAGGAAGATATGTAATCACACTAAGTTCCATCTTCCGCATATGCAAAACTGAGCTAACACTACTTGTCTCATAGGATGACTGAGAGGTCAAATGAGAAAACAGAGTATAATCAGCATGATTGGTAACTTGGGCTGTACATCAAAATCATGTTGGACAGCTTCAAAGCAAACCAAAACAATTACCTACCAAAAATTCTACCAGAGAAGACTGAGAATTAATTTCAGGTAGGACAATGTGAAGGAATTTTAAAGTCCACAGATGATTCTGATGCACACACCAGGTTGAAAACCCCACTGGTCAACTAGAAAATAAACGCCATTCCCTTTCTCACACATTACCAAATACGTGTTCTCTTTTTAGATATACAAAGAATCTCTGCACACTAGATTCTACATTTCTTGAGGTTGGATATTCTAATAAAAGTAGTAAGTTGTGGAATATGTATACAACGGAATACTACTCAGCCATAAAAAGAATAAAATAATGCCATTTGCAGCAACATGGATGGACCTGGAGATCGTCACTCTAAGTGAAGTAAGCCAGAAAGAGAAAGAAAAATACCATGTGATATCACTCATATGTGGAATCTAAAAGAAAAAAGAAAAAAAGAGGACAATAATGAACTCATCTACAAAATAGAAACAGACTCCCAGACATAGTAAACAATCTTATGGTTACCAGGGGAAAGGGGGTGGGAAGGGATAAATTTGAGAGTTTGAGATTTGTAAATGTTAAACAGCCATATATATAAACACAGACAAAAAACAAATTTCTTCTGTATAACACAGGGAACTATATTCAATATTTTGTAATAACCTTTAATGAAAAAGAATATGAAAACAAATACATGCATGACTGGGATGTTATGCTTACACTAGAAATTGACACATTGTAACTGACTATACTTCATTAAAAAAAAAAGTAGTCTACTGCTTTTCACTCCCTAGACTGCTTAGACTAGCTAAATAATAAAAATATTCAGTTTTTATGTACAGCTAAGACTAAGTTCCAAAGCAAAAATTCCTATTGACTAAGCATATTATGTAAAAGGGCACTGAGCTTTGGCTGATTATGAGAATAAAATTTCTTGTCTTTCTACATTTCAAAAACTTGCACAATCTTACAGTATACTACTTCAAGTATGATGGATGGCATTTACTACTGTTCACTGGGAAACTCCCTCTGAACTACAATGTATCAATACAAGAGAAAGACATGTTAACACATTCTAATTAAGCAAAAATCAAGAGAGCATCTCCACAAATGGCGCTGGATAAACTAGATGTTTGTATGGAAAATATTAACCTCAACCCTACTTCTACCCCATGTGTAAAAATTAACTGAAAATGAATCCTAGACCTAAATAAAAGCTCAAAACCCACAAAATTTATAAAAGAAAATAGGAGAAAATCTTCTTGATCTTAGGATAGGGCAATACTTCCTTACAACACACAAACACACAAAACATAAAGTCTTTAAAATAAACTAGAAACTTCACCAAATTTAAGACTTCTGATCTTTGAAAGATACCATTAAAAAATAAAGGCAAAACAAAGATTGGAGAAAATAAGCTTATAATAAAGAATTTTTATCCAGAATATAAAAAGAAGTCTTACAACTCATACTAAGAAAGAAGTAATTCAATTTTTAAATGGGAAAAATAGTTGGACATTTTACAAAGGAGGATATATGAATAACCAAGAAGCACAAAAACAAAAAAACAAAGACGCTCGACATCACTAGGCATGAGGAAAAGGCAAATTAAACTACAATGAGATGCCACTACACACCCACTAGAACTGCTAAAATAAAAAATATTAACACCAAATATTGGTGACAACTGGAATTAGCATACACTGTTAGTGAGAAAGTAAAGTTGTTCAACCCCTTTGGAAAACAGTTTGGCGGGTTTTTTTAATTAATTTAAACATACACTTGCTTACAACCCAGCAATTCCACTCCTAGGTCTACCCAACAGAAATGAAAATATGTTCATACAAAGACCTAAGCATGAATGTTCATAGTAGCTTTATACATAATTGGCCCCTCAAACTGGAAATAATCCAAATATTCATCAACAGGTACATGGATAAACAAATCTTAGTATACTGACATAATGGAATACTGGAATACTGGAATGGAATAAGAAGCAATGAGCTACTGAAATAAGCAGAAACACAGATGAATCTCAAAAATATTCTGTTGAGTGAAAAAAAATCAGAAACAAAAGAGTTCATATTGTAGGATTTCATTAAATGAAATTTTAGAATATGCAAAATTACTCCATAGTGACAGAAAGCAGATCAGAAATTGTCTGGGGGGCAAGGGGAGTAGGGGTTGGTTAATGACTACAAAGGGGTACAAGGGAACTTTTGAGGGTTATACAAAGTTCTACATCTTGACTGTAGTGGTAGTTAAACAGCTGTATACATTTGTCCAAATTCACACACCCATACTGGTTTTAAAATGAACCCAGGATTTGTTTTAACCAGATATGGTAAGACAGACATGGAAATGATTGTCATGAAGAAGTTTATACTCACTGTTCCCCAGAGTCAGGAAGAATGCCACACCACACTGGGCCACATGGGGAAGCACCAGAGTGGGTCAGGAAGCAGAAGGAACAGGAGGAAAATGTGGCAGGAACTTTTATTGTGGTTTTCACGGGAAAGAATGACAGAGTAAACAAGCTGAGCGGGTTTAGAATTCGCTAGTCTGAATAATTTCTGTGGTCTCTACAGGAGAATGGCCCCTAGTTGGCTGGTACCTGGCCCTGGGTGATTAGAGCAGAAATACAGTGGCCTAGGAGTGTAAGAGGTCAATAAGGAGATATTGGGGTGGGGTAGCGGGGTAGGGTTCACAACCAAAGGATGGTTGATTCAATATGAAACGCATACTCCTCAAGGAGTCCTTTGCTATCTCTAGGAATTAGCTAGCCATGGTAAGGGCAGTCTCTCCAGGATAAAAAAGGCCCCAGATGTCAAAACACCAGAAAATATAGAAAATATAATACACATATGCTTAAAAGGGTGCATTTTATTGAATGTATATTTCAACAAAATTTATTTTAAAAGAAAAATCAATTTTAAGAATAAATATAACATTGAAGTGGCTAATTCACTAAAAAAGGCTGCCATCACCAAAAATATTTACTTAGTTTAAAAAAAAAAAAAGAATCCAAAACAATTCTAATTTCCTATAATGGTAGCATGATCTAAATGTGGAATTACTTCTAGAATATGGATTTCACCAAATAAATACTCAAAAGTGGCTATGTAGACATGATCAGTTAGTTTTGTTTTTAATTTTTTCTTTCTTTCTTTCTTTTTTTTTTTTTTTTTGGTTATTTTCTAAGGTATTCGGCATTATCACTGGGCCCTATAGTCCTAGAATATCTATCCAAAAGCGCCCATATTTCGTCTTCATCTATTTTCTTGCCCAGCAATTCTCAACCCCAGCTGTACATTAGAATCTGATATAACTGGTCTGGAGGAGGGCCCAGACATCAGAAATTTTTTAAAGCTTCCTTGATGGTTTTAGTACATAGCTAAAATTGAAAACTACTTCCCTACTGCATGTCACATTTAATTTGAACATCATTTGAACACAAGATATCTTAACTCAAGCATATCAAGGCAAAGTATAGAAAACATTATAATACAAATATTTATACTGGAGAACTACTAATACAATATTACTTTGTGCATTTTTTCTGCATTTTTCCCAAGGCACATTGGCTCCCATACATCCAACATAAATGTAAAACAAAACTATAGGTCATAAAATTAGAAACTAAATTTCTACGTCTCACTTACAGAAATAGAAAAGTAAATATAAATTCAAAGTGTGGTAAGTTCCCAAATTACGTGAGAGGAAATTATTTACCTGTCTAAAACATTATCACAACCACTGATCTATGACTCTAGAAACAATGACTCTTTTCTCCTACTCTATAGACTCCACATTACAACCTCCAAATCATATCATTCCAGTTCCTATTAACATTCTTGTATACAACTCCTGGTCACATATGCAAGAGTTTCTCTACTAGAATATACACAGGGGAGTGTATATTAGGATAGACTAGACAGACTAGGGAGAAGGGAGGGAGGGAGAGGGGAGGGGAGGAAAGGAAAAGAAAGAATCCAAAGTCAGTAGAGCTTAACATAATAAGTAAATTTAAGTTTCTTTCTGGCTTAAGGTCCACTGTGAGCTCAGCTGCTCTCCACAGGAGCTTCCTCCCAACAGGTACAGTTAAGGATATAGGCTGTTTCCACAGCAGGAGATGACAGTGTGAAGAACTCACACCTTCCTTCCAAGCTCAGCCCAGGAACAACACAACACAACTAAATGGGATTTACAGATACTTGGCCACGAAAGTCACATGGCCCTATGTGACTATAAGAGCTGTGAATTATGGAAGGGTGTAAGAAAACTCTGTGAGAAGTAAAAAAATCTGCCATAGAATGTAACTTTTGGGTCAGAAGATATGAGTATCTTCTACTTTACTAAATAATGCCAGATTGCTTTCCAAAGTGGTTTTACCAAGTTATACTCCCATGAGGAATATACAAAGGTCCTCACTGCTCCATATTCCTGTTAACATTTAACTGTGGGTTTTGGTAGACACCCTTTATCTTCCAAACATTACTCAGATTAGGGAAATTCACTTCTACTCTTAGTTTGCCAACAGCTTTTGTCATAAGTGAATGCTGAATTTTGTCAAATAAATCTGCATCTACTGATTAATCATGTGGTCTTTCTCTTTAATAACTAAGAAAAACAGTAATGCATGTATAGTTCAATGTGCCACACTGTTAAAAGTGCTTTACAACTCACTTAATCCTTCCAGTGAACAAGTGAAGTATTATTTACATTTAACAGATAAGGAAACTGAGGCACAGAGATTTAATTACCTGCCCTAAGTCACACCAACAAACAACAAAGCTGGCTGGTATTCAAGTCCAATCAGGTTGCAGTGTCCGGGTTCTTAATGCTCTATCTACCTGCTAGGGTTTCGGTAAGTCATCTAACCTCTCTGTGCTTCAGGTTCCTCATGTATAAAATAGAGATAATATCGCTGACCTTATGAAGTTGTTTTGATGATTAAATGAATTAATACACCTGAAGTCCTTAAAATAATGCCTGGCACATCATGAGCACTACATAAATATTTTGGTATAAAAATTAATAAAATTCTCTTGTCTTTTTCGTCTCCACGTATCCACAGATAAGGTGTCTCTTTTTTTTTTTTTTCCTTAGTATTATTTGTCTGTGCCTCATTTCTTTTTATCAGATTTGCCTATTTCAAAGAATCAGCTTTCAGTTTATTTGCTCATTGTACATTTGCTTACTATTTTATTAATGTGGGCTCTTAGCTTTATGATTTCTTTCCTTCTATTTTCTTTGGGTTTATTCTGTTTTTCCTTTTCTAACTCCTTAAGTAGAACATTCAACTCATTAAATTTTGAACGTCTCTTCTTCTCTCACATAAAAACTATAAATTTACTGTCAGTAAGGTTTTAGCTACATGCCAAGTTTTGAAATATGGCATTTTTAATAATTCAGTTCTAATTACTTTTAAGTTCCATTTAGGATTTCTTCTCCTTTGACTCATACGTTCTTTCCATAACTGTTCTACGAACGTTAGAAAAAAATGTGTTTCCTCCAAGTGCCAACTGCAGATTTATATAGTCCATTAAATCAAGTAAGTGTTGATTTTGTCTTTAAAATCTTTTTTATTCTTAATAATTTTTTTTGGCTACTTGGCTACTTTTGCTATTTGGCTACTTTGGCCATTAGAAGTATGTTAAACCTCACCTACTACAATAAATGTGTCCATTGCTCCTAGAATATTTCTGCTTTACATATTTATAAAATACATCATAACTTTCTGGTAAGTTAACCTTTTATTACTATATTTATCATTAGTAACTTTTGTATCTTAAAGTCTATTTTATCTGATATGACTGGAGCTACATCAGCTTTCTTTTGGTTGTCTGGATATCTTTATCTATCTTTTTGCTTTCAACAACCTTTATGGACTGGTATATCTTGGGTATACATATTCTAAATAGTAGCATGAAACTGGATTTTTTTTTTCCAGCCTAACAAATTTTTGTCTTAACTGCATTACTTTAGTCTGCTTTCACTTATTTTGATCCTTATATGTTGGAATTTATTTCTGACTGTACATTTTTCTCTTTCTTTGTACTTGTTCTATGACTTGTTTCTTTTCCTACCCTTTCATAAAGTCTTTTAAAATTATTTTTCTATATTCCATTTTTCTTCTATTACTTTGGAAATTATATACTTCTATTTATTCACCATGTAACCTTGAAATTTTAACATTCATACTTTAGACTTTAATATCTTCATCCTCAAAACACAAACAAACCATAGAATGTTTTAATTCTATTTCATTTCCTCCATTTCAACCACCCACCACCTTATATGGCACTATTTTCCGGTATTTAAGCTCTGTTTGACATGTTTGTTGTTTTTATACTACCAGTATCTGTGTAGATTTACCCATGTGTACCATTTTATGTTGTTATCCATTTCCTTTTCCTTATCATTCTTGCATTGCAGATATTTTTCTACTAGTGGTATTCCCCCACCTTTTGTTTGTCATACACACACACACACACACACATGTGTATATATATAAATAATTACTATGTGTATACACACACATATATACATATATACATATATATACATATATATCCTCCATTCTCAAACAAGTTTCACTAGATATCAATTCTAGTTAGTATTTATTTTGTCTCAGTACCACTAATCTATGTCAGTGGATTCTTTGGAAAACAGTATGGCAGGTCTTCAAAATTTTACACATGGAGTTACCTTATGACCCAACAATTTCATTCCTAATATGTGTGCAAGAGAAATGAAAATATGCTCACACAAAAACTTGTACACAAAAATTTATAGGAGAATTATTCAGAATAGCCAGCCAAAAAGTGGAAACAATCCAAATGTCTATTAACTGATCAATGGATAGATAAAAATGAGATATATTCTGCGGTAATGGTGGCACAACTTTATGAACAAACTGGAAACAACCAAATCATATACTTAAAGCGAGTGGAGTGTATGTAAATTGTATCTCAATCAAGTTGCTACTTTTTTTTTTTTAAAGCAGGCATATTTACTGGATGCAAGCATAAGAAATGGATAGTACAGTCTACATTAACTAGTTTTATCAGAAGCTCCTAAAGCTGCAGATCACAGCTACAGCTGTGGTACACAGAGCCACTTTGGCATTCAAACATCAACGTCACTCAAATTTCCAGGGCCCATCTACTATTTTTAAAAATTTCTTGATATTGAATTCTCTACTATCTGGACCTAACTTAGCTTTCAAAAATGCTATGGTCAAGGAAAGCTGTATTCCTCAAAGTTCCCTGCATATACCCTAGAGACTGCTCATGCTGTTCCCACGACCTGGAATTCCTTCCCTATCTATGTGTCTAAACCCCAACAATCCGTCCTCTAGCTAAAGAAAATCTATCCTGCTAGCTAGTACTTACTACAGTATTTCATACATTCTTTTTGGCACTTAAAGGATTGCACAATGTAAAATAAGTTATGATCACATCATACCCCATCTATTAGGCTATAAGTTTCATGGCAATTATCTTATTCATCTTTGTATCCAGAACATTTGACAAAACGATCCAAAATGTACTGCTTACTGCAATCACGGCAAAACTGGTATCACTGGTGTACTTTTACATATCTTACATAGAAAGTCTTGGTTTCATCTATATCCCCTACATGACATGTTAGAGAACAAATATATTGCATAATTGTATTGGGGTTAAATATGCAATTCTGACACATGTGCAATCAATGTTACATAACATATTCAAGAATGCAATCGGTTTAACTTGGAAACTGTCATACACTATATTCTCCAAACGTGGAAATGCTGAAGAGAAAATATCAGTTAAAGTACTGAGCACGTGTCCACCAAAAGACATATATGTAAGAACGGTCATAGCAGCATTATACATAATAGTCAAAAATTAGAAACAACTCTTTGGTTGGAAATAACTCTCCATCAATAATAAAATGGACAAATAAATTACTGCATATTCACACAATGAAATACTACATAGCAACAACTACAGCTACAGGCCATAAAATGGATAAACAAATCTGAAATATGTTGAACGAAACAACCGAACACAGAAATATATGATTAAAATACAACTCTATTTACATGAAGTTAAACAGACTAATCTATGCTGTTACAAGTCAGGACAGCAGTTACCCTGAACAGAAGTAAGGAAGGGTGACTAGACGGGGGAATGTTAGGCTTCCAGGACACTGGCAACATTCTGTTTCTGCATCTGGGTGCTAGTTATATAAGTGTACTCACCTTGAGAAAATTGTTTAGTAGTATGTTTTATGATCTTCACACTTTTCTATCTACATGTTATACTTCAATAATTTTTACTTTAAAAAATAGAGGAACGAAACAACACAACGAAGGGATAAATGAAAGAAAAATTCAACTATTATAAACTGGAGTCTCCTGATGTTTCCCTTAAGAACCATCAGTTGAATCCGCTAATCATATCCCATCTGAATTTTTCCTTTGCCTAAGAGATCCTGTAGCTGCACATCAAAGCAAATCACCTCTACAATATTTATTTGTTATGATGTGCAGATTACATTGTTAGTTTAAGTTTCACAAAATAAATGCAGAATACAGAACCAAGTAATTCTATGAATTATTAAAACATATACTCTGGTACTGCAAAGCACCATTAATCTATGTGTATAATAGCAGGAAAGTATTTACAAAGGAAAGACATATGTAAATGGCCAATCACTGCAGTATTATTTGTAACAGCTAAGGATGGGAAACAACCAAACATTCATAAATAGGAGATGGGTTAAACAAACTGTTATACCCACTGAATAGATTGTACCGAGCTGTTAAAAACAACAAAGAAGGTACCTGTAATACTGATGTACAGTTATCTCCATGATACATTAAGTGAGAAAAGGAAGATGTAAAATAATGTGTACAGTATCTTTTTCATAAAATGTGGAGAGATATGATTATATGTATATATATGTATTTGGTAACATTTTCAAAAACAAATAATGGAAAGAAAATGAAAACTAAACAAAAATGGTTACAATGGAGAGGAAGAAAACAGAAGAGGGCAGACAGGAATGGAGGCTAGAATTACGTGGATTACTTTGTTTTACAGTTTGGACTTCGTAATCATATACGTTTTACACAGTGTTTTAACAATTAAAAAAGCAATCATAAATTTAAAAAAAGAAAGGCATTAATCCATTATATACCTATTTGATGGCATAATCACATAGATAAGAATTAATTCAAGAGAATTTATAACACAGGATATAACCTAAGAACAAAAAACACCTCAAAGAAACCTTAAACTACATTCAGCAGTCTTATAGCTAGTAATAATATTGGTAGTATTATTTCAAAACTATTATACATGGTAAAATTAACTGAGAAATTATAGCAATATTGTTAGGATTTTCAGCATAAGAGATGGAAATATAAAATCAAAAAAGTTAAATAAAAACACCATAAAATTTAATATGAATTGGAAATAGTATTTACACTTAATTTTTTTGAACAAGAAAAATAAGTCACATCTTTTAGTTTTGTCCTCTGAAAAGGCCTAGAAATAATGATAAACAGTGGCAGTGAAAACCTCTAGGATACAGAGAGGTCACTATATATCATTCCTACCAAAAGAAACAGAAAACCTTGGGAAAAATGGCTGATTCCAGGCCTGAGGCAGAAGTATACCCATAATAGCATACTGTTGTGCCAGAAAGACTCCTAAGGTCATGGCAGTAGGACGCAGGAGCCCATATGAAAGGGTTCCCACTGGTAAAAGATGGTTCACCAAAAAATATAATGATTGCAATGGACTGAATCAAATACTTTAAAAACAAACAGCAATAAAAACAAACGTCAACCAAAAAAATCTTATCGGTCACCTTTAAGATTGGTAGAACATCCAAGCAGTATTTTGAAAACTGGTAAACAAAACATTTATACTGCCTCTCCTATAAAAACTAATTTCAGAAGAAATGATATTTAGTAAATCATCATTTTGCAATAACGTAATACAGTGGTTCTCAAAGTGTGACCCCCAGACCAGCAGCATCAGCACTGACTGGAAATTTGTTAGAAATATAAATTCTTGGTGATGAAGCCCAGCAGTCTACATATTAACCGGTTTTCCAAGTGATTCTGAGGTATGCTAAAGCTTGAGAATCACTGAAATAATCTAATAATTATCATGAACAGATCCTAAAACCATCAGGTGAACAGTTGATAGGCAACTTTAAAATGGAGGGACCAGACTGACGTCACCTGAACCTGTTGCTCAACCTTAGCACCATTTAAAGTAAGACAATCAGAGATTATATGCTTGATGGTAAAATGCAGTAAGAAGTATACAGCACACCTATGAATCAATCTCAGGAAACAACAATAATACCCAAAAAAAACCTGGACCTGAATCCAATCAAGTCTCTAGAGCTAACTCTCAATTTAAAGAAAATAAGGTGGAGAGAGGAACAAAGTAAAGGACACAGTGAAGATGAAATCAGATCTAAATTCAAAACATGGAACATTGTTCAGACAAATGAGTATGTGAACCTTATTAGACTCTTACTTCAAACTAAAATTTCTGAGACAATCGGGGAAACTGCACATGGAATGAGTAGTAAATATTAGGAATCACTGTTCATTTTTAGGGACAGTAGTAGTAATCTTTTGGAGAGTCATACTCAAGTATTCATGAGTGAAATGACAGGATGTGTGCAGTTTACTTTAAAATACTCCAACAACAACAAATAACAGCATTAATATTTTAAATAAGGTAGGGGGAAGAGAGAATGAAATAAACAGAAAGAAACAAAATGTTAATAATTGTTAAAGCTGGGTACTGTTATAGCATACTTTTTTCTTTTTTGTTTGAAATTTTTCATAATAAAAAGTTCAAATTTTTTTTCAGGAAATCCAAGTTAAGCAAGGTGCACTGATACATTCAAATCCCATTCAAAAAATGATAATAAATGAAATAAAACCACACAAATATATATACATGTACATGTGTATTTAAGACAAAGACAATATGAGAGAAAATTTTTCAAGGATAAAGAGATTTCAATAAATATTTGAAAGATGAAAAGTAGCAACTAACATTTCAAAAGCAGATGTAGCTACAACCTAACTGTCAATATATGATGGTAACAATGAGCAACCAAAGGATTTGTCTCCTCAGAGTCCCTGAGAAGCAAAGGCATTGGAAACATAAGGCCCTCTGGAAGGTGGAGGAGAATCACAGTAACACAAAGCATGTCCTTCACAGGATGTGAAGCTAGACTTCTCCATCCACACCTTATATAAAACAGGTATTTATTTTCCTGGGAAACTTGTCAAAGTTGAACCAGTCTTAAGATACCTCCAGACTGAAAGGCCCATCAAGTTTCAACAAATGATTTTTTTAAAAAACTAAGGTACAGGTACATCACCATGAAATTTCAGAACCAAATAAAGAGAAAACTGAGAAAATTCCAAAAGCTTCCTGGGGTTTGAGAGTTACAGCTTTGGCCTTCTCAGTGGCAATACTGGTAGCCAGAAGACAAGGGAGCAATGCCTTCAAATTTTTGAGTTAAAATGATTCTCAACATAGAATTCTGTATCCACAAGACTGTCAACCAAATAGAATAAACACATTTTCAGACTTGGGAAGTCTCAAAAAATTATCTCCCAAGCAATCATTCTCAGGAAGCTCCTGGAAGGATATGCACCACCAAAACAAGAGAACAATCCAAAGAGGAAGCAGTGGAAACCAGTCAACAGGAGACCTTAACTTAAAAGGGTCAAAGGAATTCCCAGGGGGAAGAGAAAGGAAGCCTCCTAATGATGCTGTGGGGCAGACCCACAGGGCAGGCAGTCCAAACTAGAGCCAGAGAAGGGCTCCAAGAAGGACATATCCAGGAGGAAAAAATATTAACTAATCAGTGACCTAGTAAGTTTAACTAAGAGAAATAAGTTGTTTTGAGGCTATTTTACGGAGCTGTTAAAGGATGTACAAAGAATTAGCTAAAAATTTCAAAGAAAACAGTGAACCAAAAAAAAAAAAAAAAAGAAAGAAAGAAAAAAAGGCAATTAACTCCAAGAAAAAAGTTTAAGAAGTACAAGATAAAATATATTTCACTCAGTAATGAACTTTTACAATACAATAATATAGTTAACCTTGATCATTTAAACTAATCAAAAATTGTAACACTGGAAGAATGAAGGGGAAAGGGAAGGGTGTGCATGAATGTATGTATATGTGGACATGTTTAAGACCTAAATCTTTACCAATATTTACCAATACAGGAAATTAATAGGAAATGTCTAAAGATGAATTACTTTTAAGTACATATGTATTGTTTATAGATAAAAAAGTAAGTACTCAAAGAAACAGTAAAACAACTGAAAAAGCAGCTGCCTCTAGGATCAAGACTGGTTGGAGGAATTTAAGTAAATTCCTGCCATAATGTTCTTGGACTGGGAGCAAAAAATTCAACTTGTAAATTTAGAGTCAGATTATCACTGATGAAGAGCCTGCTTGGCTAGCCAGTCAGGAGTTCCAAGGGTTCAGCAGCCACTCATGGGGTTTACATTAACATGGGGTTTTACTGTCTGATGTTTAAACTATGTTCAGGTATTTCCTTGATAAAAATTTAAAATATTTAAATTATTCACAAAAAAATTGTATTATACTGCATTCTATAAATGTATGGTATAAATGTTTTACATTCTAAAGTAATTAGGAATTAATAGAAATTAATACAAAATCTCTATTTGTGGGAGTCATATCACAACTTCATTTTATTCACCTTCTCATTAACATCACAATCTGTAGTTTCTTGACATAAATAGAAAACTTTAAAAATTGTATAATAGACCACAAGAGGGTGGGTAAGCAGGCCAAAAAGCTGCAAAGAGCCTGCCAGCTGCATTCTACAAATGGTCGTAATAGTATAAACTGAAAAGGTTCATTATCCCACACGCTCCTAAAACCAACTCTGCCACTCAGTTAGCATTACAGTAGGGAAAACTACAAGTATGTGACAATGGTGAACCACCTCTGGAGTGTCTTGGGATAAAATGCTGTTGTGTCAAGAGATACAATACATTGGGCAATATGAGTACAAGGAAGCAGATTCCTAGAGCTCTGGCTGTGCCCCCAAGTAGCCAGGTTAAATTGTTGCTCCAGTTCCCCATAAGGTCTGCTTAACAATCAGAGGGTCTAAGGACCTAGAATGCTCAAGTGGAAAAGAAATTCCATGGTACCTCTAAACTTCTCATGTTCTTGAAACAAATTCCCATTACCAAAAAGAGTACATTAATTCATTTATTCATTCTTTTATCCATTCAGCATATACTGAGTATGTCAGGGAAGACTCCATGTACACACACAAACACAAATTCTGAATGTAGTAAGTGGTAGGAAGAGGAAGTATGAGGTGTTATAAGGTATATAAATGAAGAATCTAACTTATTTCTAGAAAATCAAACCATTCTTGCCATCTAATAAAAACCAAAATTACAATGAAATTTTCCTTCAAATTGGTAAACATTGATTTCAAAGAAAAGTGTCCTTCAATTACTTATGGAGTAAATAACTACTTTAGGCAAATAACTCAAAACAGAAATATCTCTGTTAAAGGTAGTAACATTTTTTTCAATTCAGTGACTACTTATATTCATTCACTCATTCATCAAATATTTATTGAATGCCTTCTGTGAGTCAAGCTCCAGAAATACAGCACTAAACAAGTTAGACCAAGGTTGTGCCCTTATGGAACTTACAATCTAGTGAAGGATACAGATACATGAACAAGCAATTACAACCTAAGAAAGTAACCGCTAAGATGGGAAAACACAGAGAAAATGTGGATTCTACTGGCGCTTTAAAGAAAGATATGTTGTAGCCATGTAATTCCAAGTGGTGTGCAAATACATGAACCAAAATATTCTCAAGAAACATTAATATTCTGATTTAGAGCCCACAATTAGAGGAAAAACTGGAAGAAAGACTGGAAAGAATAAGCTGAAGAGTGAGGGAGTGTAAGAAGGAATTCTAACATTTGAGTGACTACCATGTCATTTAATCCTCAAAACAACTCTCAAATGGTACATACAATGGACACTGGGACTGTATCTTTGGCATTCACTCCCCTATTCAGTTACATACCACCTTGAATGACAACGTGATACTGCTTCCCAAGGTTTTATATATATACACAGGAACCATCTGAACTCAGTCCATCAAACCAAGCTATAACTCTAGAGGAGGCTGATATGCCAAAGTGAAGAGATGGACTTTGTTAAAAACAAAGGCTCTGGAATTCAAATGTCTGAATTTATATCTTAATTACATCACTTACTAGCTGTATGACCTGGGACAAAGTCCTTAACTTTTCTGTGCCTCTGTTCCTTCATCTATAAAATAGGGATAATTAGACCTACTTTATACAGCTATTGTGAGAAGTAAATGAACAAATATATGTAAAACAAAATACTACTTGGCACAGAGCAATTAAGCAATAGGGAGTCAAAGAAGATTTCTCAGTGAATTGATCAGAATTATGGTTCAGGAAGATCAATTTAGCAGAATGGTACAGAGGGGAACACACAAGAAGTGGGAAAATTATGGCAAATTTTTATGAAAAGCATTAAAAGTCTAAATGAGATGATGCCAGCAGAAAATGGAAAAGAACTAAGATATCACAGAATTTGAATCAACAGGACTTAACAAATGACCAAATGTGTTAATCAGAGAGAGGAAAGAGTGTAAGATGATTCTCTGATTTTCAACTTGGTAGACTAACAGAATGGTAGTGCCAGGAACAGAAATAAGACTGTCTGAGAATGGTTTAGGACTACTTTAAATAAAGGAGATTCTGTTATGTTTTACATGAGGAGTTTTTAAAACAATTCTTTCCTAAAAGATAATTTACATTCAGCAAGACTTAAGGCAATAGTAACTATATTAGTAAGAAATGAGGTCCAAGTTTTGTAAGATGAATCTTAAAGCTGTATTTTTCACTATTCCAATAAACACGGTTCTAAAAAAACAAATCTAATACTACTTAGAGATGGAAAAGCAAATAAAATTAACAACAAAATTAACAAAATGTAACACTTGCATTTCTTATTACAAAATTAGACTCAGAACCAAATATTGATACCACAGTGCATTAACATGTAATTAACTTAATTCTCAGCTTCCCACTTTAGTAAGATATGATCCCACAGGATTCTCTGTAAAGAATACTGTAACTTTCCACTATTTTTAATATAAGATTAAAGAGGTACAATTTATGGAAGAGTATTTATTAAATAATAAAAAAAACCCTTGTGAATACACAAATACTTAAAAAATCACACTGAAAAAACAAGGCTTCTCAAATGATTCTTACAAACACTGATAATATTAAGAAGATAGCTTTTAAGAACTTCAGAAGCTCAAAATGTGACATAAAATCAGACTATTGAAAGTGAAAAGATAATGCAGCACTACAGGCTGTTTCCCCTACAGAAACAGAAGCTTCAGCAGTGAAGCCATTTCCTCCCCTTTTATTACACATCTCACTTTTCCCCCTAAACATGCCCCCCATCAAAATTTAAAAAAAAAAAAAGGGAAGTCACCAGTTATCTCCATCTTGACAAGCCAAATACTTTTCTGTTTCTCATCTACAACACCTGTTAGCAACCAGCATACAAAACAGTTTATCACTCCATCATTTCTGAAACATTCCCCTTTCTGAGCTTTCCTAACGCCACACACCCCTGGCTTTCACCTTCTCTCCGGCCATTTCTTCCTTGTGGACTTTCCTTTCCCACATCTGTACATTTTATACTTCCTCAGGACAAAGTCCTGTTCTTTCCAATTCTCAACCTACACCCTCTTCCTAGATGATATCATCCATTCCCTTAGTTTTAATATTGACCATAAGCCCAAGTTCATGATCTCCAGGCCCAACCTCTACTGTGAACTCCAGATTTACTTTCTTAAACTGTCAGATGATCTCTAGGTGGGTATCTCATTAGCAATTAAAACTGGACCAAATGTCCAAAATATAACTTCTGACTCTCTGTCTCTGGCCTTAAAATTATTTAATATATTCATTCTACAAATATTTACTGAGCATATGCACAGACACTGTGCTGTATACACTGGCACAACAATGTGAACTTGGGGAGAGATGATAAGTTGCATAAAGAACCATGAAGATATAAACAGTGTGCTCTGACAGAGAATAGGGGAGAGGGCTGCTACTTCTGATGGAATGTTCAAGATAGGCCTCCACGGTATTATATTCTCCCTCGAAAAACAACATCTACCTAGCTGCTCAACAGAAATCTATGCATCTGTTCCCCACAAACAACCTATCAGGTGGCTCTAGAAGGTTCTAACTCCAAAATACACCCTGAAGTTGAAGAGTGTTCTTAAGCAAGCAAAGAAGAGAGGTGTGCATAAGTAATGGCAGCTGTGATAGATGTCACAGAAGCAAATGCAGAAAGCTATGGAAGAAAATTACAGTGAAACCTAACTCAGTCAGGAAGAAATCAGAAAAGGCTTCCTGGAGGAAGGATAATTAGCCTAAGCCCAGACGATCACTACAAAAAGCTAAACAAAAGGTACAGTGGACTATGCCAAGAACCCAGAACAGCACAGCATGGCACATCCCAGAACCTAAAACAAATCCAAGGGGATAAAATCACAGAAAAGGGAGAGGGTTAGATTAAGACAAGGCCACAAGCAAGCAAGAAGTTACCAAAGATTAATGAGATCAGATTATGTCAAAAGGCCCAGAAGTCAGTGTGAGAAGTCTTCCACTGGTTATAGTAGTGGTTCTCAATCTTGAGCTTCAGAATCAACCACAGAGTCTTGTTAAAAACATATATCACTGAGAACTAGTAAATTAAAGGAAACCAATAGAAAGCAAACAGCCAAATAGAGAATGTGGGAAATTTCATAGGAAAAATGACCCAGTTTCAACAACAAATAATATTTTAAAAGTAGGGGGAGCTGTTATAGAATAAAAATTAAATATATTGGCAAATTCAATATGTAGACATTTTTAAGATTCTGATTCAAACAAATCTACTGTAAAAAGACATCGTGAGATAACTGAGGAAATTTGAATATAGACCAAGAATAGATAATAAAAATTTTCTGTTAATTATGTTAAATATATTAATACAATGGCTATGTTTTTTTTAAAAATAACCTTATTTTAAAAAAGTAAAAAGTCAAGGCTAGAGACTTCACAAAAGCCTCAGCACCACAAGCCATTTTAAGGAGTTTAGTCCTAAACTGAGTGGTTTTATACATAAGCATGAGATCATCATAGTAACAACTTAAAAGCCATGGGCTAAGCACTGCATTGAGCGCTCAACCTAACTTATCCCTTGGAGTCCAAGACAACACTGTGTTGGAGATTTTAAATTTTATACCATTATGCCTCCTGATCATGATCAGAATTAGCATTTTTTGGAGTGGGCGGAGCCAAGATGGCAGAGTAGAGAGACTCACTGATCACCCTCTCCCACAAATACACCAAGAATTACATCTACAAACCCACTGAATCACACAGAACACCTACTGAACTCCGGCAGAGTCTCTCATTTCGAAATACAGGAGGAGTCTCACAAAATCCGATAAACAAGAAGTGTATACTGTATAGCACAGGGAACCATATTCAGTATCTTGTAGTAACCTATGGTGAAGAAGAATATGAGAACGAATATATGTATGTTCCTATGTGACTGAAGCATTGTGCTGTACACCAGAAATTGACACTACACTGTAAACTGACTGTACTTCAATAAAAACATATTCTAAAGAAAAGAATTAGAATTTTTCAAAAGGATGAAGTGTTGACAATAGTTGGACAAAGGCAAGAGTGATATCCGAAAGACCAATTAAGAGGTTGTTAAAGCAGGTTAAGAATTCCTGCTACAGACAATACGAGTAAATGTTCATGCACAAAGAATAAAACAAAAATACAGAAATTGTTTTTTGAACAAAACACGAATTACGTCCTATGGACATTTAACTCTAAAACAACCTTCTTCATCAAATTAGACTTCTTTCAAGAATTTTATTTTTAAAGCAATCATTTTATATTCACTGCAGTTACTGGACTTACATTTAATTCTCACTTCACTGGAAGGTGGCCTGCTAGAGGAAACCTACAGCAGTTATCTTCTCCTAGAAAGCACCCTCTTTCCCAAATTCTTTAATGGAGCTTAGATAGGACAAGCATCAAAAATCTATAAGGTAAAAGACTTAAGGCTGAAGAGAAGGGGGTAATCCTTATTCATCTTTTTCAATGCAGTAACTATGAAAGACAATATTGAAAAGCACCTAAGGCTTTAATGTCAAAAGTCTCTCCTATCCTGGAGCCCTACAGTGGCTTATCACCACTGGGCCTTATATACTGTTTACTCTAGGAACCAACACTTACAGGCAGAGCTATAGTTAGTTGCCAATGGCTTACTGTGTCCAAGCCTGATTTAACAACTTACGCCGACTAAAACAAAACAAAACCAAAAAAGGATTCTAGAAAGGAAAGCATAGTATAGTATCACGAACACTGAATTTTAGTCTACTTAAAAACCTAAATTATATACAAAGATACTAAACATCATTTATTATTTGGAAAATGCAAATTAAAACCACAAGATACCACTTATTAGATACCACCATTAGAATGGCTATAATCGAAAAGTCTCCAAAATGGCTAACATAGTAAGTTTTATGTTAGGTGTTTTTAACAATACAAAAAAAAAATTTAATTAAAAAAACTGACTAACAATATCAGATATTGGAGAGGCTGTGGAGCAAATGTAACCTTCCTACACTGCTAATGGGAATACAAAAATGGTACAACTAATTTGGAAAAGTTTGGCAATTTTTTTTAAAGTTAAGCATACACTTAGCATATGACCAAGCAATCTCACTCCAAGAGAAATGAAACATATTTCTGCATAAAGACTCATTCATAAATGTTCACAACAGCATTGTTCATTATAACCCAAATCTGAAAACAACCCAAATATCTCCCAACCAGTGGATGGATAAACAAGTTGTGGTATACCCATACAATGGAATACTATTCAGCAATAAAATGGAAGGAACTGCTGATAAATGCAACAACATGGATGAACCTCTGGGTGAGGAAGGGCTAAGGAATGACAGCAAAGGGGCCTGAGGGAAATTTTCGGGTGACGGGAGTTTTCTAAAACTTCACTGGGGTGTTGGGTATACAACTGAATACATGGAACAAAATTCATAGAATTGTACACTTAAAGTCTCTCAACTTTATTGTACGTAAATTATAGCTCAATGAAGATTTAAAAAAACTTGAGTTGATTAAATTTGCAAGTTACAAGATATGTGACATTAGCCAGTTTTCATTTTCTCACATGTACACCTCTACACACTTTTTAAAGCAATAACTTTCATATTGTACCACAGTTATTGTGCTTACACATAATCCTTCCTTACTTAAAATGGAAAAAAAGATCATATTAGTTATCTATACTGCTACTTACCCTGACAATCTCACAAGGTTGTTATGAAACATCACATGAGATTAACTGATGAGAAAGTGCTTTGGCAACTCTAAAGAACTATTACACAAACCTATAGTAGACTTTACATTTTTTTTTAAATAGACATTTTTTCACAAGAATGACCTGAGGTGCTTGGAAAGATTGGTATCCCAAAGTAAATCGTTGCCCAGAAATAGAAAGCCTATACAAATAACTTTTTAATATCCCTCCTGAATTTGCTTTCTACTGATCCTTGATTTACTGGATGGCTCAATGTAGTATTATGAAGACTGCACTTTCATTTTTCAAAAGAGAAACACTAAAGAAAACTTTAAAGAAGGTCGTTAGATGAGCATGTCAAGACATTTCTTTCTCAGCACAAAAGACCAAAAGCTAGGTAACTATCTTCTACTAAGCATTGGTCTAAGATGTTCACCACTGAGATTTTTCTTTCTCTCTAAACAGTCATAATTCTTCCCATTTAATACTTCAATTCCAAATGTATTACTTAATGTTTACTAATGAGACCAGCTCTAGCAAGAGGGAGGTGAATAATTTTAAGATTATCAAAACCTTTTAAACTGGTGTAGTACAGTCATTTCAGACTTTAGCTGTTGCAAAATTTAACAGATTCTCATTTTTTCCTACGACTACTATACAACTGGGCTCTTTGCTATCCTACCAAGTTTGAGTGATATTTGACATTTAGCCTAGTTATATTTACAAGTTTCCACAAGGCAACAAACGTGAAGGCTGCGTGGAACACATCTCTTCTTCAAATGTAGTTTCGAGACTAAATTTTACCTAGAATTCAGGTTTATATTACATTAAGTCTTAAAATTTTAAAGTTTTTGTATCAGCAACAGGTACTGCAACCAAAAATTAACAAAGCGTGTAATACCACAAAATATGCTGCTATCGTTCTCAATTTTTGAAGACTCGTTTTTAGTAACAGTTCCAAGGAGCCAGTCAATTCTACCGCCATGCTTCAGGTGATTCAGTGCAGCTTCACTCTGGTCAGTAACCACCACAACATTTTAAGTTTCACATTTCTCCCTTGATAACGTTAAGGCCGCTGGGTCTGGTATCTATCTGCACACCGCCAGTTTAGGTTTCCAAGAAATCTTAAAGAACAGCAGCTTGCCTACACGCTCCTCCAGTCTTCTTTACACTCAGAAGGTTGGCCAAAACGTGCTGCTCTCTCCACAACAGCAACCAAGCTGGAATGGAGCACCCGGAGGACGACTGGTCGCGGGGAGGAGGGGAGAACTTTTCGGCCCGGAGGACAGCGGCTGAGGTCCAATCCAGCCCGCGCCCAACTCTACTCGCCGCCAGGGAGGCGTGTAGACCCTAAGCTCAGGCCGCGATGCTCGGTTCGGAGGGGGAGAGCCGCGCGTGGCAGCCGAGCACGACGTAAACAAACCAACCCTGACGAGGGGGAAGGGGCAACGGTGGGGATGGGGGGTGGGGAGAGACGACCTCGCTCGAACCCTCCAGCGCAGGTCTGCAGCTACCCTGCCCCTCCTGACCGCGGCCCAGATCCTGGTCCGGGCGCGGCGCTGCCGTGCGGCCGACAACACCAAAAGCCCCAGCACCTCTGGAACCCGAAGCCCACAAGGCCATCGTCTCCGCGCCCCTCGCCCTACAGCGCCCTACCTGAACGCGCAATCCGGATCCCTCGCGTCCCGTCCCGGCGCGCCCAGGCCGCTCCTCTTGCTGAAAAGCTTCTGGAACAGCGTAGGGGCCATGGTAGCCACGGCCAGGCCGGGGTCGCTCCTCAAGGCACTCGCCAGGCCCCTGCTCCTACAGCTGCCCCGCCACCCCCATAGGCGCCTCAGTCATATGACAGAAATTAGTCACTACAAACGGCCACGGCGCGCGGGGCGGGGCGCGAGGTAAGGCCGGCGTCCATTGGCTGGCGGTGAGCCGCATCACGTGGCGGCGCGCGGAGCAGAGTGCAAGGCGGAGGCGTGGGGCGGAGCTGGCGCCCATAGGCTCTCGAGTGGGTACCCTCACGTGGCAGCTCAGGGGGCGGGGCTTGCGCCGAGGATAGGGGCGGAGAACGAGAGGTGGGTGGGAAGACAAGGAGGAAAGCGGTCTGGTTCAGGTCTTCCTCCGTGACGCTGTCAGTTGCTATCTGAGGCGACAGTAGAGTGCCGCGGGGGGGGGGGGGGGAAGGCGCCAGGGACTTTGGAGTGCAGAAGCCTCTGGCTCCCCTCACCCACGACCAAGAGAGACGCTTAGGACGCCAGGAGCATTCGACCCTCCCCCGCCGTCACCTCCTCAGCCTCTGCGGCTTCGCGCCTCCATCTCGCGCCAGGCGGAATTCTGAGTAGACAGGGCGCGGAGCGGACAAAGAGCGGGGCCTCGGCACCGGCTGGTCTTTGAGCCCAGGGCCACAGGCCGGCCCGCGTTGAGCCGCGAGAGGTTTGGGCTCAGAGCTTGACAGCGCGGGGCTGGCTTACTAGATCTGATGAAGGACCCTGCGAAGAAACTCGCCACAGTCCTGACTCCCCGAAGAGACCAGGGACTGCCTGTTCCGGGGACTGCCTCGGCCAGGGAGTGCCGGCAACGGCCCTCAGTGTTTCCCAGTAGTGCCTCGAACCCTTACATACCAGAAATTAGCCCCTTTGGAAGAACTGGCGATAGGAGGCTCAGGATATAGATTCAATCTTAATGTCTAAGTATGGAGAGAGAGAGGAACTCTGGAATTGTGAACAAATGGGTTTGTTAGTAGGAAAACCCTACTGCACTTTTTCCATATGAACGTTCTAAAGTTATGCCCCTTAAACAGTTTATTTACATAAACCTAGCTAGTAAATATTAGTGTTCAGGGCCACTGAATGCACAGCCCTTGAGGTATCATTCGCATGGAACACAAGAGTTTGTTAGACACTAACGCACTCTGATACATATTTCAGATTCAAACGTTTTTCTTAGTGTAAGTTCACATGCTGTCATTTAGACACAATCATTTTAGTACTATTCAGATGATGTTGCCCAGCCTAATGCTCTCATTCTACAGTGCATGAAATTCACTTCTGATGACTGTGCAAGATGCTGATGTGGTCCCTGTAAGAAATACTAGGGTTGGTCTTGATTTACTAAGATGTAATATTTTATTTTCCTTTGACTTGTTAGGAATATAGTAACTTGTGTTCTGATTTGTTGCACGTCGTATTGTTGCAACATTAATGAATTTAAATAATTGGAAAGCTTTTCAAAAATAGGGGGAAAACATTTTCCAAAGAAAAACTTTGCTCATAAAAGACCTTATAGTCTTATTAAACGCAGGGAACCAAAATTTACTGGGGTTTGGATCAAACTGGTCTTATAAATTTTCAGCACTGCTACTCATTCATCCACTGCCCCTTCAGGATGAGGAACTCTGTACCATGGGACGGAATTCTCTGACAGATGTCAGGAAACTACTGGTATGTGGTTTGGAAGGTTAGATTAAAGTACTTTTTTGAAAATCTCATTTAACTAGGTATACAAATCAAACTGTCTTTTCTTTAAGTGGCTACCAACTCCCACATATTTGCACCTAGAGTCTATGTGCTAAAATAAGTGGTCTTATATAGAAAAACAAAGTAATAGGCAAAATACATATCTTGAAGAATGTAAGTAGTCAACATGTTGAATTTCAATGTTACAAGAATTTTAAAAGTACTATTTTTAGGTGATTAAGAAATTAATTTTTCATTCCACAAATGTTCAAGTGCCCCTTGTCTAGGCACTGGGATTCAAAGTAAACAAGAAGGACAGAGCTAACTTTCCATATGAGGAGACAGTAAATAAGTACACTGTAATTTCAAACTATTAGTGTTATAAACGAGAATTAAGCAATGAAATGAGTGAGTGGGGAAGGTCTCTCTGAGGAGGTGACATTTGAGGTGCTCAGGTTAAGATTCATTCAGAGCTCCTCTGCACATTACCCAAGCTCCAGAATTACTGGGCAGTACACTCTCAAAATCACAGGACTGTATCATCTATAAACTTAAGATAAATCTCTGGACTCTGGCACAAAATACTGAAATATTTCTAATGAGGCAAAAGAAGCTATGTATTTTTTTTTTTCACAAAATGTGAACACGGAATGAAAATTTTGTAAGCAAAAAATGAAGTCAATACAATTTTTTGTTTTTTCTTGTGTTTTTGTGGGGGGGGTTGTTCTGTTTTTTGCTCTGGAAGCAATTTTTTTTAAGTTAGAAAATGCACATCCTATAAGTCAATTAAGAATCAATCATTTGGGGAGGTTTTTGTTTTATACTAGCAAGTTTCTCTAAATTAGTGCAAGTGGAAACAGGCTCAAGTCTCTCAACATAGGACCAAAAACACTGAAGAATCATGGCTGTTCAATGGCTGGCACAGAGAAGAGTAGTTCCAGGTCCCCTCCAAAGGAAGTTTATAAGTACAATAACTTTGTGTACTTTCATCTTGGGAAAAAAGTTACTTCATGGATAATTATACTTAACACTACTACTTCCCACAGAGAAGCTAAGATATCTTTAAGTAGCCTCTTTAAATTTAGGAAGTCAGCATGTAGGAAATGTGAGAAAGAAAATAATTATTCATTAATGTTATATGAATGTAGAACTGTTGGGTTAGAAAATTAGACATAAGGTTACGCTTTCACTTAGGAGTAGAAGATTCAGCCTCCACTAAACCCCAACAGCCTATGGGTCTCTGTCCATCTGATTCCAATAACATTAAAGACAGGGGCAGTCCTCGCAACAGACACTTTCTGGTTACCAGACATAGTAAAAAGATTGCAATAAAACTGGAATCTTGCTCCCTTAACCACCATACTAATAGTACAACCTCAATTGTGCTAAATTTTCCTAAAACAAATTAAATTTTCATTGATAACATCTCAGAACAAGACATTCAGAATCAAGATGATCAAGTAAAAGTTCCTGAATAATATTCAGATGAACTCGGGGTACCTCAGTTTTAAAAACTCTTAACCCACAATGATTTACTGTTATATAATAAGGGGATGGCAGTGGTTTGAGGCACCAGAAAACATAAACATTCATTTATTCAATAAATATTATCTTGAGTCCCTCAAAGATCTCAGACATTGTTCTAGACAGAGTCTATTCTACTCTCAGGAACTTAGTTCTTAATGGGGAGAGGTATAGTAAATGAGATGTTTGCAAGTAGTACTAAAAGCTATGAAAGAAAGAGTTAATAGTAAACAACTGGAGGGGACCAAATTTAGATGGAGTGATCAGGAAAGTCCTCTCCAAAGATGTGAAATCTGAACTGAGGTCTAAAGAATGAAATGGAACCAGTCATGGGAAGATGGTGGTGAAGAACATTCTAGCAGAGAGAAGAAAAATTACAATGGCTCTGAGGTAGGAATGGGTTTCACCTGTTTAAAGAGAAAAAAGTCTAGAAGAGTTGGGTACACTCTGGGAGGAGGAAGATGTTCGAGATGTGGTTAGGAAGATACAAGGAGCCAGATTATGTAGGACCTTGTAAATCATAGAAATGAGATTAGATTAAATGTGATGGGAACTATTGTAGGAGTTTAGAACAGGAAAGGGAATGATTGAATTTATGATTTTAGGAGATTACTCTGGCTGCTCTGAGGAGAAGGGGTTATAAAAGAATAAGAATGGAAGCAGAGAAACAATATGAGTCTACTGTGTATTTTAGGCAATCACTGATGTTGGCTAAATATCTTAAAGGCAGAACCAACAGGATTTGTAATAGGAGTGAAAGAAAGAAAAACCAAGGATTGATTCCTAGGTTTTTGCCTTGAGCAACCAAATGGAAGGCATTTCCTGATAGAAAGACCAAGGAAAGTACAGGCTTGTATAGGAAGATCAAGCATATTACATTTGGATATATTAAGTTTGAATTGGCTATTAGACATCCATGTGGAGAATCTGAGTAGAATATATGGGGAGAAGCCAGGATGGAGAGAAACTCTGTACACAGCTCATACACAGAATTTAAAATAGTGAAATGGATGAATTTACCTAGAGAGAACGTGTATATACCGAAGAGAGTCCAGGACTAAGACTCAAAGAGGACAAGACTTACAAGTATTGAAGAGGAGGATCCAGCAAAGAAGATTGAGAAGGTACAGGAGTAGCAAGATAAGAGAAGAAAATACCCAAAAAAGAGAAAGGGTCAACTGTGTTGAATGTTGCTGAAAATTTAAATGTCCATTAGATTTGTCAACATGGACATCTTAACAAGAACAGTTTCAATGCAATTGAGTGAGCAAAAGCCTGAATGGAGTGGACTCAAAAAATAAAGAGTAGGGAGGGGGTTATAAAGCAAGTATAGACAGCAACTCTGTTTTGCTGAGATAGGGAGAAGAAAAATGAAGATTGACAGGAGATCCTCTCAGTATGAAGAGGGTGGAAAGTTGATTGTCTTCCTTTTTTTTTTTATGTAAGATATTAGAGAATTTCATATGCTAAGAGAAATAATCTAATAGAGATATTGAAACCAAGCACTTGCTATGTTCCAGGTGCTAAGAATACAATAATGAACAAGACAGGCACAGCCCTCTCACCCTTAAGAAATCAAGTAAACAAACAAGTTATTGCAGATTGTGATGAGTGCTTTTAAGGAATTAAACCTTTATCTTCAATACAAAATTGGCTTGAAATCCTCACCTTGAATTCTATTAGAAGTATACAAAAGAAGGTCCCTTATATAATGGCACACTTCTATGACAAACATTCTTTCAACAAATATTTTCCAAACACTTACTATGTTTACTGTGTGTCTGGCAGCTGGGCTAGAACCTGCAAATACAATGATGGGCAAGATGTAATTCCTGTACTGGAGAAGCTTACAGTCTTGGGAGAAAAAACAGAATCTGACAGGCAATTACATTGTGATACATTGTGATAAATGCTATGATGTGGGCAAGTAGAGAATGCTATGGGAAAACAATGAAAAACAACTAACCTTTTGGGGGAATTAAGAAGAGTTTTCTAACGGGTGAAATAAATAGGGATTAAAAATAATGATAGGTTAAAGAAAAAATGGGATAGGCTAAAGAAGATATGGGCAGGGAGAGCGTGTTTCAGGCAGATGGAGCAGCACATGCCGGGCTTGGAGGCAAGAGAGAATATAAAAATTCAGTGACCCACAACAAAATCTAGTGTTAAAACTGAACAGGATTAAGAAAACTATGTAAAATACATTTAAAAGATCAGACTTTATCCAGAGGACATTGGAGAGCTATGAGGGATTTTAAGCAGGAAACAACATGATCAGATGAGTATTTTAGAAAGCCCTCTCTGGATGCATTGTGGAAAATTGACTATAGGGTACAAGAAAAATGGTTGAGAAACTAGCAAAGAGGCTTTTACTCTAAGCTAGGCAAGAAAGTAGTGGCATGAACTCAGAGAATAGCCAAAGGAATAGAGGGGTGTGTAAAATATTGACAGCTATATAGGATTCAAAATCAACAAGACTTCATGTTGACTACCTGTGAAAAAAATAAGAGTAAGGGAGGAGTCATGGGTGATATCCAAATTTCTGGTTCAATAACTTGGATAGATGAAGATATCTAACACTGAAACAGATGACAGGAGAAAGAACTGCTTTGGGGGGAAGATAAATTCAGATTGGGGTATGTTGAGTATGAGATACCACAAGAATCCCTATAGTAATGACAAGTAAGCATTTGGCTACAAAGACCTAGAACTCTAGAAAGGTCTTGGTTGAGTCCATCAGTCAGGATGTTCTGAGGTGCACATGCTAGAAAACCCAAATTAAACTAGCATAAGCAAAAAAAAAAAAAAATTAGCTCGCATAACTAGAGTTGAAGTAGAGGACAGTTTAGGCACAGCTGAATCCAAAGACTGCAACATTGATATCAAGAATCCAGTTTCTCCATCCCAGCTCTAATTTCTCTGCGTGAACTCCATTGTCAGTCAGGGCCTCCATTTGTGAACACATGATAACTGCCGGCAGCTTTCCTTTCAGATAAAACCCTTTCAGACAGAAATCCAAGAGAAAAAGGGAGAAGTCTGTATCCCAGCATTCCCAGAAAAAGCTCTGAGATTTAATCCAATAGGATCATTTTTGGCCTTGCACCCATTTCTGAACTAATCAATGTGCCGGAGTTAGGAGGGTCCTGTTAATTAACATAAACCATTAAAGGCCCACTCCTGGAACTAAGGGTGGGTTCCACCCCACCTAAATGACTTGGAAACTCAAAATGATAACAAGATGTAGTTCCTACATTTAAGAACTTTACAATCTAGTGGAGAAAAAAATAGAATTTAAAGACAATTACAGTATATTGTGGTAAATGCTATGATGGTGACAAATACAGGCTGCCATGGGAATATAAGGAAAGACAACATCTTTTGGGAGACAGATGCAGAGACAGTCACCACACATGTCCACTACCACTATCTATGGCAGTCTGAAACAAAGATTTGGGGTCAAGTGTACAGAGATGGTAACTGAAGCCAATGGTAGATGAGATCACCTAGGGAGAATGTGTAACATAAGAAACCCTAGAATAGAACTCCAAGAAACAACAAAATTTAAAGACTCGACAGAGGAAAACGAGCCTTCAGAAGACATGGAAGAGAAAGAGTTACAGATGAGATATAAGCCTGGAGAGTAATGTTTCAGAGAGGTCATTCCTTACTGGAGGCTTTTAAGAAGATGTCTGCAACATCATTAGCCGGGATAGGTTGGGTAAAATAAAAACAGGAAAATACTCATTAGATTAGCATCAAAGAGGTTGCTGGTAGACTTGAGTGAACCAGTTCAGTGAAGAACCAGAGCTGAAACCAGACTCTATGTGTGTTGAGGGGGAGAAGGAGAAAGAGGGGAAAGGGCTGAGGGGTGAGGAATCCATGAGAAAGCTTCCAGAAAGCACTCTTTTTAGGAAACACAGGAGGGTAAAGAGGTAAAGGATTATTGGGTAGATAGAAGAACATATGGAATCAAGGGAGCGTGTAAGATATAAGATGATTCAACATTTTAAAATGCCAAGTTAGAAAGCAACAGTAGAGCAGGAGAGGTAGAAGAAAATGTCTACCTGGAAAGTTTGGGCATCACACTCTTCATGTAAATATATATGCTGTATACACAATAGGAAAGAAAGAGGCTATTCATAACTGAACAAAACATGATGAATTACACATTGGAAAGGTGAAAAAAAAACTCCAGTGAAAAAAATTTTTAATGGAAATGACATCACGAACTTTTAACTGGATTTTCTGGGTACTTATGACCTGAGATTATTTTTGTATCTTGAAGTGTAATTTGAAAATACAATTTTAAATGCTTAAAAATGAAGTTATTTAATTAGTTATATGCTGAAGTAAAGGGGTCCAGTACCACTGTTAACTTTTTTTTTAGATCACAGACTACTTTGCAAACACGATCAGAACTATGGAGACCCTCTCTCCAGAAAGAGATGGATTCCTTTTTTGATGGTCTTCCAGGCAGGCTCACTGAAAGATGTCTGAGACTTACCCACAGATAGAAAGTTAAGAGTATAACCTTCTCCTAGGATTTGCCAACAGGAATCCTCTTTGAACTTCTGACGTCTGCCAGAAAGCAAGTAGGCTTATTCTACTTTCCTTCCTCTTAATGATAATTGAAGTTATATCCTCCACTGCTGAGCCTACAACACCAATTGCAGCTCCTTCTTCCCTCTCCCCTTCTCCTGTGCTCCAGCTGATAAAAATATGGGACTCAAATAGTCTTACCTTCAAATCCTGGCTCTTGTCACTTTCTAAATTACACCAGTCTGGCCAAGTATTTCTCTCTCTAAGCTAGCTATATTTTTCTTATCAACAATATGAAACTTTCAAATGTTTACTTCCTCCAGCCCTACTAGGCCCAATCTAAGAATCAGGTATTATTCTTTCTCACAGAAAATTAACACCTGATTAAAACTATCAAATACTTTGTTCTTATTCTCATTCCTCCCTTTTGGATTATAAACTCCTTGAAGGCAGGGAATAGGCCTTCTATTTCATTTCTTCTTGCCCCTCTGCTTATCATATTTCTGCTTTTAAAACTACCACAAGATTTGCTGACTTAGTTGGCTACTGATTTAGAATTCAGGTCTAAATTTGGTTCTAGCCTCCATCATTAATGATCTCTTCTACATTTCCTGACAACTTTCGCATACTTCACCTCCAGATTAAAATACGAAACCGAAATTACAAATAGCTTTGTTAGTGACTTAGCCCTTGTCAAATCATTTACAAGAATATCTTCATAGGACTGCTATTTTAAAATGATTACCACAGGGGTTATGTAACCTCAAATCCCTTTTTCAATTTTGTGATTTTCTTTCATATTAAAGCAGCTTTGAAAATTTGCCTTATTTACTTTTGTGTATAATAACATTAGTAAAACCATCAGAGTTAAAATCTCACCAACAGTTACACACTGCACTGTGCTGACAATAGTATTGTTGCTTTTTGGGAAGGACATTTCTGAGATGACACAACAAACTGTATTACAAAAAAATGCTACAGATAGCATTAGCTAAAGAAAGTTGTTTGGGAATGAGATAATATATTAAATACTTAGTATATGATTGATTGTACGTATTATACATTCCCTGCTTCAGCAAGCCTTGAGTATAGAGTTTCTTTCAGGCAGACCTGGAATTAGGTCTCTCACTCATGTGGTTTCAATTAAGTTCTGTTAAAAATAGCTCACAATATAAGCATCAACAACTTTACTACTTTTAATCCATACAAAGGATAAACTTGGGAAAAAAACAATCAAAGGACGTTACATAGTACCTGCTGTTGGGTCTTAATAAATAGCTGAAATAATCTATTTAATATTCAGCTTTATATACAGCTGAAATAACAGTCTTCTAATATAAACTATTTGTTAATAAGACAAATACATGTATTTAAGAAGCAGACAGAAGAATGATTCTTTCTCAGCTCATCAAAAGTAATTTATAAGACTCTCAATACAATTTCAACACCAGGATATATCACAAATAATTAGAGAATTTTGATTTTTGAATTTCAGGCAGACATTCTGCTTCATGGGCTTTAACTTCACATTCAAATCTTCAAAGTGGTGAAAATTCAGCCACAGCTGCTACATCCTGCCATTTGTTTTTATTATAATATCTGGAGAAAAAAAAACAATAGATTATTTCATATATATCACAAGCAGGTGTCCAATAGTTATTAATAACCAGTCCCTGGGGGGAGAGAACCTGATGTTCATGCAACTCTAGTTTCACCCCATCAAGCCTTAGGAAACAAATCCAGAGGTCATTTAAAAAAAAAAAAAAAAGGAATAGTTGGCTCACTCCTTCCTGGACATGCTGAGGACACTTTTCTTTGGAGAGACAAAGAGACCTGCTCAATAGCATTCCAGTGGAAAGCCCAGCAAAAACGGCTGTCAGTGGCCATCACAAGGCCGCTAACCTCAGCCTTGTAACCTGGTGTAATGGATCCACTTCTCATCCCTGTCCTCCTTAGCCACCACCCAGGCAGAATCCCCCACATTTTCCTACCCATCTTTCTTTTCATTCTCCTGCTGTTTGTTGTAGCTGAACCAGGTTCTTTCCAATACAGGATTCTGGAGCCTTTCCCCTCATACCCTGTACCAGGAGATCGAGAGTGGAGCCAACTTTACCTATTCCCATTGCCAATTTCATACTATGATATACCTCACACCCTGGCCCAATCAGCCTATATCAATGGTTCTCAAACTTTGCTGTACCTTAGAGTTACCTGAGCTTTTAAAAATCCTGATATCCAGGCTATACTCCATGCTAATTAGATCAGAACCTCTTAGCAAAGGACTCAAATATCCAGGAAAAGTCTAATGTGCAGCTGTTTGAACACCAGAGACCAATATCTTTGCTCTTCAACTCTAGTCCATGGACCAGTAACCTCAATGTCACTGAGGAGTTGATGGAAATGTAGAATCCTGGGCTCCATTCCAGACCTACTGAATCAAAATCTCCATTTTAACAAGATCCACAATCAATTCACAAGTAAATTATGTTTGGGAAGTACTGACTATTCTACCCTCTACTCCTTATTCTTGCTTTCACTGATCTCAGAAAACGACTGATCACTTATTAAAGACTTTGGAAACTGGGCCACAGCCATCCTCTCCACACCAGTGTTTGAGTAACTTCCCAAGTGGTAATCAGCTCACCCAACTATCTAGTCTCATCTACCCAACCTTAGCCATCATGTTTACATCCAGGGCCATGTCCTATATTTTCCTCTGACATCACCCATAACACATCATGCCTGAAAATTTACAATACTACAATCGGACAAATCATCCTCTAACTGTCCTCCTCTCTCACTACCCTGTACCAGTAACTAATCAGTCACTGAGCTCTGGCAATTATACCAATAAACATTTTTAGGTTAGACTGGTTCCCAAATCCCAGAAATCCTGAATCAGATTGCTGAAGCAATGACCCTGGAATTTGCATTATTTATAAATCCCCCATGCGGTCTGAGCACCATACTTTGAGATACAATAGCTGAAATCCTTATTTTCTCAGCTTTGTTCATCAGAACTCTTGCAAAACTCCCACCTGATCTGTCTGCTTTCAGGCTCACTTCTTTCCAAGTTACTCCACACTTCTAGCTGGAATGATCTAACTAAAAAGCAGTTTGACCAGGATATAGTTAAAAGTCAGTATGGCATAGGAAGCTCTCCACGATCTGACCCCTGATTACTACTCAATATTCAGTTTCAGAGTCCAATCTCCACTCCAGCTGAACATAACTACTTCATTCCTTAATTACCTAGGAATACTTTAAGCTTGTGTGCCTTTATTTATGCTGGTTCCTCTGCCTAGAAGGCCTATACCCAGGATATCCCCGAGGGCTTCAGATCATCCTCCAGAGAATTTCCTACTTTCCCTATATTTCCCAAAGGATCCCACATATAGCACTACAAAAGCACCTATACCTCCACTGGACTTCCTCCATGAGATTACAAACTTCATAAAGACAGCTATGTATTTATCTCAATATTACCAGCAATCAACTGCATCTAGCACATGATATGCACACTCAGTAAATGTTTGCTGAATGAATGAACCAATCAACTACAGAACTTCATCTTTTTATTTCTATAGCCACATGACACCAAATCAACACACTTAGAAGGTCTCTATATGTCAAACTAGTCTGATTTCTTTTCCCCCGAGGAACTGGCTGGCATACTTCATCTCTGTATTTATACTGGACCAATGTGTCTGTGTCAAAGACCACACACACTTACCTGCTTATACTATGTACATGAGATGGCATAACCAAATTTATTATATACAATAACCACACAATATATTTTAGACTTTTTACAATTAAATAAAAACACAGGTGTAGTTTTCAAAGGGAAATTTAGTGAGTTAGACCTGAGGAATTAACCTATTGAGGCAAATAATAATTATTGCATAATGAGTGATTATTCTATGTCAGACATTTTACATACCTTATCTCTAGCCCTTGAAATAATTCTGTGAGGTAAGTAATTATTATGCCCATTTTACAGATAGAAGGCTAAAATTCAGGCCATTTAAGGAATGTACTCTTATTAACAGAGCTAGGATATGAACTTACGGATGTTCTACTCTTAAGTGATTGAAAGTAGAAGGATAAAGGACTACCATCCCTTGGATACTCAAATCTTTTTCCATCTCATTTGTCGTATTTCTGTGTGATACTTCTGTCTGCCATTATTATCTAAAAACTCAAACTGCCATTAAAGATATATCTATCTATCTAGGGTAAAAGCTGTTATTCTACGAGATTAAGATAGGAATCTATAACACATTATCATCCCTTCTGGAGATGAAAATAAAATAGAAACCTCAAAATCTTACTATAAGGATAGCTACAGGTTTTCTCTGATTTTCCAGAAAGTACTGTAAGCTTGGAAGTTATCCTTGACACTTTGAAGTTAAAAGTATCCTCTCCTGGGCTCCTGCAAGTGCTTTGCTCCACTACTAACTTATCACCTTATAGAGAAGACTGTGAGATCTACCTCATCACTAATGTGTAAGCCCCAGAGGGCAAAGGCTGTACTCATATCCCTAGCTAAAACTGCAGTGCCTTACGCATGCTTGTTGGATCAATTAAAGTACCAATAAATTAGACATCCATTGCTGTAACTATAAGAAGTACAAAGCAATAATTGTCCAAACTTCCTCTTGACAAAAAAAAATTTGTCTCTTTAAGTAGAATATAAAAGCAAGCCCAGTGTGTAAAGCAAAGAGGAGCAAAACTGCTCTATCTAGATAAGCTGGGAAACTCAGAGCCCCATCTACTCTATCCCACATTCTCTATTTATTTGACATCTACCCAGTCAAATTTAATGAAAATCAGCAAAGCTAAGTTCTAGTTCTGATTCTTCCAGTAATTAGCTATGTAAACTTGAGCAAGTCACTTATCAATATGGCCAGGTCATTTTTATTATATGTAAAATGAGCAAAATAGACTAGATTATTATATCGTTCTCAAATTTTAGTGCTTACTGGGACCACTTTGAAAGCTCATCAAATTGTAGATTCCTGTGCCATACCTTGAGAGATTGTAATTTACCAGGTCTGCAGTGATTCTGGTACAGGTGGTCAGAAGACCACACCAAGACAAGCCTTGGACTGGATGTTTTCTAAGGCCTCTTCCATCCAGTTGTCTGTTACCACTCTCAGACCTCTACTTACCCATAGCACCTCCTCTATCACATCTCTTTTGGACTCTTCTCGTGGTTTACTTTCACAAATTTTTCTTCTTTAATCAGCATAGTGCCAATTATTAGTGAACAAGCAGCACAAAGAACAGGGGTCCTAGACTGTCAAAAGTGAGCCTCACCCTGTAGTCCTGATTAGATTACTGCCGAACTAGCTAAACAGTTAAATGCCAGGGCTAAAAATAGGCTGCTGCATGTTTAAAATAACATACTCATAGTTAGCTTGGGGACTTGCTATTTTTACTAAAGGAAAGACACAGACAAGTGCCCAGAGGTTGAAAGGGAATTAAGTAAGGAAGCTGCTATATGAGATGAGAACCTAGAAGGAAGCCAGAAGGTGGCACAACTGGTTCAACATGCATCAGGGAGCCTCTCTGTTCATTAAACAAAAATTTTGGTCTGAATACTCAAAAGAACTTCCTAGATACAATTTAGTTTTGATTTGTGACATACTTAAATCCAGGGTTGTGACATTACCTGATGTCATACACTAGGATGACAGGCATCCTTGAGCCCAATCTCATATATGCTCTTTCCATTTGCTAACAGAGTGCTGCTCTTCACAGCCAAATTTATGGCTTGGTGCATCAGACAACGCACAATTCATCATGGGCAGCTCAAAGATCAAATTATGAGAAGTTGCTTTATTTTTATCTTTTTACTGAAGTATAGCATACACAGAAAAGTACACATACCTGCACTATACAAATTGTTGGGTCTTCGGAAACTTAACATACCGTGTAACCATCATCCAGATAATGAAACAGAACACTACCAGTACCCTAGAATTCCCTCTTATAACCCTTTCCAGTTAAGACCCGCTCCTCAACAAGAACATCCACTATGGTAATTTCCACCATAGTTTAGTTTTGCCCAGTTTTGTACTAAATATAAGTAAAATTAAATGTACTCTATTGTGTCTGGCTCCTTATGTGGGATTCATCAATACTGTTGAATGTAACTCTACATTGTTGATTCTCACTGTCATATAGCACTCTAATGAAGTATACCACAGTTTATTTATGCCACAGTATATTTATCCATTGTACTGTTGATGGGCATTTGGATAGTTTCCAATTTGAAGCTATTATCAACAGTGCTGACATGAATATTCTATTATATATCTTATGATGAACATATGTACACATTCAGTGGATATATTCCTGGAAATGGAATTGCTGGGTCTCTAGGGTTCAGGGAAATGGAATTGCTGGGTGTCTTTCCATCTCATTGAAATTTCTAGTTCAGTGATACAAGAGATATGCCTCATAAGATAAAGAGTAAGTTGTTGCATCTCGCTCCACCTACAGCCAAAAAGAGGCACAATACCCAGTGGGCCTTTTAAGATTTTGGAGTCAACATATTCCTCATTTGAGTGTACTACTCAAGACCTGTTACTAAGTGACCCAAAAGCTGCCAGTTTTGAGTGAGTCTTAGAACAAAAAAGAAGGCTCTGCAAAAGGTCTAGGCTACTGTGCAAGATACTCTGCCACTTGTACCATATGATCCAACAGATCCAATGGTGCCTGAAGTGGTAGTGGCAGAAAGAGATGCTGTCTGGAGCCTGTAGATGAACTGCAGTCTATACCCTTAGGATTGTGGAGCAAAGCCCTGCCATCCTCTGTGGGTAATCACTCTATTTGAGAAACAGCTTTTGGCCTGCTACTGGGTCTTAGTAGAGTCTGAATACTTGAGAACGGGCCACCAAGTTACAATGAGAGCTTAGCTGCCCACCCATCATGAATTGTGTGCTGTCTGATGCACCACGCCGTAAATTTGGCTGTGAAGAACAGTACTATGTTAGCAAATGGAAATGGTATACATGAGAATGGGCTCAACATGTCCTGAAGGCACAAGTAAGCTATATGAGGAAGTGGTCCAAATGCCCATGGCCCCTACTCCTTCTACACTACCTTCTTTCTCCCTGCCTGCACTAATGGCATCATGGGGAGTTCTCTACAGTCAGGTGATTGAGGAAAAGAAAGCTCAGGCTTGGTTTACAGATGGTTCTGCACGGTATGTAAGCAAAACCTGGAAGTGGAGAGCTATAGCACCTAAGCTCCTTTCTGGGACATCCCTGAAGGAAAGTGAAGGGATATCCTCCAAGTGGATAGAACTTTAAGCAATGCAGCTGGTTGTTCACTTTGTTGGAAGGAGAAATGGCCAGATGTATGATCATATATTGATTCATGGACTGTGACCAACAGTTTTGCTAGATTGTCAGAAACTTGGAAGGGACATGATTTGAAAGTTGATAACAAGGAGATTTGGGAAGAGGCATATAGACAGAACTCTTTGTGGGGGCAAAAAAAAAAAGACAAAAATCTGTGTCCCATGTGAATGCTCACCAAACAGTGATATAAATAGAGGAGAATTTTAATAATCAAGTGGGTAAGATTACCTATTTTGTGGATACTAGTTAGTCTTTTTCCCCAGCCACCCTTGTTATCACCCAGTAAGCCAATGAACAAAGTGGCCATGGTGGCAGGGATGGAGCTTATGCATGGCCTCAGCAAAACAGACTTCCATGCACCAAAGTCAATCTGGCTACAGCCACTGCTGAGTACTCAATCCGTCAGCAGCAGAAACCAATACCTTATCTCCAATATGGCACCACTCCCTGGAGTGATAAGCCAGCTACCTGGTAGAAATAGGTTGATTACACTGGACCATTTCCATCATAGATGGGACAGCATTTTATTCTTACTAGAATAGATACTCTGGATATGGATTTGCCTTCCCTGCACACAATGCTTCTGCCAAAATCACCATCCAAGGACTTACAGAATGACTTATCCACCATTATGGTATCCCACAACATTGTTTCTGATCAAAAAACTCACTTCGCAGCAAAAGAAGTTTGGCAATGAGCCAAGCACATGGAATCCACTGGTCTTACCTGAAGCAGCTGACTTCACAGAATGGTTGTATAGCCTTTTGAAGACTCAGTTACAGCACCAGCTAGGTGACAATATCTTGCAGGGCTGAGGAAAGGTTCTCCAGAAGGTTATGTTTGCTCTGAATCAGCACCCAATATATGGTACTGCTTATCCCATAGCCTGGAGTCACAGGCCCGGAATCAAGAGGTAGAAATGAAAGTGAGACCACTCAGCACTACCACTTGTGACCCACTAGCAAAAATTCTGCTTTCTGTTACCATGACTTTATGCTCTGCAGGCCTGGAGGTCTTAGTTCCAAAGGGAAGAATACTTCCACCAGAAGTCACAATGATTCAATTGAACTGAAAATTAAGACTGCCACCTGACTGGGGTGACTGATCCTGACTATCAAGAAGAATCTGAACTATTACTCCCCAAGGGAGGCAAGGAAGACTATGCCTGGAATACAAGAGATCCTTTAGACCATCTCTTAGTATTACCATGCTCTATGGTTAAGGTCAATGGAAAACTAAAACAATCCCATCTAAGAAGAACTGCTAATACTGCAGACCCTTCAGAAATGAGGGTTGTGTCACCCAGCCAGTTAAAGAACTACAACCAGCTGAGGTACTTGCTGAGGGCAGAGATAATATGGAATGGATAGTGAAGGAAGGTACTTATAAATACCAATTATGACCACATGACTAGTTAAGCAAATGTCTTTGTTTTCTTCCATCTCTCATGTCCTTATCATCTACATAAGTTGTATCAATCACCATTTACTTTTTATCGTAGTACTTGAGTTACAAGACACCGATGAGAAGAACAAACATCACCCAAGGACCGCATCCTCTTCTGGAGAAGGAGTCAGTACATTTTTGGTTTTAGGTAGGGCAGTTGTACTATGTTAGACAGAAGTATTACTTTGTTATTGTCTTTATTTGGAGATTAAACATGGTTTAAGGAGATGTGTATGAATGCACAGTTGACATGGACTGGACCATGATGGTTAGCTGTATGCGTCATCTTAACTAGGCAACACTACTCAATTAAATTAAATACTAATTTTGGTGTTGCTATGAAGGTACTTTGTAAATACAGTTAACATTTGTAATAACTAATTTTCAGTAAAGGAGATAATTGTGGATAATGTGGGTAGGCTTCATCCACTCAGGAAAGACCTTAAGAGTAAAACTGAGGTTTCTCTTAAGAAGAAAAATTCCTCCTAAGGACTGACTATATCACCAGCTCCTGCCCAAGAGTTTCCAGCTAGCCCTACAGGTTTCAGCCAGACTCCATAAGTCGACTCCCTGAAATAATCTCTTTATATACATATACGCATATGTTTCTATATATATCCTATTAGTTCTGTTTCTTTGGTAGAACCTTGACTGATACAGCATCTACTATTCCCTACCAATACGCTAAAGTTATCAGAGATAGAGATAGAAAGAAGTCTATTATGTGGTTTCTGTCCTTTCCTTTAAAACTTCATAACCTAAAGAATATGAAAAGTCAGCATTGTAAATTATGTAAGGTAGTAGTATATTATTAAGTGTCAAATGAGTGTCATTGAATTAAGTAGTCAAGGAACTTAGAAAAAAAGCTCTTCATACTTAAGGAACACAGGGCAGGTTCCGTGGAGGAAATGGGGACAAGAATCAAGAGTAGGCAGCTTAGTTGGATTGAAGTTATATATAATCTATTAAGATTCAATTGCTTCACTGCCTGCTTACTTATAAAAGATTCCTAAGCCCTATCAAGTGATTAGACATTCTGTCTGATATGCAGTGAGGGAAGTACAGAAAAACTTAAACATGAAATTTGGAAGCCTTCAAATATTCAACTCCTCTCTACCACTTGGTAGCAGTATGATTTTGGACAAAGTGCATACTACTTTAAGTCTCAGATTCCTAATATATAAAATGATGATACTGTATACATCCTGTTATCATAAAGTAACAGTGAGAAATAAAGAAGTTATAATTATACTTTAAATCAATGGTATAAGCTAATTTTAGAAAAGATGACATATGTGACTTTCAAAAAATTATGTTACTCAGGTTCTGAAAATGGGCCAAGCTTTTTTATAACTTTACCATTTCTACTTTGTGCAAGAACTTTCAGAATACAATTTATAACTGAACTTCTTGTGTACATAAGAAATTAACCATCAAAAAATGTTTCGTGTCTTCCAAAAATTAGGCTCTGCATTCACACTACAGTACCTGGAGGAGTATCTTTAGGAGGAGAGTATTTGTGCTTCTTTACAATGACACCTTTAGTTTCCAATTGTCTAGTTCCTGGTGACGCTTTAATAATACAACATATTTCTGATGTATCTGAAGGAACCTAAAAAAGACAAAGACAGATATTGTCTAATTTTTCCAGGTACAGTATCTGTACATTGTTTTATTTCAAAAGCAAATGGTCTCAATATCTGTATTTTCACAGACATTAACAATAAAAAGCATTTATGAAATGCTTATTCTACTCTAGACACTAACTGGTTTTAAAACATTTGCTTATTTAATACTCACAAGAACCAGGCAAAGCAGATTATATTATCCCCACTTGTAAAACAAGGAAACTTCTTAGGTTCAGAGAAGTTGGGTAACTTATTGCAAAACAGAGAGAAAGTAATGATATAGTTGAAAATCAATCATTCCAAAGTGGGAGAGAAAGTTTACAGGATTTACTGAATTAAAACATATTTAAATTTAATTCAGAGTCAAACACTAGATTTATGTAATTTCCCAACTAAGTTAATTTTGACAATATCCCATCAAGCAGACCGTCTCTGGAATAAAAAAATACCGTATCTTTCAGATGTGAAATATCTTCTTCCTTGGAACTCAGAAATAGACACATATTCATTAAGAGCTCCTCCTATTTTAAATAAAAATTATACAGAAATATCTTCTAATGTAAAATTTACATCATCTTCTGAGGTGGACATCTGCAATTTTGCTGCCCAGCATTCATTTTCATCCTTCTGGTACTGAAAAGTGCCAGAGTTTTCTGGGGAGAACCTATTCATTCTACCAGCCTGTTCACCACCCCTTCCTTATGGATCAGGAGGAGCTGAGAATACTTCTGAATCAGCCTAGCCAACCAATGTATTCCATGCCCCTGCACAAAGTGACTGGATCAGATAAGAACACTGTAAGAGGGCCAGCAGGAAGACGGGAATGCTGAATCTGAGATTCTGGCACTAAATCACAATCCCTAAAGGGGGACAAAGTGGTCCCAGGTTGATACTTAACCCTAGCTACGCCTGTTGCAGTAAAAACAGGTACAAATTCTGTTAGGAAGATGAAATCCCCAACTTAGGTCCATAAGATTCTCATCAAATAAGGGCAACAAAATAAATGATAAGAGTCAATGTCAGTGTCAGAGGTCTTCAAGATTCAGCTCAGAAGAGTTCCAAGCAGAAATAATGGACAAAACATATTTCATATCCTCCTATAATTTCATTATAACAACAAAAAAGAAAGTACCAAACTGATGAGCAATCAAGCTACCTTATGGAAGACTGTACAGGAATGAACAATGGATTTAAGCACCCAAAACATCAGATATTAGAATTTTTAAAGTCAGCACAAAATGATTAAAGAATTAACAACTGAAATTTCATGAATGAGCAAGCAACTGAAACTATCAGGAATAAGAGGAGATTTGAAAGAGAAACAACTAGAATTTCTTGAAATGAAAAAACTGTTGAAATAAAAAAATTAATGGAAGGCTTAAGCAGCAGAGTAAGTCCAGCTGAAGAGAGAATCACTGAAGAAATTATCTAGAATACAGTAAATAAATGAAAAATATTAAAGAGAGGTTGAAAGATGTGTAGGATGGGAACATTTACTACTGGAGGCCTAATACATACCAATTATCATTTGTGACAGAATAAAACAGATAATAGTGAAAAATTTCCCAAATTGATGTGAGACACAGGTCCACAAAGTCAGGAAGTCTAATATATTAAGTGAAATTAGAATTTTAAAAGAACAGCAAACAAAAATATTAGCCCATTTATGTACAAATTCCAGTGAAATTATAGTATATCCAAGATAAGGAGAACTTAAAAGAAGCCAGAAATAAAAGATGTATCAGTTCCCAAGACCACCCTTAGGCTCAAATATTTGCTATAAGGATTCACAGGACTCAGAAAAGCTGTTATACTTCCAGTTATGGTTTACTATATCAAAAAGATATAGATTAAAATATAGATTAAAATCAGCATACACAGACACCAAGATGGTGGAGTAAGAGGATGTAGAGCTCACCTTCCCCCATGAACATCAAAAATACATCTACATGTGGAACAATTCTCATTGAAAACTAACTGGAAACTGGCAGAAGTATTCCTGTATAAACAAAACTGTAAGAAAGATATACATGTAATCACGTAGGATGAGAAAAAAAAAAGTGATCAGGTTAGGACAGGTGCCCCTGTGAGTGGACTCAAGAGGAAAAGGGAGATTGCAAGGGTGGACACTGCTCTGAGGAGTGAGCAGGTTGAGCCACAGACTGGGCACTGCAATACTGGGGTCCTATGCATAAGATACAAGCCCCTTGGCTGGTTGAAGAACCACTCGGAGAGATAGAAAAATTGAAAAAGCCTGGACTCCACTCATGAGGAGCATGCAGGTGCTGTCTTGCCCCCATGCAGGAAAGACAGAGGTCTGCCCTAGTTGCCCAGCCTGAGTCAAGTGAATGCCCAGCCCTACCCAGTCCACACCATGGTATGGCACTGGATCTAGGGTGTCCAGGGCAGAGGGAAAAGACTCGACCTTGGAATGCAGAGGTGACCCAATCCTGGGGCAGAGCCCAGGTGGGGCAGTGGTAGCCACTATTAACACTTACTCAAGCAGCAACCCAGAAGTAACCCAGACTTCTGACACAACACAGCCACTGAGTTTCCTACAACTGCCTCACTGTGCACCCCAGCCCAAGCCAAGGAAACACTCTGGCCCCACTCACTCCATGATATACCATGGCGTTTAATCTAGGGTGGCCATGACTGGGGAAAAGAAGCAACCTACACAGGCAGAATATGAGACCTCTGCAGGCACCCAAGCTCCACTTGCTTTAGCACTCCCCTCCTTTGGGTAATGGGTCCCAGTGTGTGGAGAAGGAGAAATACACACTTAAAGGGAACAGAGTCAGTGTGAATCCAACCCTCAGGGCTTCCACTCCAGCAACCTGGAATCAATTCCCACCCCTGAGAGGGTGGTGATGGCCACTCAGCAGAGAGGAAGTCCTCCCTAACAGCCTGCACAAGTTCTAGCTCCTCCATCTCCAACTCCACCCCCTTCCAAGCTGATAGCTGCCAACACATCCTGAGAAAGACGTGATTGGCATCCACATCTAAACCAGCCCTCCCACCAAAGGCATTGAACACAGTCTACAAAAGGAAACTCTCACATAAGGACATTCCTTCAAGACCACAATAGGCAACTGTTGCTCTTAAATTCATAGAGGCAGAGAAATTAATTAAAATGAAAAGGCAGTGGAACTGTTCTCAATTGAAAGAGCAAGAAAAAATCCTGAAAAAATAAATAACAAAACAGAAATAAGCAATTTACCAGATAAAGAAATCAAAACATTGGTAATAAAAATGTTAACTGAACAAGGGAAAATAATTGATCTAAACACTGACCATTCTAACAAGGTAACAAAATATAAAAAAGACACCATAAGAAATGAAGAATTCAACAAGTGAAATAAAAAACACACTAGAAGGAATAAATAGCAGACTAAGTGATACAGAAAAACATGTAACTGATCTGGAAGATAGAATACAGGAAATCAACCAATTGGAACAGGAGGAAAAAAAGACAAATTTTAAAAAACTACCTCAAGATCTATGGGATAACATTAAGCACAACAACATTCATGTTTTAAGGGTTCCAGAAGAAGAGAGAAAGATGGAGACTAAAAAAGTATTTGACAAAATTAAGGTTGAAAACTTCACAAACCTAAGAAGGCAACATACTGCCAGGTACAAGAAATACAAAATGTCCCAAACAGACCCATACCAAGAAAAATTCTGCTAAAAAGGCAAAAGTTAAAGAGAGAAGTCCAAAGGCAGCAAAAGAAAAACAAAGGATCATCTACAAGGGAATCCCCACAAGGCTATCAGCTGATTTCTCTGCAGAAACTTTGTAGACCAGAAGGGAGCAGCATGATATATTCAAAGTGCTGAAAGGGAAAAACCTGCAAGTGAGGATATTCTACCCAGTAAGATTATCACTTAAAATAGAAGGAGAGATAAAAAACTTCTCAGACCAGCAAAAACTAAAAGAATTCATCAATACAGGTTTAAACCTATCCTGAAAGAAATTTTCAAAGGTCTGTGAGTGGAAAAGAAGTAAGAATCTAGAGGAGAGAGAAAATCCCACTAAGAAACAAAGGTATATAATAAAACAAAAGATTACTTAAATAAGCCAGTATGTAGATTAAAAAACAAAAAATTATAAAAGCAACTATAATAAACTATTAACATGAAGATGTAAAATATGACATCAAAAACATATTTTGGGGGGAATTTAAAATGTAGATCTTTTAGAATGTGTTTGAACTTACATGACTACAAGTTTAAAACCCACAGATATAATTATAGGTCAATATTACATCTATGGTAACCACAAATCTAAAAACTTGCAACAGGGAATCACTAAAGACCCAGAATTTCCAAAGCAATACTGAAGAAAAAGAATGAAGCTGGAGGAATAACCTTCCCAGACTTCAGACAATACTACAGAGCTACAGTAATCCAAACAGCATGGTTTTTGGTACAAAAAGAGACATAACCATCAATGGAACAGAATAGAGAGCCCATAAATAAACCCACAGAATTTTGGTCAATTAATCTTCAACAAAGGAGGCAAGAATATACAATGGAGTAAAGATAGCCTCTTCAGCAAACAGTATTGGGAAAACTGGACAGATGCATGTAAATCAATGAAGTTAGAATACCTCCTCATACCATACACAAAAATAAACTCAAAATGGCTTACAGACTTAAACATTAGACAAGACATTATAAACCTCTTAAAAGAAAACATAGGCAAAACATTATCTGACACAAATCTTAGCAATGTTCTCCTAAGACAGTCTACCCAGGCAATGGAACTAAAAGCAAAAATAAACATATGGGACCTAATTCAACTTATAAGCTTCTGCACAGCAAAGTAAACCATAGCAAAACAAAAAGACAACCTACAGAATGGGAGAAAATATTTGCAAAAGATGAGACTGACAAGGGCTTAACTTCTAGAATATATAAACAGCTCATACAACTTAATATTAAAAAAAAAAACAACCCAATCCAAAAATGGGCAGAAGACCGAAACAAGCAATTCTCCAATGAAGACATATAAATGGCCAATAGGCACATGAAGAAATGTTCAATATCACTAATTATCAGAGAAATGCAAATCAAAACTACAATGAGGTATCACCTCACACCAGTCAAAATGGCCATCATTCACAAGTCCACAAATGATTAATGCTGTAAAGGGTGTGGAGAAAAGGGAACCCTCCTACACTGCTGGTAGGATGTAGTTTGGTGCAGCCATTACGGAAAACAGTAGGGAGATTCCTCAAAAGACTAAAATGACTTACCATATGACCCAGCAATCTCACTCCTGGGTATATATCCAGAGGGAACTCTAATTCGAAAAGATACATGCACCCCAATGTTCATGCAGTACTATTTGTAATAGCAAGACGTAGAAACAAGCTAAATGTACATTGACAGATGACTGGATAAAGAAGTTGTGGTACGTTTATACAACGGAATACTACTCAACCATAAAAAACAATGCCATTTGCAGCAACATGGATGGACTTGGAGATTATCATTCTAAGTGAAGTAAGCCAGAAAGAGAAAGAAAAATACTATATGATCTCACTTATATGTGAAATCTAAAAAAAACACACACAGACACACACAAACTTATTTATAAAACAGGGACAGACTCACACACATAGAAAACAAACTTATGATTGCCAGGAGTGCAGAGGGGAGTGGGAAGGGATAAACTGGGAGTCCGAGATTTGCAGATACTACCTACCATATATAAAATAGATTAACAAAAAGTTTATACTGTATAGCACAGGGAACTACATTCAATATCTTGTAGTAACCTATAATGAAAAAGAATATGAAAATGAGTATATGTATGTATATGTATGATTGAACTATTATGCTGTACACCAGAAATTGACACAACATTGTAAACTAAATATACTTCAATAAAAAAAAAAAACTTGCAATAGAAACCAAAAAGAAAGGAACCCACGCATACTACCAAAGAAAATCATAAAACTACAATGACAGAAACAAAAATAAGAAATTAACAGAGAACAACTACAAAAACAACTGAAAAAAGTAATAAAACGGCAATAACATATCTATCAATAATTATTTTGTGTCAATGTAATAAAAAACTCCAATCAAAATACACAGATAGGTTAGATGATTGAATTAAAAAGATCCTTCACTATGCTGCCTCAAGAGACTCACTTCAGGGCTAAAGATGCATACAGACTGAAAGTGAGAGGATATAGAAAAATATATTTCACACAAACAGAAACAAAAAGAAAGTGGGGGTAGCAATACTCATATCAGACAAAAGACTTTAAAAGAAAGGCTATAACAAGAGAAAGAAGGGCATTATATAATGATGAAGGGATCAATACAAGAAGAAAATATTACTATCATTAAAATATACATACCCAACATACGTATAGGAGCACCTAAAAATATAAAGCAAATATTAACAGACATAAAGGGAGAAACTGACAATAATAGAATAATAGTAGAGGAGTTTAATACCTCACTGACAACAATGGACAGAACATCCAGACAGAAAATCAATAAGGTAACAGAGGTCCCAAATGAAAAAATAGACCAGTTGTACTAAATAGATACCTACAAGACATTACATTCAAAAACAGCAGAATACACAGCTTTGAATACTACTCAGCCATAAAAACCGACAACATAATGCCATCTGCAGCAACATGGATGCACCTGAAGAATGTCACTCTAAGTGAAGTAAGCCAGAAAGAGAAAGAAAAATACCATATGAGATCGCTCATATGTGGAATCTAAAAAAAAACCCCAAAAAACAAAAACAACAAAAACAAAGCATAAATACAAAACAGAAATAGACTCATAGACATAGAATACAAACTTGTTGTTGCCAAGGTGGCAGAGGGTGGGAAGGGATAGACGGGATTTCAAAATTGTAGAATAGACAAACAAGATTATACTGTATAGCACAGGGAAATATACACAAGATCTTATGGTAGCTCACAGAGAAAAAAATGTCTCAATGAATATATATGTTCATGTATAGCTGAAAAATTGTGCTCTACACTGGAATTTGACACAACATTGTAAAATGATTATAAATCAATAAAAAATTAAAACAAAACAAAACAAAACAAAAAACAGCAGAACACACAGTTTTTCAAGTGCACAAGGAATGTTATTCAGGATAAATCACATACCAGACCACAACACAAACCTCAACAAATTTAAGAGAATAGAAGTTAAATCAAGAATTTTTTCCAACCATAATGGTATGTAAATAGAAATCAACTACAGAAAGAAAAATGGGAAAAGAACAAACATGTGGAGACGAAACAACATGCTACTAAAAAAACCAGTGGGTCAATGATGAAATCAAAGAGGAAACCAGAAAATACCTTGAGAAGAGTGAAAATGGAAACAAAACTTTCCAAAATCTATGGGATGCAGAAAAACACTTCTAAGAGGGAAGTTTACAGTAATACAGGCCTTCTTCAAGAAACAAGAAAAATCTCAAATAAACAACCTAACCTACCACTTAAAAGAATTAGAAAAAGAAGAAGAAACAAAGCCCAAAGTCAGCAGAAGGAAGGAAATAATAAAGATCAGAGAGGAAATAAGAAAAACAGCGATTAAAAAGAAAACAATAGAAAAGATCAATGAAACCAAGAGCTGTTTGGTTTTTTTTTTGTTTGTTTGTTTTTTTTTTTTTTGAAAAGATAAACAGAATTGAAAAATCTTTAGCAGGGCTCACCAAGAAGAAAAGAGAGAGGACCCAAATAAAAATAAGTAATGAAAAAGGAGAAATAACAACTGATACACAGAAACAAAAAATCATGAGGAGAGTATGAACCACAAATTGGACAACTGAGAAGAAATAAACAAATTTATAGAAACATACAACCTGCCAAGGCTGAACCAAGAAGAAACAGACAATTTGAATAAGCCATTCACTAGAAGTGAAATTGTATTTGTAATAATAATAAGTCCTAGCAAACAAAAGTTCACACCAAATGGTTTCACAGGGTAATTCTACCAAATACGAAAAAGAACTAATATCTATTTTTCTCAAACTATTCCAAAAAACTGAAGAAGAGGGAATACTCTCAAATTTATGCTACATGGCGACCATGATAAAGGGCATACCAGATAAAGACACTGCAAAAAAAGAAAATCCAGGAATAAAATCATGCATCTATGGTCAATTAATCTACAACAAATGAAACAATAATATACAATGGAGAAAAGACAGTCTCTTCAACATGTGGTGCTGGGAAAACTGAACAGCTATATGTAAAAGTATGAGATTAAAACATTCTCTTAGCACTATATACAAAAATAAACTCAAAATGAATTAAAGACTTAAATGTAAGACTGGAAACCATAAAACTCCCAGAAGAAAACAGGCAGAACACTCTTTGACATAAATTGTAGCAATATATATATATATATTTGGATCAGCCTCCTACGGCAAAAGAAAGAAAAACAGAAAGAAAGAAATGGGGTCTAATTAAACTTAAAAGCTTTTGCACAGCAAAGGAAACCACCAACAAAACAAAATGACAACCTACAGAACTGGAGAATATATTTGCAAATATTGTGACCAACAAGGGGTAAATATCCAAAAAACATAAAGAGCTCATATAACTCAATAATAAAAAAAACCCAACTCAATCATAAGATGGGCAAAAGTCCTGAACAGACACTTTTCCAAAGAAGAAATAGATGGCTAATAGGCACATGAAATGATGCTCATCACTGCTAACTATTAGAGAAATAGCTAAGACTTGGAAGCAACCCAAATGCCCATCAAAAGACAAATGGATAAAGAAGACATGGTATATATACAATGGACTTAAAAAAGAATGAAATTCTTCCATTTGCAACAACGTGAATGGACCTAGGGAATATTGTGTTTCATGAAAGAAGTCAGACAGAGAAAGACAAATATGGTATGATATCACTTATATGTGGAATCTAAAAAAAAATACAAATGCATGTATATGCAAAACAGAAGCAAACTCACAGATAAAGAAAACAAAACTCGTAGTTATCAAAGGGGAGAGGGAAGTGGGAAGGGATGGGATGAACAGATACAAACCACTATGTATAAAATAGGTTACCAACAAGGATACACTGTATAGCACAGGAATTAAAGCCATTATAATAATTTACAATGGAGTATAATCTGTAAAAATACAGAATCACTATATGTACACTTGACAGTAATATAATATTATGAATCAACTGTACTTCAATTAAAAATAAATTTATTTTTAAAAATGCAAATAAAATAAAATCATGAAAGGGAAAAGATACATGGAGTGAAGAACAGAAGAAATGGCATTTAGAGATGAATCCAGGAGTACAAGCTTCCAGTTGTCTGCCCCTAGTTGAAATCACATGGAGAACATTTAATTCTCCTACATGCAATCGCTGCCAACTAGGGAAGCTCAGTGAGCCTTGGCATCAGGTTTTCTATTTGGAGTCACTCATAAAGTATGCTGTGCCTGCATGACTGACCTCAGCTACTCAGACCCCAGTCCCCCAGAGGTCAAACTGATACAAGGTAGCCCAAAGCCTCAGGCATCAAAAACAGGTGTTTACCATAAATCACATTGCTAGCATAAGCTATCTGGCCTGGCTCAGAACAAACAAAAACACTCTTATTAGGCAGAATAGAGGTCATCTCCCAGGAGCCAAGCCATAGGACAGGCCTGAGGACCTTGGGAATGGGCAGGCCTGCTGAGTTAACCCTTTCCTATATTCATATAATTTACAAGGAAATGGAAATTAGGCTAATAGAAGAGCCCCAACAGCAACATGGAAGTGAGTAGATAGTGGAATGATAGCATAAAAGAGCAGAGAGAAAAAAGGGTGTCAACACAGAAGTATGTACCCAACAGATGCAAAAAAAAGTTTTAATAAAAATCATATGCACATCATAGCAAACTAGAAATAGGAAGAAGTTCTCAACCTAGGATGATGGTGGTCTTGAGTATTGTTTCTCAAAGCTTTTTGGTTTTTCTTAGAGAAGATGCATCTCCTGGCCCCCTTGTGGTTCAGTAAGTCCAAGTCACTATTCCAAGCCAACAAGTTTTGAGCAGAACTAATCAATGTCACTTCCAGGCCAGAACATTCAATTGTCAATGTAAGAAGACCTTCCAGAGCTTTCTTCCCCCCCCCCGGCATAGCTTTTTAGCAATATTCAAGATGGGGGCAGCTCTATCAGTGACAATGAGCAGGGCCCTAACTCAACCCAATGGAGGTATACAGCATGAACAAGAAATGAACCTTTATTATTTTAGTTGCTAAATTTTGGGGGTTGTTTGTCACCATAGTTTATCTTGCTTAGTACAAGTTACCTATAAAATAAGTCACAAAAGTTATAATCTTAACAGTGAAACTTTTTAAACAATTTTCCTTCAGATCTCATACAGAAAATATGTTGGACTGGAGGCCTTATCCAGGACAATGAGTGACAATTCACATGGAAGAAACAAATTTATTATTTGTAGATGATATGACTGTCTACATAGAAGATCTAAAAGAATCTACAGACATACACTAGCATTAGTAAGATGTAGCAGGATTCTGGCTATGCACAAATATATACAAATCATTTTGTATTGCTATACTCCATAAATAAAAAGTATAAAAAATGTAATTTACAAATAGACAATTCACGACAGCATCAAATAACATAATGTGCCTAGGAATGTGTCTAATAAAAAATGCAAGGTCATTCTAGTTAAAATGATAAAACTGTACTGAAAAATATTAAACAGCTAAATAAATTACAGAATGTATCATGCTTATGGAATGAAAGATTTAACAAAGATACTGTTTATAAAAATACAAAATTAGAGAAATAAATGACAGAAAACTTAGGATAATCATTACTTATGGGAGAGAGTGAATGGAACCATGGTGAGACTCTGGATTTTGGGGAGGACAGTATATGTAATGTTCTATTTCACTGTCTGCATGGTGAGCAGGCACAAGGGTACTTATCTATTTTTTTTCTTTAAACTATGCATCCTCTCTTTTTAATGAATGCTATATTTATATAAAGAGACAGCAGTTGAATTCCCAGATCTACTCTCCCAGTTCTTGTAAATGCTCTTCCCTAACTCAAGCAAACACTGTAGGATATTTTTTTTAAGTGAAAAGGGTATAACAGATGGTTTCCTTTCTGAGGAACTTCCAGAAGGTGAAGGGGAAGGTGTTGTAAAAATAAATGGTGCTGAAACTCCCAACTCTAAGAGACCTTTATCTTCCAGGCAAGAGAGTGAAAGATTTTGCCCTCTGCAGCCCAAAAGGAAAGAGCTAATGTTGCTGTTTCAAGTAAAAGGCTCAGCCAAATCACCTACAAAAAGTTTTAGTTGACAAGCCCCACCCAGGAACTAGAATGTACAATCAACTTTTTAGATTCATAATCTTAAACATAAGTAGAGAGTTAACTAATTAATACAATAGATAGAGAAAGAAAGAAAGAGAGGGAGAGAAGAAGTGAGGAGAAGAGGGGAGGGAAGGGGAGGGGAAGGGGGGAGGAGAGAGAGGAGAAGGAAAGAAGAAAATTAAAGAAAAGTGAATAGTGCTGCAATGAACATAGGAATGCTAATATCTCTTTGAGATACTGATTTCAATTCTTTTGGATAAATACCCATAAGTGGGATTGCTGAATCATACAGTAGTTCTAGTCTTAATTTTAAAAGGAGCTTCCATACTGTTTTCCAGAGCAGCTGCATCATTTCTGCATTTCCACCAACAGAGTACAAAGGTTCCAGTTTCTCCACAAGAAAGGAGCTGCTAATCCACGAGTATAAAATTTCAGTTATGCAAAATAAATAACTTCTAGAGATCTCCTGTACAATATTGTGCTTATAGATAATACTCAAAATCTGTTAAGAGGGTAGGTCTCATGTAAGTGTTCCTACCACAGTAAAACTAAAATAAATATAAACAAACAGACAAACAAAAGGAAAATTTGTATCATTTTAATAAATGGAAAATTATTATGTCATAAATAAAAGGTAAATCTAAAAACAAATACAATAAAACCATAGCAAAGTTACTGAATTTTTGAGTTTTGAGATATATATTTTTATTGAATTGTACTGACAATTTATTGGTAGATCAAGTTCGACTACAAATGACAAATTTAAAAGAAACTTTTGTTTGGGTTATCGAATTTAAAAAGTCTAACAAAATCATAAAGATCAAAATCAATAACATGGCGTTCAAAACTCTAAATTGACCAAATTTTTCTCATCATTCAGCTTTACCTTAAATCATCTTCCCACTTGTTTTCATCACTTCAGTTATGATGGCATTCCTTTAAGCCCTTGTAGTCTGGATGTAAGGATTAAGGGCTTTACACCAAGTCATCTTGAAACATCCTTCCTAATCTTCCTTACCTAGATAACTCTTACTTATCATTAAGATCTAAGATCAACTTTTAGTTCCTTAGAAAATCTTTCCATAACTCGACCAGGCCAAGGCTCCTCTCATAGGGTCTTGTGGTACCATGTATCTCTCCCTTTGTAACACTTGTCAGAGTTGTAATTTTCCCCTTGTGTCTGACTTCCCCACCAGACAGAAAGGCAGATCCCCTGTCTGCCTTTGCTAATAAAGAATGCCTTTGCTGGACTCATTAGTACTAGATACAGCTGAGGAATGAATATCTGAGTTTGAGGGCAGAACAATAGAAACTTCCCATTCTGAAAAGCAAAGAGAAAAAAAGACTGAAAAAAAAAAAAAAAAAACCCCAGAAGAGAATATTCAAGAACTGCGGGACAACTAAAAAGGTATGACATATACATAACTGGAATTCTAGAAGGAAAAGAAACAGAGAGAAGGAACAGAAGCAACGTTTGAAGTAGTAATGACTAAGAGTTTTCCAAAATTAATGTCACACATCAAACCACAGATCCAGGAATCAAAGAGAACACCAGGCAGGATAAGTGTCCAAAAAACTATGTCTAAGTATATCATACTTGTACATTAGAAAATCAAACAGAAGGAAAATATCTTGAAAGTAGCCAGAGGGAAAAACACCTTACCTATAGAAAAGCAAAGATAAGAATTACTGACTTCTGTCAGAAACCATTTAAGCAAGAAAAGAGCAAAGTTAAATATTTCAAGTACTGAGAGAAGAAAACCACTAACCTAGAGTTCAGTACCCTGTGAAATTATCCTTCAAAAGTGAGGGAGAAATGCAGATTTTCTCTAACAAACAAAAATTGAGGGAATTTGTTGCCAGTAGGCCTGCTTGCAAGAAATATTAATAAAAGTTTCCCAGGGAGAAGGAAAATGAATATAGGTCAGAAACTTTTACCTACATAAAGAAAGGAAGAGTATGGAGAATAAGTAAGTGAAGATAAACTTTTTTAAATTGAAAAATCAGTTGTCAATTAAAATAAAAAATCAAGTAAAAACCAATTCATAAATGATCTAACAAATAATAGTTGTTCAAAATAATAATAGCAACAATATATTCAATTAGGTATGCTTATCTGTATATATCTTATGTGTATATGTACATATCCTTATGCATAATAAAACAAATGACAGCAATAATACAAGAAATGGGAGAAATGAATTTGGATTAATTTGTTATTGTACTATGCTTGATGTGGATAGGTTTATTTAAAAGTGGACTTGGATTTGTTGTAAATATACGTTGAAAACACTAGGGCAACTACTAAAAAAAGTAAAGAAGTATAACCAATGTGCTAAACAAGAAAGCAGAGAAAATGTAATCAGGTAAAATGCTCAATTAAAACTGCAAAAGGCTCTGGGGGTGGGAAGGGGTAAACTGGGAGCTTGAGATTTGCAGATACTGACTGGTATATATAAAATAGGTGAACAACTTTATACTGTATAGCACAGGGGAATATATTCAATATCTTGTAGTAGCTTATGGTGAAAAAGAATATGAAAATGAATATATGTATGTTCATGTATGACTGAAGCATTGTGCTGTACACCAGAAATTGACACAACACTGTAAACTGACTATACCTCAATTAAAAAAACTGCAAAAGGCTCAATTAAAACTTCCTAATTTTTTGGAAGACAAAAACAGGAACAAAGAACAAGGGCAAGAAACAGAAACAGTAGCAAATATGCTGAATATTAACCAAAATGTATTACTAATCACATTGAATGTCAATGGCCTAAATGAACCAAATAAACCAATTTAAAGACACAGATATCAGAGTGAATCAAAAAACACAATCCAACTATATGTTGTTTACAAGAAAAACACTTTAAATATAAGTACATACATAGATGAAAAGTAAATGGAGATTACATATATATACTGCATCTTCTTTATCCATTCATCTATTGATGTGTACTTAGGATGCTTCCATATCTTGGCAATTATAAATAATGTTGCTGTTAATAGCAGGGTGTATGTATCTTTTTTAATTAATATTTATTTTGCGGATGGCTTTATTCCTTTGATAACTACATAAGTTTAAAAGGCTAAAGCTCTAAACATTCCTAGAAACAATGAATAGTACATATATGTAAATTTTTAAATATGTGCAGTAAAAAAAGTAAGTGGAGAAAGATATAACATGCTAATACTAATCAAAAGAATGTGGGAGTACCTATATTAATTTCAGATAAAGCAAATGCCAAAAAAAGTTATAAAGGGTAAAAGCTTGGCATTATCTAATGATAAATAGGTCAGTTCTCCATGAAGACATAAAAATTCTTAATGTGTCTGTGCCTAACCAAAGAGCATCAAACTACATAAGGCAAAAATGGATAGAACAGAGGAGAAAGATATAAATCTATTATCATACTTGAAGACTTTAAAACCCTCTCTCAGAAACATACAGATCCAGCAGGCAGAAAATAAGTAAAGATGTAACTGAACTCAACAGCACCATCAATCAACTGGATACAACAGACATCTACAGACTATTTCATTCAACAACAGCTGATTACACATTTTTCTCAAGCTCACATAACACATTCTCCAAGACAGATCACATTCTAGGCAATAAAACATATCTTAACAAGTTTAAAATAATAGAAATCATACAATATCCGCTAATAGACCACAACAGAATTAAACAAGAAATTGATAATAAAAAGACAGCTTGAAAATCCCCAAATACATAGAGATTTAAAAAAAAAACACTTACAAATGACACATGGGTCAAAGAAGAAATCTCAAGACAACTTTTAAAATATTTTGAACTAAATGAAAATTAAGACACAACCTACTAAAATTTGTGGGATACAGCAAAAGCCGTTAAAGGGAAACTGATAGCACTGCAATACCTATTAGAAAAGAAGAAAGATCTAAAATAATCTATGTTTCCACATTAGGAAAATAGAAAAAAGGGAAAATTAAATCGAAAGTAACCAGAAGAAAAGAAATAATAAGAATTAGAGCAAAAATCAATGAAATTGTAAAGAGAAAAAGAATAGAGAAAATAAACAAAAACTGTAGCTGATTATTTAAAAAGATCAATAAAATTGCCTCCAGCAAGGCTAACTAAGAACAAAAGGAGAAATGACACGTTACTACTATCAGAAATGAAAAAGAAGACAGCACTAGAGAGCCCATGAAATTTAAAAGGTTGATAAAGGAATACTATGAACAACTTTAAGCTTACAAATTTTATAACTTAAATGAAATAAACCAGTTACTTGAAAGGCACAATTGTCTAAAATGTACAAAGGAAGAAACAGACAATCTGAATAGCCCTTTATCTATTAATGATATTGAATCTATAATTAATAACTTTCCAAAACAGAAAGCACCAGGCCCAGACGGAGTCAATGGGGAATTCCAACAAACATTTAAGGAAGAAGTACCACCAATTCTGTACAATCTCTTTCAGAGGACAGAAGCAGAAAGGACACTTCCTAACTTATTCTACAAGGCCAGCATTATCCTAATACTGACACTAGATAAAGACATTACAAGTAAGAAAACTGCAGACCAATATCTCTCATGAACATAGATGTAAAAATCTTCAGCAAAATATCAGCAAACCAAATGCAACAATGCATAAAAGAATTATACACCAAGACGAAGCGGGATTTAATCCAGGTATGCAAGGCTGGCTTATCATTAAAAAATCAATTAATGCAACCTACCTATCATATCACCCAGATAAGGAAGAAAAACTACATGGCCATATCAATAGATGCAGGAAAAGCATCTGACAAAATATAACGTCCATTCATGATAAAAACTCTCAGTAAACTAGGAATAGAGGGAAACTTCCTCAACTTACTAAAAAGTATCAGTAAAAAACCTAAGGTAACATCATACTTAATGGTGAAAAACTTGAAACTTTCTCCCTAAGATCAAGTACAAGGCAAGGATGTTGCATCTCACCACTGCTTTTCAACATCGTACTGGAAGTCTTTGCTAATGCAGTAAGACCAGAAAGGAAATAAAAGATATACAGAGTGTGAAGGAAGGTATAAAACTGCCATTATTTGCAGATGACATGATTGTCTACATAGAAAATCCAAAAGAATCAACAACAAAAAAAACCTCCTGGAGCTAATAAGCAATTACAGCAAGGTTGCAGGATACAAAGTTAATATACAAAAGTCAACTGCTTTCCCATAAAACCAGCAATGAACAATTATAATTTGAAATTAAAACACATTACCATTTATATTAGTACCTCCAAAATGAACTATTTAGGTATAAATCTAACAAAATATATAGCATATCTATATAAGAAAAACTATAAAATTCTGAAAAAGATATCAAAAAAGAATTAAATAAATAGAGATATATTCCATAGTCATGGTTAAGAAGACTCAATGTTGTCAAAATTGCAATTCTCCACAACTTAATCTATAGATTTAACGCAATCCCAATAAATATGCCAGCGAGTATTTTTGTGGATTCTACCAAACTGATTCTAAAGTTTATATGGAGAGGCAAAAGACCCAGAATAGCCAACACAGTATTGAAGGAGAAGAATAAAGTCAAAGAACTGACACTATCCAACCTTAAGGTTATTTATAAAGCCACAGTAATCAAGACAGTGTGATATTGGTGAAAAATAGGACAAATGGATCAATGAATCACTATGTACACCAGAAACTGGCACAATATTGTAAATTGACTATAATTTAATTTAAAAAATAAAAATTCCTATATTAAAAAAATCAGTGGTTGTCAGAGGTGGGTGAGGGGAGATGAATAAGTAGAGTACATAGGATACTTAGGGCAGTGAAAATACTCTGTATGATATTATAATTGCAAGCATACCTTGTTTTATTGCTCTTCGCTTTACTGCAGTTTGAACATACTGTGTTTTTTAATACAACTTTAAGATTTGTGGCAATTCTGTGCCCAGCAAGCCTACTGGCACCATTTTTCCAACGGCATTTGCTCACTTCATGTCTCTGTGTTACATTTTGGTAATTCTCACATATTTCATGTGTTTTCATTATTATTATATTTATTATGGTGATTAGTGATCAGTGATCTTTTGATGTTACTATCATAATTGTTGTGGCACTTTTTAGCAATAAAGTATTTTTTAATTAAGATATTTACTTTTTTGATGTAATGCTATTACACACTTAATAGACTACAGTGTAGTTTAAACATAATTTTAGGGAAACCAAAAAATTTGTGGCTCACTTTATTGTGATATTCACTTTATTGCTGTGGTCTGGAACTGAACCTGCAATATCTCTGAGGTCTGCCTGCATGTCATTATACTTTTATCCAAACCCAAAGAATGTACAACACCAAGAATGACCCTAATTTAAACTATGGACTTTGGGTGATTATGATACATCATTGGAGGCTCATCCTTGGTAAAACATAAACCATCCTGGTGAATGATGTTGATTATGGTGGTGGCTATGCATGTGTGGGACTAGGGAGTATATGAGAAATTTCAATTTTGCTATAAACTTAAAACTTCTCTAAAATTTTTAAAAATTTTTTCAAAAAGTAAAAGGATGTAAAAGTATATACCATGCTAACAACAGTCAAAAGAAAGCTGGAGTAGCTATACTAATATCAGACAAAGTAGATTTCCATGCAAAGAATATTACCAGGGATAAGGAAGATCTTTCATAATGATAAAGGTGTGAATTAATCAAGAGGATATAACAACCTAAACACTCTAAATGTTTATATACCTAGTAACAGAGCTTCAAAATATGTGAAACAAAAAAGGATGTACTAAAAGAAGACACAGACAAATCCACCATTTTACTAAGAGATTTCAATACCTCTTAATAATCAATAGACCAAGTAGGCAAAAAAATTAGCAAGAATATTGTCAACTTGAACATCACTATCAATTAACCTAAACTGATTGACATTTATAGACCATTTTATCCAACAAAAACAGAACACACATTATTCTTAAGTGCACACAGAACATTCACCAAAATAAATCATATGGGTTATAAAACATGTCTCAATAAATTTTAAAAGATGCTAGGCATACAAAGTGTGGTCTTAGACTACACTGGAATTAACTTAGAAATCTGTAACAGAAAGATCTCTGGAAATTTTTCAAATATTTGGACAAGCAACAGCATACTTCTAAACAGCCATGGATCAAAGAATAAATAAACAGGGAAAGTGGAAAGTATTTGAACTGCATAAAAATGAAAACACAGCATGTCAAAATTTGTGTAGTAGTTGAGGGAAATCTGTAGCATTAAGCACCTATATTAGAAGAGAAGAAAGGTCTTGTATCACTTTAAGAAAGTAAAAAAAGAAAAGCAAATTAAACCCAAAGCAGCAGACAAAATAAAATAAAATCTGAGCAGACATAAGTAAAATAGAAAATAGAAAAACAACAGAGAAAAATCAATGAAACCAAATGTCTAGACAGATTGATTAGGGAAAAAAAAAGGAAGACACAAATTACCAATATCAGGAATGAATAAGGTTATGTCACTACAGATGCCAACATAGTAAAGAATAATAAGAGAATATTGTAAATATTTGACAATAAACTTGAATAAATTTACAGAAAATGGATAAATTCATAAAAATACACAAACTACCAAAGTTCATTCAAGCATAAATAGGTAAGTTGCATAGCCCTAAGGAGTCTGTAACTGTGGCTTATTTCCTTCCAACAAAGAAAACTCAAGGCCTAGATGGCTTCACTAGCGAATTCTACCAAATATTTAAGGCAGAAATAATACTATCTCTTTTCTAGAAAATTGAAGAAGGAGAAGTTATTTCCCAGTTTGTTCTGTGAGCCTATACATACACATACCTAGATATACATCAAAAGAAAATAAAATCAGACTCTCATGAACATTGATCCAAAAATTCTAAAAAAAATTTTAAGCAAATCAGATTCAACAATATATAAAAAGAAAAATACAACACAACTAAGTGTGGTTTATCCCAGGATGCATAGTTGGTTTAATATTAGAACATCAGTCAATATATTACACTTAATTCACAATCATTATCAATTCACCATATTAACAAATAGAAAAAGAAAAACCCTGTGATCACCTTAACAGACACAGAAAGTGCATTTGGCAAAAATCCAACATCTATTCCTGATAAAAATCTCTCAAGCATGTTAGGAGTAGAAGGAAACTTCAGAGTACAGAAACAAGGCAAGGATGTCTGCTCTCCTCACTGCTCTTACTCAAAATTGTACAGAAGGGCTGAGCTACTGCAACTATGCAGGGGCAAAAAGGCATCCAGATTGGAGAGGAAGAAGTAAAACTGTTTTTATTCATAGATGACACAATTTCCTGTGGTCTAATGGAAACTTAGGGAAAACAACTACTAGGGCTAATAAGTTTAGCAAGTTTGCAGTATCTTTGTTATGAACTGAGTGTTTGTGTCCTAAAAAAATTCGTATGTTGAAGTCATAATCCCCAATCAGACTATATTTAGAGTAAGGGTCTATGAGAGGGCAATATAAGTTCTAAAGGTGAGGCCCAAATCTGAGAGGTCTGGTGCCCTCATAAGAAAAGGAAGAAACACAAGAGCTCTCTTTGTGCAAAGAGAGAAAAGGCCATGTGAAGTCATAGAAAGATGGTGGTCATCTACAAGCCAGGAAGACAGCCCTCAGGGAACTGACAGCAACTTGGTCTTGGACTTCCCAGCCTCCAGAACTGTCAGAAAATAAATTTCTGTTGTTTAAGCCACCCACTCTATGGTATTTCGTGATGGAAGCTCAAGAAGACTAACATAACAGTCAATAACAAAAAGGAATGTTTCTATATGCTAGCAATGAATAGTCAGAAATTAAAATGAAAACTACCATTTATAATAGCATCAAAATATGAAACACTGAAGTTAGGTGAGAAATAGTGACATCAGGTGGGAATAATGATCTGTACAGTAAAAACTACAAGATATTTCTGAGAGACATTAAAGAAGGCCTAAATAAATGGACAGACACCAATATTGTTACAATATTAACTATCCTCAAATTAATCTATGAATTCAGTGCAATCCTAATCAAAATCCCATCAGGTTTTTTTTTTTGGTAGAAACTGATCAGCTTATTTTAATATTCATATAAAAATTCAAAGGATCTAGAATAGCCAAAACAACTGAAAAAGAACAACAAAGTTAGAGGGCTAACACTATCTGATTTCAAGAATTATTATAGTGCCACATTGTTCAATACTGCATGGTACTGGCATAAGGATAGAAAAGTAGATGAATGGAATAATATAAAGAATTCAGACACAGAACTATACCTATGTATAGATATCCGTTTTTCAGCAAAAGTACAAAGGCAATACAGTAAAGAATACTATTTCCACTAATGGTGCTAGGATAACTGAATGTCCATATGCAAAAAAATGAACTCAAATCCATAATCATATATAAAAATTAACTCGCAGGCATAAATGTAGAACTTTAAACTATAAAACTTCTAGAAGAAAACAGAGAAATTCTTTGTGATTTCAGGTTAGGCAAAGATTTCTTAGTTATGACAACATCTCATTAAAAAATTGACCAGTTGGACTTTATCAAAGTTAAAAACTTAGGTTCCTCAAATGACACTGTTTCACAAGAAACTACAAATCGTATGATTCCATTCATATGAAATGCCCAGAAAAGGCAACTCTAGAGACATAAAGTAGATGAGTATTTCCCTCAGGCTGGGCAGAGAACAGGGCTTAGCTGTAAATGGGCACGAGGGATGAAGATGTTCTAAAACTGACATAAGGTGATGGTTGAACTTCATAAATTTACTAAAAAATCACTGAATTGTAACCCTGAAAGGGTGAATTTTATGATATGTAAAATATACTGCATAAAAGCTCTTTTTTTTAAGATGGTGGAGAGTGTGAAAAAACAAGGCACAGGCTAGAAGCATATCTTTCAAAGTATAAATCTGATAAAAGATTTGCATCCAGAATATACAAAGAACTCTCAGATCCTACAATGAGGAAAATCAACCATTTTTTTTTTAATGGGCAAAAGATTGGAACAGATACATCACCAAAGAAGACATACAGATGGCAAATAAGTACATGAAAAAGTGATCAACATCATTAGTCATTAGAGGAATGCAAATTAAAACCACAATAAGATATCACTTCATATCCATCAGTATGGTAAAGATTAAAAGACCGACCATACTAATTGTTGGATGCAAAGAAACAACTCTAAAACACAGCTAATCGAAATGTAAGATGGTACAACCACTTTGAAAAACAGCTTTGCAATTTCTACTCCCAGATATTTACACAACAGGAAAGAAAATATATATCCATACTGTAAAAGGAAAAGTATTCTGATACTTGTTAAAACAATAAGGAAGACTTTATTGAAGACTATCGAAATATGGGTATTGCAATAGGGGTGACAGATCAGGTCTAACTCCAAATACAGAAAAGACAGCTGGGGATTTATAGCCAATGAGCAGAGTGAGGGCATCAGAGGTTGAGAAACTGCTAAGAGGAGACATCAAGGGTAAGGGGATTCTTGCTAAACTGATCTGTGAAACTGTGATTTATAATAAGAAATCTATCTTTGGTTTTGTCCCCATTTCTGGAATTGAGCTCCTAAAATGCTTGGAATCTCCTAAGTGATGAGAGCAACAAAGGTGTCTTTTGTTACATCAATAAGGTGACTTCTGGACTGCACTTAAGGATGGGGGCTGGTTACCAGGGGAACCAACTATGTGATTAGAGGGTTGGAAATTTCAGGCCCAACCCATAACCTCCAGGGAGGAGAGAGAAGTTAGAGATTGAACTAATCACCAATGGCCATTGATTAAATCCATCACATCTACCTAATGAAGCCTCCATAAAACCCCAAAAGGATGGAATTCAGAGAGCTTCTGGGTTGGTGAGATTTGGGGAGAGTGGCACTCCGGAAGAAAGCATGGAAACTCTGAACCCTTTCCCCATACCCTGTCCAATGCATCTCTTCCATCTGGCTGGTCCTGAATTATATCCTTTCATAACGAACCAGTAATCTAGTAAGTAAAATGTTTTTCTGAGCTCTCTGAGCTGCTCTAGCAAATTAATCGAACCCCAGGAGAGGGTCATGGGAACCTCTGATTTATAGCCAGTCAATCAGAAGTAAAGGTAATAACCTAGAATTGTGACTGGAGTCTGAAGTCCAAGGAGGGAGATCATAGGAACCTCCAATTTGTGGCCGGCCTGTCAAAAACACAGGTAATAACCTGGGCTTGTAATTGGTGTCTGAAGTGGAAAGTGTTCTTCTGGGACTGAGCCCTTTACCTGTGGAATCTGATGCTATCTCTTGGTGGACAGTATCAGAACCAAGTTGAATTCTAGGACACCCAGCGGGCTCCCGGTGCACTGCTTGTTAGAGGTGTGGGGAAATCCTCCCCACCACACACTCATTGAAACTGGGTCCAGGAACCAAATTAGATTTAACATGTCAGAGTGCTAAAGGTAGTCAGGGTGATCAGACATCAGGAATGGAAGATTCTCTCTTAACTGACTTAGCAGAATTCTTGCTAAAGCTGTATTCCAGGATGCACATAGAAGCCCAAGGTCAAGGCCTAGTTGAGAAGAGGGCTCAGAAGAGCCTAAAGTTTGATCAAGGGGAGATTATTTGTCAATACAAATACTTGTACATAAATGTTCCTAGCAGCTAAACAACCTGAATGTCCATGAATAGGTGACTAGATAAATAATTTTCTGTATACCATGCAATGGAATACTATGTAGCAATAAAAAGGAATAAACTATTGATAACATGGCTGAATTTCAAAATAATTATGCTGAGTGAAAAAAGTCAGACCAAAAAAATCCCTTTCTCTTTGTCTCTCTCTCCCTTTCTCATGACTCCAAAATTCTAGAACACGTAAACCAATCTATAATGACCGTAACTAGATCAGTAGTTGCTCACTATTGTAAGGGGGTGGGGTGGGGCAGGAAGAAAGAAATTATAAAATGGTAGGAGGAAACTTTTGGTGATGGATATTTTCACTATCTTGATTGTGGTAGTGGATTCACAGGTGCATACATATGTGAAAATTTTCAAATTGCACACTTTAAATATGTGCAGTTTACTTCATGTCAATTATATCTCAATAAAGTTTTTTTTTTTAAGTAGTAGTTCCCAGTTTCAGCTGGGGTCTCAACAATGTGCTGTATAATCTTGGGTTTCCCTATTTTAAACTATTTTTACTTTCCTTAAGCCTCTTTATTCTCTCTCCTTCTCTGGAGATTATCCCTCAAACTGCCTCTAGCCTCAGCCTTTTTCAATCTGTTCTCCATGCCTGGAACCAAAATAAATTTTATACAAGAGCATCGGGTATCTCCTGTTTACAATCCTTTACCAGCTCCCCTTAATAAGGATTATAAGACCCTTTACAATCTTGGTCCCTGTTTACCTTTACAATCTCATCTCCACCTTTCTCCTCACCACCCAACTTCACCCTGAAAACATCTAGCGACAATGAACCACTACATATCAGTAAGTTCTGCCTCTTTCTTTTTTCTCTGCCTCTTTCTTGTCTTACTCTTTCTCTCTGTCTTTTTTGTCTGCCCCCTCCCCCCTCTTTCCCCCTCTCTCTTTATGTTTTCCTCTCTTTTTCTGCTCATCCTCTCCCTCTACTCCCACCCAAACCTCCATGGCTCATAGAGTCTTGAGTTTTATATCTTCTTTATTAATGGAGCTTACAACTTCCATATAGTACTTTCATTCTAACACAACAAGGTTGATAGCCACATTTTTTTTACGTACAGACAAAAACTGAGTTTAGGGACAAAGTAGGATAATACTGTTTATTCTAGTTATTTAATATCCCCAGGTCCCAATGACGCTAAGTGTTTTTGCTGTGGCAGCCTAATATCCTTTAACTGGAATTGTAGCTGATAGCCAATTCCACATATAGATGCTATTATCTTCCACTAAGTTACAAATTTCTCAAAGTATCTCTAATATAACAGTAATTATTTCTTTTAGTAATTGAAGGAAAATGTGAAAATACTACCTCATTTGAAGAATTTTCTTGCACACTTGACACAGGAACGATTTCATCTGAGTTAACGTAATTGCTGACATTTGGAAATAGTTCTTCAGAAGATGCTTTCTGCACTGAGGACAAATCAATCTACAAAAGAATATATTACTCTTTTGTAGAAGTTAAATGTTGCAAAAACAATTATTTTTAAGCAATTAAAGGAAAGTTGACCTATTCTCTCAATAGAAGCATTTTCTTGTGAACTTGACATATGAACAATTTGATCTGCATTAATATAATTGCTTCTTCAAAAGACGTATGTTTAACTGGGAACAAATCAATCTATAAAGAATAATATAAGGCTCTTAAGCTTTAAAATAATTTTTTAAATAAAAATATTTGTTTGCTAAAGTATCATGTAATTTACATATATCAAGTGCCTATCAAATGAAATTCATCCACCCAGCAACTACATTTCATGGAATAACTTCCCTTGCACTTCCCTTAAATGTCAGCCTTCCCCGGCATTCTGCTCCTGCCTTCTTTTTGCCTACCAACTGAACACCAGAGATTTTAAAATCCCTATCTTTTTTGTGAGCATTATATCCATATCACTATCAGGTTACTTAAATCACCACATATTTCTATATCAAATTCAAAATATTTAAAACCAAATCAGGATCCATACTCTTTAGGTTGGGACTCCAAAAAGCTTTGTCATGTTATCCAGCTAGGTCTGACTAGAGTAATCTGGCCTGAACCTACGCTACACTACATGCATATGTGACCAGAATGAATTATCAGCTGTGCTGGGTGGGAAGTGGGAGTATCTGCCCTTGCCTAGCTCTTCTTCCTTATAGGAGGACAGAACAACTTCACGCCTAACCATGTACATCTTGAAACAGTGTTAGGAAGGTCACAATAAAGTGAGACCCTGGAAAATGAAAATCTCCCAAAGTCCTTGAGTCAACTGGCTTCCTTTCAGGGTGGCCAGCCAAGGACTGACAGCTTGGAACTGAGGGAGATCTACATGCCTCATTTGGTGGCAGCAACCTGTGGAATGAACCAAAGGGCAATTAGTCTCAGATTCATTTGGTAACAAAATAGACTTTAAAATGCTAAGCCAATAAGTCTTCTCAAAAGTATTTTTATTTATTAAAAGACACTGTTATATCCACAGAATGGAGAAAATATTTGCAAATCATTTATTTGATAAGGGTCTAGTAACTAGAACGTATAAAGAACACTTACAACTCAACAATAAAAAGACAACCTAATTTTAAAATGGGCAAAAGATATGAGAAGACATTTCTTCAAAGAAGATATACAAAGAACCAATACAACTGTAAAATTACAATAAGGTACTATTTCACACTCAAAAAGAGGGATGATAGTAAGTGTTGGTGAGAATACAGACAAATCAAAACACTCACACACTGCTGCTGGGAATGTAAAATTGTTCAATCACTTTGGAAAAGAATCAAGCAGTTCCTCTAATGATTAACCATAGAGTTAACCATATAACTCAGAAATTTTACTTCTAAGTACTATCCAAGAGAAATGAAAACATATATCCACACAAAAGCTTGTACCTGAATGTTTACAGCAGCATTAGTCAAAATAGCCCAAATGGCCAAGAACACAATGGAATATTTGGCCATGAAAAGGAAAGAAGAACTGACACATCATATGACATGGATGAATGTTGAAAACATTATGCTAAGTAAAAGAAATCAGTCACAAAGATTTTATTCATACAAGATGTCCAGTAAATCTATAGAGACGGAAAGTAGATTGATGGCTGTTTGGGGCCAGATACTGGAATGGAGGAATAAGGGGGTAATAGCAATGGTTAAAGCGAATGGGGTTTATTTTTGAGGTGATAAAAATGTTCTAAAAATTGACTATGGTAATGATAGCACATTTTTGTGAATACACCAAAACCACAGAATTTTATACTCTAAATAGGTAAATTGTACCTCAGTAAAACTGTTTTTTAAATCCACTACAAAAAAAGTGTTACATGTAATCGATTCATTCCATCTCCACTTCTAGGCATATACTCGAGAAAAGTGAAAACATATATTCATATAAAAACTTGTATATGAATGTTCATAGCATTATTATTCATCCAAATGCTCATAAACGGATGAATCAGTAAATAAAATGTGGTGTATCCTTACAATAGGATATTATTCAGTCATAAATAAGGAACAGAATACTGATATATGCTGTTAACATGGATAAATCTTAAAAACATTATGGTAAGTGAAAGCCAGACACAGAAGACCAAATATTGTATGAAACCATTTATATGAAATAGCCACAATAAGCAAACCTAAAGAGACAAAATAGATTAGTAATTTCCAGGAGCTAGAGGGTAAGATTGGGGGAATGGTAAGTGTCTGTTAAGGGGGTGATTAAAAATGTTCTTAAATTAGATTGTGATAATGGTTGCACAACCTTATGAGTATACCAGAAGTCACTGAATTTCCACTTTGGCAAGGTGAACTTTATAAAATGTGAACTATAGCTCAATTTTTAAAAGATGTCAGTATTTATAAAATAGTCACTAATTAGTTTTATGGGGGAAAAACTCCTTTTTAAAAATTTATCTATCTATTTATCTATCTATCTATGTTTTAACCCAAAATATCAAACAAAAATGAATAAAAAAATAAAGCATTCATTTTCTGGAAAAGGTATTAATCTTTAGAACACTATAAAGATTGTGAGCAGAGTGTTCACAGAAACCTTTTCCCCATCTTGAAAAAACTGATCTTTGGCTAACTCTCTAGCTCTGCTCCACAAGGAATCTGATAAAGGTAAGAATGTCCACTGTATTACTATACAACAATGCTTAGGGCAAAAATGGTATCTGATTGATAAATTGCATCTGGACAGGGAGCAGCTATAAATGCACCAGAAGTAAAAGTACTTTAAGTAAATAAATACTATTAAAGGCACCATATTTTGGGTTTCCTGACTCTTGTAATTAGGGATGTCCCTCTAGGGGACACTGGAAGCTATGTCCATGTGTTATTACAAAAGATATTGGACCTCATCTCCTTGTACATGAGCTGTCCCCAGACTGCTATGTATGTTACTACATGGACTTCTGTGAGGACTGCTCCCAATGATGAGGAATACTTGATTCTGCTCCACTTGAAAGCTGTATTCCTGTCATTTAGTTGAACCTAAGAACTCTGGTTGGGTAAGATGTATTCATTAGATTCTTACAAGAAGACAAAGGGAGAAAGCTTCATAACACTGCATTTCCAAATGATTTTTTGGATATGACACAAAAGCACACCCAACAACAACAACAAAAAGGATAAACAGGATTACATATATTAAAAACTTTTGTGCATCACAAGACATTATCAAAAGAATGAAAAGGTAATTCACAGAATGGGAGAAGATATTTGCAAACCATATAGCTGATGAGGGGTTAATATCTAGAATATATAAAGAACTACAACTCAACAGAAAAATAAACAATCTGATTTTTAAAATAAGCAAAGGACTTGAACAGACATTTCTCAAAAGAAGATATTAAAAACGGCCAATCATTATGTGAAAAGGTGTTCAACAACAGTATTTTTATTTTGGGGAAATAAAAATCAAAACCACAATGAGGAACCATGTCACACCTCTGCAGATGGCTATCATTTAAAAAAAAACCAACACACAGAATATAACAAGTGTTGGCAAGGATGTTGAGAAATTGGAACCCTAGTGCATTGTTGGTGAGAATGAAAAATAGTGCATCCAGTATGAAAAATAGGAAAATGGTTGCTCAAAAAGTTAAAATGAGAATTCCCATATGATCCAGCAATTCCACTTCAAAATATATACCCAAAAGAATTGAAAGCAGTGTCACAAAAAGATACTTGCATACCCATGTTCAGAGCGACATTACTTACAATAGCCAAAAGATGGAAGCAACTGAAATGTCCATCGAGAGATGAATGGATAAATAAAATGTAGGATATTCATGCAATGGAATATTATTCAGCCTTAAAAGGAAAGGCAATTCTAATACATGCTACAACATAGATGAACCTTGAAGACATTATGCTAAGTGAAATAAGCCAGTCACAAAAAAGACAAATACTGTATGACTCCTTTATATAAAGTACCTAGAATAGTCAAATACACAGAGACAAAGTACAACAGAGGTTGCCAGGGACTGGAGGAGGGAGGAATGACGAATCATTTTTTAATGGGTATAAAATTTCATTTTTGCTAGATAAAAAAAGTTCCAGATATGGACAGAGGTAATAGTTGCCCAACAATGTGAATGTACTTGAACCGTACATTTTTTTTAACATTTTTTACTGATTTATAATCATTTTACAATGTTGTGTCAAATTCCAGTGTAGAGCACAATTTTTCAGTTATACATGAACATATATATATTCATTGTCACATTTTTTTTTCTGTGAGCTACCATAAGGAACCATACATTAAAACAGTTAAAATGGCAAATTTCACATTGTGTATATTTTGCCACAATTAAAAAAATTTTTAAAGAAGAACCCTGACTGGTGCCTCAGTATTCTTTCTTTTATGTACAGTAGTAAAAGAGTACTTCCAGTGAAAGTGTGTTTATGCAACAGAAAATACAGACATTATTGTCTAAGTGCAATATTCCCCTGGCCTGACAAAAACAGAATAATGGGGAGAACAGGGAGCCTGAAAATAGATACTACAAGTGCCAAATGCTAATAGTACTTACCACTAAACCAGCTGTTTGCGAAGATGGAGTACTTGTTAACAGGCCTCTGCTTTTCTTATCAGAAGTACTGGGATTTGTGTCCTATCAATATTTTGTGAGATAGAGGATTGAAAAGCAGAAACAGAAAACTACTTTAATACAGTAAAAAACAAAATTTAAAAACAATATACTAGATCATAATTGTCATAGTAATAAAATTTTAATCTGCTAATTAAATTTTAAACCACTAGACAGGTAACTAAAGAATATTCTGGCTTGAGCTAGGTCAAACAACTTCCAAGAAAACTCTATGTGGTGCAACTGATAAATCTCTTTGAATAGATGTCATTATATGCTGTCCAGTCTGGACCCAAACTCATAAAGCCTGAACATCATAGTGGTGTTAGGTTTCTTTTTTCTTTCTTTCCTCTTTTCTTTCTTTCATTCTTTACTTTTTTACTGGCTTAAAATGGCTTAAACTAGTTGTTCAAGACATAATCCGGAATATGTATTAGGAAGATTTTATCTAAAAAATTTTATGGGTATACTTACCTAGTATACTAAATATGTAAGTGCTGTAAATTATTAGTTATGTAACCTTTTAATTTCTTTATTTGAACAATAGGGATTATCCTACCCTAAGGATTGCCATGCAACAGTTATAAATAATACACGTAAAGAGAACCTAGGGTGTCTGGAGGGTAGGAGATACTCAATGATAGCTGTAATTATTATCACTGTGGCAGCCATGAAGGTGCTCTGCTCAGGTCTCCTTCAACAAAGAACTTGCTGTTCCACTGCATTGAGTACAGTTAGCTAATAGCCCCCAGCTACAACATCTTTAGAATCTGCTTCAGCTTTCAGGCTGAGGCTATCATCTTCTTGGGCAAGCCTCAGCCAACATCCCAGCATAGCAGCCCAACATAAGATAAGATTCCTATAATGGACAATCTTTGCTCCAGACCACCCCACTGGGAGAGCTTCTGCCAGATTTGCATTGAAGACTGAGGCTATTTCAGCCTAATCCTGCTTCCTTCCAGCTTTCCTTTCTTAGGTATTACTCGCTTTAAGATGCTACTTGAAATTTTAATTCTCTTGCAACAACCATTTCCCAGTGGTCCCAAGTGACATAGTTGTCAACTGACAGTTCATTTTAAAAACATCTGCCTGTATATAGGTGTAAGTATACAGCTTCTGTGCATTTTCCCCCTAAATTTGTTAAGAAATTATGTATATCTAAATCTTCCCAATAAGTACATTTTCTTCTTAGAGTCTTTCTAATAATTGGTTAATAAAAGGCCAGTGCCTACCAACGCAGATTTGACAGGTCGAGGCAGCAGAACTCTGGTAACTGATCTAACTGCATTGCTTTCAACATCAGACCTCTGGTGAGATGAGGGAACCTTGATTTTTAGATGATGAGAACTTAATTTTGCTTCAAAATTCGTATCTCTAGGTTCAGGATCTTTTTCAGGCTGAAACAAATTCATAACCATAAAACATTTCACAGTGCTATAAAAACATTTGTAGCACATTTCAGATTTTTATTGTTTTATATATATATATATATGTTATAATTGTTATAATTAAAATAGGGTATATATATCTATCAATCTATTATTCCCTCAACTTGAAAGAAAGGTTTAAACTTAAGGATAAAAGTTTTTCTTAAAAAAGTACAGTTTTCTATACATTGAAGGAAAAAAAATCTGTTGAAAGAGAAAATCTGTTGAAAGATACTCAGCTCAAAAAATTGCCCTACTACATTTAAGGTGTTATCTCCCAAACAATGTTCTGTGAAAAGAAAACAAATGATAATAATATCTGTTTATTTATACTATTTAAAACTAAATTTTAGAGAAAAGAGTAAATATATTTACATGTTTTATTATGCAATAATCTTCATTTAAGAAACAAAAACTCCTTTCTAAGACATTAGGAAGCTGCAACTACAATAAATTGTATTGCTTTACCAACTAGTCCCTGTATTGAAAACTGCAGACTGTTCAGTGACTGCCTAAGTTGTGTGACTTGTCTTATGCCTTCAAGGGAATAATATTTATATTATAATATTTATAATAATATTCCAGGTTTAAATATTTAACATAACTGAGGAGGTGTAATATGAGTCAGGCCCTGACAAGATTTTGAGCTGCAGGTAAGGGAATAAAGAGAGATGATAGAGTAAAGGGAGGGGAAGGACATGAAGAAGTATAAGGTATATTCTAAGCAAAGGAAAGAACAACGGAATGGAGCAAAGCTTGAGGTACTTACTGACTCCTTTCTTTCATGAAGACTTCACACCTTGCTCACAGCCTTTTTCCTCACTCCTGTCATCATTCTCAGGAATTTTATCATCCAAGTGGATAACCTATCCAACCAACTGGACTCTTAGTTGCTTGATCTCTGCATTTCCAATAAACTTTTCTCCTCATGCCATTTCAGTCACTCTATGATCAAACTTAGCCCTTAACATCAATAGAAACTATTAAAATCATCAATTCAAATAGCTTCCTACAACCTTCCAACCCCTGCTCAATTATCTTCATGAAATAACACTTCCCTGTCACTGAAATCTCCAATTTATTGATCCTCCCATTTTATTTTCATCCATGATCCTTCTCCTGTCTTATTCCTTCCTTATCTACCACCATCCATCATTATAATTATTTTCGTATCCCTTTCTCCTCCTATCACAGATGTGTAACAAATCACTAGCCTGATGAACCCTGATATCAATATTCTCTGTACCGCCAGTACAATTGAGTGCTGGGGAAAATTGTACAATCTGGCCTATCAAAGACACAACAAACTCAAAAGTAGCCACAGATTGGCACCTCTTCTACACCTCTCTAACTTCTCATGACTATTTCATACTCACCCCATTTTCCTTCAACCTCTAGCCTCCTTCCTTCTACTATTCTCAACTGACATCTTCAGCTTACCCTTCCCTGCAACAATAGAAGACATCAAACAGAATCCTACTGCTTACTCAGGAGTCATAATTTTGGGGGCTCAGTGCAAAATAAAACTGTGTAGCCCTTTATTAAGCTATTTTAAGTGTCAGGATGGTGACAACAGCGCATTAAATTAAGTGTTGGGTCCTTTTAAGCACAAAGCCTTCCTTGCTACCACTGTATGTACAATAGAAACGTCCCCTTTTTTTTTTAGACCCAGTTTTTCCACTTGTATTCTGGATCTCATCCCTCCTCATCTTTTCAACGACTTCTCTTTTCCATATAAGAATATAATGAAGCTGTTCTTTTATTTTTAAAAATATTTTATTGAGATATAACTCACATACCATAAAATTCACCCAAGAGTAAAATTCAATGGTTTTTAGTACATTCACAGGGTTGTGCAATCATCACTGTAGCCTATTTTAGAATACTTTTGTTCCCCCTAAAAGAAACCCTATCACCATTAGATGCCAATCTCCATTCCATCACCACCAGCCCTCAGTAACCACTAATCTCTCTGTTTTATATATTTGCCTCTCCTGGACATTTCTTTTTTTTTTTTTTTTTCTTTTTCACGTTTTTATTACTCAAAAAAGCTTCATTTTTTAAATTTAGCTTTCTGACTGTGCTTGTGCTTTCAATACTTTCAAAATGATTTTCTGCTCCTCAATAAGGAAAGCACGCTTGATCCTGTCATGGACACATTTAGCACACATGGAAACACCATAAGCCGGCTGACATGTTTTTTTGTTTTAGACAGTTTCATAAGAACTTTAGGTCTCACAGCACAAACTCCTCGAAGTCAGCCTGGGCACACACCACATGCGGATTTTGGCGCTTTCCCAACTTTCTTGGTAGAAAGGTAAACAATTCTATTACCAGGGGTTCGGGACAGCCTAGTTTTGTTAGAGGCTATATTGTAGGACAGCCTATGATGGTATGTCAAATGCTGGACCCTTCTGAATGCCTCTAGATACGGTCCTTGGAAGAGGAAAAAGGAAGGGCCAGCGAGTTCAAAGGCCAAATATGACTGCCTCCTGGAAATTTCTTATAAATGGAATCATATAATATGTGGTCTTTTGTGACTGACTTCTTCTACATTGTATAATGTTTTCAAGGTTCATCCAACTTGCAGCATATATCAGTGCTTCACTGGTTTTTATTGCCAAATAATATTCTATTGTATGGATATATCAAATTTTCTTTATCCATTCATCAGTAGATGAACATTGGGGTTGTTTCTACTTTTTTGCTGTTATGAATAAATGCTTCCATGAACATTCACGCACAAGTTTTTCTGAGGATATATGCTTTTATTTCTCTTGCGTATAAATCTAAGAGTAGAATTGCTGACTCCTATGGTAACTTCATGTTTAAAATTTTGAAGAACTGCTAAACTGTTTTCCAAATCAGCTGCACTGTTCTACATTTACATAAGGATGTTTGAAGGTTCTAATTTCTCCACATCATCACCGTTTGTTTTTAATCTATCTTTTTGATTATAGGCATCCTAGTGGATGTGTAGTAATATCTCATTATGGTTTTGATTTGCATTTCCCTAATGACTAAGGATATTGAGCATCTTTTCATGCATTTATTGGCCATTTGTATATCTTCTTTAAAATAATACAGGGAAGTTTTTATACACCAGCATCCCAGAAATGGTAAGCTATAGTCAGAAAGTTGAGAAGGAGCAGAAAATACAAGAGCATAAGAAACGGTATTTAATGCAATATGTGATACACTTAAATTACAAGATGCTTGATTTGTATAGAAATTGTGTGTGTGTGTGTGTGTGTGTGTGTGTGTGAATTGGTAGAGTGTGAAAGTGATATAGCATGCATGGGAGGAGAAAAGAGAAATGTAACCATGAGGAAGTGAAGAAGCATGGAAAAGAACACAGAAGAATGTAAAAGAATTTTTATTGCTTTAGACTAAAGAAGTGAAATTCAGGTCAACTTCAACTAGATCCCTATGTCACAGGGAGCTCCAGTTGCCTACAGAGTTACTTCAGCTCTCTTGTCTTCCTTCCTTCTACCATTCCCATTAACCCTCAGAAATGATCTAGTATATCCCATCTTTAAAACAGAATAAAATTCCTCTGACCCTGCCTCTCCCTCCAGTTACTGTTCTTTTTCTCCATTTCCCATCAGAGTCAAGCCCTATACATAATCATTACTTCCTTATTTTTTCTTTTCCCCACCTTTATTGAGGAGTAATTGACAAATATAAATTGTACACATTTAAAATGTACAAGTGATGATTTGATATACTTCTACATTCTGAAATGATTATCAAGAGCAAGATAATTAACACATCCATCACCTTATATAGTTGTTAACTTTTTGGGGGTGTGCATAGTGAGAAAGCTTAAGATATACACTAAGCAACGTCCAAGTATACAAAACCATATTATTAACTACAATCACCATGCTATACATTAGATCCTTGGAACTTATTCTTCCTATAACTGAAAGTTTGGACCCTTTGACCTACATCTCCCCATTTCCTCATCCTTCAGACCCTGGCAACAACCATTCTATTCCCTATTTCAATGAAAGTGGCCTTTTTTTTGGGGGGGGGGATTCCACATATAAACACATAAGCGATACCATACAGTATTCATTTTTCTCTGGTTTATTTCACTTGGCATAATGCCCTACTCATACCCACTGTTGCAAATGGCATGATTTCTTTTTTATGGTGGAATAATATTTCATTGTCTATATCTATATACATTTTCTTTGTCCAATCATCCAGTGAAGGATGTTTACATTGTTTCTGCATCTTGGTTAATTTGAATAATGCTACAATGAACATGGAAGTACAGATAACTCCTTGAGATACTGATTTCATATCCTTTGGATATATACCTGTGAGTGAGATTGCTGGGTCACATGGCAGTTCTATTTTTAACTTTGTGAGGAACTGCTATGTGGTTTTCCACAATGGTTGTACCAAGTTATATTCTGGCCAACAGTGTATAAGTGTTCCCTTTTCTCCACATCCCTGCCAGCATTTGCTGTCTCTTCTCCTTTTGATAACAGCCATCCTGATAGGTTTGAGGTGATATCTCATTGTGGTTTCGATTTGCATTTCCTTGATGATTAGTGATATTGAGCACTTTCTGATGTACCTATTGGTCACTTGTATCTCTTCTTTGGAAAAATGTCTATTCAAGTACTTTGTCCATTTCAAAACTGGATTATTTGCTTTTTTTTTTTTTGCTATTGAGTTACACAGGTTCTTTATATAATTTTGGATATTAACCACTTGTAAGATATATGATTTGCAAACATTTTCTCTCATTCTGTAGGTTACCCTCTAAATGTATTGATTGTTTGCTTTTCTATGCAGAAGTTCTCTAGTTTGATGCAGTCTCAGTTTTTATTTTAGCTTTTGTTATGTGTCCCTTTGTCAAAGAAATCATCGCCAAGACCCATGTCAAGCTGTTCCTCTATGTTTTCTTCTTAGTGTTTTAGGGTTTCAGGTCTTACATATGTAAGTCTTTAATCCAATTTGAGTTCATTTTTGTGACTAGTGTTAGATAGGGGTCCAGTTTTGTTCTTTTGCATGTGGATATCCAGTTTCCCCATTACCATTTATTGAAAAGATTATCCTTCCTCATTTTGTGTTCTTGGCACCTTTGTCAAAAATCAGTTGGCTGTATATCTGCAGGTTTATTTGTGGACTCTTTATCCTATTCCACTGGTCTACGTGCCTGTTTTTATGTCAGTATCATACTGTTTTCATGTCTGTAGATTTGTAATATAAATTGAAATCAAGAAATGTGATATGTCTGGTTTTGTTCTTTTTCAAGATTGCTTCAGCTATTTGGGGTCTGTTGTGTTTCGATACAAATTTAGGATAGTTTTTCTATTTCTGAGAAAAATGCCATTGGAATTTTGATATGGATTGCATTGAAGCTGTAGATCACTTTGGGTAGTATGGACATTTTCACAAAATTAATTCTTTCCATTTATTTGTGTCTTCAATTATTTTCATCAGTGTCTTATAGTTTATAGTGTACAGGTCTTTTATCTCTTAAGTATTTTATTGGTTTTGATGCTATTGTAAATGGGATTTTTTAAAGGAAAAACCTGTTCTACCCCCTATCAGTCTTTCTCCTGTGAGTCTACTTTACTACTCAAACAAAACACTCATACTTCTGATTACCAAATATGTGTGGGGGTTTCCCATTCATAATAAGCAATTGTCTACAACAGCAGCTAGGTAACCTACAGTTCAACTCAATTCTAACACTTTCTACCAGGGGATAGTGTCAGATCCCACAGGTGAAGGGCTCAGTCTCACAAGACTGCTTCCATCTTACTTCAGATGCCAATCATGAGTAGTAGGTCCCTAGGTTACCCACAACTTCTGTCTGATTTGGATACAAATTGGAGGTTCCCATCATCCCCATATCAGGTTTGAGTGACACACAGAACTCAGGGAAACATTTACTTACATTTACCAATTTATTAAAGGATATGATAAAAAATACATAAGGTGAGGTCTGGGACAGTCCCGAGTGCAGGAGCTTCTGCACTCAACCTGGAAACTCTCCATAACCTCTACTATTGGGAGTTTTATGGAGGCTTCCTAACACAGTCTTGATCAATTATTAACTTCATTTCCAGCTCCTCTCCCCTCTCTAGAGAAAGGGAGACTATGGGTTAAAAATTCCAAGCTTCTAATTATGGCTTGGTCTTTCTAGTGACCGGCCCCATCTAGGAGGCATCCAGAAGACCACTCAGAGTTGCCCCATTAGAACACTATTTCCTAGTGCTCTTGTCACTTAGAAATTACAAAGGTTTTAGGAGTCCTGTGTCAGGAATGAGGTCAAAGACCAAATGTTGAAACAAGAGAGGCTCCTAGTTTTCTTATCACTTAGGAAATTAAAAGGGTTTAGGAGTTCTGTGCCAAGAACTGGGGATAGAGACAAATACATGTATTTTTTCTATTATCTCACAGGATTGCTTTCTAATTTCTCTTTCAGATAGTTCTTTGATAGTGTATAGAAATGAAACAAATTTTTGTTAGATGATTCTGTATCCTACAAATTTACTGAATTCTTTTATTAGTTCTAAAGGTTTGTTGGTAGAGTCTTTAGAGTTTTCAGTGTATAAGATCATGTCATCTGTAAACAGAGATAATTTCACTTCTTCCTTTCTGATTTGGATAACTTTTATTTCTTTTTCTTGCCTAACTGATCTGGCTAGGACTTCCAATACTATGCTGAACAGAAGTGGTAAGAGTGGGCATCCTTGTCTTATTCTTGATCTTAGAGGAAAAGCTTTTTTTTTCACCATTGAGTATGTTAGCTATGGGCTTGTCATATATGGCCTTTATTATGTTGAGGTACATTCTTTCTATACCTAATTTGTTGAGAGCTGTCATCATGAAAGGATGTTGAATTTTGTCAAATACTTTTTCAGCATCTATTGAAATGATCATACGGCTTTTATCTTTCATTCTGCTAATGTTGTGTATCACATTAATTGATTTTCATATGTTGAACTATCCTTGAGGCCCAGGGATAAATCTCACTTGGTAATGGTATATGATCCCTTTAATGTATACTTGAATCTAGTTTGCTAGTACGTTGTTGAGGATTTTTACATCTATGTTCATTGGGGATACTGGCCTGTAATTTTCTCTTCTTTCAACATCCTGATCTGAATTTGGTATCATGGTAATGCTGGCCTCGTAAAATGAGTTTGAAAGAGCTCTTTCTTCTTCATTTTTCTGGAAAAGTTTGAGAAAGATTGCTATTAATTGCCCTTTAAATTTTTGATAGAATTCAACAGTGAAACCATCTGCTTCCTTTTATTTGCTGGGAGACTTTTAATTACTGATTTAATCTCCTTGGCCATTATTGGTCTGTTCAGATTTTCTATTACTTCATGATTCAGTCTTCATAACTTGTACATTTCCAGGAATTTATCCATATCTTCTAAGTCGTTGGTTTATAATTATCCATTGAAGCCTGTTATGATCCTTTGTGTTTCTATGATATCAGCTGTGATGTCTCCTTTTTCATTTATAATTATACTGATTTGAGTTGTCTCTCTTTTTCTCTTAGTCTAAAGTTTGTCAATTATTTATCTTTTAATAAAACTAATTCTTAGTTTTGTTAATCATTTCTGTTGTTTCTCAAGTTTCTATTTCATTTATTTCTCTGCTAATGTTTCTATTTTCTTCCTCCTGCTAACTTTGGACTTAGTTTGCTCTTCTTTTTCTAGTTCCCTGAGGTATAAGGTTAGGTTGTTTACTTTTTCTTAATGTAGGTGTTTACTGCTGTAACCTTCCTTCTTAAGGCTGCTTTTGATGTATCCCATAAGTTTTGGTATGCTGTGTTTCCATTTTCATTTGTCTCAAGGTATTTTTTAATATATCTTTTGATTTATTCTTCCACTCATTGTTTTTTCACAAGTATATTGTTTAATTTCCAAATATTTGTGAATTTTCCAGCTTTGTTCCTGTTACTGACTTCTAGTTTCATACTACTGTGGTCAGAAAAGATACTTTACATAATTTCAACCTTCTTAATTTTGTTAAAGTCTTATTTTGTGACCTAACATATGATCTATCCTGGAGGATGTTCCACGTGCACTTGAGAAGAATGTGGACTCCACTGCTGTTGGATAAAATGTTCTGTATATGTCTATTAGGTGCATTTAGCCTGACTGTAGTTCAAGTCCATTATTTCCTCATTGATTTTCTACCTGGATGATCTATGCATTTAAAGAACTAAATTGGAACATCAATTGTTGGGTATTGAAAGTCCCCACTATTGCAATGATGTCTATTTCTGCTTTCATATCTCTTAATAATTGCTTAATATACTTAGGTGCTTCAATTTGGCTGAGTCTACATTTACAATTGTTACATCCTCTTGATGAACTGGCCCCTTTATCATTATATTATGGCAGTCTTTCTTTGTCTATTATTACAGCTTTTGACTTAATATGTATCTTGTCTGACACAAGTATAGCTACCTCTGCTCTCTTTTGATTTCCATTTGTATGGAATAACTTCTATCCCTTCACTTACAGCCTGAGTGTCCTTAAAGCTTAAGTGGGTGAGTCTCCTGCAGGCAGCATATAGGAATTTTTTTTTTCATTCAGCCACTCTATATTTAAATGAAGAGTTTAAACCATTTACATTTAGAGTCATTATTGATAGGTGAGGACTTATTGACAGTAAGGACTATCACCATTTTGTTAATTGCTTTCTGATTGTTTTATAGTTCCTTTGTTCCTTTCTTCCTCTTTTGCTGTCTTTGTGAATTGATGATTTTGTATAGTGGTATTTTTTTGTTTTTTAAACTGATGTACAGTCAGTTACAACATGTCAATTTCTGGTGTATAGCACAATGTCCTAGTCATGCATATACATACATATATTCATTTTTCATATTCTTTTTCATTAAAAGTTGTTACAAGATATTGAATATAGTTCCCTGTGCTATATGGAAGAAACTTTTCAATCTACTTTTATATATAGTGGCTAACATTTGCAAACTCTCAAATTTATCCCTTCCTACTCCCTTCTCCCCAGTAACCATAAGATTGTTTACTATATCTGCAAGTCTGTTTCTGTTTTGTAGATGAGTTCATAGTGTCTTTATTTCTTTTTTTTAAGATTCCACTTATGAATGATATCATATGGTATTTTTCTTTCACTTTCTGGCTTACTTCTCTAGTGGTATGCTTTTTCTTTTCTTACTATCATTTGTGTATCTCTCACAGATTTTTGCTTTTTGATTAAGGTTTTCATAATACACCTTATAGTTATAACAATCTACTTTAAGCTGATAACAAATTAATTTCAATTCCATTAAAAAGTTTTACATATCTTATTCCCCTTCTACACACACATTTGATGTTGCTGATGTCCCAATTTACTTCTTTATAAATTTTATACTTCATCAATTTCTATAACTCTTTAACCTATTTCAATCTAATTTTCCTCACTAGTCCACTAAAATTATTCTTGTCAAAGTCATAAGTTTCCTTCTTGATTTTAAATGTAACTGACTTTTAAAAAATTAACCAACTTCATATTTTAGAGCACTTTGAGGGTCACAGAAAAACTGAGTAAAATGTACAGCATCCCCATATACCCCTCATCCCCACTCATGCACAATCTTCCCTACTGTTAACATACTGCCCCACAGTGGTACATTTGTTAAGATAGACAAACTTATACTGACACATTATTTTCCTTCTCTCTGAAGAACTTTGAATATTTTTCAGAAGACAGGCCTATTAGCAACAAATTCCCTCAATTTTTGTTTGAGAAAGTCTGCATTTCTCCTTCACTTTTGAAGGATAATTTCACTGGGTAAACTCTAGGTTAGCAGTTTTCTTCTCTCAATACTTGAAATATTTAACTTTACTCTTTTCTTGCTTAAATGGTTTCTGACAGAGGTCTGTATATATATTACCTTGCTCTTCTATAGGTAAGGTGTCTTTCCCTCTGGCTACTTTCAAGATATTTTCTTTCTGTTTGATTTTCTGATGTTCGAGTATGATATACTTAGACATAGTTTTTTGGGCACTTATCCTGCCTGGTGTTCTCTTTGATTCCTGGATCTGTGGTTTGATGTGTGACATTAATTTTGGAAAACTCTTAGTCATTATTGCTTCAAACGTAGCTTCTGTTCCTTCTCTCTGTTTCTTTTCCTTCTAGAATTCCAGTTATGTATATGTCATACCTTTTTAGTTGTCCCGCAGTTCTTGAATATTCTCTTCTGGGTTTTTTTTTTTTTTTTCAGTCTTTTTTTCTCTTTGCTTTTCAGAATGGAAAGTTTCTATTGTTCTGCCCTCAAACTCAGATATTCATTCCTCAGCTGTATCTAGTCTACTAATGAGTCCAGCAAAGGCATTCTTTATTAGCAAAGGCAGACAGAGGATCTGCCTTTCTGTCTGGTGGGGAAGTCAGACACAAGAGGAAAATTACAACTCTGACAAGTGTTACAAAGGGAGAGATACATGGTACCACAAGACCCTATGAGAGGAGCCTTGGCCTGGTCGAGTTATGGAAAGATTTTCTAAGGAACTAAAAGTTGATCTTAGATCTTAATGATAAGTAAGAGTTATCTAGGTAAGGAAGATTAGGAAGGATGTTTCAAGATGACTTGGTGTAAAGCCCTTAATCCTTACATCCAGACTACAAGGGCTTAAAGGAATGCCATCATAACTGAAGTGATGAAAACAAGTGGGAAGATGATTTAAGGTAAAGCTGAATGATGAGAAAAATTTGGTCAATTTAGAGTTTTGAACGCCATGTTATTGATTTTGATCTTTATAATTTCTTCTGTTTTTTCAGTCTTTTTTTCTCTTTGCTTTTCAGTTTGGGAAGTTCCTACTGTCTTGTCCTCAAACTCAGGTATTCTTTCCTTAGCTGTGTCTAGTCTACTAATGAATCCTGCAAAGGCATTCTTCATTCCTGCTACAGTATTTTTATCTCTAGCATTTTTTCTTTGATTATTTCTTAGAATTTCCATCTCTCTACTTATATTATCCATTTGCTCTTACATGATGTCTCCTTTTCCCCATAATTTACATAGCATATTAATCATAGTTATTTTAAATTTTGGGCCTGATAATTTTAACACTACTGCCAAAACTGACTCTGGTTCTGATGCTTATTCAGTTTCCTCAAACAGTGATTTCTGCCTTTTAGTATGCCTTATAATTTTTTGCTAAAATGTGGACATGATATACTGGGTAATAGCAATGTGGTAAACAGGTGTTTAGTAATGCAGTGATAAGGTGTGGAGATACAGGGAGCATTCCAGTTCTATGATTAGGTCTCAGTCTTTTGTTAAGCTTGTGCCCTTGTACTATAAACATTACCAGTTCTTCTCAGTTTTTTTCCCCCGTGAAGTGAAACAGTATGGCTAAAAGGGCCATCTTGTACTAGCTGGGTATTTCCATTCCCCCATGTATAAGGTTAAACGGAGCTGGAATTAAGTAAGTTACTTCTTCCACCTGGCTGAAATTGGGTTATTTCCCCTCCCTGGGTAGGTCAGGCTCTGATAAAACCCCAGCAAGTTATGCTTTTGTAAAATACTTTCTCTTGAGGGCAGGTTTGTTAAGAAGAACAGAATACTCTGATGTATCTCAGAATGGTTCCTTTTTCCTTCCCACGACTGGAAGCATGAGGGGATTTTTCTATGATATTCACTGTAAGGATCTGGTAGAGTTCCTGGAGGTAAGACTCACAAATGTGTGAAGGTCCCTCTGATGACTGGGTTCCCCTTGAATTTTTAACTTTCAAAGTTGTCCACACTAAGCCTCCAGCAATTCATTAATCACATTTTTGGTTTTCCCACTCCAGCACTGGTTCTTAAGGAGGTTTCTGTTCATGTGTTTCTGCTCTGGCAAGTCATTATTCTCTGTGTCAACCTGTCTGTCTTTCCACAACTTGGTATAGCAGTTTGCCATGTGACTTTACTTACTTCTCTGTAAGATCTGTAAGAGTTGCTGATTTTTCAATTTGTTCAAGTTTCTACTTGTTAGGACACAGTGGTGACTTCTAAGTTCCTTGCATGGTGGACTGGAAACTGCAAGTCCTCCAGTTTTAAAAAATTCTTTATAACAGTGGACCTCCAAGCAGTATTCAGCATTCTTGACCACTCCCCCTTTTAGGAGCAAATACTCTCTTCTCTTAGCTTCTATGATACCATATTCTGTTTATTTTCCTCCTTCTCTCTGTCTTCTTCCTTTTCTACCTGACTGTAGAGTTTTCCAATAATTGATCCTGGACCCCCTTCTCTTCCTCACTCTATAAATACTCTTTTCCAGGTGATTTTGCCCATTTCCACGAATTTTAAAATATTTATAATACTGTACATTCCTCCTCTGTTTTCCTGACCTGCAGATTTACAGCCAATGACCATTTCAACACTTTCATCTTCATGTGCCCTCAGACCTCCTATTTGTCCTATCACATTATATAGCACCTTTACCCACCTAAGCTGCTTGAGACACAGACCTAGAAGTCTTTCTTGACACCTCCTACTCTTTCCTTCTCTATATCCAGTCCATGAACTCTTCAGGTAAAATTATCTTAAATTCATGCATATTTTTCTATCTCTCCTACAAAACATCCTAGTTAATGCCACCAAAATCTCCCATTAAAAACCTTTGTAACTTTGTATTAATGAACTATCCTGCTGGACCTCTTCCAATCTGCTCCCCAGTGAATTCAATAACAGTAAGATATAGTGGGGAGAGTACAGGTTTTTAGATACAGAAAGACCTGCCACAAACTCTTCAAGCATATTGGTTAACATCTTAGCTGTAAAATAACTATAAAAAAACACAAAAAAACTTACCTCATAGGAATGCTATGAAAAGATATAACTAATGAAAAGAGCTTAGAATAATGCTTAACAATGAGTAGCCATTCAAATAGTAGCTCCTGCTATATACAAAATAAAGTTTGTATTCCTCCCCAAAAACCTCTAGATTCAAAGCCTAATGTACTAATTCACAAGTATTCCTTGGTATAAAACACTGCTCTGGCTACATAGCAGATGTCTTATTTTTACTTTAAATAATGATTAATAGACATCCAATTATCCAAAAGGAAATTAGAAAAAATTTTAATTTTAATCTGCTATCATTAAATGTATAAAGAATACACATTCACATAACAATAAAGTAATCTAATCGCTAAACTCCAAAAATATTTTAAATTATTGACTTAAATAGTTGAAAAATAATTCCTATAAAAGTGTTATTTAAAAGTATGTCCTATATTAATGAAATTTATGGTTTATATAGTTATTCTGCTTCAATACTTGCTTTTTTCTCTGTTTTTTCAGGGATTGAAGGGTAAGTTTTCCCAGTAAGCAAAACTTCACAATCTGCATTATCTATAACAAAAATATAATTTAGTATTTTAATTATTTAACTTGTAGTTAGCTTTAAGTAAAGAAAAGGAACTCAAATTTGGAAAAAAACTGATTTAATGATTGTGACTTTGTAACAGTTTTAGGAAAAACTTAATATATGTTGACTAACTTGACTTGCTACAGATAGGAGAAGGTATTCTTTAAAATATTTTCATTTCAAGAGCTCCAGGCTTCACAGGAGGAAATAAACTGTATATAAAAGATAACCTTTCAATTTATAAAGTTGCATGTGGCTAGAATTCTTAATTATCCTTTCATTTCCACTCTCCTGTATTTTCAGTCTCTCCCTTTCTACTGCTACTTCTCTACCACCATTTAAAATGTACTCAGGCCTTTTTCATAGTACCAAAAACTTTATCTGTACCTCATACCCCTTCCTGCTACCTAGCTTCCTATAGCTTTTCAATTCACTTCCCTCTGCAGTCCACTGTACACACTGTATACCTAAAATACAAATTTAATATCATATGCCTAAAACTCTTCAAAGGCTTTCCACTGTCCTCAAGTTAAAACTCAAGCTCCTTAACTTGGCATACAAAATCCTGTTTTTATACTCCATCCTCAAATTAAAACTCAAGCTCCTTAACTTGGCATACAAAATCCTGTTTTTATATTCCGTCCTAAAATTAAAACTCAAGCTCCTTAACTTGGCATACAAAATCCTGTTTTTATACTCTGTCCTAAAATTAAAACTCAAGCTCCTTAACTTGGCATACAAAATCCTGTTTTTATACTCTGTCCTAAAATTAAAACTCAAGCTCCTTAACTTGGCATACAAAATCCTGTTTTTATAATCCCTGTGTTGCTTACATATTTCCAGCCTCATTGCACAGGTTAGTAGGCTGCTAGATAAAATACAGGATGCCTGCTTGAGTTTGAATTTCAGATGAACAATAAATAACTACTTAGTATAAGTATTTCCCATGTAATAGTACAGGTCTACACAATGTTTGTGACATAATTATATTAAAAATTATTTGCTGCTTATCTGAACTCAAATTTAATTGGGCATTGTTTATTTTTATTTGCTAAATCTGGCAATCTTTGAGGCTAATCACTTTTCTCATCTTAATCTCCCAAGGTAGAGAGAAGTAGTAGGTTTGAGAGTTCTCCATAAAAAGAGGATAAAATTAGTACCCAGATGTGATAATAGATTAGACACAGGAGTGACAAAGAGGAAGGTGTCGGGCATGATCCCCATGTTTCAGTTTACTAAGCTACATCTGCTAACTGAGATGGAGGACACTGGAGGAGGAGGACTAGGTTAGGCCTCCGTTGAGATAATTCTCAGTCATCAATCCTTGTTTTACTTAATCTCTTGGAAACTTTTGTTACAGTTGCTTCTAAATGTTGAAATGTTTTATTTATATTCTTCTCACTTCCTAAGTGAGCTTACCTAATCCTATGGCTTACAAAACATTTATATCTAACTCTAAATATTTATCTACAATCCCAGCCTCTGCCTCTGAACTCCAGATTCCCTTGTCACAAACTGCTTTCATGACATCTCTGCTTGAAAGCTGACAAGTCTGTTAATATTTTAACATTTTATTAAAGTATTCCATATACAGAGTAATGGGAACAAATCTTATATGTATATGTATTCACCCATATAATGATCACGCAGATCAAGACATAAAATATTTGTGACACCCCAAAAGTTTCCTATATGTTCTTTCCCAGTCAGCAACCCCTTTCCAAAGATTACCACCATTCTGACTTGTCATCCAGAATAGTCTTTCCTATTCTTGAACTGTATACACATGGGATTAACCAGTATATACATACTTGTGTCTGCATTCTTTCATTCAACATTATGTATTGACAGATCAAATTTAAAATGCACAAACCAAATTCTCTTTTCATCATTCTCCTCCCTTGCTCTGCCCTACAATGCTCTTACCTCAAGAAATGATACCACCATTCATTTAGTCACTCAAACCAATAATTTAAGCCTCATTCTTGACTTTTATTTTTCTCTCCTACCCAATATCCAGCTTAATCAGAAAATTCTGCCCCATCTGCCTTTAAAATATATTCCATATCAGACAACTGTTGCCATTTTAGTCGTATACATCATTACCTGACCACTGCAGTACTTTATTTAACATGGTTTCCTTGCTTCACTCTTGCCTCCTTAGTCTATTCTCCACATAGGAGCCAGAGTGGTAATTCTAAAGTATGTATCTGATCATGTCATTCCTCTGCTCTAAGATATACTTCTCAGCACATTTTGGAAAAAAAAAAAATCTCTACTCCTTGCGAAGGCATATGAGACTCTACATTATACCACTTGCCTTGCTCTCTGACCACAATTCCAACCATTCATTCATTTTGCTCCAGTCACACTAACCTCTTTTCTCTTCTTTAAACATACTGAACATATTTCCATCTCATGGTTTGCCTGGCATGCTCTGCCCCTAGATTTCCACAAGGACTCTCTCACTTCTTTCAAGCTCTGTGCAAATGTCACCACATCTGAGAGGCATCTCTTGGTTACCTTGTCTAAAATGGCATCCCTAGTCACACTCTCTGTTTTTATCCTGCTTTATTTTCCCTTATGACTCTTATTTCTGATTTTGTTATATATGTATTTATCTATTTATTTTCCTTCTTTCTCCACTACAGCATAAACTCTGTTAGAGCAAGGAATTTGCCATGTTCGCAAGCAACTAACACAGTTTGAGTTACACTGCAGCTGCTTAATAAGTACTTGTTGAATGAGTGGAATTAATGAATGATGAGAGGAGGTTTCTCTGAAACACCCAAGGGGAGATGTCCAGAAGGCAGCTAACAGAAGGGTCTTAATCTCAGAAAAGATGCTAGACTGGAAAATCTGGAAGCCCTGCCCTTTACAGGACACCTATACATATTGGAGGGCATACTGAAAAGAGATTAAAATCTAGGAATTAGCCTTGAAGAACCCCAACATTTAATGGGTAAAAGTAGTAGATAAGATTGCAAAGAAGACTGAGCAGGAGATGTCTGAGAAGCAATTTCTTGTTTATTTTTTTGTCTCTATTACTAGACTTTGTACAATTGAAGGTAAGAATATAGCCTTTTTGTTTGTTTGTTTTGTTTTCTAACAGTAAAGAGCCTGACAAAAAACTAGAACAAAGGTGGATTTGTTGAGTTAAAGAATGTGTAAAAAATATTTCTAGAGCAGGATGTAGTTTATTTAAATTTTTAAGCAAGTTAATCAACCACATAAAAGAATACAAAAGCGTACACAATTCCAGAATCACTATTTTGCCTTACTCCCAGGCTTTATAAATATTATTTTACACAACCAGATCAAAACTTTTTACTGGGCAAGACCTAGATAAAAAGCATTATTATTTTTGGTACCCTTACCCCTTTCCCTTTCATACCTCTTTTCTCTTGTTTACAAGTTCCTTAATCTTCGACCTATAAAACAAATCTTCCTTCTAACGCTCGCCCTCTAGGGTAGTAGGCACTACTCCTTCCAATAATGTGTGCTTTTACAAGTTTAGTGTTTATCATTAGATTAATTTTCCTTAGGATGGAAACTATCTCAATCATTTTTATAGTCACACATTCTAACATAATACCTGGCATTTTGTAAATGCTCATTAAGACAACTTCTTAACGTGAAGATTACACACACAGACACACACACGAAAAAACACGTTTTTTTCCAGTTCATAATTCAAGGAAATATTTATACCCATCAGGAGCAAAACAAATAATTCTTTAATTTTATGTCCAGATAGACACTACAAAACTTGTTGCAGGAAATAAAGAAAATAGAAATCTGAGATACAGCAAAGGTTAACAAGGTTGTAAATGTCTTGCTGCTTATTCCAATAATAAACTAAATAACAGAGAGCCTATAATACAAGGCACTTTGTTGACTCTTTTATTTTTCAATCATCACACATAACTCAAATGTATCTGTTTACCGATTACCTCCTCCTATAACTGAAATTTATAAGGGCAAGATAGATAGATAGATAGATAGATAGATAGATAGATCGATCGATCACTGCCTATCAGTATATATAGACTAGTACAGAGCACATACTAAGCAAATGCTTATTAAATGAATTAATGATGTGTGCTATGGGGATAGTTAAGACTCATTTCCCAATTTCATGCATCTTCATTTCTTAAATACAATCACATTTAAAGAGCACTGTTTCCTGGGAAACCAGGCAATAACGAAACAGAATTATAACAATGATTAGTTTCACTATTTATTACCTGATTCTGAATTTGAAGTACTCTTTGGTTTTGGAGAAGTATTTTGGTCTGTTAACATCATCATTCTGGAATAAGAACAAATTAACAGTATTCTCTTAATCTTTCATTAACTCTCAGGAATCCTCAAATAATACTTAAAGACATTTCTATGCAATCAATTAGCCTTTAGAAAAAAAATACAACTGGTTAGAAAAAAGAATTAACGTTATCTATTTGAACAAATAGTTTAATAATAAAAGGTAATATATTTATACATTTATAAATACTGTAAGACAATTTGTATAGAGGACAAGGCATAGTGTTTAGAATCAGACAGACCTCAGTTTAAAGCTCAGTTTTGCTACTTAAACTTGAGTGGCCTTGGGAAAGTTACTTAACCTGTCTTGAGTCTAGATTATCTTGTTTATGCAAAAGGAATAGCAATCTTGCTTCCCAGGGTTCTTATGGTAAGATTACAAGTAACATAGAAGATAATGCCTAAAAAATTAATATTCTTTTCTCTTTTACGCTTTCATAAATGACACCATTCCCAATTCTATCCAAATGTGTAAAAGAGCATTAGCTATTACAAGAGGAACATAAAAGGATCAAAGCTCAGCCTTTGGCCACCAAAATGGGATTTCCAAGTCCTTAGCAAGACAATGGAGTTGAAAACTAAATGTGAGAAGATGATTTCTGTTACTGATTTATTGAACAGCTGAATTCAGTAAGCGAAAAAGAGTTTTATTCTTTCATATTTCCCCTTGAAATTCATACTATCAAAATAGTACTTTCTTGCCCCTGAATGAACTTTCAGGTATATTTCATTGCTTTTGTGGTATTCTCTGACAATAAATAGTCATCTTTAGGTAATGAAAAGCCCAGTATAATGTCACAATACTGAACTTTTATTACCCAAATTAAATCTCTTACTTTTCCCAACTTGGGTCTAATTTAGACTCATAACCTGCAGTGAGGAGAGCAACCATGGTTTTTTTTTTCTCTGTTTCTTGTTAATTTTTTCCCTCTGCTTGTTAACTATTCTTCGGGATCCTCTGGCACTGGAGTAGTAGGAAGGAGTTGCAGAGAAGGACAGAAAAGATCTTTCTTGATCTTGATTGATACTTTTATAATATGCCATTGGTGCCCTTTGGGTGTGACAGAAAACCAAATGCTGACTTGCTTCAAACCTGAAGTATTTTGAAGGGTTCGGTGACAGGACTTCCACATCCCCCTCAATTGCTGCTCTTTATGATGACCTCAGCCTTTGCTTTTGACGATAGAACTTCCAGTCTCTTTCAGTCAAGTTTACTTTATCCTCTTCAGGAAGTCATACTGCGCATGATCCCTTTCAAGATGATCCCTGTGGGATCTATGTCTGACCTATCGGCAATATGCACAAATCTTTGCTGTGCCAAACTCTGAAAGTATATCTAGCTTCCTCTTTATCAGCCATTCCAAAGCATCGAACAGACCTTCTTGCTTTTAGACTTTTCAGGTGTGAGTCAGAAACCAAATTCTAGGGGATATATGTTGACCTTTCTAAATGGTTCTCCTGGAGCTTCTTCTCTTATCTTGAGGTAAGGAAGAAGTCTCCCCACTTCTTGCATCTAACACCAACAATATTAAAGAAATAAACATTCTTGATCATTTCATCCTTTCAGGGCATTTTTAGCCTTTTTAAAAATAGCTTGGAGACTGGTGACAGGCTAATGCTGAAAGAATTAGGTTTTGACCTCATCTTTTACAAATTCTACATAGATGGCTCTACACAGAACAGAAGATGGGGTAATTGTCATTTCTGTTTTGTTTTAATCTATTGAGGTCACTGTCCAAACTCTTGAGACTGCATGAAAGCACATTTAACATCCTGCTACATTCGTCAAACTCCTATTGACACATGTAGATTAAGGCTTAGAGGAGATAACCCCAGAGTTTTACTATGAGTTTTAGAATACAGAAAGAATTCAATATGTAACCAAAGATTGCTCCCCTCTTCCATGCCTTCCAGCCTAAAAGACTACTGGAAAGACAAAGAGGACAGAGGCTTAGGAAATAAGCAGTTAGACAATGGGAACTGACTTCTCTTCCTCAAGCCCAAAATCTGGAGGTAGGGGTAACAGGTGGGAAGATGACATTAGAAGAGGTAAAGAGAAAGCCCAAAGTAGAGGGGGCAAAGTGCCAAAGTCCCTGCTTAGCACTCTAGGAGGAGACGTCCACAGGAGGTAGAAACTCAATGTAAAAATAAGCATGGGGTACTCAGGTAAAGAGTGGGCCTCAGCCCTCCTGAGAATTCTTTAGTTCCTGTATATTGTGATCCAGTTCTCAAGGTTCCACATACCAAAGGCAATGGAGAGAAGGTGGTCGAATTTAGAACCAAAATACCTGGCATAGGGCTCTCATGGCTAGATGACTTATCACAAAGGATGAAGAAAGGCAATTAAGTCAAAGTCTGGATGTAGGACTTCAGTGAGACTCAAGGAGTTTGGAGTAGCAACAAAAGCTAAGGTAGGAAAAGCAATGGAGGACCTCAGACCCTTTAAATAAGGCCTTAAGTTCATCAGTGACTTTATCAGTATAATCCAGACCAGGTACTGAACTAGTCTTGAAACCTGCAGCACTAATTAGTAAAAACTCAGAGACAACTTGTGGATCTCAGATACCTTCAAGTCCCAACTTCACTCCTCCCCCACCCCTGGCCTGCCCCTATAAACCTGTATTTGGTGTGACTGTCCAAACTAGGACTTTTTGAGAGTAAAAAAGAGCTCTACTAAAAATTATGTCAGAACAACAGGCACATTCTCAGACTGTCCCAGGCAAATCTAGAGGTATGACCATCTACCTATATGCCATCCTCAGGAATATGGAATGAAGAGAAAATATGAAAGATTCAGCACTAACCCAGAAGACACTTACCTGGAAGTAACTGGATGGCATTAATAAGTAAGTTTAACTCATTATTTTCCCACGAAATAGGTAAGAAAGGTGATCAAAGTCCACAAGAAGTTTAGACTAGTTATTTAAAAATAAATATATATATCTGTATCTTTTTTTTGCAACATTCAAGTGGTAGGTTTTATTTTTTAAAGGAAGGGCAACATTTAAGGGATACAGAAAATCGGATCAGATAAAACAAAATCAAGCATTATAACACATTTGCTCCATTTCACTACACAGGCAACAGTCACTAAAGTGGGTCTACACAGATCTACAGCAATATAAACAAAATTCTCTTTCTCCATTAGGTACTATGTCAAAGTTATATTTAACTTGGTGAATGTGCTGCTTAACTAAAGAGAATGCCAAAGTGTCTAGCAGGTAATAAGTGCTCAAAACTGGTATCATTATTATCCAAACATCATTCCTTCCTTGAGCATATATTGTACTGTGAATTGTGGAAGGGATTTTAAAAAGTGAGTCCATCATCATTTCTCTTTGGTGATCTTAATAATTTATGCTTAAAATTGTCACTGTTGTTCACCAAAGCAAAATAATTCACCCAAGAATAACAGTAATAGATTTTCTTTTCTTCAGAAATTTTCATCATTTAGATACAAGCATAACTATAAGGAGGCTATCAAATTAATACTATTCTTCTCTCACTCAACATAGTTTCCCAAGGGGACAATTATGCTTTCAGTCCAGAACACTTCCCTTGCTTTTCCAACTGGGATATCCACCTGCCTGTGGATATCTCCACTTGAAAGTGAGGTAGATATTTCAGTGTTTTCCAAACTAAAATCATCTGTCACCCCAATTCACTTCTGCTTTTCAGTTTGTGTTCTTTCACCCAGTTCCAAAGCATCTTCCCCATTTAAAATTCCCACCAGCAGTTTACGGGAGTCCCAACTTCTCCACATCCAAGACAACACTTGCTGTAATTTGTCTTTTTGATTACAGCCATCCCAGTGAATGTGAAGTGGTATTTCAATGAAGTTGATTTGCATTCCCTTAATGGATAATGATATTTAGCATCTTTTCATCTGCTTATTGGCATTTGTATATCTTCCATGGAGAAATGTCAGTTCAGATGCTTTGTCTGTTTTTAAATTGGGTTATTTGTCCTTTTATTGTTGAGTTGTAAGAGTTCTTTATGTATTCTGGATACAAATCCCTTATCAGATATATGATTTGCAAATATTTTCTCCCATTCTGTGGACTGTCTTTTCACTTTCTAATGAAGTCTGCTATCTTTGTTTTTAAACTTGTAAGGATTTTGTATAAGTTCTTTCAACCTTTGAAGATTTAGGTGTTAAAAAAATTCATTATATCTTATAGTCCTATTGAAAATCTTTCAGAAGCTCTCATTACATTCAGGATGAAATAGCAAACCCAGACTTTAAGGCCACTTATAATCCAGAATGTGAGGACCTCCCTGACCATCTTTGTCACATACTTTACCCTTCAGTCTACATGCCCTGAACCAAACTTTTCATCTTCCTTCATTAACGTTTCTCCTCAGTCTTCCCTATCTTAATAAATGGCAACTCCTCCTTCCAGTTGCTCCAGCCAAATCCATGGAGTTAGCCTTGACTGCTTTCATACTTCACCACTCAGTCCTTCAATGATCCTATTAGTTCTGCTTTTAAAGTACATCCAAATCTGACCTCTCACTCTCTCTCCTCTTGCCACTCCAGTCCATACTCCAGTATCTCTTGCCTACATTAGGGCAGTATTATCCTAACTGTAATCTCCCTAATTCCTTGCCTCTTCATAGTCTATTCTCAACACAGCAGCTAGAGTGATTCTTTTAAAACACAAGTCATATCATATTATCTTTCTAAAACTTTCAAAAGCTTTCCAATTCACTTTTATTTGCCTACAATGCCTTATATGATCTGGCCTCCTGCTTCTTCTCTCACTTCATCGCCTGCCTCTCTCCTCTTCTCTCACTTCACACCAGGAGCTCAGGCCTTCTTCCTCAAGGCATTACTCCAGCTATTCCCTCTACTTGGAATGTTCTTTCCTCCAGTGAGTTATACAGTTGCTCTGTCTCCTTCTTTAGGCCTCTGCTCAAACGCTACCTTTTCAATGGTGATTCTCTGACCACACTACTTAAAAGAGCAAACCCTTATCCCAATACTTCCTAGCTCCCTATCTTGCTTTATTTTTCTCCACAGAGAAATTATTTACTGTCCACCTCCTCTAACTAGAAAGTAGACTCAATGGAGGCAGAGATTTTGTTTTTAATCATTTTTGTTCACTACAGCAATTAGATAGAAAGAGAGATAGATAGCAAATATATCTCCAGCAACTAGAATAGTTCTGGCATAAAGTGAGTCTTCAATAAATACTGAATAAATGAACATCTGAATTTGTGGGCTAACAACCATACCTGCTACATAACTATTAGAACAAAGGGTCTTAAAAACACAACTTTAAAAATGTTAGTTCTTACGTTTTTCTATGGCATTTCTGATAGTCTTCTGAAGAGGTACCTAGGAAAGGAAAAAAAATCTATAAGAAATATAATTCAGGGGAGAGGGATCAAGATGGTAGAGTAGGCGATGTGCAGCTCGCCTCCCACAGCAAACACATCAAAAATACATCTACATGTGGAACAATTCTCACAGAAAATTAACTGGAAACTGGCAAAACTCCTATATGAGCAAAGCTGTCTTTAGCTGCTCTCCATGTAACCTAGTAGGATGGGGAAAAAAGGCATTAGGTTGGGCTGTGCACCCTAGGAGGGATCCAAAGGGAAGAGAATGTCTGCATGGGCTGACCCTCACCTTGGGGAGCGAGCAGGTCGAGCTACAATCTCAGCATCATAGTCCTGGGGCCCTGTGCAGAGGAGACAAGCCCCTCTGCCTACTGAGAAATCTGCTGAGACAGACAAGGGCTAGAAATGCCTAGACTCTACTCACGAGGAGTATGCATGTGCTGGCTTGCCAGCAATCAGGGCAGAGATAGCCTCACAGCACTTCCTAATCTGAAAAAGCAAGTACCCCAGCCCCACTACACGGATCTACACAGATCTAGGCAAAGACTTGGTCTAGCTACCCAGAGACAGACCAGAACACCTGGGGTATAATCCGGGTGGAGCTAAGCTGGCATTGTCACTGCACACATGGGGCAGAGTCAAAGGAGCACATAGTGGCTAAGTGCTGAATCTTGGACAGACAGAACCTGAGAAAGGGCTCAATCTAGCTCCTCAATCTAGCCTCTTGATCTAGAGACAGCCCAGAGAGCCTGGGATATTAACTGGGTGGAGCTGCAGAGGCCACTGTCAAGCTGCGCAGAAGTTCTTCTCTTAGGAGACTGCCATGACTCCACCCACTCCACACCATATCTTAGGGCTAGCTCTGGAGCAGACAGGTCCTGGGAGAAGACCGCCTCAGAGGCAACCCAGAACTCAGGAAGCAGTTCAGCTTCAATTCCTGTAGTCACAATGCTCTGACTCCCAGCCCCAGCCTACTCCACACCACAGTCTTACACTAGATCTGGGACACACACAAGAGAAAGGGATGTGACCTTAAGCTCCTTCTGAGCTGAACTATGGATGCCTATACAGGTGGCACACAGGTCCTCTGTGACTGCATGAGCCTCACTTGCTTCAGGAAATCAATTCCTTTAGGGCAGGGCATGCACTCAAGGGCAACAGAGCCTGACTGAACCCTACCCTCAGAACTTTTAAGCCAATAACTGGGAAGGAGACCCTGCCTCTGACAGGGTGGTGACAGCCAAGGATCAGACAGGAAGCCCTGCCTCACATTCTGCATAGGCTCTAGATACTTCAACAACAAACCATACCCCTATCAAGGGGATAATGGCCAGCACAACCTGAGGAAAGTAGTGGCTGGTGTTCCTACCAAAACCAGCCTTTGCACCAAAAACAATGGACACACATAGTCTACATAGGGATGCTTCCACATAAAAACACCCCTTCAAGAACACAGTAGATAACTGTTCCTCCCAAATTCATAGAGACAGAGAAAGTTAAGCAAAATGAAAAAGCAGAACTGCTCTCAATTAAAAGAACAAACGAAATCACCTGACAGAACAAACAATGAAATAAAGCTAACCAGTCTATGAGACTCTTGAGTTCAGGAAAAAAGTTAATAAAAATGCTAACAGAATTAAGGAAGATTATCCATAGAAATGCATATAACTGTAACAAGGAACTAGAAATTATAAAAGTAAACCAATCAAAAATAGACAATTCAATTGCTGAGATAAAAACCATAGACAGACACAATGGAGAACAAGCTAAATGACACCGAAGAACAAATAAGTGATCCACAAGATAGAATAATGGAAATCACCCTATCAGAACAGCAGATAGAAAGACAAATGAAGAAAAATGAAAGCAAAATATGAGTTCTATGGGATAATATAAAATGCACCAACCTATGCATAACTGGGATTCCAGAAGGAGGAGGGGATGGGGAATTTAAAATGTATTCAAAGAAATTGTTGCTGAGAACTTCCCAAACCTAAAGAAGCAAACAGATATCCAGGTACAGGAAGCACAGAGGGTCCCAAACAAGATGAACCCAAACAAATCCACATGAAAAAAATCATAATTAAAATGGCAAAAGTTAAAAATAAAGAGAGGATTCTAAAGGCAGCAAGAGAAAAACAAAGAGCCAGTTATAAGGAAACTCTTAAGACTACCAGCTGATTTCTCTGCAGAAACTCTACAAGCCAAAAGGGAGTAGCATGATACATTCAAAGTCTTGAAAGGGGAAAACTTGCCATCTAGGCTTCTCTACCCAGTAAGATTATCATTTAGAACAGAAGGAAATATAAAGAATTTATCAGACAAGCAAAACTAAAAGAATTCAGCAAAACTAAATCATACCCTAAAAGAATTATTAAAGGGTTTTCTCTAAACAGACAAGAAGCTAAAACCTATGGGAAAAGGAAAACTACAATAAGAAAGGCAAATATTTAAAAGGCCTGAAGATCACTCATATAAGCCAATATGCAGATTTTAAAAATGTAGAAGTGACTATAACTACAATAAACAGTAAAAAGATAAGCATTAAGATGTAAAATAGGACATCAAAATCAGAAAATGTGGAGGAGGGGGCTATAAAAATCTAGATCTTTCAGAGTACGTCTGAGCTTCAATGACTATCAGCTTAAAGCAAGTAGATATAGTTATGGGACAACATACTTCAACTCCATGGTAACCACAAATAAAAAACATACAATAGGTTTATAAAAACCAAAAAGAAAGGAACTCAAGCATACTACAAAAGAAAAGCAACAAACCACTAAAGGGAAAACAAAAAGAAGAAATGAACAAAGAACAACATAAGCAACTGAAAAGCAAAGATTAAAATGAGAATAAGTACCTACCTATCAAAAATTACTTTACATGTCAATAGACTAAATGCTCAGATCAAAATACAGAGTGGTAGTTTGGATAAAAAACACGAACCTACAATGTGCTGCCTACATGAGATTCTCACGTTGGGAAAAACACATACAGACTGAAAGTAAGAGGACAGAAAAAGATATTTCATGCAAATGGAAACAACAAGAAAGCAGGCATAGCAATAACCACTTCAGACAAAACAGACTTTAAAACAAAGGCCATAAAGAAGGGTATTATATAATGATAAAGGGACTCATACAAGAAGAAGAAATTACACCTGTTAACATACACACCCAGTACAGGAGAACCTAAATATATATAACAAATACTAACAGCCATAAAGGGAGGAGTGGACAATAATACAATATTAGTAGGAGACTTTAACACCCCATTAACATCAGTGGAAAGACCCAGACAGAAAATCAATAAGGCAACAGAGGTCTTAAATGATACAAGAGGCAAGCTGGACTTAATTGATATCTATGGGACACTATATCCCCCAAAACCAAATATACATTCTTCTCAAGTGTACATGGAACATTCTCTGAAATAAATCACATACTAGGTCACTTTGTGACTAATTAAATTTGTGCCTCAACAAATTTAAGAGAATAGATATTATTCTAAGCATCTGTACTTACCACAATAGTATGAAACTAGAAATTAATCACAGAGGAAAATGCGAAAAGAATAAACACATGGAAACTAAGCAACATGCTTCTAAAAAACAATGGGTCAACAATGAAATCAAAGAAGAAACCAGAAAATACCTCAAGACAAATGAAAATGAAAACACAGCCATACAAAAATCTATGGGATGCAGCAAAAGCAATTCTAAGAGAGTAGTTCATAGTGATACAAGACTTCCTCAAGAAACAAGAAAAATCTCAAATAAACAACCTAACCTACCACTTTAAAGAACTAGAAAAAGAAGAACAACCAAAACCCATAGTCAGCAGAAGGAAGGAAAGAATAAAGATCAAAGAGGAAATAAATAAAATAAAGTAAAAACAACAGAAAAGATCAATAAAACTAAGAGCTATTTTTTAAAAAACATAAACAAAATCAACAAGCCTCTAGCCAGGTTCACCAAGAAGAAAAGAGAGAGAACCCAAATAAACAAACGCAAGAAATGAAAGAGAAGAAATGACAACTGATACCACAGAAACACAAAGAAAGGATATTATAAACCTTTATAAGCCAACAAATTGGACAACCTAGAAGAAATGAACAAGTTTCTAGAAACATACAGCCTGCTAAAACTGTATCAAGAAGAAACAGATAATTTGAACAGAATGATCACTAGAAATGAAATAGAACCTGTAATTTAAAAAAATCCTTGCAAACAAAATTCCAGAACCAGATAGCTTCACTGGGAATTCTACCAAACACACCAAGAAGAACTTAAACCTAACCTTCTTAAGCTATTCGAAAAAACCAAAGAGGAGGAAACACTCCCAAAGTCATTCTATGAAGCCACCATCACCCTGACAACAAAACCAGAAAAAGATACTACAACAAAGAAAATTACAGGCCAATATGTTTGATGAACACAGATGAAAAAATCCTAAACAAAATATTAGCAGACCAAATCCAACAATACAAAAGAAGGATCATACAGCATGATGAAGTTGGATTCATGCTAGTATCCCAAGTATGGTCCGACATTAACAAAAGGGAAGACAAAAACTTCATACTCATCTCAAGGAACTCAGAAAAAGCAATTGACAAAATTCAACATCCATTCATGATAAAAATCTCACCATGGTAGGTATAGAGTGAATGTATTTCAACATAATAAAGCCATTTATAACAAGCCCACAGCCAACATAATACTCAACAGTGAAAAGCTGAAATCTTTCCCACTAAATTCAGGAACAAGACAAGGATACTCACTCCAGTTCCACTTAACATAGTATTGGAAGTCCTAGCCACAGCAAGAAAACCAGACAAGAAATGAAAGATACTCAGGTTGGAAGGGAAAAAGTAAACTGTCACTATTTGCAGATGACATGATACTCTACATAGAGAACCCTGAAGTCTCCACACAAAAACTATGAGAACTAATAAATGAATTCAGCGAAGTACCAGGATTCAAGATTAATATACAGAAAATATTACTGTATTTTGATACACTAACAATGATATATCAGAAAGAGAAAGTAAAAATACAACCCTGTTTAAAAATCATGTCAAAAAATTCTTAGGAATACTAGGGCAGTCTACCCAGGCAAAGAGATAAAAGCAAAAATAAACAAATGGGACCTAATTAAACTTCTAAGCTTTTGCCCAGCAACGGAAAGCATAAGCAAAACAAAAAGACAACCTACAGAATGGGAGAAACTATTTGCAAAAGATGAGACTGATAAGGGCTTAATTTCTAGAATATATAAACACCTCACACAACTTAATTAAAAAAATTCAAACAACCCAATCCAAAAATGGGCAGAAGACCTAAACAAGCAATTCTCCAAGAAGATATACAAATGGCCAATAGGCACATGAAAAAATGTTCAATATTGCTAATTATCAGAGAAATACAAATCAAAACTACAAAGAGGCATTACCTCACACCAGTCAGAATGGCCATCATTTAAAAGTCCGCAAACAATAAATAATGGAGAGGGTGTGGAGAAAAGGGAATCCTCCTACACTGCTGGTGGGAATGCAGTTTGGCACAGCCACTGTGGAAAACAGTATGGAGATTCCTCAAAAGACTAGGAACAGACTTACCATATGATCCAGTAATCCCACTCCTGGGCATATATCCAGAAGGAACCCTACTTCAAAAAGACACCTGCACCCCAATGTTCACAGCAGCACTATTTACAATAGCCAAGACATGGAAACAGCCTAAATGTCCATCGACAGATGACTGGGTAAAGAAGATGTGGTGTATTTATACAATGGAATACTATTCAGCCATAAAAACTGACAACATAACGCCATTTGCAGCAACATGGGTGTCCTCGGAGAACGTCATTCTAAGAGAAGTAAGCCAGAAAGAGAAAGAAAAACACCATATCAGATCGCTCATATGTGGAATCTGAAAAAAAAAAACATAAATACAAACAGAAACAGACTCACAGACTCACAGACATAGAATACAAACTTGTGGTTGCCAAAGGGGCGGGGGGTGGGAAGGGACAGACTGGGATTTCAAAATTTGTAGATACTGACAGGCATAGGCAGAATAGATAAACAAGATTATACTGTATAGCACAGGGAAATATATGTAAGATCTTGTGGTAGCTCACAGGGAAAAAAAAATGTGACAATGAATATATGTATGTTCATGTATAGCTGAAAAATGGTGCTCTACACTGGAATTTGACACAACATTGTAAAATGACTATCATTCAATAAAAAAATGTTAAAAAAAAAAAAGAGAAAGAAAACACATAGGGACCTGTTCATTTGTGTATAAGAAATACAAGAAAGATAAACCATAAACTAAAGAGACCTGTAAGGGGTGGATAAAAAAGGGGTAGAAAGAAGAGGGGAACGGGATCGTGGTAGTAGGAAGAAAAAGGAGGAAGTAATAGTTTTCTGAGAATAATTTTTTTGTATAGCTATGACTCTTAGAACCATAGCAATGTTTGACATGTTTTCACATAGCCCCCTCTCCCTGAATAAATAAACAAAACCAAACAGGATGGGGGAACCAAAAATTGAATACTACACTAACAAAGGAATCTAACTATGTAACAATTGGATAACAACTGCAGTAAAAGGGGAAGGGAAGAAAAGAACTAGCCTACATAATTGGGAAAGAGTATGTTGATTGGATACTGTATTGCTAAAGACAAACGGAACTGCACATAAATGCTGTAGTAAATGTATTTCTCACAGGGGTCTGGATTAACAATTCTGAAACTTCTTTGTGTGTGTACTAGAATAAATAAATAAGTACATAAATAAATAAAAGTGTTGGATTTTAACCAATAAAATAAAATACCCATGACTCCATATCTATATAATTGAACAAATAAATTGCAGAAAATATATAGTTCTTTTATGACAGAATCCCAGACAATAAATGTAACAGGAAAGAGTGAAACAGAAAATCACAATTAAATGAACACCATGGTAATAACTGTTGCAGTCTGGTTCCTCTGATGACTGGTAATATCAATGAATGAAAGTGTGACGAGGAACAGGACTTACAGAGTCTCAAACTATCTTTTTCTAAATATTTATTAACTACAAATGGAAACTAGTAACTTTACAATGGAGAAAATCAGCAGATATGACCTTAATCAAGTGATGAAGTTTAACATCACCAGCAATAAGATATATGTACTTACATCAAGAACTCCTAATACAACATCATTTCTGTGGTATTCTTATCAAAAAATCACATAATCTCTTTTGAATTATGAGAAAACACTAGACAAATTCAAATTGAGGGGCATTCCAAAATAACTGATCAGTAATCTTCAAAATATCAAGATTATAAAATACAAAGAAAGACTGAGGATCTATCACAGACTGCAGTAGACTAAGGGAGAAGAGACTCTAATGCAGTGTAGGATCCTAGACAGAATCCTGAAACAGAAGAGACTCTAATGCAGTGTAGGAGCCTAGAGAGAATCCTAAAACAGAAGAAAAGACATTAGTGGAAAAAATTGGTGAAGTGTGAAGAAGGTCTGTAGTTTAGTTAAGAGTTTAACACCAATGTTAATTTCCTGATTCTCATCATTGTCATATAAGATAGTATTAGAGAAAGCAGGGTGGGAAACATATGGGAACCCTCTGTATTATTTTTGTAACTTTTCTGCAATTCTAAAATTCAAAATAAACATTAAAAAAAGTAAACCCATATGTGCTTAAGCTACCTACTATTAGCTATGTGTAGCTATGTACCTTTGGCTACATGTAGCCAAAAGTAATCCCAATCAATGAACTTAGCTTAGAAATCACTCAAAAGAAAAACTACTTTGCTTTTCCAATATACATGAAGGTTTTCCCCTGTAATATGAGGAAAAAGAATGTGAAACTCTGATGAACACAGACGCCAAAATCCTCACCAAAATATCACCAAATACAATCCAACAACACATAAAAAAGATTATACATCATGACCAAGTGGGATTCATCCCAGGGACACAAGGGTGGTTCAACATACGCAAATCAATCAATGTAACACATCACATCAAGAAGAGAAAGGACAAAAACCACATGATCATCTCAATCGATGCAGAAAAAGAATTTGATAAAATTCAACACCCATTTACGATAAAAACTCTTGCCAAAGTGGGTATAGAGGGAACATATCTCAACATAATAAAAGCTATATATGACAAACCTACAGCCAGCATAGTACTCAACAGTGAAAAACTCAAAAGCTTCCCACTAAAATCTGGGACAAGACACTATCACCACTCCTATTCAACATAGTCCTGGAAGTCCTAGCCACAGCACAGGCAAGAGAGAGAAATAAAAGGGATCCAAATTGGAAAAGAAGAGGTAAAAGTGTCATTATATGCCGATGACATGTTACTATATATAGAAAACCCTAAAAGGTCCACACAAAAACTACTAGAGCTGATTGAAGAATTCAGCAAGGTAGCAGGTTACAAAATTAACGTTCAAAAATCAGTTGCATTTCTTTACACTAACGATGAATCAACAGAAAAAGAAAGTAAAGAAACAATCCCCTTTAAAATAGCACCCAAAGTAATAAAATATCTGGGAATAAATCTAACCATGGAGGTGAAAGAATTATACACAGAAAACTATAAACCATTGATGAAGGAAATTAAAGGAGACTTTAAAAAATGGAAAGATATTCCATGCTCTTGGATTGGAAGAATCAATATTGTTAAAATGGTCACACTACCCAAGGCAATCTACAGATTTAATGCAATCCCTATCAAATTACCCAGGACATATTTCACAGAACTAGAACAAATCATAATAACATTTATAGGGAACCATCAAAGACCTAGAATTGCCAAAGCATTACTGAAGAGAAAGAAAGAGGCTGGAAGAATAACTCTCCCAGACTTCAGACAATACTATAGAGCTACAGTCATCAAGACAGCATGGTATTGGTACAAAAACAGACATATAGACCAATGGAACAGAATAGAGAGCCCAGAAATGAACCCACAAACTTTTGGTCAACTCATCTTTGACAAAGGAGGCAAGAGTATACAATGGAATAAAGACAGTCTCTTCAGCAAATGGTGTTGGGAAAACTGGACAGCAGCATGTAAAACAATGAAGCTAGAACACTCCCTTACACCATATATAAAAATCAACTCAAAATGGATCAAAGACTTAAACATAAGACAAGATACAATAAACCTCCTAGAGGAAAACATAGGCAAAACATTATCTGACATACATCTCAAAAATTTTCTCCTAGTAGAAATAAAAGCAAGAATAAACAAACGGGACCTAATGAAACTTACAAGCTTCTGCACAGCAAAGGAGACCATAAGTAAAACAAAAAGACAACCTACGGAATGGGAGAAAATTTTTGCAAATGAAACCGACGAAGGCTTGATCTCCAGAATATATAAACAGCTCATACGACTCAATAAGAAAAAAATAAACAACCCAATCCAAAAATGGGCAGAGGACCTAAACAAGCAATTCTCCAAGGAAGACATACAAATGATCAAAAAGCACATGAAAAAATGCTCAATATCACTAATTATCAGAGAAATGCAAATCAAAACTACAATGAGGTATCACCTCACACGAGTCAGAAGGGCCAGCATTCAAAAATCCACAAATGACAAATGCTGGAGAGGCTGTGGAGAATAGGGGAACCCTCCTACACTGCTGGTGGGAATGCAGTTTGGTGCAGCCACTGTGGAAAACAGTGTGGAGATTCCTCAAAAGACTAGGAATAGACTTATCGTATGACCCAGGAATCCCACTCCTGGGCTTATATCCAGAAGGAACCCTACTTCAGGATGACACCTGCACCCCAATGTTCACAGCAGCACTATTTACAATAGCCAAGACATGGAAACAGCCTAAATGTCCATCGACAGATGACTGGATAAAGAAGAGGTGGTATATTTATACAATGGAATACTACTCAGCCATAAAAACCGACAACATAACACCATTTGCAGCAACATGGATGCTCCTGGAGAATGTCATTCTAAGTGAAGTAAGCCAGAAGAAGAAAGAAAAATACCGTATGATATCGCTCATATGTGGAATCTAAAAAACAAAAACAAACAAACAAAAAACAAAGCGTAAATACAGGACAGAAATAGACTCATAGACATAGAATACAGACTTGTGGTTGCCAGGGGGGCGGAGGATGGGAAGGGATAGACTGGGATTTCAAAATTGTAGAACAGATAAACAAGATTATACTGTATAGCACAGGGAATCACAGAGGAAAAAATGTGACAATGAGTGTGTATATGTCCATGTATCACTGAAAAATTGTGCTGAACACTAGAATCTGACACAACATTGTAAAATGATTATAAATCAATAAAAAATGTCTTAAAAAAACATTAAAAAGAAAAGAATGTGAAACTTACCTAAAATTGCAGAGAGGTCTGGAAACTGTGGTGCCTTCTCTATTGCTACTGCTTTACTGGTATCCAAAAGAGTGGAATTCTTACATAGCAGGTTTTCTTCCAACTTGGGATACTCCCTATCTAAAGAAACAGTAAGAAGTGGCACAAAACTTTGAGTAAGAGCACACAAGTGGCAGGTTACCTTTTTCTCCCTAACTTAGGTCCCCAGTCCATACCATGCTACGGTAATTGAAAGTTTTGGATGCGACAGAGAAAAAAGACAAGCCTTGATGGCGTCAAGGTAGTAAACAATCTTTGGGCTATTGCAGTGCTCCACCTGCTTTCTTTCACATATTTTTGCCTTATAAAGATTATTGATCTAAGACAGTAATGCAAAGTGTGTGTGAGGGATGAAGAAAAAGTGTAGAGTTTTTGTTAATTTGTTATCAGCTTAAAACAGATTGTTAAAACTATGTTTGATTTAAGTCCATGGTAACCACACACACAAAAGTACCTATAGAAAATACACATAAGAATAGAAAGGAATCAAAGCATATCAGCATAAAAAAGTCAATGAAAGACAAAGGAACATAGCAAGACAGGAAAGAGGGGCAAAAAGAACTACAAAAACAGAAAACAATGAACAAAATTGTAAGTCCTTCTCTACTATTAATTACTGTAAATATAAATGGCGTAAACCAGATCAAATGACACAGAGTGGCTAAGACAGCATACATGGGAGCTGCCTCTCATATTTTATGTATAAGCTTTATGTATAAGCTTTAAAACTGACATCAAGGAATAGCAGTTTGTTATTTAGTGATATGATAGTTAATGGGACATAGGTGTAACTGAGCTTGTGATCTGTAGTCCTATGTGGCTGACTATGGAACACAATGGATAGTGGGCAGAAGAAAGTATGGTGAGGAAGACAAGTACGCCTTCTCAAAAGGAACATTATTCATTGCAGGATTTGTGGACGAGGAACAATTTCTATACTGAACAACTTAAGATTGAAATTATTTTCTCACCTAAACAATAATCTGATCTTCTGAAGATTTCAGGTGATGGGAGGCTACATAAACTCTCTTCAAAACTCTTGTTTTCTGTATAAGAGTCTGTGATTGAATAACTTAGAAGAGAGCTAGAAATATCATGCTGCAAACTTAGTCCTGCAGAATAAGCAAACACATAAAAAGGGTAAAATGTTTTAATAGTAACCGATTCAAAATCCTAAGAATTCAAATTTGTAGAAATGTATATGCAGTTGTATACTAAGAATGTACAATTAAACATACAACTAAAAAAGCATACTATGGTACACAACTTTAATTTCAATTTTAGAAAATAATTATGTTTTTGATGTGGAAAAAATGCATTATAAACCTTTTCTATTTCAAAGTTTTGTAATTTATTCCTTTCCTACTTTGGTTCAGTTGTAATTCTTCACTCAAAAATTCAAGTTTTATATAAAAGTAACCCATTGGTTGTAAGCTAACTAGCTGAGGAGAAGAAAGTGATTTCAGTTACTCCATTTAAAAACTATGAGCCTAAACATAAACTCAAAGGAACACACATCAGAGGAACTGAACAGAGAACTCAGGAATAGACTCACATACATGTGCAACTGATTTTTGACCAAGAAGCAAAGGCACTTCAGTGGAGAGAGGACACTCTTTTAAACAAATTATGCTTGAAAAACTGGATATCCATATGCAAAAGCAAAACAAAACCAAAAACAAAGCATACAAAAAAATTAACTCTAAATGCCTCATAATTCTTAGCATAAATCCTAAAACAACTTCTAGGAAAAAACAGAGGAGAAAATCTTCATGACACTGAGTTAGGCAAAGATTTCTTTGCTATAACAGTAAAAGGATGATTCATAAAATAGTAACAATGATAAATTAGACTTCATCAAATTTTAAAACTTCTATTCAAAAGAGACAGTTAAGGTGAGAAGACAAGCCATAGATTAGGAGAAAACATTTGTAAATGGACTGGAATTCAAAATATAAAGAACTCTTAAAACTCAGTAATAAGAAAACAAATATCTCAATCAGAAATGGGGGAAAATATCTGAACAGAAAATCTCCCAGACTTAGAGGTTTTTAAAGTCATCCCTGTGAGAGTAAACTAGATGAAAAACTTCCTAATAAATGACAGGGATAGAACTTAGTACTTAAAGTTAAGAACCAGAAAGTTTAGTAAGAAAAGGGAAGACATACTCTGCTGTAATCAGTCAACATTTATCAAGTATTTTCAACAGGGCAAAACAGAGATCAGCACTAATAGAAACTGGTGGGGTGGGGTATAAAGAATGAAAGAGAGCATTGCTCTGAAAACCCATTATCTCCCAACCTGGAGTTAGCTGACTTATACCTATCTCTGCTCACTTATTACCTACCGGAGACAACTAACTCTTCGTCCTTCCTGTTTTGACCTCGTTACACCATTCTCTTCCACTCCAAGCCCCTCCTTAAAGTTGATAGTTGTTTTCTACCTGGCCACCTCCTCCAGCCACCACTGCAACACTTAAGTTGACTGGCCCAATCCTTCCTTCATCCTTCACCTCCTCAGACATCACAGGTAGGTTATTCCCTCCGAGTATCTTTTACTTCCCCTATTTTAACTGCCCTAGATTGCCCTTCCCTATCCTTGCTACTTTTACTTTCTCATTCTATCTTCAACCTTCTCACCCAGGTGTTGTTATACCTCTCTTGTGTTCCATCTCTCAAAATTCCATGAATATCACGCCCAAGAGAGCTATCCCTTCCACAAAAACCCAGAACTCAAGCCAGGCTCAGAAATTAGGAAAGCCCTGTGCTCACAATCTGAGTAGCTGGGTAGAGAAAAGAATAAACAAATGTTCATGACTGTATCAGTAAAAGGTTGTTCCTCGTGTCACAAGTTAGAAATAAAAATGAATTTAAATTACATTTATATCAATTTATACCATACATTTTAAAAAGTCAAACAGTTCTACAAGGCTTTTATCAAAAACTGCAACCTCTCATAGCTCCCCACTGTAATTTCCTATTCTCTAGAGATACCTATTTTCAACTCTATTAACTCTACTGTTTCATTTAATGTCTATCTTTATATTTATAAATTAACTGTATTCAATGATTTTATTACTATGGTTGCTCAAATATTTTTACAGCTGAGCCATGTACTAGGAGCCATATTATCTATATCATCATTTTGCTACAGGTTTTTGTTTTTCCCCTGAGTTATTGATTATTTGATTTTAAAATTAGTTTTCTAATATCCATTTCATCCCAACTTCTTACAGAAGTAGAAATTTCCTCGCAATACTTAAAAAAAATTGCCAGAGCATCTATCACTTCCTTTCTTTTTCTTTCTTTCCTTCCTCCCTGCCTTCCTATCTTTTTCTCCTTCTTTCTTTCCTCCTTCTTCCCCTCCCTGCCCCCCACCTTTTTAAAGTATTCCTATTGGAGAGCTCAATACACTTGCTCAAATTTGGACTGGTTGTTGTCCTCTAGACTGCTGCACAGATGTATTTCTGGGATTTCTCTTTACCATTATCTTAAGAAATTCTTTCACATACTTCCTGTATTAGAACCTTTGATTTCTGGATCCCATGATTTCTTCTTTACTGATTTATTCTCTAGTTTTGTTGGAGTATCTTCTTCATTTCCTGAGAAAAGATGCACAGAAGACCTGTCTAAAAATTTCTTTATACTATCTTCACATTTGAGTGATTGTGTAGCTGGGTACAGAATTCTTGACCAGAATATTAAAAAGAGTGATTGTATTTTTTGGTGCTTGACAGATTTAAACCTCACTGCTCCGTCTTCCCCTTCTGCCCCACATCTGGGCAAGCTGATAAGCCCTGGTGCCCCATCTTTTGGCAATGCCGGCAGGCAAGTTAAAACCATGCATGGAAAGCCTCATCCCAGCCCTACCCTCTAACCACCTAAAAACCCCAAACCAGTCTCCTTTCCGTACTCTCTGAAGCCATTCTCAGTCCTTCTCAGGAGACACCCTCCTCTCCAGAAGGCCTCATTATATCAGTAGTAAACCTTTCAATAGACTCTTGGTATGTTGGTGGCATCATTAATCTTGAAATTTCAGGCAAATTTTGGGTGAAGATCTATCCTATGTCTGCAAAATCAATTCCCTTCAGAAAAAGAAATGCATTTTCCCACCATGTTTTAGCTTCTGGAGTTGCTCTTGAGAAGTTCAATGCTATTCATATTCTTGATTGCTTATCTGCAATCAGTATTTTGTTTTCTCTGGAAGACTCAAGGATTTCTCTATCCCGAGGATTTTTAAATTACATAATGTTGTGCCTTGGTGTGGATCTTTTTCATTCACCGTGATGGGCAGCTGGTGGTTTAATAATTTCCTTTCTATCTACCTTGTAATGTCTGGAACTACTATTTTTCAGATGTTAGAATGCCTGGACTCATCTTCCAATTATTTTTCTTTTTGAAATAGCAGCTTTATTGAAATAAAATTCATATTACATAAAACCCAGCCTTTTAAAGTACACAATTCAGTGGTTTTTGGTATACTCACAGAGTTGTGTCACCACAATTTCTACCATTTACCTTCTCTTTGATATCTGTTCAACTTTTGGAGTATTTCCTTAAAATCACTACCCAACCCCTTGTAGAATTTTTATTTCTGATTTCATATTTTTACTTTTTAAGAATCCTTTTTGTTCTATGAGTGTTCCTTTTTAGAGCTGCCTGCACTTGTTTCATGGACATTTTTTTCAATATCCTGAAGATAATAATGAAAATACGACCTTTAAAAGTTTCTTTTCTATGCATTGTCTGTGTCCTTCAAGTTTCTTTTTATTTGGTATCTATCTTTTTTTAAAATGTTTTTTAAAAATGACTAGTAATTCTTGAATGCTCAAGAATGAGGCACTAAAACAGCAATTGGAAACTCAGGATTCATGAGTGGGATTTAGGAAGTAGTGGGCTTTACTGAAGGGTATTTGGACAGGGACCAGATCATGACTGCCAGAATACAGGTCTTCTCCTGGGCAAAGAAGTTTCCAAAAGAGGAATCTTACAGTCTCTTAGTTGAGGTGTACTTTCCCAAATTGTGGTAAGGAGTCTGGGTTTCACCACAAAGTATACAGACTTTACTTAATTCCCTTCCTTCCTCCTTCCACACCTCACGGCTAGATTTCAATATAGCACCCTTAGCAGTAGCTAGCATCCCTGAGTTCAGACCCTCTTCTTCAACATCTCTGGACTGCCAGGGTGGGAAAAAGAGTAGCCATCTGGTCACAGTGTCGGGGAAGAAATCAAACTGTCTTAACTGCTACTTTTAAAGATTTCCAAAAATCCTATTTTCAACATTATCTATATCTTTTTTTCAGGAATACACGATGCCTCTAATTCCTGAACCTACAGCCTTTGTCAGTTTGCTTCATGGTTTGACATCACTCTTAGGTACCTAGATTTCAGTGCCCCCCCACTTTTTTTGGTCTGTTTGATCTGTTAGGCCTATTATAATTTATTCATCTACCTTCCAGATTCCAAACTCTTGTTGATTATCTCTTGCCAAGTAAAATCTCTTCTCTCCCCTTTCCTCCACCTTTTGGTTTCATGCCTTTTTTATGCCTTTAATGGTATTTTAGTGAGATTTCAGAACAGAGAAGTAAATGTATATGTTTAATCCTCAACATTAAACAGGAAATCCTGAGTTAATTTTCATCATGCTGCAAAATCACTAGATTCTAAGATAAAATTAAAACAATTAATTACATGTTAAATAGAATTCTATAGGCTACTCAAAATCTAACCACTTACATTTTATTATGGGAAAAAGTATTCTAGGTCTCAAATATCAATTGACAAATGAACTTAGAACACAACCAGTTTGTAAATTAGAGACAGTCTATTTTCTATTTCCTCGTTCTTTTCGCACATAAACTTGATAAAGGTAGTAACCAAGAACATTTATCATATGTTTAAACTATAATTTTAGAAAATACTGATGATGGTTAAATTATCTATTTCCTCTAAAGAGAGTAGAAAACTCATTCAGCAAGCATTTCAAACTATATTATGTCCCAAGCATGGGATAGGAAGATAAAAGTTACTGCTTATTTTCAATGGCTTTAAAGCCTAGAAGAACAAAAATGGTTATAGTTGTTTTGATTCCTATAACGGAAGTATACAAAGAGTGCCAGAAAATTACCAGGATAGAACAACTCATCTAGAAAGGGAGAAGTGCGATCAGGAGAGGCTTCCCATTAGAGCTGACACCTGAATCTATTTTTGAAGAACAAGCAGAAGTTACTAGATAAAGAAGGGAGAAGAAGGAAAGAAAAACCTCTGTTGAGCACCTCCTATGTTCCTCTGCTCTGTATTTTAAGAAAATTCCTCTATTCTATTTTCTAGCTAGTTAATTTGATTTTCAGCTAAATGCATCCCAATATTAGGCTCATTCCCTGAGTTTTTAAATTTGACGATATTTTAAACTTCCAGGGACTATAATTTTTTTCTAGAAGCCCATTATATTATGGATTCAATGGCCTTTTATCTCTAGAGAGATATTTACTTGTCTCTACAGTGATCTTTAAAGTTTTCTACCATTTCTTCGGGTACTAATTTCTCTGTCTGTCACATTTGTGGTCTCTCTTCCATAGCACTAAATTTCTTCAAAGGTTTCCTGTTTCTGAATATCTGTTCGTATCTCCATTTGATAATCTGTTTGTATGGCAGTGAGTATAAATTCTGAAACAATAGCCTGCCTCTGGAGATTTTAGAATAGTGATGAGACATTCTGAGAACTTATGCTTTGGGTGGGGATGCCATCCTGTATTTTCTGGGTATTTCAGGTTACGTGGGAGCACTGCCCTAATTGTTTAGCAAGTATCCACATTGGAAGTCTCCTGTATCAGAATTCTTACTTCAGAGAGCCATAATTTATCTTTTTTCTGGGGCTTAGAAGCATAAGCATAATGTACATCTTTTACTTTTTCACCCCTGTGCCATCCTTGTGGCAATGTGGAGTTACTTCAGACTCTCCTCTGCCTCTCATTCCAGCTCCAGCACTGACCCTTAGGAACAAGCCCCTTAGTTCACTTTGCTTGGGAGTAATTCCCACGGTTTTATCTTGGCAATAGGCACTGGTAGCTGCCAGTGTTTGCAATATAAGAAAGGGAAAGAAGGGGGCCAAGTCATGTAGTGCCAGAATACAGTGCTTAATCCATCACCTTGACAATTCCTTCAGGGTCCCCTCTATTATAGTGTTTTGCATTTATTGATCAAGCATTTTGAGTTAAGTATTATCTCCAGAGCTATTCTTATCTCTGCAGTGCTTTTTCTCTGCTCTTCATATATTCATTATTCTGATCTCATTTGCTTTTAAGAATTCCTCAGTATTTCTGGTGTGTTGATGGTATCCTTTCTTGTTTTTTAAAGTAAATTCAATTACACCAATATGTAGATGGCTCACAAATTTCTATCAGCAGCCCTCCATATCCAACTGCCTATTTGACACTGCTACTTAGTCATCTTAAAGGCATCCATAATTTATTAAAAAGATAATTTATGATCTTTCCCTCAAACAAGATTTTTTTCAGTGAATGGCACCATCTTATACCCAGTTATGCAAGCCAGAAACAGGGGTCATCTTTGATACCTCTATCTTCTTCACCCCTCATTTGCCAAATTCTGTCTATTTCACTTCCTACAACAGCCATAAGATACGCCCACTTCTTTCCATTTCCAATATCATCCCTTAGTACAAAGTGCCATCATTCTTCCCTTAAACTACTGCAGTAGCCTCCGAACTCTAATTGCTTCCACTCCTCCTTCTATCCGTACTACAGCTAACGTGATCATATCATTCCCTATTTGAATGACTTCAGAGGCTTTCTGCTGCTCCAGAGATAAACACCAGTATCTCTGACCTAGCCTACAAGGCTTTGCAAGGCCTGTTGTCTGGCCAACCTTGTCTTATTATCACATCTCCTCCTCCTCGCTCTACTTCAGCCATGTTGGCCTTCTTTCAGTTCACTGAACACACAATGCTCAGTCCCATGTTGGGGTCTTTGCACATTCAGTTCCCTCTGCCTGGATTGCTCTTTATTCATCTCTTTGCATATGCATAGTTAATTTCTACTTTTTTTCAGATCTCAAAGAAATTGGCATTCCTCCATGGAAGCCTTCCCAAATCTCTCCAACTAAATTCAGTTACACCCAAGTCAACCTCTCTTTCAGAGCACTTATCACAATTATAATTTACTGGTGTGTGCCTGAAAGCTTTAGGAATGAAGTCCAGAGCACAAGCAGAAGGGTTCAGCTTGCACCAGGAGAAAGACACCTCTGCCACTGAGATGAGAAGGTGGGGTAGAGATACAAATGGATACTTACATTTGTAAGAAAACAAGCTGTGTATGTTCATATCTGACAATCTTACCTGATGTTAGTTCACTATTTGATGAACTACTGTCAACCTGGAGATAATACGTCTCCGACTCCTATGCGAGATAAGAAAGATAAAGCACAAATTATGAGATTGAATATTTTTATATTACAATATTATATCACATTGATTTGGCTACTTTGAAAATATTAGGAAAAACTAATGTCGACTTCGTATGCCAGTTTCATATGGAACAGATTCTTTCAGCTGATTGATATAGATGTAGTCTGATATTTAATATTAAATCTAGAAATAAATCTTAAAATATAATGTTGTGGACATATCTAAGAAGTCAACAATATAGTAGTCAACCAACTGTTGTGGGATAACCCAGCAACTAGAAGACAGAGATTAGATTCTTTCTAATCCCCTAGATAGGAAGGGCTTTTTTCCCTCTAAATATGAAAGCAAAATAAATTTTAAAAAAAGACAGACACATAAGTTTAAAATATCAAAAATACAGTTTAACAAATATGGAAGTATTTGTCATATGTGTGTGCAAAAGTATAAATATCTTCAATATCTAATGAGCATTTCACAAAAAACCATACAAATGGCCAATAAAATGAGAAAAAAGTATCGACTTTATTAGCATTCAAAGAAATAGAAAGTGAAACAACATGCTACCTTTCATCCATCAAATATATATATGTATATGTAGATATATGTGTATATATGTATTTATACTTTAAGTTTCAGGATAAGATGGTGCCAATTGGCCAAATGAATCAAAAGCTTTAAACATAATCTAACCCTTGACCCACTGCAAAGTAACTGTCTTAGGATAACAATTAGAGGTACACAAAAAATTTCTGTGAAAACCTTGGAAACAATCTCAATCCTCCAACCCCAGAAAAATAGTTATAAAAATTACAATCTATCTATCTATAAGACAAACCACTATGCGGGCACTAAAAACCATATTTTTGAAAATTACTTAATGTTAGAGGAATATACAATAAGATAATCTGTAAAATTTTTAAAAGGCACAGAAAAAAAGGAATGGAAGGAAATATATTAAAATTAAAAGAAGATGTTTACTTTTTTGCATAGTCTCAGTCATCTATTAGGAACACTTAACACTTAAAATCTCGGTGAAAAGCCTTTTTTAAAAATGCCTTTTGTTAAAACTTCCCTCTCTCCAAAAACAGGTTTTAAAAGAATATGCAAGCTAAAATACTGGAGCAGGACTATAAAATTTAATGCTAATGTCAGATGAGTCACGGCAATTTTTAAAACCTGAGTTTTTCCAAACTACTGCTGTACATCTTTAAAATAATGTACAGAATCCATATTAAATACGGTAGATCAATAAGTTTTATAATATTCTAATGATAATGAATCCTCTCTTTCTAGCTACTAATGCAACATGAGAAAACATAAAAATGACTTTGAAGTGTTTAACTACTACCAAATATAAAAGAATTACTAAGAAACGTTTTATATCTGTCACACAGAAAACTAGCCAGCAATGAATTCTCAAATTTTTGCCAAGGGAAAGAAAAAACGAAAATGCATGGCTGTGAATCTATTATAATCATAAATTCAAGGTCCTGTCTAAAGACACAACATCAATGTTTATAAAAAACACTACAAAGCGATATAGTCTCTACTGAACAAAGACCATGCCATAGTTTCATCTGGAGGTACATCAGGTACCAGGGTCTGTACACGAAGATATTCAAGGACCACAGGAGAAACATACATACATTCAGTGGAGCAATCTTCTCATCCTGGGCCTCTGCACTAGTGCTATTTTCTTGCAGGCTTTTCTCTCCTGTACCTCTTAACCGAGTGCTAACAAACAAACAAACAACATAATTAGTTTGCACTGACTGGACTTGGCCCTCTTCATCCCCATTCACTGTTTACCCTGTTTAGAATCTGAAAGGCTCTCTGGGGACATCATTAGGAATAAGTAACGAACACAGTGGGTGAACTGTATCAATACCCAACTGAAGCCAGGAATGCTTTCCTGGAGGTTTTTATCTCACTTGCTTTCAGGTAACTTGGCAAAATTTCCTCTTAAAAAAAAAAAAAAAACTTTCCGAAGTCAAATTTCTAGGTCTGTGTTCCAATAAGAGCAAAATTAGAATATTCTAGCTATTCATGTTCTTCAAAGACTCCAGAATGAGGTTGTTAGCAGAAAATGAGGACTTAAGTTTTGAGAAGGCATTAGCCTATTTCTCGTGGCTACGCACCTCAGCGGCCCAGAGCTGCTACCTCCCTGCCCACTCCGCTCCGCTTTCTCCTTGATTTTCGGCAAACCGTGCGTTTTGCCCTTTCGTTTCAGGCCTAAGAGAGGGCGGTACGGTACGTTTTAGGGCGAAAGCCTTGGAGGTCCGTCCTGCTGCGGCCCAGACGCGCCCCCCCCCCCCAACCTCCACGCTCGCCCACCCCGGCCCGCTCCATAGGCCAGCCGGGCGGGGCTTACAGCGGGCAGAGAGACTTCGGCCAGGGCCTAACGGGTCCTCTGCCTTTGTGGGAACACCTAGATCCGGCGTCGGGGTTAGGTTGAGCCTCTCAGCCCGCTTCTTGCGGGTATAGACCCGTAGCGACCACATTGCCACCCCACTCCCAGGCCTCAGGGGCCTTCTAGCCCTCGACGGCCTGTCTCGTGGCCTTCCTGAGGAACCAGCGTCCAGACTCGGCCTGCGGAGCAGCCCAGGAGGAAACACGTAAGAAAACAAGGAAGCGCCTACAACGCCGACCCCCTGCTCTAGACGGGAGCGGCCGGCCTAGCTCCCGCCTTTTTATCTTGGCCACACCGCGCGGCGGCTTCTGGGAAGATGGAGGAACGGGGCGGGGTCGGCCCACCTGTTGCTGCAGCGCCTGGGCGCTTGGCGGGAGGTTGGCTTGGACACTGGGCTCCAGGCAGCGGCTTCACGCGCAGGCATCCTCGCATCGGCATCCTCGCATTGTCCCGAGGGAGAAATTATTGATAAAAGCTTTCCCTGGTCCAGTAGGTTGTTCCTTTGCTTTTCATTTTCTCATTAATCTGACGGGACCAACAACTGCTACTGATAGCTGGGCCATTCTCCTTAACATCACCAGGAAGGCCGTGGTAGTGGAGTCTGAGGTCTCTGAGCACACAGAGTCTAGCTGGGGGTCAGCCTGAGTCAGTGCAGGAAGGTCAGAGAAACGAAAGCACATTAAAGTGACAGGGAGTGTCGTCCTCAGCAATTAACTTCAGTCACTGGGCCTGCCAGTTTACTGGGGGGCCATTTTACTTGGGAGTGAAACAAGCACTAGAAGAGCTTAGGTTCCAGGAGGTTTCTTCTCAGAGACTAGCAGAATCCATTAGTCCCTGTTTAGTAACTACCTTCTGGTCATCTCTGGGCAGCCTTGTGGTTTAGGTAGAGAGTTCCACAGAGGCTCCCCTCCTAGTGCCATAGGGCTCAGCTCTTTGGCTCTGCCCAAATGGAGGAACATACTAATGACCACCCTCTCTCTACACCCGGGTTGAATGATCAGGCTGCATCTGATAAGCATGTTGTGGACATAATAACCATCTTCTTACCTAAAAAAATAATTTAACATTGAAAAATGCCAATGGTACAGATGAAATTACAAAAACTCAAAGACTTTTTCTGGGATGTTCCAATATTGTGTGTGTAAATACAAGCACATATATATCCATAATATTTTCATAATAAAATCACTCTGAATTTTTTATTCAAGATCTGCCCATAGAAAGTCACTTATGACAATCAATTTAATACATAATTAATCATTAAAACAACTTTGTAAAGAACAGAGGATAGGCATTCTTACCTGATTAGATAGTGCTTTGCGTCACTGAATCAATACTTACCCATCAGCTTACTCTGTGTTAAGCATTGTGGTAGGTCCTGGGGATACAGAGGTGAATTAGAAATGGTTCTTTAGTCAAGAATCTCACAGTTTTATTACAGTATAAAGCTATTATCATATTTCAACATCTTTTCTTTAGTCACATCCACAATATGCCAACAGGCAGTCTCTAGTTTACAAGCCAGGTCTTCAGGCTCTCCTCTTTCCCTTTGCGGAATGTTGTGAAAAAAAACTTAAATGACCTTTGGGAAGTCTCGGTACTGGAATGCCCTTGGCCTAGAAATGGAAGACATATTGAAAAAGGAAAACAGCTTAAAGCAAAAACTGATCTGTCCTTTGGTGGCGCTAATCCCTGGAACTCTATACTGAACTACATTCACTGAAGTACCATCAAGTAAAGGTTTATGGGAATTAATGCCTAGGTTTCAAAACTGGAAATAACCTTTGGTATGATTTCTTGAGCCAAAAGCGTCCTCGGAGAGATCTGCTTGTCCCCTCTGTTTGAAGCTGAGCAAACCACAGCCTTGGAGGCTCATCATGACAGATGGCTGGCACAGGTGGCATGGAGCTCCTGACATTCAGCTAGTTAGTGTGCTTGCCATGCTTCCATTCCTCCTAACACATGGAAGAGAAAGGGATGGGGAGAGTAAGGAAAGGAGTTTGAAGCCTTAAGAAGCAAGGGGAGGGGAAGGGACTACAGACAGATTTGGTCGATTTAAAAGCTTCACCTAGCCAGCCTATGAAAGTGGAAGGAAATGTTTCCCCTACAAAAATGTGAGGTAGGGTAGAGATATCTCAACTCAGTCATCTCCTTCCCCTTGCTCCAACCCCAAATACACAAATTCCAGTGCAAGCATTCAGCTGAGTGTTAAATTGAACATCTTTCTTTTCCCTGTGGTACTGCTTCCATATCTCCATTCAGAATTCTGCTTTCAGGGTTTTATTTTGGTTATGTGATGGGTTTGACTTGATTTGGAACAGTTATGGAGATGCTAACTTCCATAGGAAAACAAATTCCAAATTTTGAGAGATTTCTGAAGAAAGCTTTTGGGAAAACAGCTAGTGTGTGGGTTTAAGATTCTCTGGAGCCCAGAGGAAATCTTTCTGAATAATGTTTTCTTACATAGTGACATCCCTTCCCAGTCCTGAGCAGCTTCATTTGTGGTACCATCCACAGATTTTAGGGTTCAACTGAAAACCAGCTTATTTTTGCCTAGTTGACAAGATGGGAAAAAAAATAACAGGGATACATGAAATGTACTTTCAGGTATTGCCATCTTAATGCTATGTAACATGTGAAAAAGAGTCAAGGAGATTTTCATTCATGAAACTTTTCTTGAGCATCCATTATGGGCCAGACTTTCTGCACTGGGGCTACATCCTCAACTCACAGTCTGAGTGGGAGTGGGGCAGAGGGACAGTTAACCACACAACCATGTGAGAAGCTTCTTAAAGAAAAGGACAGTTGAATTTCAAAAGATGAATGGTAGGAATTAGGGGGATAAAAGCGAAGGGTATTCTATGAAAAGGGGACTATAAGTGCTGCATGGAGGCAAAGAAAAGCATGATGCTTTTAGGGCACTGCAAAAAGTAATTGGTATGACTGGAGACAAGGCTCTATGGAGGAAGGGCTGGAGGAGAGATGATGGACCCTGTGTGCTGAACCAGGGAGTCTGAATTTTATCCTGGAAACTATGGGAAGTCATCGAAGGAATATTAAGCAGGAGACTGGCACGACCAGATTTTCAATTTAGAAAGCTCGCCCTAAGTGAAATGTGGATGGTGAAATCTGAGAAAGCTGAGGTGGAAACAGGAAAACTAATTTTAAAAGCACTGTAATATTCCAGACAAGAGATGAGAGTGGCCCCAAATACACTAAAAGCTGTGAAAATAGAGGAGTCGATGGTAGCAAATATATAAAAAAGGCAGACTCTGCATAACTCAGACATGGCAGAATATACCATTTTAAGAAAGTGTACCTGTCAATTGTATATGGGTAGAGACATCATGGAAATACTGTTTAAGCGTCATCATGGTGCAAAATTTGAATACAGTGATTTGTTCCTTTAAAAATATAAAAATGAATTAAATTCAGGACACATTTGGCAATAGCAAATGTGCAAAGCAAAGGAGAGCTTCTCGGGGAAACCATAAGTCTTTGGAGTTTGGGGACCCTTACAGAGGATGTAGAGTATGCTGACTAGTGATACAGCCTGATACCATGTTTACCATAGGCACTATGATCTATGATTACCAAACAGACTAACATCAAGGGGTTACACTAAATAAATATATAAAATAGTAATTATAAGCAACTTTGAGAAACAAAAAAATCTTTATTTTTTACAAAAGTTTTTGTAAATGCATTTTATATTTCATATGCATGCTATTATAACAAAGCAACTAAAAATATAATTACAGTTAAAATACTTTTATGCATATTTAAAAGGTAAATTTTTAATCTCCTCAATTTTTAGAAATTGAAAGTAGAAGAAGCAAGTTTTCAAAAAATATCCTTTTCCCCCCATGCAATTGTTGCAACGACTTAACAAGGAAAATAAAAATAATCAGTCAAATGAATGCTTAAAAGCCACGGTCACCTCATGAAAATCTTTTGTTTGGGACCGTGCTTAGAAATGCTTGTGTTCCAGGTAGTATTTATCTACTGCCTCTGGGTTTTAACCATTCACATGTTCTAAGTGAACAGTTTTTCATTTAGGGCTTTGTCCTCACTTGCAAGTTAATCCCATTCTTACTGCAGTTAACTGTAGATTCGCACAAAGCACTGTGCAGCATACTTTAGAGAAAATTCAGACTATCAGGATGGTTTTTTCTTTTCATGTATATGCTTCCTTAAAATAGAAACAGGCAAGAAAATACAGCAACTAAGCTCAACATATAGTTTATCAATTTTGTATATGATCATTCATTATTTTTTTTTCCTGAGACATAAAGCAAGTTTCTAAGTGATTTGTTTTTCATGCAAAAATACATTTTTCCATTCTTTACATTCATTTCATAGTATTTTGTATTCTAAGTAACTATATCACATTTGTGCTTTAGACATTTGGAAAATAAAGATAATTCATTTCCTTTACTGCAGAAAAATAAAATATTATTGGTTCTTTGATGGGTAATACAAATTAAGTGCTGATTTCAAGTTGCTAAAACATTACCTGACTATAAAAACTGCAATGAAAAGTTCTATATTTTTCTCATGCTTGTAGTTTTATCTAAATTGAGAGTGAAAAGTTGACTTGTTCATGTAAAGGAGACATGTAATGTTTATTCCTTAGACATCTCAGTTTGTGAGTTCCTAATATGTGGAGTTAGGCCTATACACCATGCCTGGTCAGTTTTCTTTCACCTGGAGGGGAATCACAAAATAATATAAAGATGTCTTTTATGGCAAAAGGAAAAAAATAGTGTATATTCTATGTTATAGCTTTATATACAATAAGTTTAGTTTGTAAAATGTAAGAATTACTAACACATTTGAATGAGAAACACATAAAAGGCTAAGCACTTAATAACACATTTATGCTTAAGTAATTGATCTCTGTTATACCTCTAGACTTAAACGGATGTGACATCCACTATGAATGTAAATGTCTTAAGTACACAGCCTTTTTCTATATTGGTTAAAGAGAGATACAAACTTTTTCCCCTCAAAATAAAACTGGGAAATCTGAAGCAAGAAGGATTTTTCTGTTAACACGTATTGTTTCATTTCTCCTTTATTAAAAAATTCAGTGGAGTTAAACAGAGGAAAAGATAAATGTACATGCAATATATTTAGGGCCCACTGTTGACTTTTCTCAGCACATCCGCAGTAACCTATTTATAGGCGCAAGTGTGATGGTTTACACACACAGATCAGGAAGTCTAGTAGAAACATAAGATTAAAGTGAGAAAAAGAAGAAATGTTAAGTTATCCACAGTCATCTCTAAGTATTATGAAGTATAAACAGAATCAAAATAAATCTTAAATTATTTGCTATTTCCCCAAATCTTTTGGAAACAAACTATGACAATTTAGTTGAGTGGAGGGACAATGGGAAACAGCTTCATTTTCTCCAAAATGTGAAACTACTTGCCTTTAAAATAGCATGAATATTCAATTCTGGTAATGATTTTCTCTTTTAATTAATAAAATATATATTAAATATAAAAATTAATGCTATATAGATGTGTCCTTGGACATTTTTAGTATTGGTTTATTCAGAAATGCCCTTAAAAATGAACATGCCTAGCACTAACTCATTTAACTGAAAGTCAAATCTATACATGCCAGTAGTGGGACTGCAGAGAGAATGCAGCAAAGGAACATGTGAAACATTGAATAAATACATCAAATGAAGCTGTGGTCCATTTTTGCAAAGACTGAAATATCAGTGTATAATCACTGATGCAGATTCATCTAGTAAGCCTGTGTGATTATGCTATTTCTAACCAAGAGCATTTATTCACATTTTGGATTTGCTCCAGGGGATAGGAGCTTCTGGATGGTGAATACTGCCCCCACTCTGCTTTCAGAGTCCTGGCTCTGCAGGCCCTTCTGCAGATGCACAGTCTGAGGTTTGCAACTTAACTGCTGTCTGTGCTGGGCTTTAACTATGACGTTGTTGGCACCCAAGTGCAAGAAGTATTTAAAATACATAATGTAAGAAAAGAGGTTTTTGTGGGTAAGCTTAGAAGTGGTTAGAGATTCTATGAATGGAATTATTCCCTAAGGAGATATCTATCTATGATGAACTTAAAAAGTTTTCTAGGGGTATCTGGAAGAGGTTCTTCCAACTTAAGTTGTCGAACAATTATTTTATTTTATTTGGAAATAACATCCCCTCCTCCCTGCATCCTGCCTTGATAGTCTTCCTGGAAGTAAGTGTAATCGTTCAGAATTGTTCCCATATTGGGTTTCCCAGGCCTGGCATGGACATAGTGAGGATGGAAGACTAGAAGAACCCAGCAAAGAACATAGATACATTAATTGTTGCCCGCCCTGAGAAATAATTCTGGGTTTCTTCTCCTAAGTCTCCCCCAAAGGTCCATTCATTGTAGAGTCAACAGACAGCTTTTATAATTCATGTGGTAAGACTTCCACGAACATACACATACTGTCCTTGAAGTAGTTGTACATTACATTTTTTCTAGGTAGTTCCTTAATATTTTTATGAGTTTAATGAATATGAAAATGTATTGAAAGATCTTTGTAAAATGTTATGTAAATACATTTGTTTTAAGAAGATTCAACTGTGCATTCTTCATGAATAAAAGTAAAAACCAGAGAGAAAATCTTTTTCACATCAATAAGGATTGTCATTGTTTAAAGAATCTGCAGTTATGTAGAATGTGAGCTATCATGTTTTGTGTTTTAGCATGATTCTGTATTAGTTTTAATTTTTTAAGCATGATTTAATTATGATTTTGACCATTAGTTATTGAATGAGGTAGTCCACACTGCCTAGATATTTGCTGTACCTGGCTACTATGCCACAAATAATTAAGTACAATATATCAGTTATGTTTTTCCTTTATGTTTAATAGAAGTTCTGTGAACATTGAGAATATATTACTTTTAGTGGTACACAGTTCTTGAGAAAAGTCTTGATTTTTACATTGCCATTTGCAATATTTTTAGCAGCTTGCTACAATACCCTTGTAATAAAAATAAAGTGTACTTGGTGATGATAGAGAAAATATTGTTAAAGACCTCTTGGGACAGGAAAAGACTCAGTCATAAGGTCACGTGCGTTTCATTTTCGGCTGCATCATTCTGACTCATTACTTCCAAGAATAACTATAATATTGCTACATAGTCCATTATACTGAGAAGAACTTTCCTTGAACTTCACATGGAGGTTGAGTAAAGCTCTTCTATTTGTTTTTTGAAGTACTCTCTCAGTTCAGGTCTCTTAGCCTTTAGTGTTGGTGTCAGCAAGCCATTTTGAACTGAGAACATGTCAGAGTGGATGTGAATGGCTTTAACCTAAAAACCAAATGCAGAATACATCTTCATCAGGAATATAACACAACATTCATAGCACACATGATAAAAGTAAACAGGCATATGGGAATAGATAACGTTGATATAAAAACACTGCCTATGTAAAAGTCAATTATCTTAATAACATTTCAGACTATTTAGTATGTCTGAAAGCCACCTTTTTTCCTTCCTACTTCTCCACTTAGCCAGGCAACAGAAGTGAACTGGTTGCTTACTCTGTGCCGGGCACTGAGGGCACAAAGAGGAATCCGGAGTGCCCCTGCCCTCAGGGAGTACACACTGGCATCCAGTAAAGCAGACACACTGGGCAATTATTAGACGACACGGTATACACAGGATGAAGGGCACCTAACTCAGTTATGACAGGGGAGAGGGGGGGCAGTTAGGGAAGCCTTCCCAAATCAGGTGAGTGTTAAAGAATGAATAAGTTATCACTTACCGGCCTTTTGGCTAAGATGAAGAATGAGTAAGAGTTAATCAGTAAAAGAGGAGAGGTCGGAGGCGAAGGGCATCCCAGGCAGAGGCAACCCCAAGAGCAAAGCTACAGGAGTGAGAAATGGCAAGAGCATGAAAAAGGAAAACCAACTGGTTTCTGTTGTAGTTACCTAAAGTAGGAGGCAAAGGGGGTGAGCGATGAAGCTGAAGGGGTAGACAGGACAGCTTATAGAGGAAGAGTAGGAAGGCACTGGAGGTTTTTATACAGGGCAGTGATGTGGCTGAATACACGTTTTAGAAGGGTGTCACCAAGAGAAATGTGAAAATGGTTTTTCACAGACGTTAAGATTGGAAGCAGGGAAACCAATCAGAAGGATCTGACTAATCCACAGGAGAGGAGAGAAGGGCCTGCACTCAGAGCAGTGGCAGAGACAAGTAAGCAGTTCTAAGAGTGATTCAGAGGTAAAGGTGCAGGATGTAATAAAGGAGGAGGTAGCCTGTTGGACTCCCAGGTTTCTAGCTTGGAAAGCTGTGGTGCCATTCACAGGAGGGATATAAAGTCAAGGTGGTGGTGGGGTGTGGGGGGCGCGGCATGATGAGTCTGTTAAAAAAAAAAAAAAGATCCACCAGAGAATTTTCTCACATTACTGGAAGGAAGCATAGAGGGATCAGACTGAGTGTTCACACGGCCTATTTCCATGAAGCAGATCCTAGGCCTCTTCATACTAAGTCCCTTTGCAAGGCCAGAGAGATAGATGAACTAACCTGGGGGGCCCTGGGCAGGCTCCTCCCATACGGGATTACAGCTGAAAGGGTCACTGGCAGTTCTACAAGCAGTTTATCGTCTGAGCTTGAGCTGAATCCTAGAGTGACACTGTCTCCAAGAAATTGTATCCTGACTGACAGCCAGGTCTAAATTCAATTACTTTGTTGAGATCAGAGATCCATATCATTAAATGGCAAATGAACTGCCATAACATAGTCTTTTAAAACCGCATTCAAAATATATATGTTAAATACACATATGCTTTCATTTGTTGTTTTGCTTAACTGATATTAATTGAGCAACTACTATGTGTCAGGTATAGTGTAAGCACCAGGGTGTAAGGAAGAACAGGACACAGTCTCTGCCCACATGGAGCTTACAATATGAGATGCTGCAGTATGAGGAACAAGCACCTGTCAGCTGCTTTCCCACTCCCTACCTCTTCTGTGCTAATAGAACTCAGAATTTGTTTGGGGCCATGGTGCTCTACGTCAATTAGGACATTCCTTTTCCCTGATTTCCCAGCCTCCCTTTTGGCAAAGGGGTAGTCATGAGATCCATCTCTGCCGAGTGAGATGGGAAGGTTTCTGCATTCCTAATAAAAGGTTTGGACATAGCTATCTTCACCCACTCTCCTTTTTTCCTTCCCTGACTATGGACAACGTCCAAAGCTGTAGCAGCCACCTTGTGACCATAAGGTGATAAGCCAACATACTAAGGATGGAGAGTGGAAAGACAGGCAGAGCCTAGGTCTTTGAGGACCTGTACATGCCTTGGACTGCCTATCTTTGGACTTCTTATATGTGAGAAAAACCACAAAAACACACCCAATGTGTTTAAGACACTGTAGGTTTTATGTCAGAGTGAATGCTTTTCTGATATAGCACCTTACCCAGTATGGGACAGGATTCATTGAAAAAAGATGGCTGAGTTGAACTCTGAAGGACAGATGAAGATAACAGGGGAAGGGGGAATGGCTGTTACATGGCTGGAGAGGAATGTGCTCTCCAGGCAGAGGGAACGTGTGCCAAAGCCCATCTGGGGCATTATAAATATAAGCTGAAGCATGTGGTACAAATAAAGAAGAAAGAGATGGGGCTGGAGAGATAAGCTGGTGCCAAATTACAAAGGATCAATATGTTAAGGTAGGCAGTTTGGATATAATCCTTAAACAGTGTTTAATCAGTGAGAGAATACTAGAATGCCTCTTTGGAAAGACTGTTAAGAGTGGACTGATGTGAGGTAAAAGTGGAAGCTGGAAGACCAGCCAAGAGGGAAGACTGATGATGATTTGGGCTACAAAGTTGTAGAGATGGAAATAGATTTTGGGGTAGAAAGGACAAGATATAATTCGTTTGAGTAAGTGTAAAGAAAGAGATATTAAGAATGGTTCTAGGCCATAAGAAAAGAGAACAAAAAAAGAGAGAGAGAGAAAAGAAAGAGAAAAAAAAAGAAAGAGAAAAAAAAAGAGAAAAAAAGAGAAAAAAGAAAGAAAAAAAAAAAGAAAGAGAGAAAAAAAAAAAAAAAGACCTGCAAAAGATTGCTTTGGGAGTTCAGGGTCTTTTATGGTCCCACATAAATTTTGCAATTGTTTGTTCTAGTTCTCTGAAAAATGTCGTGAGTATTTTCACAGGGGTTGCACTGGATCAGTAGATTGCTTCGGGTAGTACGGCCATTTTGATAATGTTGGTTCTTCCAATCCAAGAGCACACAGGATATCTTTCCATTTCTTTGTATCATCCTCAATTTCCTTCATCAGTGTTTTACAGTTTTTAGAGTATAGGTAACCTCCTTGGTTAAGTCTATTTCTAGGTATTTTGTTGTTTTTGATGCCATGGAAATGTTTATGCCAGTTATAAAATTCTGGTTTTGAAGTGGAAAAAAAAGTGAATAAAGGGCTGCAAATGGTAAAATATCCTTCTTTCTTATGGGTGAGTTGTATGCCATTACATATGTATGCTGTATCTTCTTTATCCATTCATCTATTGATGTGCACTTAGGATGCTTCCATATCTCAGCAATTATAAACAATGCTGCTGTTTAAAAAAAAAAAAGAAGCCAGATTCTCCAAAAAGGTATGACACTTCAAAAATAGATCATTTTCCGTGATAGCTATGAAGTCCATATAAAATAAAGCACTTTCTGCCAACTTAAAAAAAAATGGCTCTAGGTTTCTGCTTGAGCAGAAAAGCTGTAGGAGGAGCCAAAAGGATTCTTTGGAGGTGGGAAGATCAAGTATTCATGTTAAGTTTGAAATGCTTCTGAGGCATCCAATTGGTTTCTGGACATTGGATATAATGGTATTAGTATGTAGGATAGAGCTTCAACCTGGGCTTTGGACAGAGAAGCAGTGACTTAAGGAGAAGAAAAGAACTGGAGTGTGGGTTACAAAAGCCAAGAAAACAGCAGTAGAAGGTCACTGTGTCAGATGCTACCGTCATAAAAGAACTGTTAATTAAAATCAGTGGATACAATCAGGAAATGACTTATTTCAAAATCAATGTAGGTATCACTTCACACCCATTAGGGTGGCTATTATCCAAAAGACAGAAAATAACAAATGTTGGTGAGGATACAGAGAAATTGGAACCCTGTTCACTGTTGGTGGGAATGTAAAATAGTGCAGCTGCTATGGAAAACAGTATGGCAGTTCCTCCAAAAATTAAAAATAGAACCACCATATGACCCAGGAATTCAACTTCTGGGTATATACCCAAAAGAACTGAAAGGAGGATCTCAAAGAGATATTTGTACATCCATGTTCATAGCAGCATTCCTCACAATATTCAAAACAGGGAAGCAACGCAAATATCCATGGACAGATGAATAAGATGAATAGATAAGCAAAATGTGGTACAGACATACAATGGAATATTATATACTTTATAAAGGGAAGAAATTTTCACACATGCTATAACATGCTATAAGGATGAAACTTGAGGACGCTATGCTAGGTGAAATAAGCCAGTCACAGAAAGACAAATATTGTATGATTCCACTTATATGAAGTAGAGTAGTCAAAATCATAGAGACAGCAAGTAAAATGGTGGTCTCCAGAGGCTGGGGACAGAGAGGGAATTGGGAATTACTGTTTAATGGGTATAGAGCTTCAGTTCTACAAGATGAAAGGAGTTATAGAGATGGATGGGGATGATGGTTGTACAACATTACAAATGCACTAATGCCACTGAACTGCACATTTAAAAATGGTTTATGATGGTGAATTTTATGTTTATATGCATTTAATTACAATTTAAAAATTAGAAAAAAATTAATGTATGCAAATAGTTGCAAAAACTCAGCAGGTCACTGATTGTTTTCAAAATCTCTGATGCAAATAGTCTAGTGTCCCTGCAAGTGAGTATTTTGAGATGACAAAGAATTTTTTGCTCAGAAAGTTCTCCATTACATTCACTGATTTTTCAGCTCAAAAACTCAATATACAAAGAATACCTCTAAAACAACTATATTTCCAACTTCTTAAAAAGCTTTTAAGAAAAATTCTAACAAATTCGGGCATTTTTAAAACCCATACTTGTAATTTTAAAACTTGACAACTTTCAAATGAACACAGCATTAATAAATCAGATTCATCTGTCTCATAAATTTGTTCAAATGAAGGATTTGCTTTTGCTTTTTTAAAAAATAGTATTTTAAGGGACTCATGTGTGTGGTGGGACGGGGAGGACAGAACTTTAGGCTAAGACTAAAGCTAGCCATCTAGGTAGCTGCCGCAACCCTGCTACTCATGTTGAAAGGACTTCTTGGATACCCAATATAAATAGCTGGAAATCTGAATCTCTTTGCTAAAAAGGGGCATTATCCAATGTTTCAAAATTAGTTAAGATTCGTGTAAAAAGTGTTTTGTTTGAAAACTCTCTCTGTGTTCTTGATATTCAAAGAAGGAAAGATTTGGCAAGGAATACGGCCTGCTGTATTTTGAACCCTCTGGAATATACTTTTCTCCTAATTTGTCTTTATCAAACACAAACCATCCCAGGGGACCCAATATTCCCTGGAAACAGGACCCAAGGGAGATGTTTTCAGCCCGCAGTGGACTGAGAGCTGTGGTTCTGCAGGGGCCACTGCTGGGGTGTGTGTGGAGGTGGAGATGGGTGAGAGGACGGGCTGTAGGCAGGCAGGTGCGGTGAGGTGGGGGAGAGGCAGAGGTGCATGGAGGTGCAGTGAGGCAGGGGTGGGTGAAGGGGCCGGGTTGAAGAGAGGCTCTAGTTCAGACCGCAGTGCTGCTTGTATGTTTTGTACATGCTCAGCTTTCACATAAGACATCACTGCAGTTCTGCTACTTAAGTTTGGAAATCATTGTTTGATAACAAAAATAGTTAGTTTAAAGAAAACATGAACACAGTCCAAATCAAACCTAATCCTAGACGGAGTGATTTAACTTAGTAACTCATGTTTACTGTCATACAATGAAAAACTGAAAAACTGATGGTGCTACTACCTTTTAACTTTTTTTTCTAAGTTCCTTTCTGATAGAAAGTCTCACATAAAGACTTGTGACGAGTACAAATAATCTACCCACCTTCTTTTGTAAATGAAATTAATACTATTATTTTAAAAGGAGATGCAAATGCCAAGATGTAATTTCTACAGTGTCCTTGCGGCCCAGGTTTCAGCTCATCTGCGTTCCTAACAGCATGTGGAGAACATTGTGTAACTGAGACAAGAGTCTATGTTCTGTACAGTGGCTTGGGTGAACACCTTTGAAGATCCAGTAGTCACAAGGAGCAGCTTCAAACAATACAGTACAGTACAGGGAGGACGAATTTCACAGGGAGAGCTACATATGCTACTCAGATGGTGAGTAGAATGTAAAAGAAAACATTATGATTTTAGGAAGAAAGGCCTGCATCAGCTGGTAGATGTTGAATATCTTGTCAAACCAGCTACCTGTAGCAAGCCTAAAGGGCTGACTGGGGCATCTGCAGTTCAATGTGGCTTTCTACCACACAGTCGCTGCCTGAGGAGAGGAAATACAATTAAATACAGTCTTGTGTGAAACCAAGCAATACAGCATCCAGCTCACCACTCAGCCACTCAGTAAGCGGATCGGAGTGGCACTGCTGCCAGTCCCTGCTCCATTCTGACTTACAGCCCGGGGTCTTCTTAAATTCTCCCATCAAAATAATTACACCAACTGCTCCAGTGACTAAAACTCTATTTAGCAAGTCAGTCAGTAAATGGGTCAAAACAGTTCTTTAACTAACACTGATATTAACTGTGGGTCCCAAATCAGTCATTTTTTTCAGAAGTAAACCAGTAATAAAATCCATTTTCATTTTTTGTAAATAATTATGTATTTTCTAATAGAACTACACTGTTGAACTGTGGGCAAAAAAAATGAATGAGAATCTTCATTTTCCCTTTATGCCTAACACAATATAAAACTTGTTTTCCAGTTCACAATAAGCAAAGTTTCTGTTGAGGAAAGAAGGATGTTAGCTTCCCTCTGAAATGTTAATGTTAGCTCCCCTTCTGAAACCACATTCTTGTCACTGAAAAGTGATTCTATAGTTTTTTTTTTTTTTATTTAAAAATACTGTAACAGACATAGAGAACAAACTTACAGTTACCAGGAGGCAGAGGGGGTGGGAAGGGATAAATTGGGAGTTTGAGATTTGTAGATACTAACTACTATATAAAAAATAGATAAACAACAGGATCCTACTGTATAGCACAGGGGACTATTTTCAATAACTTGTAATAACCTATAATGAAAAAGAATATGAAACGGAATATATGTATATATGTATGACTAACACATGCTGTACACCAGAAATTGACACATTGTAAACTGAATGTACTTCAATAATTAAAAAAAATTCAACATGAAAAAAACACATAAATACAAAAAAAAATTTTTAATGCTGTAACATTTAAATACTATATTGGAATATAATACTGTAAAAGTGTCAATTTATGCCAACTCATTACAGCACAGAACTTTTCATAATTCTGAAAAAATATAGTATTTAAAATCTTCCAATGGTATTACTCAATGAAACACTTTAATACAAAATACTGCCTACAGATAATAAACAGAATGAATTAGGACAGAAGAGATTAAAATTTTTTTAATTAATTAAGGAAATGCTCAATTCAGTTCTGATTTAAAGGCAAATTGGTTATGTAAATATTCATTTCAATGACAAGAAATACAACAAAATATTTTTAGTGAGGGCTTCATAGTGAGAATTTGAAAAATCTTTCAAGGATCAAAGTTCATTTTGTATTTAAATGCCTATGCAAGCTAATAAGGCATATAAATGTCAAGAGAATCATTAGATCACAAGTAGGCTCAAATAGTTCCCAAGTACCTACGTATTTTAATTATTGATACAGTTATTTTAAATACCTCCTATCGGCCATTAAAAATATCTTCCAAAGATCTCCATAAATTAATAATGGTTGGCCCAGTTCTAGGAATTGTGTTCTGGAAATTAAATTACATTATCTTTTATCTAATTCAAAGTTTAATCCAGATCAACTCTGCCCAGTAAGTCTAAACTCCTAAAACTTCTGTTGAATTATTTAAGTCTTGGGCTTCTAGATCTATTTGTGTGTGTTGTGTATTTTTGTGTGTGTAGGAGAGAGATTAAAAAGTTAGGGTTAAGCCTTAATTGATCATGCCTTTTTGAGGAAAAGTGAAAAGGACAAGCTGACAGTGGATCATGGATTAACTCGAATAATTTATGTTGAGCTTTATAACACAACTGGGAGCATGTGCTCCTCAGGTGTGAGGCTTGGTTTCTGCTCGCCTGTGGTCAGCTGAGGGCACACACTGGCTGTGGTGGGGAGGACACCACAGACTAACAAAGAGGAGAATGAGAACAGAGAAAGTGAAGAGGTAACAGTCTTGGCAATAAAACTCAGGCCTTTGAGATGCCACAGATTTCTCTGTACTTGAGGTTACCATAGTGAGGGCCGATTATTAAAGCAGAAACTGTGTACAGTGTATGGAAGTCAAGAGTACATCTCCTCCCAGTAAAAGCTCTAACTTGAGCAATGGTTAATGCTGGACACTTAACCGAAGACCCCTTTTAAACATAATCTTAAGAGTCAGTAGTCTTTACCTGGGAGAGGAATCTAGCTGTTAAGATTCTCCACGTGCCCTGAGGCAGGTCATGCAGCCCACACCCAGCAGGGGGCGTGCAGGCCTTGGGAATTGCAAGGGTAACTGCAGGAGCTCCTTTCAGGTAACTGCATCCTCAGTGACCTTACAGCCACCCATTCAGATCAACACGTAGACCCAGATTACCCAGGGCTCAGACCACTCATTTGTGGCCCCTGCCCTGTGGGATAATACACAGCAGCTCCCCTTAATGGAAGAGCAAGGAAGAGAGTACTAGGAAGTTTAGAAATTTAAATAATTATTATGCCAGAATTGACCTTGTATTCAGAAAGCTAAATATAACCTGCTTGGATGCCTCAGATTTTATAATTTTTTAAAACGAAGATGATTCATCCAGGCCTTATGTGCCCTAAAACAAGCTGACAGATGAGGGTAAAGCAGTGTTTCTCAAGCTAGATTAAGGTAAAGATCTGTTTCAAAAGAAAAACAATTCTCTCAAACCCAGAAACTGTGTTTAGATTTCCTGAGTTTGAAACTTAAGAAATTAAAATCTTAATCTGTGGAAATGTTTTCTAATTGCAAATAACTGCTGTAAGAGTTTTATATTTAAAACTGGTTTTAAAATGCTTTTAGGTTATCATTAAAATGAACATACAGAATTTAAAATTCTCATAAGCCTCATAGATCCTGAATACTGTATCTGGGGACCCTACTGGAGAAATATTTTATGAAGAACAATTATATTAAATACATACTAGGAAATTTTAAAAATCAGTATATTAATATTTTTCTGCTTGAAGAATTTTTCTTTTTGAATTTTTGACTAAAGAGAATGTACAAATGGCATGTGTAAGCAGGAACAGACATGCAGGAACTTGGTTACAATAAAAACCACCACCTTGCAAAGACAGAAAGTCTTAGAGGTCTGCTGTGTCCTCTCCCCACACACTCCGTAGAGGGCATGCTGGGCTGACGGATCACTGGCCCCCAGGAGCACAACTGATGTCCCAGCAAGTAAGCTTGCCTGCTGCAGGCAAGAAGACAGTCCCCATAAAAATAAGACAGGACTCTGGTCTTGAGTACTGTAGGCAGCTCAGAGACAACCGTGTACACATGCTCCACCAGTGATGGCTCGGGTAATATTTCGGCTTTCAGAATGTCTGTGATTGTGAGGACAATGAGCGCAGCCTCACGCAGACATACGACCTATTTCAGTTATGATGCAGGCTGCTGCAAAGTCAGCTTGGAACAGGCCTTCAGGGGTCCGTTGGAACACAGCCTGCCTGCGGGCCACAGCATGGAGGGTGGGGAATCTAGGTCAGGGCCAGCACTGGTTGCTTTAATTTTCATCCCTGCATACAGGGCAGTAATAAGTGTGGAGAAGGTTAACAGTTACCTGTTCAAAAGAATGGAGTCCGCTTTCTTTTCCTAACCTCACCATATCTTCCAAAATGGCTTTCTTCAGCTCCTGAATCGAACCACATGGGTAAAAATTACAAGGCAAAACAACAACAATAACAACAACAACAAAAAACAACACATTTCAAAATGGAGATAGAGGAATCTATGCTCCCCTACCTTCAAACCCCCAACTGGAGCTGACACTTTCCAGCAGCATTCCAATCATCACCTCTCGTCTGGCAACTCAGTGCCAGGCACGGCCTAAGGAGTGACCGTGAACTGGCTAAGGGACCACTTGATTTTTTAAGTAGCCCTCTGGTCAGCCTGGTGAGTCCCAGGGGCCCTGTCACCCCAAGAAGAGCCCAGGGCCCAGTGGGAGCTCTAGGGTTCACGGCTGCTGCTGAGAAGCAGATCATGTGACTGAGGGGCCGAGGCTGAGCCAGGGCAGAGAGGTCCTCTTCCACAGGACCCTGCGTGTGCCGTGAGCAGGTTTCTGGAAGGTGTGGGTAACTAATGCTCTAAGCAGGGAGAACTGTGCTACCTTTTCAATTCCATGACTGTCTCTCTAAGCCCAGTAAACACCAAACCGACCTCACATTAGGAGAGAGCAGGGCCAGTGAGTCAGAAGGCCTACGCTCACATTTGACACTGCTGTTAACCAGCCGTGTGGCCTTGGGCAAGCCACTTCCCTCTCTGGACTCTCCTGCAAGCTGCACAACAATGGGGCTGGGCAAGCTTTCTGTCACATCTCCTGGCTGGGAAATTCAATAGTTTGTTGAGCATTCTAAGAAGAAATATGAGTTCTTTCTACAACAATAATAGACAAACCTCTGGTTTAGGATTCTCACCACTTATAAAATAAAGTTAGAAATTTCCCTACATATTCAAATATCACTTAGGCTACTGTTTTTCTGACCTCTCATTATTCAGTGTCACAGGAAGTCCATCAGTCTTTTATGGAACAACCCCAAGGTACAGACCTTATTTTTGCAGAGCTCTGCATATGTCCCTTCAATTCCTCTCTTCTGGGCCCAAGATGGCATGACTTCTGGGTCGGGCACGACAATGCCCACCAAAAAGGCCTGTGATCCCCAGAAAGGAAAACAGTTATGACAAAAGCTCTTAAGATGGTTATCTGTGGTCCAGCATGAAAGCTAATCTTTTGGTATTCTCAAACTGCACCCTTTTCTAAAAGTCAGTATACGCTTATTATATGAAACATTTCCACCAACATATCACACATTTTTGACAGAAATGTTCTTGAATATTTCTGATATATTTCCCTAACTTTGTAAAAAAAAGTCAATAAAGAATAAGCATAAGGAGATTAAAAATCAGCAAGGTTAGACCTATACGTACCTTTGATTCTCACACCAATCTTAAATGAGTACAGCTCAGGCATCAGCCAACTCCATGAACCAAAACACACATATTTCTTAGGATTTCCAGACCATTTTGAAATTGCTTCATTAACATGGCCCTCATTCATGAAGAACACCATTTTAATTTTTAAAGCATTTTCTTAAAAATAATTTAATATTTAACTATATAAATCCAGTGATAGCACAGAATACATTCACAGTGATAGTTCTGACTTCAGATCTAAATGATATTGAAAGCAGAATAAATATAAATCCTCTCCAATTTAATCCTAAACTGTATTAGCACATTAGCTTAATATACATTAAGCTATGTCATCAGTACCATTATTTGTAATAATGCACAGATTTAACTGTACAGTTCATTTGCATATTTCAAAATCAAAACAGCAAAAGCCCTGAATCTTGCTTTAGCATCTTACACTAAGATTCCCCCTGGAAGTAGATGCAGTGTAAGTTAAAAGTAGTGGGGATGTTCGTTACTACCACTTCAAGTAACTTACTTACCTAATTACTACTTATCAAACTATAAGCAATTAAGATTTCTCCCTTGTGGGGAGGGGTATAGCTCAGTGGTAGAGTGCATGCCTAGCACGCACATGGTCCTGGGTGCAATCCCCAGTACCTCCATTAAAAAATACATAAATAAATAAAAATAAATAAACCTAATTAACCCCCCCTCAAAAAAGATTTCTCCCTTAGAAAGGAATTTCTCTCATGATCTAATATGCAGGAGAATACTGGTGTCTGATTGGAAATTAAAGTTCATCACTTTAATCAAATGCCAGACACTTAGGAAGTTACCCTCAAATTCCTCTGGATTTTTCAGCAGGCCCAGTAAGTGTGGGAGAGCTGAAGCTTAGGGGACTCACCTTTAAGCTGTCCCCGTGGACATAGACTTGTGCAACAGGCTCGCTCCGGATGTAAATGTTCTCAATCTTCTCGGGCGCAATATATTCTCCCTGAGCAAGTTTAAATATGTGCTTTTTCCGATCAATAATTTTAAGAGTTCCTGCCTGTGGAGTTGAACAAATAGCTTCATAAAAAGATGGCATTCCTAAGCCTGAACCCCTCACTCGTTAGTGCATAGGCCCTCAGCCCTGTCCTCTCCCACCCTACAAGCCCCCCTAGATCTACTCGTACATACGACGTCCGTGCTCTCATGGAGCCGCTGTGCAGTTGGAGAGGCCACCGTGCACTGCAGGTTGATACCTCCCAAGCTCTGCTGGGCCCTGAGTCCTTTCCCCTCAGCATTTGCCCCACTCCCCGCTCTGACCCCTGCCAACCTGGTGCCCAGCAACAGATGTCCTCCTGCTCAGAAGGAACCTGTCTTCCCCTCGGGGCTCCCCTCCCCCAGGTCCTCACTCCAGCTGTCCTTTTTCTCAACAGCATCTTCAGATTCACCCCCTTGAACCATGTCCAGGCCTCCCCTCCAAAGAGCAGTCTCTCCATCCTCCAGCACATCTCACAGCTCTGGCAGAGGCCCCCAGACGGCATTAGGAGCCCTCTCCCTCCAAGGCCTCCGCAGCAGGCAGGCCACCCCCCTTGGGCAGTGAGTGCGTGTCCCGACCTCCAGGACCCCCGCTCACCTCCCTGACTCCCCTCGATCTTTTTGAGTTTCCAAGGTGAACAGGTGGGTCTCCCTCCTTTGGCTCAACACTTGAATGCTGCAATTTCCTCACTTCCACTGACAATGCTCCTTGAGCTGACCACCATTTATCTCTTTACCAGCCACTCCTGCGCCCAGGTTTCCAGTTAGACCTCTTCACTGAGGTTCTGACCCAGAACCTCAATGTCTTCGGAAGGCTACAGAAACCAGGTGGCTTGCGCTGCACAATGTAATGTGCCGCAAAGGAAGCTCATCCTCCTCCCCAGGACCCAAACTTGGAGATGGCCTTGCTGGTGTCCCCTCCTGGACTTCTAGAAGTCAGGCTCATCCACCCTCACTTGTAAATCCCTCTCATATCCACCTCCTCCTTCCATCAAAACTACTTCCTGACAAGGCTTGTGCACACACTCTCACCCTGCTCCACCTGTTCAATCCATCAGAACCAGAGCCATCTCACTAGAAAAGAAAAGCAAACAGGGCTGTTTTGCTTAAAACCCAGGCTGGACATCAGGCACTTTCCCTACACTGACTTCTTTAGTCCTTGTGACACCCCATGAGCTGGGTATCATCACCTCCACTTCATAGACAGTGAAGGTGAGAATTAGAGAGGTCACTTAGCTCCTCCAAAGCCACACAGCTAGGAAGTGAGAAAACCAGGATTTGAATTAGGTCTTTCTGGATCAGAAGCTTACACCTTTTCCTTGATCTATCTAACACTATTCCAAAATAACAGTAATTTAAAAAAATTGACTCCCACAGACTAACTGCCTACTGTCTTGGGCTCTGAGCTCAAGCATAACACTAGGTGTGTCACATGAATTAATTTACTTGCAACGCACGATATCCTGCAAGGTGAGTGGTTTCATCCAAGTTTCAGGGCACCAGCAGCAGATCCAGGGGTTTGTGGGACTTTGAGATTTTTTTCCAATTCTGAAGCCCCCTCTTTAAGAAAAATAATATAAAATCAAAGAGCAGAGGCTTCAAAGGGACCTCTGCAAGTGAGGGTTGAAGCCTAGGCTTCGTTAACTGGTGGGACAATCTGCCCTGTGCCAGCGTCCCGGGCCCCGCTGCTTCTCCAGCCTCCCTCTGCCACACCTGTGGGCCCTCAGTTAGAACTGCTTGCCTCACACCTGTAGTGTCTCTCTGCTTAGCAGGTACTATTAATCCTGCCCTGACTCTGCTTCCCACTCTCTCCTCTCCCCACAGAACAGGACTTATGTCCTGAGACTCAGACCCGGCATGGCCCTCAGTTCATGCCCATCACATTGGGTTGGGAACTGTCTAAGAATGGGTCTTTCCCTGAGCAGTCCCTGGCCCAGGGCACATACTGGGGATACATCCATGTCTGCTGCAGGAGTGAGGGTTTCTCAAAGGGAAGCATGCAGTTCCAAGCATGGGAAACTCAGCTCGCCAGCCCAGAGGGCCCCCAGAGGGTTCAACATTGTTCATGTGCCCGACAAACTCAACATCTCAGAATGTTCAACCCAAACCTTAGCAATTTCCCAGAGACACGGGAGAGGTCCCTGGGGTGAGCTGCATCAGACAGAGGGGCTCTTGGTTTCAGTGATAGAGCCTTTTTCTGGTCATAGTTTCACCTAAGCATCTCCTATGTGCCAGGCATTGTGCTAAATGCTCTATAGGTATAATCTCATTTATTCCTTTCAACAATGACCACAGAGGTAAGAATGTGATTACCTCCATTTTACAAATGACAAAACGAGGCACCATAACTGGCTTTGGCTAAAAGTTGTGGGGCACAGCCAAAGAATGCCATGTAGCCTTACTTTATTATTCTACAAGTGAGTCAATCCAAAGCCCCAGAGAGGGATGGAAGCTTTGCTCAAGGTCATGAGAGCAGCTGCCAGCAGAGACAAAGGAACTCCAGCATTCTCCTGCCCAGCTCCAAGCTTTTCACACCACTCGGTGCCACCTCTCATCTAGGAGCCAGAGTCCACGGGCTCCCAGGCCCTGCCTGTCTCAAATCTCCTAGAGCTATGAATCCTCTGCTCCTTGTGCTTCACCCATCAGATTCCACAGCACTGGAAACCAATTAAGGGTAGGGAGTGGGTCTCAAACTCCAGCTCTGTGCTCCTCAAAGATCCCTGTTACCTTCATCAGGAGGATGGAGGAGGAAGCTTTGGGGACACGGTAAGGAAGAAACTCCCAATTCCCAGAGGTATTCCAGAATGACAAACTGTCAGGAAAGACATAAAGAAGACTCCTGCCTCAGGAGTGAATAGGATCAGACACCCTCCACCACCAAAATGTTTGCAGCTCTGTGGTTCCAAACATACGCACCGGCAGCCATCTCCCAATGTCCCCCGTGTGAAGCCAGCCATCGCTGTCCAGGGCCTCCTTTGTCCTCTCTGGATCTTTCAAGTAACCTTTGAACACATTTGGTCCTCTCACACATATCTGCAGGGACAAACACCGGGTTCTCTCAGCCCACAGCATAAGGAACCCTGATGTGAGGCTGTCACGAGATATGTGTAGAAAAATATACATGATCCCTCAGGGGATCCACTGAGGAGACCACAGTGATGGTAACAGAGGACAGGAATAGCCCCCAGTGGTCTGAACTGCCTTCTCTCATGCAGCATCCTTTCCCTCTGCCTCTCTGCCCTGGCCACCTCGGGCCTCCCTCTGCCATCCCTTCTTCCTTAGGAACCCAGTGGCCTTCAGGATGTGCTGCTGGGTGGCACTGGATGGGGTCTCATCCGATACTGATGACTGGCAGATTCTACCAGAGATGCCTGAGCCCCTGCTTTGTGACCAGGCACTGAGCTTTCCCATCTGCTCCCACGGAATGAACAAGCACAGGCCAGCTCTATCTACCCCATCCGGCTTATTTGCAAATGGTCATGTTTCTGCTTGGACAGACATGCAGCAGCAAGTCATGCCAGTTAAGGAAAAAATAATAATATATTTTTTTAAGGTTTAGGAATCCCAAATCTTGATTTAGACCAGCGCAGTCCCAGGCTTGGGGGTTGGTTTCTCCATAAAGTGGAGAGGAAATGTGCAATTCAGTGGAGTCAAATTAATCAGTAATATAAAATGACTTTACGCATAAGGTGGAAGGAAAACAACTCCATTCCATTTTTTTTTCTTTTACTCACTACATGTATAGCATCCATGGACATGAATGGCTAAATGCTCGAGTTTACCTCTCCCTCTCCGTTGCTGGTCCAATAGTTCAGTTCCTCGACATCGACGAGCTTGATATGGTTGCAGGGCAGAGGTGCCCCTACGTGTCCTAGAACACCAGAGCAATACGGCATTTGTCAGTGTTCAGATCAGTTTCAGCACCCAAGATGCTCCACGCCACGTACAACCCCAAGTGGTCAAAGTGGGGAATTAGGGATGGAAAGCAGTACATCTTTAAATGGGCGTCTGTCACAAGCAAGCACTGATGATAGAGTTCTGGAGAAAGGAGAGACTAACCTTTCCTGGGCCTTTGTTTTACATACGATTCTTAAAGAAATGGACAGGCACGCCTGGCCCAGCACCAGCCTGCACAGGGTCCGTGAGGAGGCTCATACCCACATCAACAAAACAGTCAGGATTTTTAATAATAAATTTTTTTTTACAATTAAACCATTTCCCCCAACTTCAGATCACACATCTTGGTTTGGGGATCATAAAATACAGTCATCATCTTTTCTTTGAGTCACCAGACTGCAGATTAATGTACATAGTAATCGTCTAGAATTCTTGTTAAAAATGTAGATTCGATTCAGTAGGTCTGGGATGGGGCCTGAGAGTCTACATTTCTTACAGGCATCCAGGTGATGCCGATGCTTCTGGGCTACACCCTACACTTTGAGTGACAAAGGAATAGAAAACAAGGATGAGGTAACTCATCCCCCTCTCCCAAAAAAAGACTTCAAATTTTCTTGGTCTTATACACTCCAATCACAAAATTACATCTAAGTCATTTTCTAGTAATTGTCTGTGGTTGTTACACAATTCAGCTGGCAAGGTGGAGGAGTGTTAAGCAGGTGCTGGCCAAGGTCCTGAAAAAAAAGTGAGCCACGTAGATGAAAGAAGAGACTGACACTTTTGTTTCTCTTTTAAACAAGAGACTGCCAGATCTTTTACATATTGTACAAAGATACCTATCTTCTCATACCCAAAGCCTTTGCAAGTTTTTATGGTAAGGAGGCATTGAAAAGGCAAAACCTCAAAAGTCTTACATAGGAGAATATAAAGGATAACATAAGGGGGAAGAGAGTGTCCAAAAAGAAAGGGATAGGTGTGAGCTATCAGTAAATATGATGGCAGCAGTAAGAAAAAACCTAATGAGCCAGGAACTCAGAAGATAGTCCTTGTAGTAAATCTGCCAGTGGTAGAGAGATCAAACTCATATATAAAATAGGGTTTATTCAGCTAGAATTTAAAGAGATAAAAACTCAGAAAAAAAAAATGCTTCTGTACTTGACTTGGCCAAATGGGCTTTCAACTTAGAATCAACCTATCATGTTTCTGCTGACTACCTCAAGGTGCTCGGAAAATAGTATCGCATTACTGAGCATATTTCTTTTCTCTGCACATCACCCCAAGTTTTCTGGTTTGTAGTTGAGCAAATTTAAGCATGAGGGGTGGCCCCAGGCTCACAGAGGAAGTTGATATCTTGAAGAAATCCTTTGGTGAATGTTTTTCAGATTCTTCCAGTATTTGGTCTAAATTTGGTGATGGATCATACATGGGCTACCTGTTTCTTCCTCCTTGCCCTGAAAGATGAGTCTCTCCAGAATGAGGGTGTGAATAGTGGCTGGTCTGTTCTGAGGTTACCACTGCCTTATAGACATTGCTATCACAGGAGACACAGTCCCAAAGGGCCCCTGAAATGGCCCTTTAAGAAACAGTGCATTGGCTGCTATGAACTTGTCTCTCCTTCCTAAATCATATCCAATTCATAGCCTGCTTCCTTCATTCTAAAATGACTATAAGCAAGACTGTGTGATATTTCAAAACTATAAAATCCAACATATTGACATTATAAGCATTTTTCCACCTGGAGCTGTATTTTGTGATCTATTACTTCTTCCTTCTTTTTTCAAACATGACTTCTCTTTATCTACAAAATAGGAATATACCAAAAAAAGTAGGAAATACAAAAATTTGTAACAAAGAAAGCAACAGATCCATAATGCTACAAACAGAGACACAGCCACCATCACTGTTTTTCTTCTATTTCTTTTGCTATTTCCTAAGTGCCCTTGTAAATATACTTCCCATTAGGAAGTTTTGGAGCCTGCTATTCTAACTCATTCCCACATCTCCAGCTGGTCCTACCTGAGGTCCAGTCCCCGGGTGTCGTGAAGGTACATCCAGCTGTGCACTCTGTTTGGCCGTAACCTTCATAAACCTTTAAGCAAAACATGGAAATCCATCCTGTAGGCACACACCCTCTTGCAGCTGACTGGCTACCCTTTTCAGCCAGTTAACCGCCCACTGACATCTGGGTGCTCCATGCTGGGGACGGTGGGAGAGCAGGTGCCTGGGAGGTAGGAAACTCCAGGTGAAGCTGAACACAGACGACAGGTGTGGCTACTTTGCTTGGAAGAAGTGCTGTTTTTTACCACAGACAGTTAGTAGGTAAGGTTATGTGGTTGGGGTAAAGATTTCCAACCTATTTTCAACCACTGACTCTGTTTTTCATTTGAATAATATGTATTAAAAATAAGTATTTAACAGTGTGCTAAAGGTTTTGTCTCTGTAAGATATTTCCCTTCAGAGCCCCATGGGCAGACCATGTGGGAGACCTTTAGGAGCGATCAGGCCATGTTCGTGCAGAATAGGAGGTCAATTTAAGAAGTCTACGGCTTCTAAAGAATAAAATTTAAGCATGCACATTTATGAAATAGATGTGCCTACTTTACTTAAAACCCACCAGTCACAACAATGTTACTATACTCTGCATATGTAGGAATTTAATAAATATTAATTGAATGGATAAATGAAGGAATGAATTTTTTAGCAGTGATAAAACCTACTGAATCAAATAGAAGCACATAAATGAACTTTCGTTCCTCTCCTTTGTGTTCCTTCTCTGGGCTGGGAGACATTCTGCAGGCTGGTGAATGCAGAGATGCTGTTACAGGCATGGTACAGGTTCTCCAGCACATTGATGATGATTTTTCCCAGAGTGGATACACACCTGGGCTCTCCAGAAAGTCACAAGGCTATCTTGGCTTTCAGTAACTCAGGGATTTTACATTTTCAGAGGAGGGAGCTTTTAACCCACAAAAATCTTGCCCCCAGGATCTCTTTCTGTACCATAGAGGGTATAATGTGTTTCCTGCCTGTCCTAACACACACTGCGTTACCCACAGGGAAGGCCATATAAAGGCAATACCTGGCACCCGAGAGCCGCGCGGAGGAATCCCAGGACTGTTGGTGATGCAGGGGCTGCTCCAGTAACGATCATCCGCACACACCCACCAAGACTGGCCTGTGGGAAGACAGAGAGCCTGGCAAAGCCTGTGCTGCTAGAGGCAGCATGTAGCCCATCTGGGCCTCACCCAAAGTCAACATTCAACAATTGTACCCTCTCTGGACCCCAAAGGTAGGGATCAGAAAGGCGGCCTGAGACTTCACAAGAGCTGAGGAAGTCCCTTCTTCTTCCAAAGGAATCAACCCAATCAGTTTTTGTTGTTGTTGTTGTTGTTTTATTGAAGTACAGTCAGTTTACAATGTTGTGTCAATTCTGGTGTACAGCATAATAATTCAGTCATACATATACATGCATATGTTTGTTTTCATATTCTTTTTCATTATAGGTTGCTGCAAGATATTGAATATAGTTCCCTGTGTGTTTATCTATTTTATATATAGTAGTTAGTATCTGCAAATCTTTTGCAATCCAACGCACAATATGGACACATCTTTTGAGAATAAGGGCCATTAATCTGTGTGGCATTCCATAGTTTTGGTTCTCCCTTCCATAAAAGACACAGATGTTCCCTCACTCTCCCATCATTTGCAAGCATCCAAAACAATTACTTAGGACAATTTATTCCCACTTCTGCCTTAATGGCATGGCCTTTTTCATTTCTAAATCAATATCATGCACTATTGACTACGCACTGCCAAGGACAAAAAACTTTTTAAACACTTTGTAAGTTGAGCCAATAAGGTTTAAATATCAATTTTCACAGCTAAAAATTAAGTAGTAAGAAAAAACAATGCTACAAATTAACTACAAATTCTTTGAGTAATGCAGAGCTTGAAAACTTTAGTGAAGATACAGAAATGAGTAATGCATAATCAGCTTGCTTTGGAAGAGGGTGAAGGGATGGGAAGCAGGAAGGGAAAGAAGATTCTTGGCCATCTGGCTAGAACCTTGTGCAACTGGAAAATCAGGGTGGCCAAGGCTATAGGGAGGGCCAAAAGAATCTTCTGGCTCCACAAGCTCCCTGGTGAACCCCAGGGGCTCCTCAGGACCTGGAGGTAGAGGTGGCAAAGTTGCCCTCATTTCTGTTGAGGTCAAGGAACTTACTTAGGAGTCCTTCTTGCTGGTTGCCTTTGGCAAATATAACACATCTCCAAAGAACAAAAATGAGTCCTTCAAAATTTCAATGGTAGCTTAACCTTTGATTTCATTAGCAAATAAGTTACGATTTGATAAGACTACAGGCTACTGAGATGAACTTCTCTAATTCTTCTGTAAGGTCACCCACTGGAGACTTAGGTGTCACTCTATAATCACTTGTTCATGTTCATACCTGAATCTTATTGAAGAAGAGTTCATCCCAGATGCTGTCATTCCTGATGATTCCACTCCGGACCTCAGCCTGTTTACGCATGGCTGCAAATTCCAGGAGCCAGCGCTTCAGTGGTGTGTCTGCCTGGCTGAAGATCTGAGGAACAGAAATTGGAAACAGCTGTCAGGCCTGCAGGTCCCACCTCTAGACATACCCACAGGAAGAAGGCCCAAACTGGCCAGCAGAGAAGCCACACTGTTTTTGCCCCTGCAGGAGGTCACTGAACGTGTGACATTCAGTTAAAGGTTAACACTACCAAGGTCTAGGCATGGTGCAGGGAAAGAGGTTCCTGAAAAAGTGTCCCAGTCAGGGTTTTGGAGACTAGGAAGAACCCAGGAGGAGGGATGAGAAACAGGGAATACGAGAGGAGGTGACTTTCAGGACCTAGGGGTGGAGGTGTAAAAAGCTTGCCTGGGGCTCCAGCCTCTGTCCCTACAAGCAGTGTGTGCCCCTCAGCCTGGCCAGACTCCCTGCAGGGCTCACCTTGTCGTACATCCTGTTCAGCAGTCGTGGGACCACAGGGAAGATGGTGGGGCACAGAGCCTTCATGTCATCCGAGAGCAGGCGGATGTCTCCCTGGAAGAAGCCCACGCGCCCTCCATGGCAGTAGACGACAGACTGGAGGAAAAGGACAGGAAGCGGGTAGTCCCTCAGGGAGGTCACTCCTGCTGCAGTCCAGAGCTGTGCAAAGCTCTGCTCTACGTGCAGGGCGCCCATGACCCCCTGACCCAGCTCTGGCTGCTGCCATGGGACTCTGAAGAATGCCATCTGAGGTGACACTCCCCCCACACCCATATCTCACCACCTTCCCACTAAGTCCCATTCAGAAACGGAGACAAGAAGCAGGAGACAGAGTGGAATCCTGAGCCTTCGGGACATGTTGGAGCCGCCAGGCTCACTGGTGCCTGCCCCTTCACGCTTACTCCCAAACCCTGGACAGGGGCCTCCCTGGAGCAGGGACAGGTCTCTGAGCTGTACCAAATCCTGACAGTGTGTCTGCTCCATGTCTCAGAGTGCCTGTGGACCTCCCCAGGGACACCTCGGAGACTCTGGAGGATTGCAGTGTCCACAAGTACTGGAAATGCTGCTAATGTCGGCTGTGGGAGGCTGAGGGGAAGCCTGGCTGGTTGCTAATTGGACTAGGAGTATGTCAGGGGCCTAGTATATGCTCCTTTCTTCAATGCTCAGAGGAGCCCTGTAAGGTAGAGACTATTTCTAGTCTCCATTTTACAGATAAGGAACACAAAGATCAGAAAGGTAAAGGGACTGGCCCAGAGTCACAAAACCAGTTCACAGTAACTGCTGGCATTCGAATCCAGGTCTGGAAAGCTGGAAAGCATGCCCAGATATACCAGATCATGCCTAAGGCAAAACAGGAGAGACTCTGAAGACACTTTGTGCACAGGCTGGTCCCTCAAGTGACACACACACATGGGGAATTCTTTGTCCCCACAACCTTGTGTGGACTCCTCCATTCCCTCTTCGTCCCCACAAGGCCTGTCCCAGAGCCAATCATTATGCCAGTCCCATCTACAGCCGGAGGGGTCATGACAGTTTGATTCCCCAACTTTATTGTCTTATTTTCTTTTTTAGGGGTTTGTGAGTGACGGAAGTTATGGAATATAGGTGTTTTGGCCATAATTGGAGCCATACCGCACAGAGTTTGAATGGGAAAGCACTTCTGCAGAGCCGCAACGCTCTCTGAGCAGATGCTGTCAGCCAGGGCCTCTCTCAGCCAAGGTCTGTCCACAGGTGAGACAGGGCAGGCCTGGGTGTTCCCTGGAGCAGTGCTCCTAGGTGGCACAGGTGGGGTGGACAAGGTCCTCTGACCCATGTGGCAACTTCTGAGGACAGGGCGGTTCTACTTCATGCCACCAGTGACAAGTGACACCGTGATAGGGTTCTGGGTTCTGGGCACACCCTGTGCCTCCCTGAAGCCAGGGCCTTACCTGCACCATTCGCTCAAACATGTGTGCTAAAGGCAAATAGGAAATGTGCACATCCGCACAAGTGGGAGCCCACTGACTCTGTAAGAAAACAGAAGGAGCCCAGGCAAGGCCCGGTCAGTCAGGCGGGCGTCTTACCTGGATGACTCTCTCAAACATGTGAGCCAGAGGCAGGAAGGAGATGAGCACATCGTCCTGTCTCGGAAAGATCACTTTCTGCAGGTGCCGGGCATGGGAGACAGAAAGGAAAGAAACACTGACAGGAAGACGACAAGAGAGTCATAAAACAATAAAGAGAAAATGACCTGGAGGGGCAAACAGGAAGAGGGGAAGGGCAGTGGGGAGAGGGGGAGACAGAGAGAGACACATGAGATGAGAGAGAGAGAAAAATGAGAGAGGAAGATGGAAGGTGCAGAAAGAAAAAACAGGGCAGCGTAGGAAGCGGAGTGTTAGGTCGAAGCGCCAGTGGGTCTAGGTTATCTGCAGAAGCAAAGAGCCAGTTGAAGCACACATATACCAGCGGAGTTGGGCTCCGCAGGGAAGTCTCCTCTGGGAGGGCCTGCCCCTCACTCACAGTCTTCAGGGCCAGCCTGGCTCGCCCCCTCCTCCCCACGGCTGCAGGGTCTGCCTCAGGCCCCATTTCACCAGTGTCTTTGGGCCACCTGGGCACAGAAGGTCTCGAATGGTTGGCACTTTCTAGTCCTTCTTCCAGAGAAAGGGGCCCAGAGAACCCTAGGTCTGCCTACTAGGGACTGTATGCCCTGGGCCTGGGAACAGGGCCTTAAAGGGGAAGGCCGAGAAGGATCCCAGTCCCCGGGATGGGACCGGCCTCAGCGACCGGGCTGCTCTGGCCACTGGGCTCTGCTCAGGGACAAGCTCCCCTGGGCTGCCCTCCCTGCTCTCTGCCCTCTTTCAGAGGTCTTCACTGCTGGGCTGGCTTTCAGGTGAGTTTGGACAAGCCCTGGGAACCTTGCTCATGGCTCCCGGCCTGGCTCAGCTACCAACCGTCTCTCAGGGTTTTCTACCCAAATATATAACTGCATGGGCATATGCTCCATAATGGCATTTGGTGTGAATGTGGAGAGTGATTTTTTTTCCACAATGGAGGAAAAGCTTAATTTATATGAAAAGGTGCATTCAGATACTCACCACTTGTGGGAAAAGGTCCTCCTTTCTTAGCTGGTTAAAAATGCTAACATGCTTTTGTCAGGCCAAGATATCAAGATTTTTTTCATTTTAGATTTACCTTTTTTAGCACAGCCTTAAAAATTAGCAACTGTCACTGTTTCTCAGATGCTAATAGTCCTTAAACACAAAATGACTGAATTAAACTCTGACCTACTTGGGAAAACAAGTTATTAAGGATTACCTTCTAAATGAAGGTACACGTAAAACCACAGGTATCTCAATTTTTGAAGTTAAAAATGAGAACTAAGTTTCCACATTTTTCTTTCTGGGACCTTAGCACTCTTAGAAATCAGCTGAATATTTATCAGGTATGGGTCATTTCAGTGTTTGGGGTTCAAAGTGCCCGTGAAAGTGGGGCTGCTCCAATGAGAACAAAAACTCCTGCCTGTGAAAGGCATTCCAGATTATATCAGGGGAAAAAAGGAAACACAAAAAGCCTCTGAGGCTTAAGGTGTCCTCAAGAGACACTTGCATTAGTGAGTCTACTTTATTCACCTCTGTCACTTTCAGAAAGCCTGAGAAATCAGCCACCACGTTCCCATGGGTGAGCATCGCACCTTTTGGGTTCCCTGAAAGGAGAGAGCAAGAAGGAGAATTAGTTAGAAGCCCAGGGGCCACCCCTTGAGCAGTCCCAGACACCTAGCACTGTCCACGCAAGCCTCTGGCCTTTGTCCACAGCCGCCTTCAGAGTCCCAGGCAGAGGACTGCTGTGTCAGGGACCTTCATCCTGTAGACACTCAAAGCCCACCATGAGGTTCCCAGATGTTTGAGACCAGAAGGCAGGTGACAACTGCACAGGTGGGGTGACCCCAGGCCTGGAGGGCTGGCTATCTGTGGCCTGTGCTTTCCCTTCTGCCTCCCTCAGGGAGCATGGACTCTCGGCCCCCCGTCTCCTTACATGCACCAGTGACCTACTCAGTTCTCTGGGTCTGAGCAGCTCTAGTCCTCAGAACCCAGCGGCCAGCTGTGCTAAGGCCAGGCTGGAGGTACAGAGTGCTGGGGGTGGCCCTGCGTGCCTGCTCATTAGCACAGATGGAACATGGGTATTCCCGCTTTGTCTTGACACGACCTTTTACTATTGCTTGTGAGGAAGCCCAGGGCTTCTAGGATGGCTCAGAGGACAGAGGCCAGGTGGGGACTGAGGGCACAGCGGGCTGGGTGGAGGGGGGAGGCTGTGTGGTCACCATTTCATGTGAGGGTGGATACAACACCGGCCCTGCTGCTGGACGGATCTGACTGGGCTCAAATCCTGGCCTTGCCCCTCACTGTCAGCATAACACTGGAAATTTTTCTGCTTTCAGTTTCCTAACCTGAAAAGTAGGGACAGTGACACCAACCTCATAGGGCTTCTATAAGGCCTAAGGACATAAGTCACGGGCAAAAGATATTAAAATTAGAAGTTTCCACTGAGGCAGAAGATACTATAGCTGCGAAATTCCAACAGTGAGGGGCCAGATCATGTGCAGAACTTACCCAAGAAATATCAAAGACACCAATATACTAACTGCAAGCCTCACCCAGAAAGAGGTAACAAAAGGACTGAGTAGAGATTAAGAGAGTACTGTAGTAAATGCCACTGAATTGTTCACTTCAAAATATGTGAATTTCACCTCAATAACAGAGAGGGAGAGGGAGAGAGAGACTATGAATGAATGAGGGAGAATTTGTGAGGAGGATTTCTTTGGATACAGCTATTCTGAGTTCTAGAGCCCATCAAAAGGGGAAGAATGAGGGGTCCTCTCTCCCAATCCCTATCTTAAACCCAAGCTAACTCAGCCCTCATTGGGATTACTTGAAGAACCCAGTCATGTTCCCTACAGCTGGGGGTCCATGAGACAGGGGAAAAAGGATGTGGCTACAAAAAACACACACACACACACACACACACACACCAATAAATCTCAGGAACTGGATACAGAGTCTGCAGAAGGAACACTGAGCGGTGATGGGAACGGTGCTTTAAAAAGGAATCTTGTCCACAGGTCCATTTCCCCACAAAATCAGGGTAGGAGCAATAGAGTGTACACCTGACACACAAGCTGACACACAAGTGGAGTAGGGAGCAGACAGACAAAGGAGGGGCACCGTCTGTATCAGGAGAACTCGTCCAAGCGTCCGTGAAACAGAGAGCGCACTGTAAATGTTTGCCCTAAACCATCTCCCAGCTTTCCTTTCCCACTGACTCATTCTCCCTCCCCACTTCTGTCTGGTGGGAGAGAACAGAAACCTTCATTAGCAAGCTGGCGGAGGAGGAGGACCATCAGAAGGGAAGAGAGGAAGCCAGACCATGTCTTCCCCACCAAGCCTGCAGCCAGTGGTACTGTGGACTGAAACTTGTAATTCTGAACTGAGACCGTGTCCATGTCTCAGGGGACTTATCTGAGAGTGACCAGAAAAGGCAGGAGATGCTTAAAGATTTTATCCAGGGGCAGACTAAGAACTACCCACACTGAGAACGTTTAAAGGAACAGACGGAGATAAAAATAAAGTTGCTCTCATCATTATATCCCTTAAGGCCTTTTGCTCAACTTACTGGTGACCCATTTGCCAGAGACAAGCATCAGTAATGGCACCATCTCTGTCTGACCAAGATGTGTGGTGGACGGGGTTTTAACATGTGCTCAGGCACCTACACCCATACTGCAAATCACGGAGGTGATTCTGGAGACACAGAAAGTTACAGGATTTTTTTAATTATATTTTGTAAAAAGAATGTTAAATATGATTGCTAAAATATCTTCCTTTTGAAAAGAAGATCTGTGGGATCTGTTTTACCTCTGCTTGTTCTTCCATCTTCAAACACAGGCCCATATTAAGAAATTTCTCTGAATTGTCTCCTATGTGTAAATCCCAGAGTCCCCAGGCCCACCAACTATTCTGAGAGTATCACCTGGAAATTTTCACCTGTGGATTCTCAAATTTTGGAATTTTTAAAGGAACATCCCCCAAACATTAAGTATAAAAACAGATCTGTCACAAAATATTGTCCTGTGCTATATACAGCTTTAGATCTGCTAGATTGGCCGACTTGCTCATGTGTAATATAACCTAAGGACGGACGGTCTGAGAATCTCAAGAGAAATGCCAAGGGATAAAGGAGAAGTGAATGTTGACAACAAACCCTGGGAGGAGACTTCCAGGTCCCAGTTGGGAGGCAAGAGGCTCATGGTCTCTAGCCCAAGAGGGGGTCTCTTTACAGAAACTGTCACATGGTGCCCCTAGACTCGGGTCTATTCAGGACGCCCCTCACCTTCAGGCCATGATCCTGACTTCTACTCCACAGAGGAGGGCCCCCAGAATCCACTCTTCCTCCCTCTGTCCCCTGGGTGGGGTGCATCTCTTTCTGGTACTTGGAGGCCTCCTCTCTCCCCCAACCCAAACCAAACTTTTGGGGGCTTTGCTCCACTGAGCATCACCTCCCTTTCCTCTACCTCCAGTGGCTCCCTCTCAACCATAAGAAACACTTCCAGGTATTTCCAGGAAAACAACAAAAACCCCACCTCCCTCAACCCCATGGCCCCCGGCAGCTGCCACTCTTGCTCTCTGTCATCCCTTCACAGCTAATCTCTCTTTATAAAAAAATAAACACTCTCTTATGTATAACATACATATACAAAAGTGCTCAAATAAGTGTACAGCTCAATAGACTTTTTTCAAAGTGAACTTACCTGGGCCCCTAGCACCCAGATCAAGAAACAGAACATCATCAGCATTCCAGGGCACCGTTATCCTGGAAGGTGACCGTTATCCTGACTTCTGGAACCAGAGTCCTTTACTATGTTTTGTCATTTTAAACAAAAGAAATCATATGACATTTTGCACCTGATTTCTTTCACTCAACATTGAGGTATCCTTTTCTGTTTGCTGACATACCATTCTATTGCTGATGGGCATTTGAGTTGTCTCCAGATTGTGACTATTCAAAGTGTTGCTAGGAACACTCTGGAGTGTGCCTTTTGGTGACACAGCCAAGCTTCTTGTAAGAGTTGTCCACACTTACTGAACTGACATCCTCCTCTCCCACCCCTTACTCAGCCCACCACAATCAGCTTCTGCTTCTGGCCTCCATCCCATGATGAACCTTCGCCAAGAGCACCGGTGAGTATTTTTGTGGCAATGTCTTATGGTATAGCGCAGCTACGTGACAATGCTGACAGGTTCTGTTCTCCTCTAACCTCTCTGGCTGCTCTTGGTCAGCCTTTATTTGGAACTCCTACCCCTATCATTCCTCTCCTGCCAGGGTTCCCAGGCCCTGCAACCAGACCTCTCTTTTCCTTAATCAACTCTCTCTCAAAGAAACATTTTCTTTCTTGCTGTCGATCCTCTGCACACACTGTTCCCTCTGCTGAGAATGCCCATCCTCTTCTCCTCCAGCTACCAATCCTTCGGGACTCTACTTAGATTGAGAATCCCTTCTGTCCCACTGTCCTGGCCTCTCGGTGGCCTAGTATTCCATGCACCCTGGGATGCCACGTTGTACTGAACTGTCTCATGACATGAGCTGTGAGCTCATGAGGGCAGGGCTGCGTCATGTCCATCCCTGTGTCCTCAGCCTCCAACACTAGGTCTGATGCATAGAGGACGGTCAACAAATGAGGTGAATGAATGAATCTACATAAATTACAGTAAGAATGCTGAAAACACATAGACTCAGCAGGACAGGTTTTTAAAGACCACTGTATTTTCTTCTCTGGGAAGAGAAGGTACATGAACTCATAAGGATACATCTGAGCTATCATTCATGGGACCCAGTTCCCCAAACTGGACTATGTTATACCCACAAATTATCTTTTATTTGGGGGGGGGTGGTTAAGATTCCAGTCCAGCTGATGGTTATTCTGAAATGAATATCCAACCACATTCACACCCATTAGCCATCCCTGAGTACAGACAAACCCCAAGCTCTCACCTCCTCCAGGGCATTCTTGGCCTGACGAGGGCTCCAAAGCACTGGCTTATTCTGGGAATCTCCACAGATATTCCCATCATACACCAAAAGGAAAATCTTCCCAGAATGATTCCACCGGAATCATGAATCCAATGTCAGGTTCAGATCATATTTTCCATCTTCCCCACTGAATGAATATGACTCTTGATGAAGCTGGAGCCAGGACACTGATGGAAGGGAAGCTGTATCCGTGGCTGTGGCGTGCTGGACTAGAGGATGGCTACCAGAGGCACAGTGCAGGCTCAGGCTAATGCCAAGGAGATCCAAGTGTGCAGCCAGGTGGGGTGACACCAGGCACAAGGCCTGCTCACTCCCCAGCTCTGCCGGCACCAGGCACACCTTTGGAGTGTGAGGCTTGGGCACTAAATAACAACCTATTTTCCAGGCTCCATGCATCCTGCTTCCACCACACAGAGCTTGGGCAGGATGGCTCAGCCTCCAATTGTGACTCCATCATCTGGAAAAGCACTGGACACGAGGCCTGCCATCCCCAGCTGGGCAACAGCACATTTCTGAGTCAGTTCTGTTCCAGATATGGAGGCAGCGTCTGTGACTAAGTGACTTATTAAAAGCCTGAGGGCACTCTTGGACAGCAAAGGTCCAAAGCTAAAGGCCAAGGCCACAGTAGTGACCCACCCCCAAACCCAGGGTGGAGGGACATGTCACCAAAATTTCATATCATGAAACTCGTAAGAAAAAGCAACATACACCTGAAGGGCACTTTTGAATTCTGGGTTGGCTCTGGATATCAGCTTCTGGACAGCAAGAGATGTGTTATTTTTCTTCCAACAGGGTTTTAGCAGTACGGTGGAAATTCTCAAACCCATGTGAGTTAATGGCAAAAATCATCTCAATCCAATAGTCATGTTTACCATGATCCACCCAGAAGGACAGTCCTGCCTGTGGGACAGGTCAAGGATCTGCTAAATGCCTTAGAGGCTGCATCCGTGGAAGGTGTGGTGGGCCCAAGTCCACTGCCCATCAGAAGCTGTCATCAGAGCAGGCCAGTCCTCGGTATGGAAAAAGAGGCTGGAAACCTCTTGCCTTTTCAGGACAAAGGCAAGTAACTTCCTGAGTCGTCAGATGAGATGCATGGGCAGCAATGGGAAGAGTAGTGTGCTGGGAGGTGGGAGAACAGGACACAAGCCCTCTGCCTCCACGTGCTGCTGGGGTTCCCTCGGACAGTCCCCACCCCTGCTTGCCTCAAAGGCCATGCTCAGGGCCCAGTGGCACAGTGATAGGGTGAACAGGGCACTGCAGACTGCAGAGTGCTGTGCCTATGGCCATGGTCCCCAGGTGCCTTCTGTCTCCTCCAGGAAGCCTTCCTTGGCTGTTCCCGCTGATGCTCATACACGTGCTCCTCTGTCAGACCAGGCAAGGAGTGCGTCAGTTCTGCCGGTCCTCTTTCTGACAGCCTTGCCCGTGGGATACCAGTCCCCAGCTGCAGAGCATCTGTCCTGCCCTTTCACACACCTTCCCATCGTCTACTTGGCACCTTTAACCACCCTCATCACAGGTGAGAAACTGGGGACAGTGGCAGTGCAGAAGTTAAGTGATTGATTCATAGATCCCCCAGAAAGTGGTGGAGGCTAAGACTCAAAACCAAGCTCTCAGACACGGAACCCCACACTCCTTCCTCAGTCCCTGACACAAAGGCCAGGCAGGGGCAGGAGACAGAGGAGTGAGCACCCCTTCACACAGAGGAATGATGTGACCAGCTGTCCAGTCCGCCCCGGGCCCCAGCTCTGGGAAGCTTACAGCACCCTCCCACCCTGGACCTCCCAGTCCACACCGTCCATTCACATCTAGCCACACCATGCTGCCTTGTGCTGGCCACTGGGAGCAGCAGGAAGGACCCAGCATCTGGAACCCAGGTACAGGATAAGGCTCAGCTGATCCCACAGAGGTCACCAGAGACCCCTGCAGTCACCCTGCCAGGGCTGCCAGGGAAGGGTGCAGGTGGCCCTGGCTGTGAGCTGGGAGCCTCTGCTTACCTGTCGTGCCGCTTGTGAAACACACAATGGAGAGGTCACTGGGTTTCGGGGGCTGTAGAGGTGAGAAGAGGAGTGTTTGAAAGAGACACAGTGTGGCCAGCCAGGGCTCAAGATCCCTGGGCTCTCCACCAGCCAGCCCCTCTGTGCATTCCCCGTGTGTGTGTGCTGTTTGAGGATGCAGGTGTGTGTTGGCACACGTGTATGGCTCTGCACGCTATCGTCAGAAAGGTCAGCAGGCAAGTTCCCAGGAAAAGGGAAGGAAAGCCAAGGAAACCTAACTGGGCATGGACATCAATGTCCCACCAACCTCACACCTGCTCCTACAGCCTCCCTGACCTGAGTCTGAGCTGAATTCTAATGAGACTGGGCTGCAGTGACCACACCTAGGCCTCTGCCAAAGATCTCACCTTTCTAGTGGATGTGACCCAGGGCGTCCTTCCTTCCCACTTTTCTCCAAATGTCTGCAATTAGGCTTGGGAACAGAAGATGTAGCCCAGGAACTGGGCTGCCCACTCTGAGGGTGCTCCACATCAGACTCTTGCCCTGGTGCTGGACACATAGTCCTGGGGTTCCTGGGAGGAGCCCACTATGCATGTACAGGATGGTTTCCCAGATGAGCTGACATGAGTTCAGACCTTTCCAGATGAAGTAAGGGTGTGTATTCTGGGAGAGGGACCACCCTGGACACAGATAGAGGCACAAGAGACAGGGCGGCTGAAGGGTGGGAGAGCAGTTGTCTAAGGCTGGGGCACAGTGTGTGGGAAGTGGGCACACACTAAGGGCTACCCACGAGAGGCCCTGGGAAGCATGGATGTGACCTGCTCAGGCCTGAGTATGAGGAAGTTCACAGGGGTGGGAAGGGAGTGGGAAATGCTAAGGTGCGAGGGGGGCTGGAGGCAAGAGTCCTGGTTAGAAAGCTGAAAGCCCCCACACGGCCCCTCTCAGAGGGTGGTGACCCTCACTGATGACTCAGCCCAGGCAGGATCACTTGGGGATGACACACAGAAAAGTTCACAAAGCAAAGAAGAACCAAGACAGCAGATGCCACAAGGCAGCCACTTCCTGTTCTGCTGCTGCTCTTGTCCAGCCCATCCTCTGAAGAGCTCACTACACTGAAGGGGAAAACATAAGGATTCTCAAAGGAAAAGTTACTGGAGACTCGAGGGTGGCCAGGACAGGCTGCCCTTTTTTCTCCCTTCCAAAGGTCTGACTCCTGTTCCAGGTCCCCCACTGGACCCTCATCCACAGAAGTCCTGGGCACCTCGAGGGGGCATTTCCTGAGCTGTTTATTAACACAGGGGTGCTACTTCGACCTCCCTACCAAACCCTTGTGCATAGTGAGGGGGTCTGCGAGGATGGGCCCTGCACACCACTGTGCTTAGTAAAGACTTGCTGGAGAATAAGCTTACCACAGGGACATGGTGATTCTGCTGGCCACAGTCCTGGAAGAGGAAAACAGCTTTTAAATGCTCAGAAGTTCTAATCAATAAAAAAAAAAAAATCAAAATAAACTCAGCACAGTATGCTTTGCTCCTGTGCCAAGCCCAGAGTCCAGAATTCCCTGCCCAGACATGGCCCATGTGGAGACATCACCCCAGTGGCCTCAGATACATACCCAGGCCTAGGCCTAGGCCACCCAAACATCACAGATAGGGCCTGGGGCCCAGGGAGAGGCTAAGGACTGTGCACATGCACAATGGGGAGATGGTTTATATGGACACATGTTCCAGACAGCATGGCTAGGTGGTCTGGCCTTCCAGGTAAATGGTCAGGGCTGGAAGGGCAGATGGGGGCTGCCAGTGTAGGTGTGGCCCCTAAAGACATGGAGGGCAGAGGTGCCACAGGTACACTTAAGAGCAGATAGGGAGGCAGGAGGAGAACTGGAGGACCCAGGGACCTAGCTCCAGTGGTCACAGTGGCAGTGGGGGTCAGCTGCTACTGAACAAGGCCTGCGGCCCTAGAGGCCAGGATGTCCTGTGTCACTCCAGCATGCCACAAGCTGCCACCAACCTGATGCCTCTTGGGAGACCATACAAAGAAAAATCAGTTCTACTGGCTGTTAGGGGTCTGGGACACATCTGTAGGAACCTCTTCAAGACTCCTGGACCTCATGTCTGCAGTGCTCAGGCTCAGACAGGCTGACAGCTAGCTGGAAATGAGGCGGCGGGAGTAGCCATGGGGTAGCCTGTTGGCACCTGTGTCAGTAACTGCCTGTCTTGAAGAGGATGCCTGTGGGTACCAACCCCACAACCCAGCACCAGCCCTTGTGAAGCCTGCCCTGTCTCAACCCTGACACACTTGATGGCCCAAGAGATCCATCCTAGGGCAGAAGATAACCAGCAGCTCTGGCTTGGTGGCCAACCAGCTGTGGCCCAGTAAACAGCCCCAAAGCAGACCTCACCTCCACAGCCTGCATGGACTTAATTACCACCCCGCACTCCTGCCCTCTGTCTTTCAAAGCTTCCTCAAATGGTTCCATGAGGATGATCAGCTTGAGCCCTGGAGTCTCCTTCCTCTCCACGTGCTCCAGAAGAAGTACGGCCTTCTGAGGTTTATCCACGATCACGGTGCTGATGTCAGCTGCAGGGATCAGCAAGGAGAGTCAGGCCGTGCGGTACAGGCTGTGACTATGGCCAGCACGTGCCAGGCAGTGGAACCATGGGCCACATGATATACTTGTGTGTAAATAAATATGTAAGACAGGCCGTGTGGGCCATGGGCCATGGGCCATGTATTGTGTCCAGAGGAAAGTGCATGGGTGGATCCCAAGCATTCCTTTTTTCAGGCTCAGCCCCAACATTCCAGGTCTGCTTGAGTTACTTATCACCCCCCAGTATCTGCCTTAAGCTGAAGGGAACTCAGAGGGTTGGCAGCCTATGTGGGGGCTGGTGTAGAGGCTCCTTCCTGATAGCCCCACCCTGTGGAAGAAGCCTTTAGGTGAAGTCCAAGTGGGGACAGCTGGACTCAGGATGCCAACTCAAGGGCCAAGGTGGAAGCCCCCGGGGTTCTCCGAGAGTGGAAACAGTGTTTATCAGTGTCAGACAAACAGCATAAGCTGAGAGGCTGGGGTCTGGGGGCTGGCTGCCAGTGGCAGGAGGGGGCAGTTGGGCTCACCTGTGTTGACGATGTAGCGGATTGCTCCAGGGCCCAGCGTGTCATAGAGTGGGACTACCACCATAGAGTACGTGTAACAGGCGAGCTCCGTGATGATCCACTGTGGAGACACACAGTTGGGGGAAGGGGGAGCACAGAACAGACAGGAGGGCTGCACTGCTCTTAGGCCCAAGCAACCAGGGTCCTTGCTCAGGGTCTCATGCTGAGAGCGCTCTGTTCTGGTCCTCTGCATGAGGCAGGGGATCCACGAGGCTAAATGGCTGTGCTTCATCACTCACAGCCTTCCAGACCACGCTGCCCCCAGGGAATTATGGGAATCCAAACAGCCCCAAACCCACTCCCAGAGCCTGCAAAAGCTTCATCCCCAGGTCCTTCCCACACCACCCTGCCCCATGCCTCAGGGAGCCACTGTTTATGCAGCTGGGTAGGGTGTGGTAGGAGTATGGCTGGAATGTCCTGTCCTGATAGGGGCAAAGCCAAGAGAGTGAGGGTAACACAGACAAAGGATCTCCATTTTTCTTCTTATCCTGGGCCCTTCAGACAGTGGGAACAGGGCTGTTCTATGGTACCAAACCCTGTACTCCACAGATACTTCTAAAACCAGTTAAGGCAGACGCTCACCTCTGGCCGATTTTGTGCAAAAACGCCGATAAACTGATCTGTACATGGTTTACAACTGTGCTGGAGAAGTCCAGACCCTAGAAATTCAGCCCTGTTGGCCACCTGTACACAGACATGAGGAAGTGATGGGAAAGCAAGTAAGGGAGATCCCCAGGTGGGAATTCAGGGTGCCTACAGGTCTGCATGGGTGGACAGGGTGGGGCCTACCCTCTTATTACTTACCTCCTGGTAGGACAGCCACTGATAAGGCTGCTTGGGTTTCCTGAAGCCAAGACAGGGTCCATTCCCTGCATAGAGAAAAGCAAGCCTTGTGCCAGGGAGGAGGGCAGGGTTGGGGTGCCACCTGCACCGGCCCATCAGACATCTAGATAAACACCTCATACTGGGGGATGGTCCATGGACCAGGTGAACTGCTCCCCAGCTGCCTGTCTAACCTGCTGAAGTCCAAGAAGGCCTAAAGTACACAAGCATGGCATTTCCGCAGGGATCAGGGAGGCCTGGGAATGAGGACTGACACATGTGCCAGTTCCCAGTGTGACCTGTGTGATGCAGCCCCAAAAGGACACACGAGACCTGGGGGACACTGGGCAGAGGTGGCAGGTTGTCCCACTGTGACCACTTCCCTCTGCCCCATACCCTGGGTCATCCAGACATCCTGGAGGCTCAGGTTCAGAACCATGTCATAACCTGGCAATCTTGAGGCTCACCAAGGGATGCCAATGGGAAATACAGAGTATGAGCTAAGAGATGGCTTAAGGTCAGCAGTCTTAAGGGCTGGAACAAAGCTGATGTTAGCCTGTTGGCCTCATAACACAGCTACTTGTCTGACTGGACAGCAGGGGAGACAAGAATGGCTTCTCTCCTCTGAACTGGGGCACGATTCACCTGCCTTGCCCCTGGTACCATGCTTGATCACCCACCCCCCGTACCTGCTCAACCCCTGCCACAACCCCTCCACGCCCCCAGGGCCCCTCTCACCTGAGATGCTAAGCCCACGGCGGAACACCTCGTACATGGTCCTGGCATCATCATAGTAGTGGGTGAGCAGCTGAGGGCCATCCCCAATCACGGATCGCCGGGCCCCACCACTGTCCTATGAGCCAAGCACAGGCCAGAGAAGCTGGCTGACGCAGGCAGGGGCCTGAGGAGAAGGCACCAGCACGCACTAGGCTGCACATAGCTTGGATGCACACCTGGGCCACATGGCTGGAACTGGGATGTACTCTGTGTGCACTCACACACACGGCCTACACACACGGGCTGCACACACACAACCTCTACACATGTTCATGTACACATGGCTTGTATGCACTTGACCACTACACAACCACACGCACACAGCACACACACACCAGGTCAGCATACCAGGTCAGAATCTTCAGTTACCGTTCATACATGCCCATGGTTCACTCATGTAACAGAGTGAGGAGTGTTCGCTGGAGCCAGGTTACCTACCCTCTGGTATCAGGATCAACCTGCCAAGGTGTCACTGCTATGAACCTACATCAAGAATCATTTGGCAGCAGGATTCAGCTAAGAAGGCTGCCATCCTTCATTTACATAACAATGTGAATTAGTTTGAGGACTTGTTGAAGGTATTTTCCCAGGAAGAGAGGCCCAGAAGGCTACGGAGGGAATAGGGCAGTGGATTCCTGGGCCCTTCGTGGAGCAGACCCCGGATGCGAAGGCAGCGAACACCCTGGGAGCCAGGGGCTGGGGAAGGAGCTGGGCCTTTCCTGCCTCTTCCCCTTCCACCATACGACTTCTCCCCAGCTCTCCAAGTCCAGCTCTCCAGTACCACAGCTCCACCTCTTCTCTGAGCACTATTCAGACTGCCCTGGGCTGTCCTACAGCCCACTACCTCTTGGAACATCAGGTCTGAAGAAAAATGTGAGAGCCACAAAGCAAACTCAAACCCACAGGAGGCTCTCAGTTGCTTTGTAGTGGAAATTTCTGTTTGGCCAGTACTTCTCGAACACTGGGTCCATGTAAGACCTGTGTGGGAAGCTGGGGACAGATATAATTAGACCAGGTTAGCATTCGAGGGACAGAAATGACAGAACAAGGGGCTTTGTGCCAGGGACAGACAGGGCTCAAGTGGCGGGTGTGTCAGGGAGCGGCTGTGGAGCTGGGTTCTGAAGGATGCAAAGGAGTTTACTGGGCAGGGTGAGGAACAAGGAATGGCAGCCTCACCAGAGGCAACAGCGAGTGCAAATGCATAGGGCAGGAGGCACTTGGGGGACTGTAGACAATTCATGCTGCTCCAAGTGGTAAAAGAAGGAGGCTGGAGAGGCTGCAGATCAAGGCAAGGAGTCTGGACGTTAGGTTGAGGGCAACAGGGAGCCAGGGAGGACTTTAAGCCAGGGTGAGTGACATGATCTGAACTGATTCCCACTGTGTAGCACACAGAGTAAATGCTACCAGACCCTAAACGATCTGGGCCCCTTTTACCTCTCTCATCTTTCCTACCACTCTCTCCTTTGTCTCCTTCACTACAGCCGCTCTGGATTCCTGCACTCCTGGGGGATGAGGCAAGGGAGGGCACCATCCTTCCAGGAAGGGAGGCCTCAGCTGTGTCCCAAGCCACATCCTCCCAGACCTATAAGGTGACTCACTCCGAGGCCCCCATCCTGACTCTATCCAGACCACTGTCACCTCCAGCCCAGATGCCCCGGTTGCTGCCTCATGTTGGCCCCTGCCAAAGTCACCCTTCTAACAGTACAAGTGGGTCCTGTCTCTCCTATCACTGAAAACCCCAAATAAATCCAGGCTGTCCACCCCAAGGGTCCCTGCCCAGTCCATGGGGCTTTGTCCTGGCTTCCCTCTCCAGGTGAGTGGCAATTATAAGCTCACCAAAAATATTCATCTTAGCCCCTTGTCTGCATCATCTCACCAAATCCTTACTATAACCTTAGGAAGCAGGTACCCTTTTTACTGTCCACTTGACAGTTGAGGAAACTGATGCTCAGAGAGTAAGAAAACTACCAAGGACCATATGGCTAGTAAGAGGCACAGCCAGGCTTCAAACCGAGGGCTGCTGGTCACCACAGGCTGCTGGCGCCTCTGTAGCCCTTCTCCACCTCCCAGCCACACCATATGAATCGCCATTTCCCAAAGCTACCAGGTGTATTATCACACACCTGCACCTCTGCACACATTATTTCTTCTGCTGGAAAAATGCCCTGAAGATCCCAGACCTATCTCTACCTGTGCCCTCTGCCATCAGGCAAAATTCTGTCATGCTTGTGATGGGTATCTGCAAGATACTGTCAGGGGAAAAAAGCAAGGTGCTGCACAGTGTATACGGTGTGATGTCATTTTGAAAGGGGGGCACACAACTATACATTTGCTCATGGACAAGTGTTAATTAACATGGTTCTCAGGGGAGGAGAACTGGGAGGCAAGGGGAAGAAGGTACAAGTTTTTCAGTCTATATCCTTTGGTTTCTTTTGAACCATGTGAATATATTATCTATTCAAAATGAACAGAATTAAAGTTTAGGAAAAAAGCAAAATAGATTTCATAAACTTAATAAAGAAATAAATTGTATCAGTCCTTCTAGACTTAGCCTGGAACACCCTTGTCCAGGCTGGGCCACCGTCCCTTATCCCCCTAGTGGCTCTATCTGTGAGTCCGTGTGCTCTGGGAGGGCAGGGCCCTGGGGTGGCTCAGCTCTGGGTCTCAGTTCCAGACCAGGGCTGGGCACAGGAAGAGCCTGGAAAGGAATTTACCTGGCAGCCCCTTGAGAACGTGCTTAGGCCTCCTATCCAAGAAGCAGGCAAATCAGAGACTCAGTACAAGGTCAAGGTCAGGCTCTGCCCAGGGTTCAGTTCCTGGGAAAGGCAGAAGGAGCATCTGATAGGAGACCCTATCCAGGGCCACTGGCTGGCTGGCTGATGGGGACATAGAGATTCTCTGAATAATCTGAGATCAAATAAGCCACAAGTTTGGCTTCTACCTTTAAGATGCCTGCCCTCTACCTGCTACTTCCCCCAGCCCAACTGCTCCCACCCTGCTCACCTCCACTTCCTCTGACTGCATCAGGAGATTACACGGTGGCTGCAAGGCCTTTGGCCGGTGAGTGAACCAGTAGGCGAGGATGGCGGCCAGCGCACCCATACTCACGAGGGTGGTGGCTGAGAGGCTTCGGAAAAACTGGCCCAAGTCGCCCAGCTCGGGCAGCCGCAGCATCCTCAGGATCTCCTGTGTCTGCATCTTCTCCAGAAGTGAGAGGATGAACTCTGCAGGAACAACAGGCAGGTGAAGGAAGAGACCTGATGGCAGACAAGGGAGGGGTCCTCGGCTTGTCCTCCCACCTGTCTTGAGTCACAAGCAACCCATTGATTGTGGCCAGGCCCTGAGCTGGTCCTGGGGTGTACAGTCTCCTGGTGCAACACAGTGTATCCTGGAAGCCGGCCACCTGGAAGGGCCATTCCCAGTGACAGGTCAAAGAGCCCTCAGCAGTCACACCTGACAGTCAGACATCCAACCTAGTTTTCCTGAGAACCACGTGCTCAGGCCCTAGGCCATGGCTGACAGATGCTTCCATATCTTCCAGGAGCATGGTGTGAGCTGACAGCTCTGGAGTTAACGGCTCCTGAGCCCGAGGGCCTAGGTGTACCACCTCTCCTGTATGGTCATAGCATTTTGCTTATCCTTGTTCCTGGGGTGTGGAAAGGACAGAGGGGCAACAGGTGTGCCTAACACAGTGGCCAGAATAATTGGGGGCAAAGGGATGCAGACTCCTTCCACTCCACTTCACAGCTCCCAGTGCCAGGCCCTGGCCCTGAGGGACACAGAGAAAGCAAGGGGGCAGAGCCCTCAGACCAGCCCTGACAGATACTTCCAGCCTTCAAGATGTGAGGGTAACGACCTATCTGACAAGGATCCAGTGGATGACACAGCAGAGTCCCCTCAGGCCCATAACCTGGCCCACCATGGGGTCTCCTTGAAGAAAGTTGTAGCCAAAGACCTGCTAGGCCAGAGGTGATGCTCGGGCCACTTTCTGAGGAATAGCAGAGTTCCCAAGAGCAGCGAGGGTGAGGTTCAGGCACTGCTCCCTGGCGCCAGACTGCTGACCACTATACAGAGTGGCTCTGCACCACCACAGACCAAGAACCTAGAGGAGAAGCTGGCCCCACCATTAACGGGGCCCTGTGCTATTCCCCCTGGGATCCCATCTGCCAAAGTCCAGAGGGAAAAGGAAGTGCCAGAGGGGAACAGCTGTTGGCAATGAAGAGGAATGAAGGCTTGAAGAGAGAAGGCTCAGCAAAGTGCTGTGCACTCTTAGGGGTAACAAGCACCTCTGTAACATTGCTTATGGTGGTCAGGGTGCAATGCTTGCCCACTGCAGCCCAAGTGGACACACTGAGGCTATCAGGGATCCATGGAGGATGCCTTGGGGTGGGTAGTGGGAGCCTTTGTGTGAGAAGCACCGGTGACTGACTTTGGTTCAAAGAGGGGCTACCATGACCTCCTGTTAGCTACTAAGTAAAGCAGTGCTGGCAGGACAGACATATGGGCAGTTAGGCTCAGGGGTCTGCACTTTGCCCAGGACTGAGGAAGGTAGCAAGGGTGGGCCAGGCATTGGGTGCTTTTAGCCCCAGTGGGGCCTCCTCAGTGTCACTGTCCAGTAGGGCCTGAAGCTAAAAGTGTTAGATGATAGCCACAGGTCTGCCAGCTCCGTGAGGGCTGCGTGGGCCCCAGGCTGCCATGCACTGGCCCTCCACCTCAACATCTGGATGCACAGCTATTGTTTCTCTTCTTGGGAAACAATGAGAAACCCAGCAAAAGCCACTCTACAGCCATGGAATATGAGCCAAACAACAATTGCTTGACCCCTAAGAGAGAAGAGATCTGCTGAAATCCCAATAAATATTATCTGTGCTAAACTGTAACATCACCACACCAGAGATGAGGTCAGTATGTGCAAAGTCATTGCAGAGAAAGTGAGTAAAGCTCCTCAGTTCGAACCCCTTCTCCTTCACTTATGGGCTATGCTAGGTTGAGTGAACCCAACCTCTCTGGACCTCCACTTCCCCATCTTTAGAATGGGGACAGCATCACTCAGGCATGTAAAGTTCCTCATACTGAATCTGGCATAACTAGAGGCACACAGGGACTAAAGAGATGGCTAAAGTATGCCCGTCAGACCAAGGAGTCTGCTCAGCCCAGGTGGTCTAAACGCTGGGCAGAGGTGGATGGACCCAGGTGCTATGAACCTGCAGGAATTTATGCTCTGTGGATGCAGGCTGAGTCCTGAAACACTTATCAACCACCTAAGGCTCTGGGTGCTTCCTGGGGAGCAGAGAAGTGAGCCCCCCAGTCAGCCGGTACATTCTCACTGAGTTGCTGAGCTGGCAATCCAGCTCCGGCAGCCTCCTAGGGCTGGATCAGTTTTGAGGCCATCCCACAGGAACAAACCACTCCTGGCATATAGACCAAATTAAGGTTCTGCGTCAGCAAAGCAGAGGCCACGCTACAGACCACAGTGAATTTTCACCGAGAAAACTGCTCTGGGGAGGACCCTGGGCAGGAGGCCAGCTGGCTTCCTTGGGACATTTACTTCCCTAAGCTGCAAATGAGGGACTAAGTCACAGCCAGGCTCATCAGATAAATGACTCACTCTACACTGGAAAATTCAGATATGCCCACCAGCTCTTGGTGGGTGGGCTCTGAGAGCTGAAAGACATTTCCTTTAATGGGTTGAACTAACTCCAAGGGCTGGGAAGCCAAGGCCCAAGAAGCCCCTGCCCAGCTGTGAGGCTCAATGATGTGGTCCCAAAAGTTTTAGAGAAAACCCTAGAAGAATGCCTCACCATTACAGTCCTGATCCTTGGAAGTTGCTCACAGACCCTAAGCTGCAGCCAAAAGTAGGTATTGGCTGCTATGCTGTGATTTTCACGAAGTATAGTCCCAAGTGTCCAAGCCATCCATTCACCCACCCATTCATCCATTCACCTAGCAGACTCTCTCGTGGCCCCTGCTCTGATCTAGCTCAGTGTTGGGCACTGGGACAAGCCAGATGTGGGCCTCCCCACAGTCCCATGGGAGAGACACATGGGGGAGCTGGCAGTGCTATGAGTGTTGTTTGAGCTGTGATCAGGCACGAGGAGCCAGAGGAGATGCCCAATTCAGGTACAGGGAGTCAGGAAAGGATTCTGGCAGGAAGTGGTACTAATGCTGAGACTGAAGAATAAAGAGGAAAAGGTGTTCTAAGTAGAGGGAAGCAAACATACAAAGGCTGGAGCTGAGAGAAACCACGGAGCACTTAGCAAATTGAATATTCTATTCTGGAAATGAAGTCTTGAGCCCATGAAATCTTGTACAAGATTGGTCTCCCAGATGTGACAAGCTTTCATTGGTCACCACAGTACCACAGGCCCCATGAGAAGGAAGAGCAGAACTTGTCTGAACTTCCTGAATTCCTGGTACCTAGGAAGACCATGCCTACTCACTGCACTGCTCAATTCTCACAACTCTGCGTGCTCTTTATAAGGTGGGAACATAGAGACTCCGCTGAAGAAGCTACCTGCCATTCACAGGTGCACAGCGAGCGAATGGGGGAGTCAGGCAGGACTCCAGCCTCACACTAAGGCCTCCCAAACCTCTGCCTTGGGTTGTACCGCCACTCCAATCCCTGCCCACACTGGACCATCCATACTCACAACCCATGCTCTCCTTTGCAGTAGTGCTGAACCCACAGAGAACCAGCTCCAGACCTGGTCAGAAGAGCCCAGGCCCAGGATTTGGTGGGGTAAAGGGCAGCACGGGGCCACCAGAGCCTGTAAGCAGGGATCGGCCAGTCAGGCTAGTCACTTGCTCTTCACCGTGCACACAACGGGTGAGCTCCCTCTGGGCCTCACATCAAGAACCTGCCATCTTTCCACGGCTGGCTTCTGTTACTCTAGGAGGCCCACTCACCTGAGATGAAGGAGGATGGTAGGAAAAGGGCTTGGCCACCCTCCCCTCCTCAGGCTCCTACTTAGGTGCCCACCTCTAAGGAGGCGTCTAAAGGGACTGCAGCTCCTCTGGCCCTGAGGCTGGGACTGCACCCCCTTCTGGCTGGGCAGCGATGAGAGGCTGCCATTCTTCCAGGCTCACAGGACTTTTTAGGCAGTCAGGGCTGCCTGCATTTACCCTGAGATTCCCTTCAGACCAGGAGCACTGCACGGCAAAGCTGTAAATTCAGGTCCTCTGAGGACACGGGCTTCAGAGCCAGCCAGTGCTACCAGGCCCTTGGCACCTTGGCCCTTGGCATGGGGCAGGGCAGAGCCTGGGCCCCGGAGTCTGGTCTCATCTCATTATTTCACAGGGCCTTGGCCTCTTCTGACCCTGCTCCCTCTCTGTTGACCTGGGCTTGGACTCAGTGGTCCCTGAGGCCCCAGCTGTGGCTGCCTCCTTCCATGCCCACAGGAGGCTCTCCTGGTTGCAGCAGCATGGGGCATGGGGCGGGGCTGGGGAAGGGAGACAGCACCCAAGGGGATCAGTGGTGCTGGTGTTGCCAAGTGAGCAGCTGTGAATGTTTGTAAATACTCATCTGACAGAAGAACCCAGCCCTCAACATCAACTAGCCTCCTCTCCTTTGGCATATTCTATGCCTCCTCCTCTGGCACAAACCAGTTCAGAATACTGAGTGGTGGCACAGGCTGAGGGGGCTGGGACCCTCCTACCTCACCTTGTCTTCTGCTAATGCAGGGCACATGGAAGGTAGGTAGCAAGAGGCACAGCTCTCAAAACCCGGAAGGGAGAGAATGAGGGGAAGGGGACCCTGGTAGGAAGCATACTGACTTCAAGGTGGCAGAGGCAGAGCCTCAGGGCACGTATCTGGTGGAGATGTCCTTGGGGCCTGTGGCTCAGCTCCAAGAACCCTCTGCTGGTCCAGTCTCCTAACCCCAGCACTCTAGATCTTCACAATATAGCTAGATGGTTCTGTCAGGACTATCTCCTAAACATCTCCCAAACCTGACCACTCCTCTCCATCTGCCTGGCCTGGTCTGGTCCAGCCACCACCAAGTGTAGTCCAGACTCCCACGCCAGCCTCCTCACAGGCCTTGTTCTAACCAGTGCTTATACTGGTATCAAAGGTATTTTCCCAATATACAGAAGTGACCATATCATGCCATTGCTCAAAAACCTTATCAGGCTCCCTCCTACCTTAGGACAAAAATCCAAACTCATCATGCTGGCACTGAGACTCTCCACGATCCTCAGACTCTTCCCTCCCCTTAGAGGCACATCAGCTCCTCTCTGTATCAGCCTGGAATGGGTAGGGGTCCATGCAATGGGGTTCTGGGTTTCTGCAAACCTCTGAGGCCTTCAGAAATGGTGGCAAAGCACAAGGCAAGCCAGTTCATCATTAAAGAATCTCCTTAACTTCCAATGCAGAGCTCTAAAAGGAATCACAATCTTCCTAGGACCCAGGGTCCCAGGCAAACAAGCCAGGGAAAGGGCCCAAAGGGGAGTTCTGGTGCTGGACTGACCTGGGTCCAAATCCTGACTCAGACTCTTGATATCTGTATGACCTTGGACAAGTCACTTCGTCCCTCTGGCCTCATCTCCAGAATCTCATGGACAGAGTGTGGTGCCAGGGAGTAAGGGAAACACTCGGTAGATAGAAGTCAGCTGAAGCAGTCACTCGGTCTCTTTGCCAACCAAAAGGGCTCAAATACAACTTGTGAAATTACATGCATTTATACTCTACCTTTCCAGCAGGCTTCTGGCACTGGGGAGGTGGTTGAGTGGTCCAACTAGTACCAGCCTCCCTTTATAAAGGGTGTGTGGGGCTCAGGGAGAGAGCTTACCACATCTTGATCAAAGCACAAAAGTGGTGAAGGCCCCGCCCTGAGTCTGCCCTCCCAGGGACAGGCGATGGCAACGGATGCCTGTTCTAGAAGCCGGCTGGTGGCAGAGGCTCTAGCAGTGGTGGCAGAGGCTCCTTGGCAGCTATGGGAGCAGAGACCCGGGTGCAGAACAGCTCTATGGGGAGCTGCTGGGCCCTCAAGGTCCCCACTGCCCCACCCCACCCCCGCACAAGGGGCGGTACTGGCCCAGATCAGCTCAGAGGCAAGCAACTCAGCTTTAACCCTGACTCTGCCAGGTCAAGATAGCCTCAGTTCACACCGCTCTGTTTCTCCCCACCCCGAGCCTGTCTTCAGTCCTGGATAGGAGATCATCCAAAAGGTTACTTAAGGACAAAGCCTATTTACACATCGATCGGTGGCACTGATTAAGGGCCAGGGCCTCAGCCATGGGCTAGGACCTGCAGGCAGCATGAGTGGTGAGGGTGGTGGGAAGTAGTGGAAGTGGAGGTGGGGATGCAAGACCTCCTGTGCTTAGGAAGGCCTGCACCATCGGCCCAGAGACTCCACCTCTAGCACCTTCTGGGGGCTCTCTCTGCTCCCCATCACCCCCACCCAAGGTTACAAGGAGTCTACTTGGGGAGAGGAAGGAGATTAGCCACAGTCTCAGAGAAAACATCTGCTCAGAGATGCTCTGGGCCGTGGGGATACTCTGGACCAGAGTTAGTAGCTGGAAGATATTGACTTAGCTCCCCTGCAAGACCCCAGGGCAGCATACCAGGTCCTCCTCAATGCCTGCCTGAGAGATACTTTCCTGTTTTGACTGGGGCAATGGCTATCCTGGAGCTAGAATTCACAACCTGGCCTGTCAGAACTGAAGCTGAGTCCCAAACTCCCTCAACACCTCTGGCAGACAGACTGAGATGCTGAGGTCCTGGGACTCCCAGGGCCTCACTCCTGCAAGGTCTCCCCACAGGGTGAGGAGTGGCAGTGAGGATCAGGTATGGTCTTTTTTCTTGCCAGCTTCCATGGCCAGCACATGGCTGGGCACATAGTCAGCACATGGTGGCCACTGCTGGAGGGTAAAAGACAATTCCTGGCCACAGAACTCAGCTTACCACCCCTCTCCCACCCTAGGCCCCACTCACAATTGGTGTATCCAAGTCTTCCAGGACAGGGCCACTATCTTCCCAAATATAATCCACCTCCTCTGCAGCAAGACTGTCCCAGCAACAGCGCCCTCCTGAGAGCTGGATGCACAACCTGCCTGGAAACTCGGGAGCCTGCAGGTCTTGCAACACCTTCCCTGGAGCTGATACGGCTTCTACTTTTCACCCCACTACCCAGGGCAGGCCACACAGGAGCTTCCTGCCTCAGCGGTCCTCACCTAGAACTTGGCACAAGCCTATCTGGGCCCCCAGGTCCCAGTCTCCAGGCAACCCACCCGGAAGAAACTTTAAAAAAATGCACAAATGTCTGAGGACCCACCCTCTGCCCACAAAGCCCCTTTCCCTTCCTTCTTGGCAGGACCCTTACTTTTATTTGGACATTTTCAAAGATGTCTTTAAATAAGATGAAAACCTCCTTTAATGCTTCTCAGGGCAGCCTCTGGGGCAGAAAATCCAAGGGAGACACCCAAGGTCCTGGCTGATGAAAAACCACACAATGGGCCAGAGCCCTGGAGTCACAGCACAGCAGTGCTGCCCCGGGAAGTGTACTGCCCAGGCACTAGGTTAAGAAAAGCACAAGTATCACCATGACACCTGTCTGACCCTGACCTGCAGAGGCACAAACACAGCAGCCTACACTCAGCCTGGCACCCACCCCATCCACATAGAGAGTCAAGCTAGTCTGCACTGAAGAGAAGGGCTTTCTCTCCACCTTCCTCCTGGGTTTTAATTAGAGTCAGAGAACCACAGACGATTGGGGCAGACATGGGGCCGAGGGCCTCCCTGAGCTGGGAATTGGCAGGTGAGACCCACTGCACATCCCCCATGGGAGACAGGCCTAGGATTCAGAGTTGCTGGGTTACATGGTGGTTCACCCACCAAGCCTCCCTAAGGAGCCTGATTATAGCTTTGAAGGTTCAATTAAGCCTCCTGAATGCGGAAGGGCCTAACTATGGTTGGCTGTGCCCAACCACTGCACAGGGCCACCTGTCTCAAGAGCCCGAACCCGCCGTGAACATGCCTCCCTTCACAGTTCACTCGGTACGGGAAGCAGCCTCCACTGCCCTCCACCCCCGATCCTCATGCCAGCACTTCTCAAGAATTTCACTCACCCTAAGCCCTGCCTGGTCAGGAACCATGGGCCCACATTCCTGACGACAGCATCGAGAAGCCAGGTTCAAACACCACTTTCAGGGACTTAAAAATACAAACAGCCTTGAAAGCAGAAGCGCAAATAGAAACACAGTGTCTTTCACGAGCTCTGAGATAAAAGTTGTCCTTACCATGAATCAGGTCCAACAAAATTCTCAGAACAAGTAGGGGCAGCAGAGGCTAAGACAATGGCAGCGTTCCCTTTAGAAATATTTCCAAGGTACGATGACCAGGACTGATGGTGTGGATGAGCCTCGGCCTCATCGTCCTTCCTTCCACGCCAAACTCTGGGACAGCGGGCAGAACCCTAGGGATACTGGCGAGGGCCAAGAACACCACACAAGCAGAGGGACATCCCCTGGCCAGGCCCCACTACGCAGGAAGCCTAATCCTGTGGCTGCAACATGATCCCTTCCCCTCCCAGCCCATGTGTGTTAGGGCTGCCAGTGACCTGGCCTCAGGAGCAGTGATCCATTTCCATCACTGGCCCAAACTGAGGACACAATGCAACCCCTACAGGCTCAAGCTCACATAGAGAACATGGGCTGCTCCTGGCAGGGCCATGCTCTGAGCACTCAAGTGCAGGTGGCCAGGGTACAGCTGGGACAGGATGTGACCTCCTTCAGCTAGAGGGAAGCTCCTTCCGGTTGGGAGGAGGGTCCTATTAAGATATGGTTGGGGCCACTGAGGTGGGAGGAGCTATAGAAGGATCTGCTTGACCACTTGTTCACTCAGGAGCAGCTGGATACATTCTGTTCAAGGAGAGATTCACAAAAGACAGACCCTGAGACACATCCTCAGTCAGAGAGGGGGAACAAGGAGAAGAGCAGGAGCAGGATGGGGAGGAGGGTTCTTAAGGCGACAGAGTGGGTTGTAGGTCACAGGAAGAGCCTGTAAGATGTCAGGGCTTCTGTGAAGGAGGCAGGGACCTGGCTGTACTGAGGCTGGGAGGATGGCATTCAGCTGCTGAAGGAGTAAGACTCTGGTTGGTACTATACATAGCCTGGTGCTTTTGAAGTCACAGTCACAAGCTAATGGTGCCCACCAGCTCACCTGACCTAGCACGTTGGGGTTTTAGGATGCCAAAGTGTCCCAGGCAAGCTGTACCTCCAGAGCCTGGCCAGAGGGACCACCGCTGCAGCCAGGAGCCAATAAGGCACCTTTACCCACCATTCCGGGGTCATTGTTATTTCACAGGAATGACAGGAAGCAGAGAAAAGGGAGTTTTGCCTTTGGTTAAAGGTAAGTTTTCTGTGAAATCTGACAAATAGCTTAAATTTTCTGGCTTCCCTGTACTTTGATAAAAGTGCTGGTCAAAGGGACTCTGCTACCTCCTGGATCATCCTCTGGAGGCCAGGGCCACACAGCAGCTGCTGTCTTCACTGCCCTCCAGCCACCAAGACCTACTGTTGGCCAGTGAGAGCCTGTGGCATCCACAGGGTTAACAACAGGCTCAAGCAGCCCCAGCCCTCAGCTGGTCAGGGAGCACTGAGAACTCAGACCTCCTTTTCAAGGCCAGGATGAATGAGGGATATGCAAATCACTGCCTCCCAAGGAGCAGAGGCAGGGGAGGGCCTGCTGCTGGCAGGCCTGCACCTCTCTACTCTGGGACTGTCACATGAAAGGGTTTGTCTTCCTGCCGCTGGCTCCGGCACCAGGCCAGGCCGGGGCTGTTCTCACCGGAGAACAAAAATCTCTTTCAGACCAAAGCAAAATGAGGCCCCGGCTGGCCCAGGAAGGCCAATGGACAAGGTTCACACCGGCTCACTGAGAGCACCCACCACTTGGAATCTCACTAAACCACAATCCATCCAGAGGGAGCTGGAGGCCTCTGTGGCCGCTGTGGAGGAGGCAGTGCATCAGGTCATGGCGTGTGGGACCTGGAAACAGGACTGGCTCACTCTGAGGCTCTGTGGGTTTTGACCTTTTCAGAAATAGGAATGACTGGGTCCCAGGTAGCAACATTTTCGAACGAGGGAGCTTCAGTAACACTTGTGGTATTGATGGTAAATGTGGAGAAAGAAATGGGAAGGAAAACGTGACAGTAAACAAAAGCCCCTGCGGTGCACAGAGAGGACTTTTTAAGAATGGAGAGAGGCCTCGTGTATCCTTGCCTGCTGCCCGAAGTGCTGCCACCACAAGGGTCCTCAGGCTGCGGGTGGGTGTGTAACCCAGAGCCCCAGGGCGCGTGATCACACTCCAGAACGTAGACTCCATCCTCAACAGAGGCACCACGACAAGGTCAGACCCAATCTTGTTCAAACTTTCAGAGGCCAGAAATGCCACTTTTCTGACACCCTAAGGTCACCAGGAGCTATCCATTTACCACAGCACACACACTTACACACACAAATGTATCAACAACAAAATAAAACAAAACCCCAACCAAACTCCCAGGACATCTCATTACAATACAGATGGAAAAACGTTATCCCGGAATAAAGGACAGTCATTTAACTAAAATGCGTTTAACTTGAAAATTTCATGGTACTGCCATCATTTTTCACATTTTTGTATTGTTGCAAACCTCCTCATTACACACAGCACTGTGAATGGTACTGAGTGAAGAAACTAGGCACAAAACAGTGCACACTCTAGGTGTCCACATAGAGACAGGATAAGCACAGGTGAGGCTAACCTATGAACACAGCACAAGCCTTGTATCCTAGGGAGCATGAATACGCAGCCTCCCAAACAGGAGACCATGACACAGCAAGATCTCAAACACACATATGATCATTCAGCCTGAGAGGAAATCTAGGACAAAACCACCCAGGAACTGATTCTGAACCAAGAGGGTTCGTGGATGCTCTGCAGATCTCCTGAGATCCAAGGGAAACGGGCCTTGTCAGCTGCTCAGCCCAAAGAAAACGCCCATCTCTGATGACAGTCCACTGCTGCCTACCCCCTCAGGTCTTCCTACTATTAGCTGAGGCCACACAATATGTCCATAAAGCCAAGAGGCCAGGCATGAATCTGTGAGGGTTCATGGGGCTGCCCCAGGGAGAAGAAGCAGGAGGCAGAGAAGGAGAAAAGAAACTTCAGTCCAGATGGAAAAGGGGGTTTCACAGGTCACAGCCTCCCCTGCTGTCTGACCTGTGGAAAGGAGATCAGGGACACATGTACCCAAATCTCCCACCAGCCCGCTGGCCAGAGGAAGGCCTGCCCTCCCTTTCCCTCCACCACCCCAAGCAGAGCCAGGCTTGGGGGGAGCAGCCTGCAGGTAGGGTGGAGGCTGAGTATGGGTGAGTTGAAGGTACCCTTAGAGAAGCACATCTAACCCATCTACTGGAAGGTACTGTCACCATGAACACTTAACTTCTCCAGCCACCAAGTAGGGTCCTGCAGACTAAGTGGCTTCATGCAGCTAGGGGACATAGCAGAAGGGCCAGAAGCACTGCCCCTTCCAAAGTCAGGGGGAACTGTAGGCCTGGATGGGTCCCAGCTGAGTCCTCCTTCTCCATACTGATTCATGCTTTCCTCTCATTGGCCTCTGGGGCATCACCATCCAGCCTCAGGCCAACTTCCCTGTCCAATCTTACTGCCTAGCCTATATTCCATCTTGCTGCTCTCTACACCCTAGGTCTGACTACCTTCCTATCCCCATCTCTGACTGTCATTGCCGTGTGGCCTCCAGCTGGCCCCACTGTCTAACTGCTGGTTGACCTTGCTGTCCCTGTCAGTCGCACTTCCATCTCTGTGGCAGGACCTGAAGTCAGTGCCCAGAATGGTTTATAGCCAAGGCGGGCAAGGGTTAGTGGTCAGAAGGAGCCCCGCTGGGGACCTAGCCCTCTGAGTAATTTGGAGAAAGAAAACAGGGAAACGGGGAAAACACACTGGAGGGAAAAATAGGGCTTTGTAGCAGGACAAGTCCTGCTCGGTCCCTCGGTATCCACCTCCTGTGCTGATGGGCCAAGCTGTGGTGTGCTGTGAGTGGGGCAGGGCTGCCAGTGCTGATTACTGGGCTCTGTCTAAGAAGTGCCCATTCAACCTGGGCCTGCCATCCTCTCTCTCCATTCCTCCAATAGCCATCAATCACTAGGTCTGTCCCTGGCCCCAACAGGTGCCAACGGAGATTTGCTTACCCCAGGGTCTGGAAACTGAGATGCTGATTGTTACCTCACTGGCACCATCCTGGCCTGGCTTCCTGCTCTAAAGCCCCAGGAAGTGGCTGTCTTGGAATGCAGGCCTGAATGAGCAGATGACAAAGCAGAAGATAACCCACCCTCAACTCTCCATGGACAATCCCCAGGCACCCACACCCTCTGGAGTAGCGATTGGGAAAGGAAAGTGTCTCTGGGAAGAGCAGGTGAACAGGCACAGATGGCGTTTCTTGGGATTGAAATTCTTCAGGCTCTAAGATTACAGATTCAGTCTCAGAACAGACAGGCCGGCTTCGCTCAGAATTTGTCCCACCCCATCTCCCATCTTCATACATCTGCCTGTCACAAGCCCCAAGCCTCACATGAATCAGGAGCCACACAAAGGAACTAGGCCTGGGGATGGCCACACCAACTGTGGGCTCCCAGAATAGCTGAGTGATCATGTGACACTGCCTCTGGGCCGGACCTGAAGGACAACCCCAAGGGCCAAAAGTAGCATCTCACTCACAGCGCTCCCCTCCTGGAGCCCAATGGGTGGTTAGCAGGGACTCCGGCCAGGCCAACGCAGGGAATACAGCCATCTCACACCAGATCACGCAGTGAGCTGAGGACCTTGACTGGGGCCTCTTTTCAGCTCTGCTTGGCCAGAGCTCCCAGCCTACTGAGAGACTGGACACTTGGAGCTCTAAGGAAACAATAACATTTTATCCTCAGAGAAGAATATTTTCTGTAAACCAGTCACCCTAGAGCTGCAAGTTTGGTCAATCACTCATTCATTAGTTCATCAACACTTCTGGAACACCTCCTTCTGTTCCAGGTGCTCCAGTGAAGACTGACCTGGCTCTGCCCACAAGGGGTTCACACCTGCTTTTCCTGTGGCTTCTCCTGTATTGGCATCATACCCCAGTAGACACACAACCTGGCACTGAGAAGGAGCTCACTCAAGGTCTGCTGTCAGCTAATGGACTTATAAGAAAACAGCTTGTAAAACATATCACTATTAAAATAAATAATACTCAGGGAATTCTTCATATCATTCATTTATGCAATGAACACTGATGCACACCGTGTGTCCAGCCATAGGTTGGGGTACAGAGAGGAGACACCCTGGCAAGTGCCTGGCCTTGCCCTCAGGGAGATCATAGGGCTAGTAGAGGAGGCCAAAGACTGCAGTTCAGTACAACATGTGCCACCAGGGGATGCACATGGCTTGTGGAGCACGGGGATAGTGTCACGTTGGCCATCCACATGCCCAGTTTTGGTCATAAGTCCTTGATGTAGCTACAACACAGAATAAAGCCCATGCTGCCTGGCTCAGACTTCTAGTGCCTGCAGGGCCCAGCTCTGGAGAACTCACTAGCTGGGCAGTTTGTCCCTAGCTCTCATTCACCCCTCTTGCCAATCTTTCCTCACACGGACCCCTCTTCTTGGAATGCCTTTTCTTCCCTGACTTCCTTTCTGCATGTCAGAATCCTGCAACTCCTTTGAGGAAGGCCTAGCTCAAGTTGTTATAACTTTAGCAAACACTTAGTGGGTCCCTTCCCATGTGCCAGTCTCAGTTCTTGGTCCTTTGCACTTGTCTTCTCTTTAAACCCTCCCCATCCAAGGATCGCTCCCTGTCTGTGCCCACTGATCAGCCTGCTCAAGGGGCTCAGTCTCTGCCTGATCCTGCAGGTGGTCCCTTCCTGATCTGGAAGTCTGAGCACATGGTCTTACAGCTCTTAGGAGCTGCCTCACCATGGAACTTCCTGTGTCTTGGTGTCTCATCTATCAAATGGGAATAACAGCACCAGTGTTGTGGGTAAGATTAAAGGAAAAGCGTGGGGGGATTATAGAACACAGTGCTTGATACACAGTAGGTGTTCAGGGAAATAGTAGTCAAATCAGCATTTTTGCAACTACACTTCCCCTCATGAAAACACTGCCCATCCTCTTACCCCAGCTCCCCCCCAATACACAGTCCTTCACTCAACAAAGAATATTTCAATGCCTACTATGTGCCAGGCACTGACTAGTTACACACTGCAGCTTCTGTTATACAAATGCCTGTAACTTCTGCCTCTTGATACAAACAAGCCAGAGCTTCAAGCTCACTTATCCTGCATGATTTGTGTCGGGGACAGCCCTGCGTCCCATCTGGGGCTGTAGCTGAGCCAAATTCGGCCTTCTGAAGGTCAACCCAAGAGTCTTACAATCAGCAAGGAACAGAAAACCAGCCAGAGAACAGAATTGCCAGTTTGTGCCGCCCCCTGGTGTCAGTGTGCTCTCACTGGGAGCACCCCTGTATCCTATCACAGGCCAGGAAGGGTGAGAGATGCTGAGGTCAGAATTCTTGCAGAGTGGTGCACCATGTACAAATCCAGGTTTCATTTTGTAAGGCATGCCCCGAGCTGTTCTGCCTGGAGACCCACCATCTGTCAGGGCCCTGGTTGCCTTCCCGGGCCTCCAGAGATAGCCCCAGTCCTCTCATCAGTCCTCCACCCTAATGGGAGCAGAGGTGTGGGGAGGATCTGATGGGGCTGAGCTGAGCCAGGCTGTGCAAGTCTGCACCTGCCCTGGACAACTACACCCAGATTGCTGGCACACCAGTCTCAGCCACCAGTGCCAGTCCCCATTTCCCCAAAGGTCACAGCTGGGGCCACTTACCTTCCTCTTCTTGGAACTCAGCCTCGACTGGGCCATAGCTATTCTCATCTATAACATCACAATAGCCTCCCACTGCTCTCCCAGCTTCCACTCTCTTCCTGCTGGCTCAGCCTGGCCACTGCAGCTAAATGAGGGCACATCTGCCCCCTAAACAAAACCATCTTCTCTAGAATCCTCTCCCATCCAGACTCCATCCCCTCCTACAACCTAGGCTCCTCAGGCACAAGACACATAAAGACCCATCCCCCACCATAGTTCTTCCTGCACATCTTTGCTGGCCTGACTTTCTCTACCTGGGATTTGGCCTACCTGCCTCTGACAAACACCCCTGTATGATGCAGAAGCCCACTCAGCTGTCACCGACGGTCAGGTATATGGTTGTGCAGACTGGACCCTGTAGAAGGACACGGGGCTGCATCAGCCTAGAGGAAGGGGTACCTGCTAAGAAATTCATCCATGAAGAGGGGAACTTCTTTCTACTTTGCACAGTGGTGCCATACAGGCAGGCAGAAGTGCCAGTCCATTGTTCCCATAGTCCTCCGAGTGCTCCTAGCACTGAGACCATGTTTTCCTCGGCCAGGCACAGCATCTGACTCATCACACTGCATCTACTTTGTTTCCTTGTTTACCAGTCAATACACAGGTGGGATTTGGGCTGGCTCAGGAATCAGTGCTGGCCTGCTCTGTGGGAAACAGGACGGATACAGCCCTTGATCTTCTAGGGCTCGGAGCACATGGCTGCTTCCCCCAGATAGTCAGTTTCCCCTCCAGACAGCTCCCCTCTACCTTTCCCTTGTCCCCCTAGGGCCAGACTGGGTGGCAAACAGCACATAACTCTACAAAGAGTCACAGCACTTCAGGAGTCCTCTCCTATTTCTGGCTGAGCCAAAGGGCTCTGGCAGCTGCCACAGGATCCTGGAGATTACAAGACAGAATGTGTTCTTAGTCTTACCCTAGGTGTCCCCTCTGATCTCAAAGAAACACTGGGGTCCAGGCAAAGTCCCAAGCAAAGTGGACACATGATCTGAGAATGCCACAATGTGTGTCTGGGGTGAGCACCACACACCAGCCACACGCTCAGTCTCTCATTCTTAAACCAAGGTGGCATCTTTGAAGAATTTCTTGTATGCATTGAGAAGCTCGGCCTTTATGGAAGCAGCTGCCACCTGCACCCAGAGTTGTCCTGCTTGATCATTCCTGGGCCCCTGTACAGTCTTCCAGTGAGGCAGCGTCCCCATCAGGGAGGCACTGACTGCTCTGGGAAACGCTCCACACCAAAGCAGAATGGAAAGCCAGTATGAGTTAGTGCTTGCTGAATCCCACTTTCAGACGAGGATCTTGCACTGTGACAGTATTTTTCTCACAGGTGATGACTCCTGCCACATGTGGCCCTGTAGCCCCCAGACACCTCCCTGTAGCCACAGAAGACCAAGGCTCCAGAGAGCTTCCCTTGGACCCATGGCTAGGTGGGGGCCTCCTATGGTAGGACAAAGGGGTCCTGGTGTGGGTAAAAGGCTCTGAGACCATCACCTAAGCAATAAATGATGACTGTTACTATCACGATCATCATTATCATTATTTTAATAACTCCTGCATGGCTTGTCCTCCGACACAGCAGACAGAAGGAGCTTAGGGAGCTGAGGGGATTAGGGAGGCCTCACTCTCTCCCCGCTCAGGGGAGGTGTCCCTGTGGCCTGACTCAGGGCAATGGTGGCGGGGGGTTGCCTACCATAATCTGGCCCACCAACCCTGTAGGTTCAAGCCTGATACCACCAAGCACTTAGCAATGATTGATCAGTTAAAGCCTCAGATCAAACCCTACCTAATCTGTCAGACATTATCCATATGACACTGGGCAAGTCAATTAACCTCTGAACCTCAGTAAAAAGGGGATAGCACTACCAAGCTCCTAGGATTTGCTGTGAATATTAAATAACACGGGCAAAGTTTCAGGTAAGGATTTCAAAACAGTCTCCTCCCCTTTTTCGGCTCAGAAAACCTTACAACCACCTCTGATGCTGCTGTTTAAACATGAAATAATAAACACTAGCATTCATAGAACATTTGCTCTGGGCTAGGTCCAGCTTGAGGCCAGTATAAGGTTAAGCACCTCACATACATTATCAGGCTGAACCTGCACATGGGAGTGGGGGGAGTGGATTCCCTTTACTGGTATCATAATCTAGAGGAACCCAATGCTCAGGGAGAGGAGTGGCTGGTGCGGGCAGCAAAACTGGTAGATGAATGGGTCCTCAGTGAGAGCCTAGGTGTGTGTCTGCGGAGTAGGGAAGAGTGTTGGGCAGGGATCCAGGGGGTTCCTCAAAGCTTCCTGAGAGGATGCAGGAAGAGGGGAGGTGGTTTGCAGGGTGGGGATACAAGCCCTGGGCATAGCTGAGGAGCCAGGTGAAACCCTGCTTCACAGAAATGGTGTACTCTGGTTGAAGGGTGGTCGGGGGGAGGGGTTGTGAGGAGACCCTCTGACCGGCATCAGGAAGCCCCAGGTCAGTCCTGTTCATGTCCTTGACTTGCATGGGTCCTCGGGGACTCACACTCTTGAGTTTCTGGACCCTGGAGATGGACAGGGATAAACTGTCTGTCCCTGAACTTGGCCTTGGGAGATGAGTGGGCTCAGGGCCTAGTCTCATCAGCACATAGTCTTCGCCATAAGGGGAGGTGGGTGCAAGAAACTGAGAGGGATTGCTGCGAGATCACAAAGAGTAGGTTGTTGTGGGGTCGCAGAGAGCAAGGCCCCTCACTTCCACAGTCACAGCTGCTTCCTAAACCTGGCCCGGGGCCCGCCAGAATTTGGAGGTGGGGGGAACCTGGGCAGCCCGGGGGAGCCCTGACAGGACGGCTCAACAGCCCGGGCTGGAGGCTCACCCCTACCCGGGGCCAAGATCCCACAGAGAGCAGGGAATGGGGGTCAGGGACAAGGACAGGGTGGGGACTTACCTGCGAACAGCCAGAGGGAGCCCCCGGAGACGAGGAAGAAGGTCAGCATGTCGGTCTGCGGGGCCCAGCCTGGCCCGGAACGCCCTCCGCGGCCAGCGGCCCCGCAACCCCGCAGCCCCAGCAGTCGCCGCGCAGCCGCTACCGCCGCCGCCGGGTATTTTTAGCCCCCGCCCCCCGGCTCCGCAGCGCCCCGCCTCCTCGCGCGGCTGCGGAGTCTTGGCGGGAGGGGGAGGGCGCGGCGCGCGCCCTGTACTGGACCCCTGCCAGCCCCGCCGCTGGCCGGGTCCGGGAGCCCCGCGCTCTCGCAGCCGCGTTGGAACCGCCAAGGTCCCCGGCGGGGCAGGGGCTGGGCTGCGGCGCGGACCTGCCCTCTCCGCCTCCGCCCAACGTCAGGACCCGGCGTTATGGGAAAACGGGCGGGACAGGGGCGCGCGATGAGACTAGCGCAGAAGCGTGACGCCTCGCCCACCCCACCAATGCAAGACCCTTATCCCGCGAGACCCTGGCCTTTATGGCTGGGCAGGCTCGTGTGTCAGAGGGGTCGCTGTCACTTGTTCTAGGAGGGACACTTGCGGGTGGGCCGGTTCCCGCTGACGCTAACGTCCCCAAGGAACCCCCTCTTGGAGACACTAGGAGACTCTGGGTGCCAAGTCTGCAAGCCATGAGGAGAGGGCAGTGAGGGTCTATCTAGGATATAGCAAAAAGGCAGCTAGGCCCAGACTGGATAGTGCCCAGACTCTCTGGGGACCCCAGACTTCAGTCTTCTGGGAAGATTGGAGCTGAGGCCACTCAAGGTCACAGGAGGCTCCATGTGGTCACAGGCTGCTACATCAGGTCACATGCGGTCATAGGAAGTCACATGAAGTTTCACAAGAACACAGGCAATCGTGGTCTTCATTCCCAACCGTATGTGGCAATATTAGGTCTCAAGAGACTCCTCATAGTTACAGTGAATGACCACATAGCCACCCACAGTCACAGATGGCCAAACTGCTAGCTGAGGAATTGTGTTACCAAACTGAACCTACCACGCCTGCCTGCGGCGCAGTAAAGCTTATCTACTGACAACAGATTGTGGTGAAAGTACATTATCTCAGTGCTCCAAAGAAGGGAGTGGGGAACAAGCCTCAGATCCACTCCAACTTGGTCTTTGAGTTAGAGTTAGTTTTTTGTTTTTTTTAAGGGGTAAGAACAAAGAAGCTGTAATTAATCATCTTATGACACTTCTGTGACATTCTTAATTGTAGTTTTGGGAGTCAGGATGTCTCTAGTTTATGATTCTCTGGCCAGGTGGTCCATGACTCGACAGTCTGTTAGCTCATCTTGCCCCAGAGAAACTACCTGAGTTTGTACCCTAAAGATGATATCTATAATAGCAATTTTAGTACATTAACAAGGTTAACAACAGCAATTTAGGTCATCTGACTCTGGTTGATCAGTGTTCAATTAGTACAGGATTGAGGCCAGAGGGGACAAGAAAGGGAATCAAGTTTTGGATAGAAAGCTGAATCATAAACTTGGTAAGGGAACTCAATTTTAGGAGGACTCAGTTTCAATCTCCACTCCTGTTTTAACTTTCCTCCAAATTTTTGAGGGAAAAGGGTGACGATCACTCTGGCTATGTCCTGCTGAAATGGGGTGTAGTCTTGCCTCAACTTGGGGAATGGAAACATTGCACACTGAGTTGGAAATATTTCTAAGTTCCAGGTCTTGGACCCAAGTCTTATGTGATTAAATTTTAGTCCTTTGGTCTACTGTTTTGGTCCAACAGCTTATAGCATGTTTTATAATCAGGTACCCAATTAGGAGAAGGAGTGACAATCCAAACTTTAATAAAGTAGATCTCATTCTCTGAGGAATTCAAGAGAATAAGCCTGAAAACCAGTCTGGACCTGGTACTTCCAGGGAGACTTGTAGCTTGGTAACCAGTTTCCTAATTTTATCTAAATAGGTTTTAACTTCCGGTGTGCTATTAACATATACGTGAGAGGAGCTATTAGCCACTACATATATATCTCCCTTTTCTGCTAAAATCCAATCAAAAGCAATTTTATTGTTTAATACTATTCCAGCTAAGGAATCTAATGCCTTCTGTTGGGAGGCTATGCCTTGAGCTGTCTCATTTGTTACTACCACTCCTAAAGTAAAAGGAAGATTTGATATTTACCTTGAGACCATAAGGTTGCAATTGGCAGCTGCTAGCAGATATTGTTTTGAAAATGGCTGGTGGTATCTTTGAGTCAGATACAGTTCATAAAATTCAAGTCCTCAGTAATAGAGGAATGAGTCTGAAGCCATGTCCACAATGGCCACCCAGCTCTATTTTGGGTGCCTGAACCACAGTTATTCTATTTTTATTTCTAAATGTATTTTTTTCTTAATGGTTAAAGCAGATACACAATGTATGTTTGATAAGCCACAGAACAGGCTGTTCTAGTTTAAGTTAAACCCTGTATAAGCCAGAATGACTTCCCCGAACCTCAAAATGTGAAAATTTCTTTGGTCATTTCCCCTTTTGTTTGCAAATATTTCAATAGATCAAAATATTTGAACCTGGATGCCAGAGTGGTTGCTGCTTGTCCTGGATCCATCATGTCCCTTGGTGCTAGGTCTCCTCTTTGTTTATATATATCTATAGCTATATCTATATAGATACAGGTATCTATATGTTTCTACCTATATCAGCATGTATATACAGAGAGAGGACCGTCTGTCTAGTTATCCACGTTGGGGGAAACTTAATCAGACATAGTGAATAAGTTCAAAGGTTTGATAACGGGGGAAACATTTTATAGGCTATACATTTTATCCATCATACCAAATTGTCACACAAACATTGTACATGTGCTGTTAGCCATAGACTTAAAGCAAGCAGTGATACATGTCACGAGTAGTTGTACCCTGTGACAACTTCACTAGAGAATTTTCTTTCTTCCTGAACAGTAGAGGCAACAGCATAGTTAAAAGTAAAATAATAACTTTCAATTTTGATAGGGGACAAACGTTTGGTAAACAGTTGAACTGAATTAGTAGGATAGGTCTTACAGGCCTGGCCTGGATTCTTGGTCAGTTGTCTACCACTGCTGTCATCTTCTTCTTGTCATGATGTGGGTGTTGTTTGAGGTCAGCAGTCCTTTCTGTAGACCAGTCCTGAACAGAAAAATGAATTCTAGAGTAAATTCTTTTCAATTTTGCTGTGCATAAACTAGTTAAAAGTACTAGATAATGGTCTTTTCATCTACACTGGAAATAGTCCTTTAACTGATACCTTTTCCAGTATGCATAATCTCCTAGTTGCAGGTTATGGAGCATCTGATCTTTATCCATAGACTTCTGCGGTAAGCTACAGAACAAAATTTAGAGTGTCCTTTTAATAATTCAATTAAATTTTATAATAATGTAACATAATAACAAGGAGCTATCTGGGAAGTGAATCTTAAGCAGCAAAGACACACCTCAACTAACAAAACTAGAATTTAATATCCATTGAAACACAACCTTTTCTCTCTAAAATTACCCTAAATTTTACAAATATAGCTGAGTTAAGATTAATTTGTTTGCAATCTAAGTCTGGTTTCAATCAACTTGGCCCAGTTATTTACAGAAGTATAGTTGATCACATAGGCTCTTTTAAACTGGCTGTGTTGGAACTTTTCAAACACCTTGCAAACCAAGGAAAGCCACACCAAGGGCTGGCCACAGATTCTTCCTGTGATATCCAAAGGTCTGGGTGAATTCCTCTCTTCTCGAGGTCCCCCAAATACCTTGAGATTCCTGCACCTGTCAGGAGGTGGTCTTCTTTATCTACCTAATAAGGCTTCTGGGAACCTAAGAGTTTCCGATTTCTGGAGGGATCACTTAGAGAGAAAAGATAAATGTTTCAATTCTGCTTACAAAGGTATAATTTACCAAGCTGCTGTAAGTCATAATTAGCTTAAGGGGAAAGATTTCTTTATATCTGGGAAACACAGATTAAAAGTTAGTAATATTTCAGACAAAACCCATTAAAATTATAACCATATTCACCAGTACACTCAATCCTATGTAACTAATCCTTTTTGTCAACAGTTTTATGAAGCCAACAGGATTCTTTAATTTCTTACCCAGTTCAGTGGCATGATCTGAAAGTTATCAGAAACCTGTACTTGTCAAAAACTCCTTTCTATGAATCTTCTTGAAGATGAAGCATTTTTTTTATGCAAAAGCATGAGTACAACAATAACTGCTTGTCTATAAAGGACAAAAGACTTTAAAAGGCATGGTTAAAGATCTGATTACAATACAATTGGCAAAGAAACATGGTTACTGCTATGACATATAACACTTTAAGAAAATAAGCAGAATTATGACTGATAACATTTTATTAGGACTTTTTTTAGGAATTTCATATCATTTCCAAAATATCTATATTAAAAACATTTACCCATACAATATAATCTAAGAAGATTTATCACTCATTTGACAATGCTTCCTATGTAATTTAGCATACTGTATAAAACTAGTTGGTTTAATCTCTCTCTCTGAGATGCTTCAGGGGCCCATTGGAAAACTTAAAGTTAGCTAGAGGTAAAGTGAACTTTAATTAGAATTTCATCGTGGGGAATTTTGTCAAAATATCAAAAAGCTTCAAAACACTTGGTCAATTAGGCTAATAGGTCACTATGAATCAATACTTATTCCCTTAACCAAAGTGACAGTAAAAGATTTCAAAAGCAAATACAAAAGGTTACAATAAATTTCTTAAAAACTTGTAAAGAAACTTACAATCTGCTATTAAAAGCAGCTCAATAGTGAAAAAAAAAAAAGCTTTATTCTCTTAACAGAGAGAGAAACCAAACCAAATATCATCTTACCTTTAATATTAAAATTGACTTACTCAGTTAAATTTATTCTAATCTTAGTTAGTCCCAACCATACATAGAATTCCTTTCTAAAGATTTTTTCCCTTGTAAGCTTTCTGCATCCATATTAATTTGTCCCTTTATTTTCTTTCCTATTTAGAAATAACTAGCTTTAAGAAAAAATTATTTTCCCTTAACAAAATGCATTTCCATTCCTTATACCTTCTTTTTCCTTGCAAAGATGTTTTTCTTATTAATTTTTAGTTTTAGTTACATACATTAATTAGAATTCCTAATTCTTAAAAACCTTAATTTCTAGAAAACTAAGAAGTAAGCAATTATGAACTGTCTTACATTAGCATTCTTTTGATTGGCAAAGTTATAAATATTATTTGTAATTTCTAAAGATATACTTTCTTACAGAAAATGTCTTAGTGTGAAACCAAACATATTTATTAATAGTTCTAAATAGCTCTAGTTTCTATGTAAAAGGAAGCCTATGTTGACCAATCAATAATGTTCCAGAATCTTATTTTATTTTAGAATGACCTAGATATTTTTAAAACTTTCATCATTTAACTTAATCTAGCTAAATTTTAAATTTTTAAGTTATCAAAGCCTGGAGACACTATTTTTAAGTGGACAGTCCCAAAACATAATTATCCGTGAAGAGTTTACCTAAAAGCTTTTATCTCACTTACATTTAATTAACTTATAAAAATTTCATTATACCAAGTTATTATTTTTTTGGAGACAAATTTTGTAGCAGATATAATAAGAGCTTATTTGACTTCTAGTTAAACTTAAGTACAATAAAAGTACTATACTTAATGTTGATGGCTCTAAAGACATGTCTATATTAATTAAACCAACAAACTTAAACTAATTTTAATACCAAATATTAATTTAATATGGAATATTTCCCAGTTCATGTGAACCTAAAAGTCATTGGGTTAGTTTCCTTAATATTTCTGAGAATTATATACAAGTACTCTATTTCCTTTAAGCCAATTAAATAGAACTTATTTAGAAATTAATTTTGATAAGACCATCCAAATATAAAGATATATTTATAATGCCCACATAGACAGATAGACAGATGCAACCAGAGATCTCATAGCTTCATTTTTAAACTTAGTCATGAATCAGATATTACAATATAAAACTCACAGTTTATAAATAATAGTTGTGGTAAGTTAAGTTTTAAAAGGCCTCTTTCCTCCTTTTTTCCCTTCCGTCTCAGGAATTGGAGATGATCTACTAAGACAAAGATGAGTTCCTGAGAGCCCATTAGAACATTTACATCTCAAAGGCACAGAGAGAGAAAATCAAGTTCCTCCTATTAGGACTTACTCCTGTAGGGTCAGAATTCTGAAAAAAGTGTTTTATCAAGCAAGCAAAACCAGTTTTGGATTGTCAAATGAGCCTCATTTTGGGCATTTTTCCCCAGAGTCTAAAAAATATTGTGACCATGTGGTGTTACATATATATATACATACACATATATAATTTTGGCTTTAGTCACAGAACTAAAAGTAAAGGTGGTCCAATTTTGTAGGATGCATCCTAAAGGGCTATTTTAGAAACTAAAGTTTTGTTTCCCATGTCTACCAATTTAAATAGTGCACTTCTTTAACACAAATATACACTCACCCACATACACAAGATAAAAGCCAAACCAATTCCAAAAGGCTCAAATCCAAACAAGTTCCAAAAGACTCACTTTGATGCAATACCATAAAAGCCTTTTCATAAGGAATTTCATCCCATTTTCCTTCCCTTTAACAAAAAACAGTTCTAATTGATAGATGGTATTATAATTTAGAGAGCCATTAGGGGCCACTGTTCTCCAGATTTTAAGGAGTACTGAAGTCAAGCAGTGTTACAATAAAATATATTTTTTTTCCTTTTCATAAGTGCATAACTAAAAATTTCCCAATTCTGCAAAATATACCCTGGGGGGCTACGAGATGGAACAGAGCTCTGATTACCCATTATTAATAGTTCATGGCCAGTGTTGTCAAATATCAAGCACACAAACAAACAAACGCAAAACAGTACCTTAATGATGATATCTATAATAGCAATTTTAGTACATTAACAACATTATTGACAATAGCAATTTAAATTATCTGACTCTGGTTGATTAGTTGATTACTTAGCACAGTTAGGATTGAGGTCAGAGGGGACAAGAAAGGGGATAAAGTTTTGGATAGAGAGATTGATCGTAAACTTGGTAAGGGTACTCGGTTTTAGGGGGACTTTGTTTCAGTTGGACACCCTCTTTTTCAGTGTCTGGGACTGAAAGGAGGAAGCCCAGTTGCATAATCTTTCAAGAGGATAAGGGTAGTTATTCTGGTGAGACCGAGTGGATATCTACACCTGGATTTCAAGGTTACCTCCTCCAACATTCTTGCTTATTCTCAAACATACAAGCCCCACCAGGCCTCCAGCACCGAGGACAGCGCTCAGACAGCCTAACCCTCTCTGCATGCAGCTCTCCTAGGCCAGGCACCAGCTGACCCAGGAAGAAGACGGGAGGAAATAAGAAAGCAAATGTCAGGCAGCAGAGAGTGAAAGAGCCAGAGATCTCTTCAGACTCACTAAAGGCACCTATCCTGTGCTTACAGTTCAACAGCTAGGGTGTGAGTTTGTGTAGGGGCCTGTGCCTGTAGTACCCATATATGGCATATATGTGCCCAGGCCTGTCTGTGTATACCTTGTAGGTGACACTTCCCATATTTATAATAAGCACTTCCACCTTCTTTCTCATTGCAGAATCTGGACTCCTGGGAGAGCTGCTCCTGCTAGAACTCAGGCACAGCCTGGCAGGGACTTTGATGAAATTTTTCATGTTTCAGCTTTGGCAGGGATCCTCCAAGAGGGTGTCCTATGGCTGTCAGAATCCCCTCCCTCCATTCCCACTGGCAGCAGATTAACTGAAGACCTGCTGGTGCTCAGGAGGAGACTCAGGGGGAACCAGAAGCTAGGTAGAAAGAAGGTATCTCCCCAGACCAGACTGTCCTACAGAGGTGGGCAGATAACTTCTCTGTAGACCAGGGAGTCAACAAAGCATTTCTTCGCAGAACAGAGGGCCCAGGGGCCATGCCACAAACCCCAGGCCCAGCACTCCTCTGCAGCACTCAGCTGCAGAAGTGCCCCAGGTTCTCTTGTGGCTGCTGGCAACCTTCCCTCCAGAGTGATGTCATAGGACACATTTAGTCTGGCCTCCTGCAGGATGTCACATCCAGTTACTTTTCCTGCAGATGTCTCTCTACTTGTGAATATTGTAATTCAAAAACCTGTGCTGTGATAAACCTCCTAGAAGAAAACATAGGCAAAACATTTTCTGACATAAATCTTAGCAATGTTCTCCTAGGGCAGTCTACCCAGACAATAGAAATAAAAACAAAAATAAACAAACGGGACCTATTTACACTTACAAGCTTTTGCACAGCAAAGGAAACTATAAACAAAACAAAAAGACAACCTACAGAGTGGAGAAAATATTTGCAAATGATGAAACTGACAAAGGCTTAATTTCTATAATATACAAACAGCTCATAAAACTTAACAAAAAAACAAACAACCCAATCCAAAAATGGCCAGAAGACCTAAATAAGCAATTCTCCAGTGAAGACATACAAATGGCCAATAGGCACATGAAAAATAGATCAATATTGTTAATTATCAGAGAAATGCAAATCAAAACTACAATGAAGTATCACCTCACACCAATCAGAATGGGCATAATTCAAATGTCCACAAATGATAAATGCTGTAAAGGGTGTGGAAAAAAGGGAACCCTCTACACTGTTGGTGGAAATGTAGTTTGGTGCATCCATTATGGAAAACAGTATGGAGATTCCTTAAAAAACTAGAAACAGACTTACCATCTGATCTAGCACTCCCACTCCTGGGCATACATCTGGAGAGAACTCTAATTTGAAAAGACACATGCACCCCAATGTTCATAGCAGCACTATTTACAATAGTCAAGACATGGAAACAACTTAAATGTCCACTAACAGATGACTGGATAAAGAAGTTGTGGTATGTTCACATAATGGAATACTACTCAGCAATAAAAAAGAATAAAATAATGCCATTGGTAGCAATATGGATGGACCTAGAGATCATTCAGTGAAGTAAGCCAGAAAGAAAAAGAAAAATTCCATGTGATAACACTTGTATGTGAAATCTTAAAAAATGACACAAATAAACTTATTTACACAAGAGAAACAGATTCACAGACATAGAAAACAAATTTATGGTTACCAGAGCAGGGAAGGGGGTGGGAAGGGGTAAACTGGGAGTTCAATATTTATAGATACTAACTACTATATACAAAATACATTAAAAAAGAGTTTATACTATATAGCACAGGGAACAATACAATAACCTACAGTAACCTACAATGAAAAAGAATGTGAAAACAAATATATGTATGTATATGTATGACTGAAACATTATGCTATACACCAGAAATTGACACTACACTGTAAACTGACTATACTTCAATTTAAAAAAAACACCTGTGCTGGAGCTGTGATAGACTGCAGCTTAACTGAATATTTTTCTTTCTTCCACTGAACATGGCTTGGTCCTTCCTGAGGAATGGGGACAGGAAGGCCACATATCTCTCCTCTCTAGGCCTGTTCCTAATGCTAAGTAAGGGGACTTGTTCTTTCCTGTCCTGGGCTTCAAATGTCTCCATCCCCCTATGGGTTTGATCTTGGACTTCAAGCCTTCAGAGTCATGAGAAAATAAATTTCTATTATTTAAGTCATCCAACCTGTGGTATTCTGTTATGGCAGTGCTGGAAGACTAATACAATATGTTAACTCACTTAATCCTTACATCAATCCTGTCTTTTCCCCAGGCATAGCATAGTTCCATAACTATTTGCTAAATGACTGAATGACGGAAACAATTTATTTGGTACCATATGCTACTGTTTTAAACCTGACTACATAAGTACTTTCCTTATGTTATTACCTCTTTAAATTTAAAAATGTATACTTGATAGTCATTCATGCTTTCATTCAGTTAACAAGTATATGTTGAGTCCCCACTATGTGCAAGGCATTGTAGCAGTGAACAAACAAGCCCAGCCCACATGGAGTGCACGTGCTCTATGGAAGTGTCATTGCCCACCTGTCAGACATCAATTAACCCACTTGGGGGAAGGTATATCAGTGGTAGAATGCATGCCTAGCATGCACCAAGGTCCTGGGTTCAATCCCCACTAACCCTATTTAAAAAAAATAAGGCGTCTAAGGGTCTGACATTCTGCAAAGCCTTTTTGAAGGGCAGCATGGCAAGTGTGCCACAAACCTCAAAAATATTCTTAACTTTTGACTACCACTGGTGGGGTTGCTTAGGGATTAACACAAGGAAAAGAAAATCAGGGATTATTTCTTCATGACGATGGTCATTACAATATTATTTACAATAGTACCAAGTTGGAAACTACCCAAATACAAAGCAGGATTAAGTTTTGTACATCTATAGGATGATATATGCTCTGCTGCCCACAAAAATGATGATGCAGAAGACTGCACAATGACACAGATGGATATTCGTGGCATATGGCCAGTTGAAAAATGCAGGTTTTAAAACAGTATAGTCAGTATAATTTCTATCATGCTTAAAAGCATCCATATATTCATGGAAAACATGAAAGAAAGATTAATAGTGGTTATCACTGAATGGTAGGATTATAAGGATTTTTCTTTCCTTCTTTACCTGTATTTTCCAAATTTTCTACAATGAATAGACATTTTTATAATGACGGGAAAATCCATCATAAGAAAGCACTCTCTTGGCTCAGAAAGGGTTGGGATGCTGGAGAGGGAGAAGCATGTCATGGGAAGATCATTACAGAAATCAGAGTGATGTCCCTTCCCACATGGCACACCTACGAGGTGTGAGTAGAGGGTCAGTGCTATTGGACTCCTCACTTCCTGTCCTGTGGTCTCCTGGCATCTTCCTCCATCTCCCCATTCTCTGGTGGCCTTTAGGAGTCCCCACTGAGCTGACTGGGGAGAGAGGTGAGGGCTGGAGGTGGCCATGAGGACCTTCAGAGTGGCTCATGGCAGCCCAGGAAGATGTTATAGAGGGTGGGGAGGAGGGCAGGGGCAGACTCTTTAGAGGTGCTGGAAGGAAGAGCTCTCGAGGAGGGGCCAGGTGCTGGGAAGTCAAAGAAGTGAGTTTTCAGAACAGGATGGTACATCCCTGAGAGGCAGTCAGACTGCTTCACAGTCTCAGAGCTTATTACTGGGAACCAAGAAAAAAAAAAAAATCAATGCTCAAGACAGTGCCCATGTGAGCTGAGACCCACAGATAGCAAAAACAGTGCTTTGAGAGGGTACACTCAGGGCCAAGAAACAAGAGCACAACACAAAGCACTTCAAAGGCAGAGGAAAAGGAAACTACTGGCTAGAAATTTGCAAGAAGGCACCAGAAAGGTGCAGAGGGGGCTTGCCAAAAAAAGAGGCAACCCCAGGGACCAGTGGCTAATAATCCAGAAAGACCCCCTAAGTGGGGGTTCAGGACATCCGAGCCATCCTGTCCTTCGTAATCCTATAGAGGTTCAGGAAGGGAAAGGGACTTGTTCAAGGTCATACAGAAAATAAAGATGAAGACCAAACCACAATGTGGGCATTCTGACTCCCAGTCTAATGTGCCAACCATTACTCCTTAAGGAGATTTGTTTAAAAATTTGAAGACATGAATAATCCCTATATTCTACAAAATATTTAAAACCATGTAAAACATTATTTGTCAGCCAATACAATTTAAGAGGTAAATATAGACAGAATTCCAAAACTTGATGGGACATCAAATTTTTAAACAACTAAAAATTGATAGGCCAATATCAGATATATAGACATAAAAATACTAAATAAAAATTTAACAGATGATTAAACATGTAACACCTATTTTCACTAAAATAAAGTAGAATGCATCTCCAGAGTGCCAGGCTGATATGGGACAAGCAGTCAGGGGCGGTATCTAAAGGTTTGTTGAGCATCAGCCAAGAGCAGTTACATGATAAGTGCATATCCTACCCCTAGTAACTCTAAGATGTAAGGATACTAGGGTTATATCTGCAGCAGCCTCTTTAGAAAACGTTCCTTTCACCATGCCCTACATTCTACCCATAGCTTTACAATAGGGGCCACCATGTCCACAGAGTGTGACTCTGTCCCCTGGTCACCGATAATTGGTCCAGTTGACCAATAACCAGTCCAACAGCTGGACCCACTGTGGTTCTTCCCTGGGAATTTGGAGTTGGAATGTTAGTACACTTCTGAAGAAAACATGAAAAATGAAGTAAATAGGCCCAGAGAAGCAAAGATCAGAAACAGAGAAAAATTTACTGTTGAATTCTCCATGGGCCAGTGAGGGGTGAGGGAAGTCAGGGCAAAAAAACCTGACCAGAAGAGGGCTCAGGCCCAACCATGCTGCATCTCAAAACAAATTCAAAGGAAAGATTTTTCAGCCAGTCCACAATGGATTCTGAACTGTCAGTGGTCTGCATTTCCAGCTGTGCCTGCATCTCTGATTCTAGTGTGCCCGGAGGCCCGCTGCATTCCTGCATTTGGAGCCTGTGAGATACTTCCCAGTGACCCTCTAATCAATCTTTAGCTGGCTTGAGTACGCTACTATTGCTTGTGGTCATTTGAACTAAAACATCTAGTCTTACAGAGGAGGATATTGAAGCTTAGAGAGCTGAATTTGCCTGAGGTCCCACAGCAAGCCTGAGATTTGTCCAAAGCCATCCAGCTCCCAAAACTGTGTTCTTTCCTTTATACCTATTAACAAAAATATTGGCAAAAATCATTTAAATAAGAATACACAATTCAACATTTTTCTCAAAAAAAAAAACTCTTAAAATTAGGAATAGAGGATTTCTTATATAAAAAGGAAAAGCAAGAGCTAATTTTCTGGGAAAAAGAAATTTTAATTTAGAAGCCAATCAACTTTTTAGTGGGAAAAGGTGGCAAGTGTAATATCAGTAGCCCCAGTAACCACAGTCTTTGCTGACATCCCCGAAGCTATTAAAGCCTCATTGTGGTTTGTGAGGGGGCAAACCCCAGAGAGAAGGAAAGAGAATATCCCCTGCATTAGTAGAAACACCAGGGCCAACCACAAGCACTCGGTGGTGACACACAGCAGGGAATCCACCCAAAATACCAGTGCACCCAGCATACGTGTGCTGTACCACTCAAACCTCACCCAAAATAATTTCAAAGAAATATTTTTAATCTGTAGAATGAAAGCTGCTAAACAAGATAAAGGTAACGGAATGTAAAACACCCAGGATGGACATGCTGGGCCACGTGTGCAGCAAAGAGAGAATCGTTCACTAGGTGAATTCCCAGAGAGCACAGGGTAAGGCGTGAGGGAGGGGACTCAGCCACCAACACCTGTGGAGCATCAGACTGAAACCCACAAGGCTGCCCTCTCCATTCAGGAGAGGCTCAAGCCCTGTCACCTCCTCCACACAGTACATATGCTGGAATGTGCTCAGTTACCTGGTTTTCAGGAGAAACTCAATAAAAGTTGGATGTTGTAGAACTTTAGAAGGAAAGAGAAATCACCAAGCAGTTATAAATACCAACAGGACCTGTTCTGGTGAAGAATTAAAAACAATTTGCCCTAGGGAAGCATTTTTGTTCCAGAGTCAACATGGGCCTTTCGGAGAAGGAAGGATGGACCTCTAAACTACTCAGGAAGGACATCCTCAGGTGGTGAGGGCAGACAGTGCTACTGGAAGGAAGAAGGACAGTTGGCAGACAGGTCCTCCTTCTAGGCTCCCTCTGGCCCCCTTCCACGGATGCTGCCCCCCAACATACACACATTCAGCCCCTCTTCCTCCTTGGGCCCTTCCATCCCCTTTACTATATTCCTCAAAGGCAGTTCCTCCTGCCAGAGCAGGAATTCAGGGCCTCCATCTAGTTCCAAGCACCCAAGGCCTGATTCTGCTGAACCTCCTGCCATATTAACCACAACTCCTTCCATGTGCTCTTGGCTCTACCTGGTTTTTGCTTCTCCTAGGAGACCTGTTTCTGTGGTTCCTTGGCCAGGAGGACTGTGTCCCTCCTGTCTCACTTTGGACATCTATGAATCCAGGTGAAACTCATCTTTCCAAGGCAAGGACAAATGATCCCATTGGGGGAAGATCACTCACGTTCCTCTGAGGTCAGGAGCGCATGCTGATCTGCACTCAGGTTTGGGGTGCTCACACTTAGTTCTACCTCTGCCTGTGGATGGAACGGAGAAAGAGGAAAGACCCCAGTGAGCACCTAGAGGGCAGAACTTCAAGAGAAGCAACTAGGAAATTTTGTACTAAACAGGAATGTTTGTAATGTGGTTAAATATTTATTAAATATAAAAATAAATATAACAGAAAATATACAGGAAAAACATTACATTCACAAAAGCAACAAAAAATAGAAAATAACTGGGAATAAATAAGATATGTATGGGACCTAGATGAAGAACACTATAAAACTTTATAGAAATATATAAAAGAAGACTTCAGTGAATGAAGAGGTAAACTGTACTTCTGGATTAAAATACTGAAGATTACAAAGATGTCAATTCTCCCCAAAGTTAGGTTGATATTTAATGCAATCTCATCTTTAACTTTAACAAAATGGGTTTAAATTTAATTGAAGAATGTACACACATAGTACTGGCCAGGAGACATTTTTGAAAGGAGAGTAATACTAAAAATTAAAATGTCACAATAAATAATATAACGAATAACACAAAAATTAAACCTGTGGCACAGAAATTGATTAATTGATTAGAAAGCTCAAATACTAAACAAAAATATTACATGAAATTTTAAAATTTGGCAACTTAGAAATATTTACTTTATGGGGAGCTCTTACAAATCAACTAGGAAAAACACAAGGAAAGAATAAGGGACAAGAAGATGACTAAGCAACCGAGAAAAGAGAAAAACACAAAAGGCTTGTAAACATAAAAAATTGGCAACTTCACAAGTAATCAAAGAAAAACTCGTTAAAAATAAGGTACATCATTTCTAACAATTGTCAAAGTGTAAAAGAAGGTAATAGGTCCCACTGAAAAGGGTTGAGGACATGGGTTGAGATCAGCCTTTTGGGTGGGAGGGCAATTAGGCAAATGTATAGAAATCTTACATAAGCAGATACAGTCCAGCAATTCCACTTCTAGGAATTTATCTTCTGGAAATCACGTGCAGAAATAGCTGTATATGAATGAATATTCAGATATGTTCAGCATGATATTACCTAAGTATAAAAAATTTGAGGCAACTTTAATATCTAACAACAGTGGGTTAGATAAAAAATTTATTGTACACACAGAGGATGAAATATCATGCAGTCATTAAAGATAAAGGCATAAGAGGAAAGCTAACAATGCCAGAAAATGGTTACATAGTGTTAAGTGAAAACAAGTTATAAAATCCATTATTCCAACAAATATTTTTTGAATAACTACCACGTGCTAGTGAACAGCAGTGGACAAAACAGATAATGCTCCTACTCTCATGAAAGCTTACGTTCCATTATAAAATTTGTAAACTGGAACAGAAGTAGGGTTCCAACTGAAAAAAAGATGTGGTTGGAAGGGAGTCAGAAAAGACACAAAATGATGTGTCAAGATAAAGAGAAAGTGGCTGCCTCTTGAGTTGGGGATGGAGGGTGACTTTGGTTCTCTTTCCAGTGTTTTTCTGAGTTTTACAAACTTTGTATAATGAACATACATTATATCGATAGCCAGAATGGGGGCAAAAGGTCATCTTTTTTCAAAGAATGCGAGTGGGACATACCTAAGAGGTGGCTGTAGAGAAGACAGGCTGGGTAGGGTAGGCTGGCTGCTCTGGGGATGGAGGTGAGCGGACACCGAGGAGGGGCAGCAAGAGCAGAAGTGGGTGTGAGCAACACAGGATGAGCAGTGGGAGGGGAGAAAAGTCCAGGCATAGGAACATCTTACAGGTCTTTCTCTGATATCCTCCCCCACAAAATCATATTGATCCTGATTACAGTGTCTTTCCCATGAGTCAGTATCCTCTCATCCCCAGACGGGGCTGAGGCCCAGGACATCCCTGAGGACAGAGGCGTTGCTCACTGATTTGACTCAATCATTCCTAACCTCTGCTACCTTTTTGGAAATTGGGTTTCACAATTGATCACTCATTATTTGATCACTTGTTCACTTTCATTCACCAAATGTTGACACTTCTAGCTCCTTCTAATATCCAGGCAATGGGAGGCCAATAACATTTTCTGTACCCTGAGCTATTACAGACTTCCCCCACTGCCACCCCCATGACAATCAGTCCAGCCAAATCCAAGCCAAGTCTCTTTTCCCAAGAGACCTGAGGTCCCAGAGTCAGTCACGGATAGAGTGGAATTAGAGTGATGGTCTGTGCATGCTCATCATTCCTCCTGTGGCTTCTTTCACTGGTGCAGATGGACCTCTGGGCCAGAGTTTGGTACTTCCTCTTTGTATCATGAGCTAAAAATCAAAACAGCTCAGAAGGAGGTTTATACTTCAAAACATTATTGTGACACATGCAATGGGTTACACCAGGTTATAGGGCTTCTCCCAGCCCAGGTACCACTGTCATCCTAGAGCAGATGCCAAGGTTGCCCTAGACCTTTAGGACTCTGTTCCTGCTCTCTCCTTCTAGTCAATCACTTTTGTGACCTCGGTTCTCCCTTTCCATTGCCCTTATCCTTACACATCACACACAAACAGCCTCATGACTTTCCAGAAGTTATGCTGTCCTTCCACCATGCTGACCATTGGACCTCTACCGTCCCTCATCCTTCACTTTCATTCCTGTCTAGCAAATCCACTGCTGCCCACTCCTCCAACTCCCTATCAGTCACTTTCATCAGTGCCCAGGACTCTTCCTCTGTGCTGAGGCCACAGTGAATGGGGCTTAGCTCTTTACTTCACCCTCCTCATCCCTGTGCCAGCCTGGCTGTTGAGAAGAGGTGGATGTGGGTAGTCACAACATGGTAGGCTGCATGCTCTGACACCAAGCGGTGTGAGGGGCAAAGAGGGGCTCCCAGCCCAGGGCGACTCTGAGTCCAAGTTGATCCCAGAACAGAGAAGAAAATGACTGTTCTGTGGTCTGGCTGCTCCTCTTGGACCACAGCTGTGGACCACACAAGCACTGGAACCAGCCACAATGCCTAAGCTTCACTTGTCCCTTCCAGATGTCATACCTTTCTTCTTCCCCAATGATAGCCAAACTCCTTGAAAGAGCCATCTCCATTCACCATTCCACTTCCTCACCTCACAGTCTGTCCACTGAGGTGCCACTTGTCAAGGTCACTGATGATCACCATGTTGCCAAATTCAGGATCCACATCTTAGTTCTCATTGTGCTTTTTTTGCTCAGCAGCGTATAACTCAGCTGAAGGAAAACATTTTCCTTTCTAACTTCCATGACAACACGCTTCACCAGGCTTTCCTTCTGCTTCCCTGGCTGCGCCTTTGTACTCCCCTTTGCCAGCTTCTCTTCAGGAAAAGTCCCGACTCGAAATGCTGGCAGACCCCCGGGATGAGTCCTTAGATGTCCATTTATACTTCCCAGGGTAGCCGTCTTCTAGCCTCATGTTGTAAGTACTATCCATACACCAATGACAGGTAAGTGTTTATTTCCCAGGCTGGCCTCTCTCCTGAGCTTCAGGCTCTCACGTGCAGCTTTCCTCTTGGTAGCGCCCATTGCACATCTAAGTGGCATCTCCGATGAACCATGGCTCGGTGGGCCTTAGGGCTGCTTTCCTAGCATCCATTCCACTCCTTCCTTTCGGTGAGCAGATACTCCTGCCCACAGCTGCAGGGATGGTCTCTGATTGGTGAGGACAATTAGTATGATCCCATTCCCATTTGCCACAGTGACTGGTGATCTAAATTGGTCCAATCAAATTGAATATAAGTTCAGAAATTTTGTTTAATGGTTGGGTAACAGAAGCTTCTTAAGGTGAGTGGCTGCTTCTTCTGGTGGGACTGACACCAAAACAGTCATTTATCCCCACTAAGGGAAGCCAGATTGAGGACCCATGGATCAAACCATGCCTGAATTCTGGACTTTCCACTTATCAGAGTCAATAAATTCCCCTTGATGCTTAGGCTGGCTTACTTTTACATTCGATTACTTGCCAGCTGAAGCCTCACAATCCATATGACAGCAAGCACAGGACTCTCATATTCTTACCACCTCATCAACCTTCTTTCAGTGGTCCTCCCCATTTCAGTTCATGGTACCCCAATCCATCCGATGGTTCATCAAGAATCTTTCAATTCATCCCTGACTCCTTTCATATTCACACATCATATCCTGTCTGTCAGCAACTTCTTTCAGCTCTGCTTTTAAAATATGTGGAGAGTCCATCCACATATTTTCTTGTTCCTCTATTGTCTACTCTGTCACAGCAGCCAGACGAATCTTTGAAAAACCTAAATTAGATCATGTCATCAAGGCCTGCTTCAAAATCTTCCAACTTGGAATAGAATTCAGAGTCCCGGGGGGAGGGTATAGCTCAGTGGTAGAGTGTGTGCTTAGCATGTACAAGGTCCTAGGTTCAATTGTCAGTACCTCCATCAAAAAAAAAAAAAAAAAAAAAAAAAGAGAAAGAGAATTCAGAGCCCTTACCAGGCCTACAGGCTATATGGAATTCAGCCCTGCCTACCCTTCCACCTCCCCCTCCCAACTAGACTGCCTCCTCTTCTTCAAAGACTCCCTGTACTCCCATGGACGGCCTTGCCACTGCTCTTCTGAACCCCATTCTTCCTATGGTTGCCTCTCTTGTCATTCAGATCTGAACTCAGATGTCCCCTCCTGGGGAGGCCTTGCCTGAGGACACAGTCTCATGGTGCTTGCCCAGTCAAACTCTATCATAGTCCCATGCTGTATTTTATCACTAACATTTATCACTGTCTGAAATTATCTTGTTTGTACGTGTGTTCCCTTCTTTGTTTTCTGTCACCCTCTCTCTCCTGGTTGCTCCTTGATGGCAGGCCTGCTCTTGTTCATTACTGTATCCTCAGATCTGACATGAGTTGGATCTGGACAGAGTGAATTCCAGCAACGTTTGTGGCCATGGTAGAAGATGGTAGAGGCCTGGCTAACATGGAAGCCCAGAGTCCTGCACCAGGCCTTTGGGCATCATGGGGGTGTGGAGGCAGATGAGAGGCGCAGGGGAGAATCCGTGAGGTTTTCAGAGACCAGGGCTCCAGATGGTGGTTCACATTAGTTCCCAGCTCTTCTATGGAAAAATCGTCAGAGAGAAGCAGCCTGAGAAACCTCTGCGGCTACAGTCACGGGAAGCCCCAGTTCAGAGAGGCTTTGGGGCGGAGTGTGTGTGGGGAGGTCTCCAGTCACCTGAGGCCTTTGGTCACAGATTCCACATCTGCTGGGGCCCAGGGTCCCTTGCGTCAGTGACCCCTTTGACCACTGCCGCTCCAAGGCCAGGTGGTGCCATCCGGGAAGGAGTGGGCACTGCTGCCTCCACGAGGCCTCGGGTCAGATCCAGGACTCTGCTGGACTGAGGTCACTCAGGCCCAGGCCAGGGAGGGGCTGCTGCACATATTTCCTGGCACATACTTCCTTTCTCCTTTTATACGAGCAAATGTTGCTGTGGCCTTGGCCACAGCTTCCTGCCTTCTTCTGAGATCAGAAGCCACAGCTAGTCTCAGCAGCTGCCCTACCAGAGTAGCTTCAGAGACCCGGGGCTAGGCACACTGCCCCCACCCCCATCTTTCCCAAGGTGGCAGCCAGCTTGATGTCCTGGTGAGAGGCAGCTCTGGCTCTGAGGGACCATTTAGCCCTAGGCAGACCTGCACTCAGCACAAGTATGGCAGAGAACCCCACTACTTCAGCGCCACGCTCTGGGGAAAAAGCATTGATGCGCTAAGCAAGGGGTGCAGGTTCAGGTACAGAAGGGCCTCCTGCGGTCTCACATTCCTGGGGAGTGATCTTCACTCAAACTTTCACTGGCCCCAGGGTGGACACCTCTTTCCCAGACCCCGCTGCTCTCCAGCCAAAGTGACCTGTCTGTGCTGCGGCACGGAGCCACTTTCACTGTCACTTCTGGGCCCATGCTGCTTCCTCTGCCTGAAACACCTTCCCCCCGCTGTCTTCCGTGCTGTCGGCTGACTTCTCATATTATCCTTCAAGAGCCAGTTCACCAGGCCCTCTTCCCGGAAGCCCTCCATCAACCCCCACCGGCTGGGTGGAGACACTTCTCTCTGCTCCCACAGCCCCTGCACTACATTGTGTTCTCAAGGAGGCTGCCACTGAGTTCCCCAAGGGCCGCCTTGGCCACCATATTTTAAAAAGTCACTATCTCTCCCTCCTCTTCTCAACATTCCTGAATCTCTTCTTCTGCTTTACTTTTTCCAAAGCATTTATCACCTTCTAACCTACCATATAATTTTTATTAGGACTTTATTGTATTGTCTGCCTTTCTCCCTGCTGAGCCTCACAAGGGCAGGGATCTCTGGCTACCTTGTTCATTTATGTATCCTGAGCCTTCAGAACAGTGCCTGGCATTTAGTGGGATGACCCAGTTTGCAATGAGGTGAGTTTGAGGCCCTTAGGGAACATCTAAGGAGAGATCACCTGGGTGGGAAAGGAGCTGTGGGATGGTGCTGTCCTGGTCTAAGTAATAGAGTTCCAAGACTAAGCCCAAGGAGGGCTGTTCTGGGGGCAGGCAGAGGGACAAGTTACAGAGACGACAGGGGCTGTCAGTCAGATAACAGGGGAGCTCTGGCCCTGGGAGGTGATGAGCAGCAATGAGGCTGATGCAACAGACTCAGGATTCTGAAACCTTCCAGTGATACCTCTGGGGCAGGAGCCCCCCAGAACTGGATGCCCGTGTGCTTCAACGGGAGCAACGCCACCAGTGGTGCCCTCTGTGGGGCAGCCTTCTTGGGTAGTGGGCTCACAGCACACATCAGGGCAGAGAAAAAGGAGAGATGACGCTGGGGAGAGAACAGAACTGGCACTCAGAGCTCAGTCCCCCTCCTTGTCACTTGTGGTCCCCTGGGCCCTTGCTTTCCCTAACTAGCTTTCTTTATTTCCCAAGAAGCCAAGGAAAGAAAACTGATGACAACTACATAAAAAGAAAAGACTAGGAAATATTAACCCAGTTGTGTTTTCTTGGTAAATTCTGTTGCCCTACAAAGCACTCCCAGTTCCTGCAGCCGGAATGTGAAGCATACAGGACTTCCAGGGAGGGATGTTAGCTCAGAAACAGAGAAAAGGCTTTTGACTTTCAAAAGCTCAGACTCTTAAGGGGTATAAGACACAGGGAACGAAAGCTTGAGATGATTTTAGGCCAGGCCTCTTGGCCAGCTTGATAAAGGTTTCCTGGGCTGGTGGGAGGAAGTATTTGCCATAGGGGGAGCCAAAGTCCTGTCCCTTCTTTGGGTTTGGCCAGAGATATAAGGGATCTCAGTGCAGAAGGGCACTCTCTTGTTTAATTTAGCTAGAGGGTTTTCAAACTAGTAGAGGGGAAAAATGATTTCAAAAAACAAAACTAATCCAAAAGAACAGGCAGGGAAAATGAAAGTCACTATAAAGGATGATAAAATTTATCCAAAATATGACAGTAATATTAGATTCAAAATAAAGACAATTACACGTTCCAAGTAACAGATAAAGACTGATTGGATTAAAAAGCAAAAGGAGAGACCCATCTAAAATGTAAGAGACATCGAAAGCAAAAGACCGGAGAAAGAGTGTTCGCTTCCGCAGCACTCACATTAAAAAAAGACTGAAGAAAGATATACCATGCAAGCAGTAAAAAAAGAAAGTGAAGTTAAGACAAAATTGACTTTAAGCCAAACATCTTTTTAGAAACAAAACGATCTTTAAAATTCATTGTCACTTTATAACAAAGAATTGTTTAATTCAAGAAGATATAATTTAAATATTATACGCATAATTTCAAAATATGTCAAGGAAAACTGACAGAGCTACAAGGATAATTAGACAAATTCACAATCATGGTGGAAGACTTTCACCTACCACTCTGTGACTCACAGAACAGCACACCCAAAATTCTAAAAATTTAGTAAAGATACAACAGTTGAACAATATAATGAGAAAATGTCCTGACCAAATGGACATTTTGATAAATGCATTCTTTATAAAATGCTGTATTCAATAGCTAAAGAATTCAGAGTCTTTTCAGATATACGTGGAACGCTGATAAAAACTGATCATATGCTAAATCATAAGGTAAATCTTAGCAAATTTCCAAGGGTGACATCATCGAGATCTACACTGCCCAATACAGTAACCACTAGGCACAAGCTGAGGACTTGAAGTGTGGCTAGTCCTAATTAAGATATGTTGTCTATATAAAATACACACTGTATTTTGAAGACTTAGTGTGAAAAAAAGAAAAGTAAAAAATACGGCATTAATAATTTTTATATTGATGACAGGTTGAAATGATACTATTTTGGATATAGGAAGCTAGACAAAATACATTATTAAAATTAATTTCTACCTCCTTTTTACTTTTATACTGTGGCTACTAGAAAAATTTTAATTACATATGTGGCTTGCAATATATTTTTATCGAACAGCACTGATACACAGCATATTTGCTGACCACAAAACAGTTAAGAAGAAATTAGTAGGAAAAAAAAGAAAACTAGAAATCCCTAAATATTTAGACATTGAGAAACACACTTTAAAAATAACCCAAATGGCAAAGAAGAATTTGAAATGGAAATGAGAAAATATTTGAACTGAATAACAAAATATAATTTACCAAAATCTTTGAGAGGTTGCTAAAGCAATACACAGAGCAAAGTTTAGAGCAGGTGTTGGCAAAATCCAGCCCACGAGTCAAATCCAGGCCACAACATGATTTTTTAAATAAAGTTTTATTGGAACCCAACTATTTCTATTTGTTTCTTTATTGCCTCTAAGGGCTTTGGTGCTAAAATAGCAGAACTGAGTCATTCTGAGAGAGATCTGCCAAGCCTAATATATTTACTATCCGACCTTTTTCAGAAAAATTGTTTGATTTAGAGTCTTAAGTACATATATTAGAAAAGAATAGAGTGAAAAGTAACAAGTTAAGCATCCAGGTCAAGAAACTTGACAAAGAACACCAAAATAAACAAAACAAAATGTACAAAAGGAAATCACAGAGGGCAAATAGTAATGAAGTAGAACATGAGCATACACCGAGCATACACCAGAAAGAATCACAAAGCTCAAAGCTGTTTTTTTGTAAAGTCGACAACAACTAACAAGCCTCAGGTGAAACAGTAGAGAGAAGAATTAATAGCCAATATCAGCACCATCACTACTGATGTTGCAGACGTTAAGAAGACAATAGCATAATTTGAAAAGCCAAATGCTAACAAAATTGAGGAAAAAAACAATAAATTGGTATAAAATTACAACCTCAAAAATGACTCAAGGAGAAACAGAAAATATGAATAATCCTGTAACATATAAAATAATGGATTCTCTAAGAAAGCTCTGATCCAAATGGGTTCAACAGTGAATTCTTCCAAATATTCAAGGAAGACAGAGTTCCAATCTTACACAAACTCTTCCAGAAAATGTAATATGAGGAAACACTCCTGTGATACCAAAACTGGATAGACAATATGAGAAGGCAATATCAGAGCCATTCTCATACACTTTATCATTCAAACCTGGGAAACTCTGAGAGTGAAAGAAAGTGCTATTAAAAATAATATCAGGATAAGTATTCCCTGGGGTGTCCCAGGCAAATTAGAACACATGTTCCCCTATATCTCACTCATAAAAATAGATGCAAAAATCCTTAAAAAAAATTGGGATACACGAACTAGCAATACATAAAAATGGTAACAGATTTTTTTTTAACTCTAGAAAGTAAATTAATGTGACTCACCACATTAACAGATAAAAAGAAAACACGTATGATCATCTCCATGTATGCGGAAAAAACATTTGATAAAATCAACATCCATTCATGATTAAAAAAAAAAAACTGCCAACAAACCTAGGAATAGAAGGAAATTTCCTTAATCTGATAAGGGATATCTGCTATATACTTAGAGGAAACATCACACTTAAGGGTAAAACGACAAAATCTTTTCCTTAGAGATCTGTAGAAAGACAAGGATGCATGATAGCACCACTTCTATTTAACACTATGCAGGATGTCCTAGCCCACATAGGACAGAAAGAAAACTTTTAACAAGATATAAAAGTATGAAAAGTAGAAGCAAAATGTCATTTTTCACAATGTACTTGCGTATGTACAAAGCCCAAAAAGATCTATAGGGAAATTTTTAATATTTATAAAAGAGTTTATAAATTTTCTGGATAAAAAAATCATTCTATAAAGTTCAATTATATTTCTCTACATGAGAAAAAATTTATTAATATAAATTTTTAAAAAGATACCATTATTAATATTACACCAAAATACCAACTTCCTACGGATAAATCTAACAAAAGATGTCAAAGTTCTCCACTGAGAAAATTTTAAACTCTATAGAGAAATAAAAAATGAATATACCCTGTTCATGGATTATAAGTCTTAAGATTCTAAAGGATACCATTTTACCTAAATTGATTTATAGAATCAATGCAGTCCCAAACTCCCAGCATTTGGGGGGAGGGGGTGATGTTGAGGGAGAAATTGACAACCTGATTTAAAATCAATGTGTATAAATAACAGCCAAGACACTCTTAAAGAAAAAAGACAAGGTGAGAGAATATGCTCCACCAGATATATTATATTATAATATAATATAATATAATATAATATAATATAATATAATATATATATAATATATATATAATATATATAACATATATACTATGTTATAATAATATATAATACATATATTATGTTATAATAATATATATAATATATATTATGTTATAATTATATATAACATATATATAACATAATATATAATTATGTTATAATAACAATGTGAATTATGAAATTTATTATGTATTGAATTATTGTATTATGCAATTTAAGACAGTGTGATATTGGTTCAAAGAGAGACAAACAGACCAATGGAATAGGACAGAGAGCCCAGAAAGAGTCCCACACTCACATGTATCTGAACTCTTGAAATATGCTAGAGGTAATAATGCAATTCAACAGGGAAAGGACAGCCTTCTCAAAAAATGGTTCTGGGACAAATGACTATTAATACGGAAACAAATCAGCTGCCTACCTCATACTATCTCAGGTCAATTACACACATCAATATGAAAACCAAAACTATAAAGTTTTCAAAGAGTATATGAGAAAACTTAATGGTCTTGAGGTAGGGAAGGAAGGAATTTCTAATTTAAGATACAAAAAGCTCTACTTATAAAGACAAGATTTGACTATTAAAATGAAGAACTTTGATTCCTCAAAAGACATCATGGGGTGACAAGATAAATGGAGTGGGAGAAAATATTTGCAATATATACAATCCACAGGGCGTTAGTATGTAGCATATTTAAAGAAACCCTACAAATAAGAAAGTTGCAGACAATCCTAGAGAAAACTAGGCAAAATGTTGGACAGATGTTTCACATTATAGGAAACCCAAATGGTGGGTAAACATATGAAAAGTTTCTCAACCTGACTAGTAAACAGCACAAGGCAAATTTAAAGCACAATGAGATATTATTTATGTTTACCAGATTGGTATAAATTTTTAAAGTCTGACAATTTCAGACAATTTCTCATGCTGGCAAGTATGCGGAGCAATAGGAATTCTCAAATACTGCTGTACAACTTTGGGAAATCATTTAATGCTATCCAGTAAAACTGAATATATTCCATGTCCCAGCAATTCTGCTCTTATGTGTAGGTGTATACATACAAAACCACAGACTTAGTGGCTTAAAATAACAAAAATTTATTACCTTACAGTTCTAGAGGTAAGAAGTCCTAAAATCAAGGTATTGGTAGGGCAGCATTCCTTCTGAAAGAATCTATTTCTTCAACTCTTCCAACTTCTTGAGGCCTCCTGCATTCCTTGGCTCACAGCCCCTTCCTCCATCTTTGAGGCCTTCAGCGGAGCATTTTCAAATCTCTCTGTCTGACCTCTGCTTTTGTTGTGCCATCTTCTCCTCTGGATTCAACTCTCCTGACTCCCTCTTATAAGGACCCTTGTGATTCCACTGGGCCCACTTAGATAATCCAGGATAATCTTCCCATCTCAAAATCCTTAATTCAGTCACCTCTGCAAACGTAAGATAACGTACTCACAGGTTTCAGGGATTTGGACACAGATATCTTGGGGCCAGAGCAGCAATGGGGGGGGTGGGGCATTTATTCTATCTAATAAATCCCTCATTTTTATTGTGCTTTGCTTTATTGTACTTTGCAGATACTGTGTTTTTTACAAATTGAAGGATTGTGGCAACCCTTCATTGTCAGATGATGGTTAGAATTTTTTAGCAATCATATTATTTTAATTAAGGTATGTACATTGTTCTTTAGATATAATGCTATTGCACACTTAACAGATTACAATATAGTGTAAACATAACTTTCATATGCACTGGGAAAGCAAAAGATTCATGTGCCTCACTCTATTGCGATATTCGCTTAATTGCGGTGGTCTGGAATAAAACCTGCAATAACTCTGTGGGGTGCCTGTATATGTATATTTGCACCAGGATAATGTCCGTAGCAGATTTGTTCGCAATAAAAACAGAAAGCAACTCAAATCCACTCCTTTAACATTTAGAAATAGGCAAAGCTAAATTATATCATTTAGGAATGCATTCGTAAGTGATAAAGCTAAAAGAAAACCAAGGACACTATCGTTAGAAAAGATAGGCTAGTAGGTTATCTCTGAGGGGGAGGAGGTCGTGATTAGAAGGCAAATGTGAAGAGAGTTCTGGAGCCTCGAAAACATTCTGTATTTGGATGAGCACTGATTATGTGGGTGATGGCTTTCTAATTATTTGTTAAACTATGCGTGCATGTTTTATACTGTTTTCTGTATGAGTGCTCTATTTTCCATATTTTAACGTAAAAACTAAAATGAAATGAAATTTCTTACACTTCATACTGGAAAGCCAAAGAGAATTAGAAAAGCTTTAGCACGAGGAATGTTTGGCAAGATGGTAGAACCATGCCTTGCCTTTTCCACCAGCTTCTCTTCCTCTAACCCTGAGCTTACTCCATGGCAGATCTAAATCTATGTAGCTGACATTCGCAAATGTCAAACACATACAGCCTGGGGCTGTGCCAGGTCCTGCCACGAGCAGCAGGCTTCCAGTCACCAGAGCCATCTTCATGGGTACTTCTACCTGCTTGCTACCCTGATTGCCTGGTGTCTGAGCCCAGAAAGTTTGTTCTCCCAAGACTCCCAGGCTGGTCCCCTATCCCCGACTCAGGCCTCCAAGGGCACAGGGAGGAAGCTGATGTGGCTCACCACGGAAACCTCTGGGCCTGGTACACACACTCTCATAAACCGAGAGAACTGCAGGTGTAGCCCAGCCACATAGGAGGGCAGGTACCGCCCATGGGTGGGTGAGGAGGCTGGGAGGGACACACAGAAGTGAACCTCTTGGGTGTCAAGACGAAGAGGCATTTACCAGGTTGGTGAGGCACAAGGAACCTGTCTGAGGAAGAACCAGGGATCAGGGTGGAGAGAACCCTACAAATGGTGCTCTGAGGGCTCTGTCAATACAGTGAGAGATTTGCATGATAGGAAACTTCAGAAAAGTCCCTAGTCAATTGAAAAAACATCCAGGCTAGATTTTTTTTTTGTAGTAAAATATATATAACATAAAATTTACCATTTTAATAATTTTAAGAGTATAGTTCAGTGGCATTAATATCATAGTGTCAGTGTACTCATCTTGTGCAAAGATCACCACCATCCATCTCCAGGACTTTTTCATCTTCCCAAACTGAAATTCTGTACCTGTTAAGGGATAACACTTCATTCTCCTCTCCCCCCAGCCCCTGGCAACCACCATTCTACATTCTGTCCTATGAATTTGATTACTTGCAGTATCTCGCGTAAGCAAAATGCAGTATTTGTCCTTTTGTTGTCTGACTTACTCCACTGAGCACAATGTCTTCAAGCTTCATTCATATTATAGTGTGTGTCAGAATTTCCTTCCTCTTCAAGGCTGAATAAAAGTCCATGTATGTATACACCGTATTTTGTTTATCCATTTGTCTGTTGATGGACATGTGGGTTGTTTCCCCCTTTTGGCTATTGTGAATAATGCTGCTACCACAGACAGAATGATTTTGTCCCTCCAAAATTCGTGTGTTGAAATTTAACCCCCAAAGTGATGGTATTTGTTCGTGGGGCCTTTGGGAGGTGATTAGGACGTGCAAACAGAGACTACATGAATGAGTTAGTGCCCTTACAAACGAGACCCTAGAGAGTTCCCTTGCCTCTTCTTCCACGTGAGGTTATGGTGAAAAGACTGGCGCCTGTGAACGAGGGAACAGCCCCCCGTCAGACCTCGAACCTGCCAGCAACTTCACCTTGCTTCTAGAACTGTAGGAAATACATTTCTGTTGTGTATTAGCCTGCCCTGTCTACAGCGTTTTGTTAGAGCAGTCGTACGGACTAAGGTAGCTTGTGAACGTTGGTGTACAGATACAGACTACATGTTTCAAAGCGAGGAACTAAGGCCATTTCAGTAAGAAAATAAACATTAGAGAGATCAGTACAGTTACAGCTACCAAGGCCCATGAGACCCACAGGCTCCAAATCCACTTGCACCTGCCGTCCCTAACCCTGCAGCCTACTGACACGTGCATCCGGGCAGAAGAGAAGTGTGGCCCTCCAGGCTCGGGCCCCCTAAACTCATCCCAGCCTTGTGGGATACTAGGCACAGTCAGTGGAATGACAGGAATGTGACTCAGTGGCCAAGTCTGAAAAAGTCCTTAGAGTTGAAAAAGTCTTTGGCAAATCTGTGAGACCCAGTGCACAAGGAAATGTTTGGAAGATGTGCTGCTCAAGAGTCAAGCAACTGTTTCAACCTAACCTTCTGCAAATGTAAAAGGAGTTAACATAAGAAGCCAAAAGTGGGGTCCTGTGTGCAGAGGGGGAGAAGGAGGTGCAGGACCCTCCAGGCAGGCACAGCACAGAGAAGGTAACTGTCCAGGACCTAGAGAGCTTAAGCTCTCAGGGAAGTGCCCCAGAGAAAGACGCCTGTGAGTCAGAGACAGAACCAAAACCATATCTAAACCCTCCTGTCTCAGTCTTAGGGAAATGCCTTCTGCGGGAGTGGAATTTTATCCATACCTGAGAGATCTCCTGCAGAAGGAGCTAGCCAGGGCACTTGAATTGGGAGCCAAGTAGATGGAAATGACTAGCTTTGAGTGACGGGCCTGGGGGAACCTCAGCAGGGGCCACAGCAGCCAGACTTCGGATGTTTGCTAACTGCAAGGAGCTATGGGTTGACTGCCACGTGTCGGGCACACACGTGAAATGCCGCTTCTATGTTTTCCAATCACTTCCTTCAGCTGTGTGTCTCTTCCTCCCACCCTTTCCTGACTCTGGTCACCTTCTTGGGGAGACTCCCAACTGCTGAGTCACTTGGGTTATAAAAGCAATTAACGCTGCATAGAGCCAATTTGACACTCATTTCTTCCCCTCCCTGGGGCTGGCCAGCTCCGCTGTAAAGAGCTGAGAGGTTGGAATTGGGGATGGCATGGTCTCACCGTACTCTCCCCTCCTCCCTCTTCAGGGCCCTTTCCTTCCTGGGTGTACTGGGGTGAGGAGGATGGAACAAGCACTATTGCCACTCTCTTATCTGTTGTTGCTTTTCAACCTGGGCTTATCCAACTGTGAGGCTCTCTGTGGCAGGTGGGTCCCCAGGGGGCATGTGTGTGCATCCTTCCAGAGTCCCTGTAGGCACAGGAAGGACTCCCTACCTCATAGTTCCCCATCAAGGGAAAACTCTTTGCTCGACCTCCTCCGAACCCCCTGCTCCCATCCCTGCCGTCACCCACAATCTCTCCCCTATGGGTCCCCTCGCCTGGCAGGGGCCTTCTTCACTGGGGGTTCCAGCACTTCTAACTTCCAAGTGTCCACTCAGGCCCAGGCTCTAGAAAACCACACATTCTTTCTTCAGCAAACGGTGAGAGGACAGAAGTGTCCAGGCCCTCTGCCCCAGTGGTTGTTTTCTTGGCTCAGACAGGTGCAGGGCTGGATGCTGGTCCTCTTTTCCAGGGCATAGGTAAAACCCTACTCAGCATCCTGTTAAACTGTCATTTAATCTTGAGGGGAAGTTTACAACAAGCAAATGGCACCTGAGCAACAGCTAACCAGGAAGACAGCAGCATGGCAGCTGCTCAGTGTCTGGCCATTAGAGTTGTTTTAGATTGAGTCTGATGGGAGAACAAAAAACATGAGGACCTTTCATACCGTGTGGTGTGGGCTACATGCTTCTCATCCCATAGACTCCCAGGTATGGCTCCCAGGAGGTAAAGGAGGGCAGGGAAGGGAGAGAGAATCAAAGGCCTATTTAAATAGGGGTGAGGGGACTTTGGGAGGCCAGGGTCCCAAACAAACAAGGACCGCTTGTTTCCTGGACTGGAAAGAGCCCTGTGGATCCTCACTGGGGATCTTCTTAGGAGTAAAACTAGGCTGCATTTCTCCAGGGGCCTGATCCATGGAGGCCGACTGTAAGTCACTGGAGGGACAACAGCAGTGGTGGAATGAGCAGAAAGATGTCCAGAAAGTCTGCTCTGACAGCTGTGGGAAATAGGATGGGAGAGGCTCAGCCTGGGAGCTATAGTAGGAACTCAGGCAGACAGGCCTGGGTCAGGTAATGAGTGCTCATGGGAATGATGAGAAGTGGATGGAGCAGAGAGATGCTAGGAGGCACATGGTGGCGGTGGGGAAGGGATGAGTGGAGTGGGAACTGGTAGGGGGCGATGGTGACCAAGCCAGAGAGAAGAAGCAGGGTCTGGGTGAGCCTGCTCAGGGCATAGGAAACACTCAAAGACAGGAGCCCAAGGAGAATCAAAACCATAGCATTAAATAAACTAACTGTGAAATGTCAGAACCGTGACCCAGTCTCAAGTCAGATGGATAAACCAGCTAGAAATGCAATACTGGGCACAAAACGACTTTTTTATAAAGAGATTATTTTTCCCAGAGGAGAAGGAACCCCACTGAAATTCGAGATACAAATGAAAATGGTGCCACACCGCCTCTGACCAGAGGCCTCCATTAATAAATAACACCACAATAGGGTGGATAAAAAAATAAACTGTTATGTAAATAGAAGTAACCCTGAAACCAAACTTGAGCAGCCTGGTTCAATGGCTGAGATCCATGATGGAGCAGAGCATTAACTGGAGTATCAGGGAGGAGGACTGAGATGAGGACACGAGCCCAGCTCTGAGCCCTGGGTGTGCAAAGGCCTGGACTAGGGGACTGTGCACAAGGTTTTCAGAGTTTGTGGGCAGTTCAGTAAGGACTTCGGGGCATCATCCAGGGTTTTCAGGAAGATACTCAACTTTTGAGAAGATGTTAAAATCTCTCGCTAAGATTTGCTCTACTCCTTTGGAAGAAATCAGAAATTTGGGTCAGGTGTGGGGAAGCCGGAAGGTGTACGGCTGATACCATGCTCAGTTGGGCCGTGGGCATCCCAGCCCGGTTCACAGCTTACCTGGGATATGGTCGTGGGGATGGTCAAGGTTTGCAGGAGTTCCTGTGGACTGGAGACAAGGGAAGCCAGTCAACCTTTGGGTGCTTCATGGGGTGGGGTGGGTGGAATGGGGGCCTCACTAGGAGCTGCAGGGCCTCCATGACTAAGAAGGTACTGGGTGGTAGCTCTGCTCCTGGCCCTGGAGGGGTTGGTGGCAGGAGAGGGGTAGGAACTGGGAAGTGGAGATAGAAATACTTCTCCTATTTGGGAAGGGGCAAGACAAGTTCATGCACTCTGACCTGGACTGGGCTCTTCTGGGGATGTGGAGACCCTAGTGCCAGAGGGACCCTCCCCAGCCTCACATACCTCAAGCTTCTTCAGATTTTTACTGATGGTTGAAGATGAGTTAAAGATACTGACAGACTTCTCTAAGGTGCTCCAGAAGGCAGCCAGGTGAGACCTCAGAAGGGTCTTTCTCTGTAGTGACAAAAAGTGTGTGAGGCAGGGCTGGGGAGGGCTGTCCTTCTTGTGGCCTTGTCTGGCATCAGTCCTGCCTCCTGCCTGGTGAGGTCTTCAGCAGTGCCTTCCACCATCTCCCCCAGCCCACCATCTTGCCAGCTCAGTGCTGCCCCCGACCTCAGGCTGACTGCACCTGCCTCAAGCACACGCAACTGAGGAGGTTGCAGCACATTCTGGCAAAGCCCAGTCAAGGCAGAGCCCATCCTGCCCCCTGGCTCCAGGTGCGCAGGGGAAGGGACTTGGGTGAATGGGGAACTCTCTTTGAACCAGCTTCCAGAGAAGAGCCCAAAGAGGAGGCGGCCAGCTCTGCCAACATAAAATTTTACAGTTCCCACACTTGGGAAAAAACATCAACTACACAACCTCCACACGAGGCAAAGGATAGGCTGCTGGACATTTACCATTAAGATGCCAGGTAAAGAGTTAAGACTCAGGTGAGACCATCCAGGAATGCCTGACCCAAATGCACCCAAGCCCAGGGCAGTGACAAGCAATACCATGGCAGTCACCAGTAGGGAGGCAGTGGGCCCTCAGCTTCAGCCCGCCCCTTCAGCACATACTGATTCAAGTCTCTAGATTCCTTCAGAGGACAAGAGAGAGAACCCATGAGTGCCGCTGGCCTGAGGCTGGGTTTCAGAGGTCCCTAAGGGACAAAGAGTTGGGAGGCTGGAGGGAAGGAAGATGAGGAAGTGGGAGGCAGAGGGACCACCACATCTCTGAGCTGCTGGGAGCTACCGGGAGCTACCGGGAGCTACCGTGGTCCTCCCTAATTTGCCTGGCCTGCATCCTCCCTTACAGGCCCAGTTTGGGGGCAGAGTGGGAAATGGGGTGATGGTGGGGCAAGTGGAGAAGCTCCAGATGGGCTGGTACCCTTTTCTGATATGGAAACTTCACAACAAACAAATCAACATTAAAAAAAAAATCATTTTCTGGAACTCAAGATCAGTAAAACTTGAAAAATTGTTCTCAAAGGCTTTCACTTCACCTTACTAAGGAAGGTAAGAGCCACTGCCCACCAGACACAGTGGGGACAGGTGAGAGGGCAGCCAGACTCTGAGCTCACCTAGGCCTGTCCGTGGCTCTGCCCAGCGGGGATCTGGCTCTGCTGTTCTCTGAGCAGAGCTGACTCGGTCATTTATCCTCACTGGCCTCCCACTCTCTGCCTAAGAGGCAGGCAAGATTTTGCCTGGGAACATAATACACATGGCTAACAATCTGTGTGAAGTCTCAAACACTCGGAAGAATACACTTGACCCTTGACCAATGTGAGAATTAGGGGCACCAACCCCTGCACAGACAAAAATCCATGTGTAACTTTTGACTCCTCAAAAACTTAACTCTTAATAGTCTACTGCTGACTGGAAGTCTTACAACATGAGCAGCTGGTTAACACTTGTTTTTATATTATATGCTTTATATACTGTATTCCCACAATAAAGTAACCTAGAGGAAAGAAAATGTTATTAAGAAAATCATACAGAAAAGAAAATACTACACTACTGTACTGTATTTATTGATACTGTAAGTTTATGTTGTCTGTTTACAAGATGAATTGTCTGTCAGTACCCACATCAGTGTTGTCTTATATGATACCAAACACTGTAGATGTTTATACTTATTGCTAACACTAAACATCAAAAACGAAAAGATAATGTGAAAAAGAAATTCATATTTATTTACAGATGGAACGATTCATACACTGATAACAAAGCAGCAGCAATACGACTGCTTAGTGGTAGCCCAGTGGAGCTGACAGGATTGCTTCACGGTAGCCCAGCTTAAACACCAATGAGTGAATTGTTATATAATTGTTAGGGCATACATTGTCACAGTCGTATTCATAATACAGTCTTGGAAACATTGTTAACATTTTTGTAAAAAACCACTTACCTGTGATGATAGGCTGATACTCAGTTTCTCCAACTATGAGAAATATATATATGGTAATTTTTTGAAAGCAAAGTTATAAAGCAGTAAAAATAATTAACACATTATTAATTTTATGTTAAATGTCACTCACCTTATGCCTACATAAGGCTAGATTAGTATCTACGTATATTTTTTGCATTCATGACATACCTATGTTTTTCTTAATTTTTTCAATGTTTCTAGGCTACACAGTTGGTCTGTAAGGTTTTTCAAACTGTGTTGTTCAAGAGTCAGCCGTATTTGTTAAGAGCCTAGAACACTGTGTTACTAGCATTTAAGTCCCACTATTGTTACCTCATAGTTTTGGGGCAGCTTCTTCGAAAACGAGGAGTTGGGGGCTGAGGGCCCTCTATGCCTGTCCCAAATTTTTTGTACAATGTGAGCAACAAGAGAGTGACAGGCACTGAATGCCCATACATTTATTAATAACAAGAATGACAGGGCCACCCCCAGCTACCTGAATATTGAAGCAGTGGCTAGTAGGCTTGAGGTCAAAGACAGAACCTCTGTATTCCCAAGCCCAGCTGTGCTTGGGAGCACTTCCTTGGGGACATGCCTGGCTCCAGACCATTCTTCAGTTCAGGTGCCCCTTCCTCCAGTGCTCCCTCATGGTCCAGCTGGGAGAGGCTGCCCCATTTCTGGGCTTCCCTTGTCCCCACCATCCCTGTCCCACCAGGCTGATCACTCCAAACTGTGATTCCCCATCTATCTTCTCTATTAGACTGGACTTGGGGAGGAGACCACGTCCCTGCAGACTGGGATAGAAAGCTGAGGGCGCACAGGTTGAGGCTGTACAGGCCCTGGGGAAGGAGTTCAGAGGTTTGGGGGACAGAGGGACAGGCCTGTCCATCTGGGCCCACTCAGGTGGCTTTTCCTGAGCTCTCTGCTCAAGTGGGCATGTGAAACTTGATGGCACTGCTTGGCCAGCCAGGAACACTGAGCTGCCTTCTGTATTGACATAGCCAGGCAGTGTGGTCAGGGCCACCAGTGGAAGTGTAACTGAGGTTATGGAGACTAAATCTGACACATGATGCCATGGAGAGGGTGGCAAGGGAGCTCATCATGACGACTGAGGCCCAGGCGTCTGCTGGTGGTGGGCACCCCAGAAAACTCTGCTAGGCCTGAGAGGGTGAGGGACAGAAAGGAGGAGTGAACCTCCAGCCAGGCCCTCGGACACTATGCCCCACTCTAAGTATATCAGGGTCACGGGCAGGACCAAGTCAGACCTGCAGGGATCTGTCAGATGGGGCCCAAGGACCCACCCTGGAACCTACAGGGTCTCTTTCCTGCAGACTCCAGGCAGCAGTTCTGTACTGCCTTTCCTGCCCCAGCACCAGCAGGGCCTCCCTTGTGCCGGCCCAGAGCTGGGCACCCTCATTCATTTCCCTTCCTGATTGCAATCAGCCAGCCTGCGGAGGAGGCTTTCCCTGGGCTGGGCTGACGCAAATGCCTGGGGTGGAATCATTTTCTTACAGTGGCCCAGGCCTCTCCCAAGAGGTAGGGAAAGACTGTGGCCTGCAGGGGATGATAGGGGGGTTCCTGTGATTTCATCTTTAGGGTCAAGGCAAACCTCAAAAGAGACTCCTGGAGGAGGTCCAGGCTCTGCCTGGGCCACCTGAGAGGTTGCAGAAATTCCCTAGCTGTCAGCTCACATCACCCGACCATGCCACCCTCCATATCTCTAACCCACCTCCCCAAACCCTCCAGGGCTGACCTTGTTTCCTATTCCTAGGGAACACAGAAGCCATGGTCCCCTCCTGCTGCCAAAACCAGTGTATCTTCCCTGCCTGCTAGACTGGCCCCATCCAGGCAGCCTTCCCCTGAGTTCTCTGCTCAGGGGGGCATGTGATACCTGACATTGGGAGCCCCCCCCATGCACATCCCCTCAGGCACTCACTGCACTGGCCTACCATCCAGCTCTCTTGCCCATTCCCAGCTCACCTCCAGCAGAGAGATGCTCAAGTTTCCCTGCCTGGAAAGATCCTTCTCTGATGCCATGCCCTACCCCCAGCTGCCTTCATCTCTCTCCTTCCCTTAAGAATAAATAAACCCTCTCTGTCCACCCTCCCTCCCTCCTCAGCCCACTGCCACTGGGTTTTCAACCAACCACACCCTAAAACTGCTCCCCTAGAGGCTCCAGTGGCCTCCCTGTCAATCATCTTAGTGGCCACATCTCATCCCTACCCTACTGTCCCCCTCCTGCCACCCTGCATCCCCTCCTAATTTGTCACTTTTCAGTGCTGTTGGGTTGGGTGCTCAGCCTCTGGGGGTACACAGACCTGTCTGCATTCAGCCTTGCTGATGTTACTTCCCAGCTGCCTGAACTCAGCCTCCCTGAGCCTCAGTTTTCTCTTCTGTAAAATGGAGATAATAATAGTCCCTGCCTCAAAGGCTCATTGTGAGGATTAAATGAATTAACCCACAAAGAGAAGTTAGTGCCCAGTATTTAGTAAGTGCTGCTCAGAGGAAGTTAGCTGCTAGAGTCTTTACCTGACTGCTTCTCTCCATCCCCACCAGAATCAACTTACTCCAGCCTCTCCACCATTTGTGGCACTTCTCACAAGCCCCCAAATGACACTGAAACTGCAGGTCTGAGACCCAAGCTGAGTAGGAAGGTTTCATGTCTGTCTCTGCCCACAAGACTGTGCATTTCTTAAGGAGGGGGACCATGTCTGTTTTATTCACAGAGCCCGCACACAGCAAGTGCTTCATAACAGTTTGTCAAACGACTTGTGCTTAGTGGGCACCCAGGCCTAAGGCTCCCCACATGTTTTTTGCCTCATTGCACTCATGTGGTTTCACTCATTTCACTCCACTTGCTTCTTGAGGATGCTCTGGGCCCAGATCCCAGGGCTGAGCCAGAAGCCTCGTGTACAGCCAGTGGCACTAGTCTCATGACATTACCTTGGATCGCAGCCTCTTCACCTGCCTCCACTACAGCCACATCCTGGTCCTTGTCTTCACCAGATCTGCTCCTGCTCAGAAGCCTGAAACACTCAAATTCCCCTGCCTCAGCATAACCTCCTATCCTTTATCTCCCCACACTGATGGCATCACACCACACCCCAGCCCCTGGCTTTCCAACTTGACTCTCTTCTTCCCCCGACCCTAGTCGCAGTCATTTCAAAGAACTCTTCCCCATGTCCCCATTACACTCGCCCCCACCCCATTACCAAACCCCCCTGCCCTGGGCTTCTGTCAAGGCCTGACATGCCCCATGGGGCAGGGATCTACTTCTTCCCTCAGGGGCTGCCCTCTGGGCCCCCCACCCTCCTGGTTTGCCTGCTTCCTGTCTGGTTTCTGTTTTTCTGGTCCTTTGTGGACTCCCCTGTAGTCTGTCCCTGCCCTCTGCTCCATTCTGCAAACCCTGCTAGTCTGTACTTGCCCAATCATGCTCCAGCATAGACTGGTATCCAGACCCTCGCAGCCCATTTTTCTCCTTTGGTCACCAGCTGCCATCACCAGAGGCCCAGCATGAAACCAGGGAGTCTCCTTCTTCTCTTCCTTTCCCTCACCCCTCAGACCTTGCCAAACCCAATATTTAAACCTCCCCAGGCCAGCCCCCTCCTCCTGCTTCTCAGTGGCAGCTTCCTCAAGGGCCTCCATCCTTGAGTCCCCCAGCCCAGATCCTCTGTGCTACCAGACGGACTGCCCAGGGCCTGCAGCCAGGCCTCCACCAAGGACTAAGATGTCACAGCACATGGCAGAGTTGGGCAGTGCTGTTATCACACCAATAAGAGAATGGGCATCTGGTGCCTGAGCTCCATCTGGAGCAGAGTGTAGAGGAGAAGCTGCCCAAAGCCCATGAGGCACACCACTGGGGGTTTTAACACTCAATAACTCAGTGGGAGGGATATCAAGAGGTGTGCCTCTCAGTGGACGAGTCCACCTGTAGGCAGCTAGTGACAGGCTGCCAGACGAACTCTCGCCTGTTCCATCGGGCCTTCACCTGGCCACCCACGCAGGACCAGGCAGTGCCAGTGGGGCGGGCAGCAGAGAGTCAGGACCATCCAGGGGATGGCAGGACCAGGTCCCTATGGGCAGGAGGCTCAAGGGAGCTCAGAGTCAGGAGACCCCTCACCTATTAGAGAGGTCCTCTTATCTGTCCCTACTCTGCCCAGTGGCACGCCTGTCTCTTAGCCCCTTGGCAAGATGAGGAGATACCCTTTGAGTAATTTTTTTCCAAGTTTCACTGATCTTGAGTACTAGAAAGTGATGAATAAGTCTGTGGTTTGCTATGGAGGTTCCATGTCAGATAAAGATTCTTCCGAAGCCCGCCCCCTTCGCCTGGGGTTTTGGCAAGCGGCTGCTGCGTACATAAAAGAAGGAGCCTGTCTTGGACACCACAGAACGCCACGAAGGACCCGGACAAGACAGATTCACCCTGCCAGCCCAAACATGAGCAGCCTCTCCATCCTGCATCTGCTCCTGCTCCTGCTTGCTTTTCACACCCCTTCAGTGCAGGGGGCGTCCATAATGCTCAGGGCTGAACAGTATTTTGCTGCCATCAAGGAAATTAGACAAGACCTAAAGAATCTAACTGTGTCTTCAAATGTGAGTAGATGGGATAAGGTTGGCAAGGGACAGGGAAGGGCTGACAGGTGCCTCAGGCCAACAAGACTCATGGGCGCTCTCTCCCTCTGCCCCTGCAGGACTCTTTGCTATCAGATGAGCAGATGACCCTGCAGGTAAGAGCTCAGCCCTGCACTTGGGTGGATCTCCAGCCACCTCCTGCCTGGGTGACCTCAGGCATGTCATTCCACCTGGACTAGACTCGGTGTTTTTATCTGTTAATAAGGTTAATAATGCCTAACTCAGTGGGGTTGTTGTGAGAATTAAACACATCAAGTTCCCAGACCAGTGTCTGGTGCTGAACAGGTCACAACACATTTCCCCAACCATGGCTATAATAGTAAAAATGATTTTTTAAAAAATTACAAAATGAGAAGGGGGAGGGTATAGCTCAGTGGTAGAGCCCGTGCTTAGCATGCATTAGGTCCTGGTTCAATCTCCAGTACCTTCATTAAAAAAAATAATAATAAATAAATGAATTACAAAACGAAAATACAGCTCTAGGTGAATATCAAAGGCCTTAAGCTCAGTTTTCAGTGGGGCAGCCTCTGAGCTGTCAGACTAAAATTCCCCTAGGAACATGCCTGCTTAAATAATTGAGTCATGTTCTCCACTCTGACCAGTCCTTGAAATTAGCATGTACAGTTATTTTTCCTAGCTCCAGTTGGCTTCAGTGGTTATCTCATCTTTGTCTGCATGGCATTTCTTGGCTCAAACAAGAGGTGGAATCTCTCCTGAGTCTACTGGCCATTTATATTTCTCCTCTCTTAGGCACTCACAGTTCACCCACTGCACCCATTTCCATGCTGGGGGTCTCTGTGACTTTCTTCCTGATTTCCAGTAGCCCTTAATTCAGTCAAGGCATTAACCCTATTATCTGGCCTCTTGGCTGCAAATATTTCCCTTGGCCAGCTCTTTCCCTTTTAAGAGCCTGTTTTGGGAAATGTTTTTACTCCCAAGTGCAGAAGGATCTGCCCAGCCCTTCAAGCAGCTCACATGGAACCAGGGGCTCATGGTGTGAGTGATGTGAGCATGGCCTGGGGTGTGAACTTGCCTCTAGGCCTGAGCACTTTGGGGCAGCTCAGGGACCCACCTGGGGCAAGAAGAGGACTAGGAGGGGATTGTCCAGAGATGTCCCTGAAAGCAGGCTGGGAAAATTGTGGGGATGACTTCAGCCTAGCCATGGGAAGGACACTTTCCAACCTCTGCCCTCACATATACTTTTGTCCTCGTAGGATAAGAGCCTTTTGAGGTCAAATCTGGATGCATTTGTGACAGCTGCCAAAAATCTCTTGAGAGAGGACTCAAGTATCACAAAAAATCTTGAGGTGTGTGAAGATGACAAGGTTTTTGGGGGTCCCTGCCTTGGTCCTGCCTGGCCTCTGGGGAGGAGGGTAGCAGGTCCTGCTCCTTTTCTAGGTGAGTCTCTGACTGTCTGCTTTGGTCTCTTCCCACAGAGCTTCCAGTCAATCCTGCTTACAACCACGTGCATGGTAAGCTGCTCCCAAAATGCCCCTGCAGGGGATGCCCTCAGCCATGTCCTGACCCTAACCTGTCAGCCACATTCCAACCTGGCTCCATCTAATGTCATCTTCTTGGTTTCTTCACAGGATGATCCAATCGTTATTGAGAACAGCTTGGGTGATTTCCAGAATAAATTGATGACATATCTGCTTTCCCTTGAAAACTTTCTGAAGTCCAGCTTCCCCACTGGGACTTCTCACCACAGGCCCTCGGGATGTTAGTAACAGCAGATCATCTGAAGATTCTTGGACATCTCTCACCCAGTCCAAGATCGGAAGGATTTCACTTTCTCCTGTGGAGTCAGATGAATTGTTAATTATCTAATTCCTGGAATGTGCAGCCCCCATTTGCCCTTTGGCGACTATGTTCTCATTTTTATCCTATTGAGACTATTTATTTATTTATGTATTTATTTATTACTTTGTGCAATGTGAACTGTATTTATTTTAGCAGAGAAGCCATGCCACACTCCTTCTGAACAAGACTCAAGGTGGGGACTTGGGGACATGCTCATTTGTACCTCAGTTTTCAAACTGGTTTCTACACATCTGTGAAAATAAACCACCCTCTCTGAACAAATGCTTTGTTGCTAGTGTCTCAATTTGGCTCAGGTCTTAGTAACTTTCTTGCCTGATAATTTAACAGGCCTCTCTGCCACTGCATGGGTCCACTGGGGAGCCAGATTTACTTTTAGAAAATGCAAATATGACCAGATTGGTCTGATATATCATTTTCCAGTCCTCAGGGTCTTCTGGACCTTGTCCACATCCTTAGGACAGCATGAAAGGCCTGCTTCCATCTGGTGCTTCTATTTCCTTTCCCCTACAGCTACCTATCTCCTCAATGCTCCAGCTAACAGGAGCGCTGTGGCGTCCTAGATGAACCATACACCTTCCTTCATACCTTTAAACCTTTACCCACACTGTCACCTCAGCCTTGTATGCCCTGATCCTGACCCCACATGGTGAGTTCCTACTTCAGAGACCAGCTGAAATGTTGCCTGCCTCTGGGTTGTCCATGCTACTCCGGGACAGAACTCTTCTCTGAAATAGGTGGGTAGGCTGGGATCCCCTGGAAGGATAGCCAGTGTGGCCCTGTTGGCAGAGACTGACCTAGATGATAGAGGCTGGGGCATCACTGAATGTGGCTTCAGTCTGCCACCTGACCCTTGGGGTCCCACCGACCCTTGAGCCCTGAGCTCTTCCCTCTCTGGCTCCCCTGCAGCCTGCCCGGTGCACCTCCTCCAGTCTGGGAGGAGATCAGGAGAGGAGGGGCAGAGCAAGCTTTCCTCTGTCACCATGCTAAGGAGCAGTGTCAGCCTCTCTGACTCCTCACAAGTCCCATAAAGGCTTTGGGTGTTGAAACTGGATGCTGGGGTCCCACGCCCTTTTTTTCCATTGTCCAGTTTGATCCCCTGAGGTTAAGCCCAGCTGCTTGAATGGGACAGCAGGAAGTCATCTGCTACTAGCTCAGAAATGTATTTCTCCACGGTCCTTTTTAATCAATTTTTGTGCTCCCGCAGAAATAATTTTCTTCTCACCCACCCCACCTCACTGCAGCCCGACACTAAAAGCACTGTAGGTGCTCAGGGAAGATTTATTATGGGCTTGGCCCTGGGAGGAGGTAGGGATGCTGCTGCAGTTTCTTGAGGAGCCACCAGGGGAGGCATGCCACAGGATTCAAGTGCTCTAGGGCCCTGAGCAGAGGTGAGCCTGGGAGGACCCGGAGAGAGGCCTGATTCTAGACTGGACTTCCCAATTCTCCTGCCCTCTTGGCCCTGCTCGCCCTCCCACCCACCTGGTGGCTGGTCCTATTTGCATTGTGGGCTGAGGCAAGCACTGTGCCCCACCCACCCCCTTGTTCCCAGGATGAGTCATTGCTTGTCACCTCTTCACTCCCTGGAGAGGGGGTCAGCTGCCCTCTGCCTGTGCCAGCCCTGCTATCCTCTGCCCTGGTGGGGAGGAGATGGGCTCTTTGGCCTGTCCTGCCATGCTTCTCTCACACCTTGTCCTCAGGGGGCAAGAGCCTGTTGTTAAATCTTTTAAAATGTTGCCACCCGGTTATCAAACCATTTGTAGCTTGACAATAGCCACGTTGAGAGTATTTACACTCTGCTGATTGACTGAAATCAGTGAATGCTACAAAACAGACTCTTTCCCATGGGAGTCTGTTGTTAAACTTTCGCCAGCTGCTAGAGCTGACCTCACTTGAGGTGTGGGGAGGTAGCTGGCAGTCCACCATTTTGCTCTTACCTGTCTGTCCCCTTCAAGGACTCTTCTCAAAGTTCTTGGTCCTTTGTCCTGGAGCCACACTGATTCTCACTCCAGACTGGGTGCCACTACATTCCTTCAGTGCCTTGATTTCATACCTTCAGAGAACATTGGCTGAACACCCACGTGTCAGGCCCCCTACTGGACACTGGGGATCTGGCCGTGAACTAGACAGACAGAAGGTGTCCGGGAGCTTGCTTTAGACTGAGTGGTCTGGGAAGGCCCTTCTGAGGAGGTGACACATAGGTTGAAACCTGAATGACAAGAAAGTGTCAGCCATGTGGCAGTCAGTAAGGAAAGAGCACTGGACAGAGGGAACAACAGCCAGTGCAAAGGTCTGGAGACTGAAATGGGCTGAAGACACTCATAGAACAGAAGGAAGAGCCCACAACTCTCCCTGGATTTCTCCCTCTTCCCTCTGCAGGCCCGAGCCCAATGTTAGTGAACAAGGACTGCGAGTGTGGGGTTAGTGGTCAGGTCAGCCAACACAGACTCGGTGCAGAAAGATCCGAGGGTGTGTGGGGTGGGAGGTCAGCTTAGGCAGGACCCAGGGCAGGAGCAGGGCTGGTGGGTGGGGGTGACATGCCTGAGAGGGGAGTGGGCCTTTTCAGATATTCTGGGTGATCCTTATTGCCCTTCTTGTAGAGCAGTCCATCCTGCTCCAGGTTGAAATGGGATGAACATGAGCCCGGCCCATTCAGGCTCATCCTTACACCAAACCTCACTTTGCCTGGCACTGGGGCCCAGAACAGAGGGGTGGGCAGTTCCCAGTCAAGCAGGGTATTTCCATGTCATGTCCAGCTGCCTGCAGGGAGAGGGCTGATGACTCGGTGACCCTATAGGACGCCTTGGGGTGCCTGTATCTCTCTGGCAGGTCTGTCAGTTTTATTGTCTTTTCTCAGAGCCTGCCCAGACTGTGCTCAAGGCCAGGTCTATAGGTCCAGTTGCCACTAGGGGGCACCAAAGCCCTATCGTAAGTCCCACCACGGCCATCAGAAAGCCGAAGTTCCCATCGTCCCATATCCAAGGGGCTCCTTCAGCAGGAAAGTAGATAACGTCAACCAGGAGTTTTATTTTTTATGTTAACTTTTAAAATATTATATTTTTTCACTGGAAGGGCAATGAAAGAGCACAGATGCTCTAAAGGAAAAATCTTGGAAATACAGAAAAATAGAGTAAAGAGAAACTGCCAGGAAGGCAAGTGCCTGAACAGAGAACTGAGAGAGGCATCACCCACCTCTCCACGGTGTGAATCCTCCTGCTCCAGGAAGGGGCTCTGCTTCTCCTACCCTGACCTTGAATCTGCATTTGACTCAGCTGAGCAAACACTCTGAGGACCCTCCACAGCTTACCCAGGCGGGGGCAGTGGGTTGAGGAGACACTGAGTTTGGCTGCTGGGGTCTGGCCATGTACAGCTGGCCCAGGATGGTGTGGTAGGGGTATTACAGACAGAGCGATGGATGGATGGGTGTGGATCTCGCCAGAGGTGCTTCCCTAAGAAGGTGATGCAAGGGGAGCTTAAAAAAGGAGTAGAAATTCATTGGACAGCCAGAGTTGCAGAGAAGGATGTCAAGCAGGTGGCACCAGGGAACAAGGGTGTGGAGGTCTAACAGTACAAGGTGAGCTGGAGTCACAGAAGAGTTTAGGCAGTTTATAGGACCACAGGGTGGGTGCCAGGTAGGCAGGCAGAGACAGGCCCCTCAGAGCTCCCTTGGTCACTGCTTTTGTCCCTGGTGTTTGGCCACCCTGGGCCCCAAGGCACTTTTGGGTCTCAGCCTGATCCCTTCCTGCATTCCTCACTCCTTTCTCCCAGGCCAGCCCAGCCCGACCTGGCCACTAAGGAAACAGCAAGACTGGACAACCATGGCCTGAGGCGTGGTGGGCGTATAGAGATAGAGGGATAGGATGAGGCCACATCGCTGTGTTTAACACCAACAGGAAGGAGCCAGGGCAGAGGGAGAAAGATTCTGGAGGAAAGAGGGGTCAGCCAAGCAGGGTGGGATCCCCAGGGCCATGGTGGGAGCGAGGGAGGGGGAGGCAGAGGGTGTGTGCACCAGGGTGGGGGATGAATGAGCTCTCATCATGAGCTAGGGCCTCAATTTTCTCCTTGAAAACCTCAGGTCAGGCTCACGGAGGGGAAGATGGATCAGGCAAAGTTGCTGCTGCCCTCCCGAAGTGAGACGAGATTCAGAACCCTGCCATGACCTGAAGAAGTCTATGATGGCCCCCATTTACGTATGAAAATAATGAGGCACAGAGAAAGTAAGGAGTCCAACTCCAGAGCCTCTGAATCCTTAAGTCATAGTGCTTTGGCGAATGTCCACTGAGACACAGCAGCCCTTTGAGTCTAGTCCAGCCCAACAGGGGTCTCCCCCTTGACAGGACCCAGGCCTCCAGAGGTACAGACTGGCTCCACAGCCTCCTGGTTCCGGCTCCAGGGGTCAGTAGCACAGCCACGGTGCCTCAGCTCCACCCTCTGTTCACAGACCCACCACACATTTGTGGCCAAAATCCTCTGCATTCCCATCTGTCCTGTTTCCTACCCAGCTCCCCCACCACATAAACACTGAGATTTAGATCCATGTCTGCCCCATCCCCACACCTCATGGAGATTCTGAGAGAAAGACCACTGGTTTACAGCTGTCCCTGCCTTGGTGGGTAGTCAGGGTCTCCTCCCTCCCACTCAACTCCTCAAAGATCCCGGACTTACCTTTCACCTCCAGCCTTGGCTCATGCTGTGACACCCTCCCTTTCCCCTCCATGAGCCCCCTCTGCTCCGCTAGGTCCACAGAATCCTAGTCTGAGGCCTTTTTGCCTCCTCCTCAGACAGGCACCCTCCACCCCGGTTGCCTCGGGACTTCCTTCAGCAGACACCGGGCAAGTCTTGACTCGGCCCACCCTGGAGGGCACATGGGCTGTGCTGGAGTACAGCCAGGGACAGTAGACTGTGACAACAAAGATGTGAGCCTCTGAGGGGTGCTATGTTGGGAGGACCTCGGGTGGGGAGGAAAAGGAGCGTGGTTGTGCCCATGGCCACAGCCATGTGCGAGGGTCACAGTCCCAGCATAGAGCTGTAAGAGCACCTGGGAGTGAGGGCCCATGTCCGGGGGGTGGAGGTGCTCCTTCTCCTCCTCTTCCTACTGCATTTGTCCTGATCCCTGTGGGGAAAGGGGCTGGGGCCCTCTTGAGCACCATAATCAACAATGGAGACACTGTTATCTCTCCAAGGGGCTCTGAGACTTGAAAGGGGGTGGGGGAACCACACTGAACAGGACCACCCTGCATCAGTGAGCATCTAATAAATGTGATTCTGCTCTTCTCAGGCTGAGGGCAGGACTCCATGGTTGCTTGTCCCTGTAAGGCAGGGCCCTGGGCCCCTGGCAGCTTGGGACCACCTCCTTCCACCCAGGACAGGAGGCAGGACCAGTGAGGACAGTGCCCTGGACTTGTGTTCTCAGTTTGCTCTTTCCAGGAAAATCCGTGTGACTGAGTCATTTCCTACTCAGCTGACCTCGAATACCCAGGCTGCCTAGCAGGGTTTGCCTCCTGGGGCTGGGTGTAGGACAGTGTTGGGGTGCTGGGGAAAGGTCTGCACAGGGAAGCTCCTTATCAGGGAAGCCTAAATCCACACCCATCAGAAACCTCTGGAGATTTGCCCAGACCCCAGCAATCACTCCCCTCTCTTCCTCTTTCTAACAGGGAGACAGAGGCAGGGAGGGATGGGGGAAGGGGGAGACACCCAGTCAGCCAAAACAGAAAACACCTCCACATACAGCCCAGAGCTCTCTAACCACCTGCAAAGCAGGCCTTCATCTTCTTGTGGAGTTAAGCCAACTGGAGTTCAGAGGTGGAAATCACAGCCTGAAGTCATGCAGTGGGAAGTGACCCAGCCTGTTGGCCTCCAACTCTGCATTCATCACAAAGGCAGCTACTGTGCTCCCAGGACGCCACACAGGAGGCCTGGCACAACACTTGCTAGGATGTGGCCTGAGAGCGTGGGAAATGAGCGTGTGTTCAGAGAGTGGGAGCTATGAGTTGGTGGCCCTTGGGTGGGAAGGAGAGATCCCCAAGGACCCCTCCAGCCATCCCAAAGACATTTTGTGAGCCACCCCCCAACTACTCCTGCTGGGTCCTCAGTCTGAGTCTGGTGAAGGTGCTCTCATCCCTGTGAGGGGCTGGGGGCCTCTGGGGGAGGTGCTGGAAGGAGGTAGGGGGCCCTTCCCAGAGGTAGAGGTAAATAACAGGGAACTGAGGCTCAAGACCAGGGCCCTCTGGGACCTGAAGAATGGAACTAGAAGCAAGAGATGCACCTGCCCAAGCAAGGCCTCATGGTGAGCCCGAGGGAGCCCTGGCACTTCAGAAAAGTCCTGAAAGAAGCTCGTCCCAGAACCACCCATCCTGCCCAGCACAGAAAGCTGGCATCTGCAGCCCTGACTCTGCTCCATCAGCTCCACAGGGATGGGTGAGGGAGCTAGGCTGGGGTCCCTAGGCTCCCACCCAGTACCTTGGCCTGGACTCCAGCCCCAAACACAGAGGGCAGTGAGGGGCACCCTCAGGTCTTTGGAAAGTTGTAAAGGCTTGTCTTCTAATGATTTCTCTTACTTTAAATTTTTCATGCAGCCCCCGTTGGCTTTCTCCCAAGGAAGCAGAAAAAGGCAGTGGCCCCTTCTAGGTGACTGATGACACTGATAGCCAGGGATGAGATCAAAGGAGAGAGTCACAGGTGGGGATGCATTTCTAGCCCTGTAGGGAGTCCTCTGGGCAATTGGGAGGCTACACGGGGGAGAGAGAGGACCTGGCGTACCCATCCATGGGTGTCATTGCCTGAGTGTACAGTTGTTAGGTCCTGGGAAACAGCAAGGAAGCCCCAAGGCCCAAGGAGTGAAGTGAAAAAGGACATCTCATAATTCTTGGCCCAGCCTTAAAAGTTGGCATCACCAGGCATTACCCAAGGATTGGCTCACTCTGTGCAGCCCTCTGGTGCTGGGAACTTCCTCTTCACCAATGACTTCCAAATGTCTTGGACCCTGACCTCTCCCTGACCTCCACGTGCCCACAGCTGAATCTTCCTGGAGGCCCCCTGGCCTCTCTAACTTGCCATATCCAGTCCAGTCTGGACTGGCTCCCCAAACTTGTCTGATAACTTGGGTCTCCACCATCACAGCAAATGGCCTTGCTGTCCACCTATCTGTCTGGGTCAGAACCCCAAGTGTCTGAGGCTCCTCACTCACCTCGTACCCCAAACACACACATCCAACAGATCCACTCAAGGCCTTCTCTTAACTCATTTCACTCTCATTTCATGACCGCCCCCTCCTAGCTGTCCATTTCCTGTGCACATCTTGGTTGGTGCCCTTAACGTGGTGCCTTTGAGTCTGGGCCTTGTCCTCCTTGCCCCTACCCAATGTGAGCACCAGATGTGAGCTCTGAGTGAAGGCGGCTGTGAGGTCAGCCACATCTCCAGCCTCCTGGAAGCTGGGCAGTGTGGATGCAGAGTCCACATGCACATGGTTGGGGGCTAACCACCCTCACATCCTCCCAGACCAATCAGGATTTGTCAGTGCCAGCGCCAAGGGACACCCAGAGAACAGGACCAGAACTGCTCTCCTGGCCAGTCTGGCCTTCTTGAGGTGAACCTCTGGAGATCTAGTCAGAGGATATGCAGGACAGCTCCACCTGCAGCTGCAACCACAAAGACCAAATGTAAGTCTGGTGTGGCCTGGAGTGACCAGGATGCCCTCTCAGGGAAGGATGAGCAACTCATGGTGCTGTCCTCACACTGGGATCTCCCAAGGGTGCTGCAGGACCCCATAAGTGTGGAGGCTGGGCTCACTACCTCACTGCATCTGTCCAGAAAGATGCTATCTAGCGCTGGGGCTGTGCAAGCGGTAGCTGTCCCTGAAAATTCCAGTAAAAGTAAGTCCTTTGCCCAGTTTAGACTTCAGAAACCTCCCAAAGGAGTGAAGAGAGGAGAATATAGGTTGAGCACTGTCTCCTCCCTGGGAGGATACTCCCACAAAGGTTCCTGGGATAGACAGTAGTTTCCTCTGTGACACAATAATAATTAAATCAATTTTACAGATGCCGGAGCTGAGGCTCAGGCAGGAGAAAATTTCTTGGGCTACCCAGGGATCAGTGATAGAGAGTCCAAGCCTGAGACACAGAGATGCCTGGATGCCAGGCTCTGCCGGGGAAATTCTGCCTTTGGCCCCTAGGGCTTCCTGAGGATGGTAACAGGCTCCCTAGATTCCCTGACAACACCTGGAGGAGTCTCCCTTTACAGCTGCCCCAAGGGGGACATCCCTCTGTTGGTCTAGCCAGATGACCAGCATTTCCTGGTTTTCTGATCCCTGAGAGAGAAGACATCAGGAGAACAGGAACAGATATGGGTTCTAATCCCTTCTCTACTATCACTGATTGGGTAGGCTGGGTGAGCCAGTGGTCTTCTGGGCCTCAGGTCCCCAGGAAGGACAAGGACCTGCACCACGGGGTGGCAGGCCCAGGGAGGGTGGGATCAGCTAAGATGCTCGTGCAAAGGTCCCACGGGATGCGAGGCACTCTGAGGCCTGTTTCCTTCCTCTTGTAATAACTTCCTCTGTGATAAGGATCCTGGAGAGGCCATAAGCCGCCGTTTCTGTGGGTGGGACACTCAGAGGAAACCTCTTCCAGAGCATTTTCTCCTGACCCTGAGGGAAAGGGGCTAAAGAGGAGTCACACTGCCCATCTTGGTCCCCACCCTCACCCTCCCACAGTCCCTTTGGCGCCCCTGAGTCAGCATACCCGCTTGATGTTATCACTGCCACTTTCCACGCAGTGCAATCTAGGAATGCCTGCCCATGTCATAGCCTCAGCCCTGATGTCATCTTTCCAAGAGAAAGACGTGTGGCTGCCCACAAACCTGACTGCCAAATCCATGGACTTCTGGCCTTTGGGTGCCAACTTCCATGCCTGGAAGCCACCCTGTGGCATGGACCTCTCCTCTCCTGTGGCTCCTGCTCCTCCCATCCTATTCTTCCTGGGCCACTGACCCCTGGCCAGTCTCTCATTCAGCTGTCATGCCCCTGGCCATTAAACACTGATGTTCTGGCCTTCAGCGCTTCTTCCCAAAAAACACTGCATGGCCTTAGTCATCACATGAACACGGATTGCTCCCAGGTCTGTCTTCTGCCCACATAGCCTCTGAACTGTCGAACCTGTGGGCCTTAGATCCTGCAGACCTGCTCCTTCTTTCCCTAAGTCCCTACCTTACACACCAAGACAGTGGTTCTAACTCTTCTTACTTACACTCCACAGTATACTCTGGGGAGGAGGGTGAATAGATTAACCTTGTTCTTCTACCTATGGGGCTACAAAGTCCATAAAGATAGGGCCCTACCTGTTTCCCCCTCATCCTTGTATCCTCTGCTGAAAACCTAGGAAATGCTCAAAAAATACTGAATGAATGAGTCCGTTACATCACCAAGATTATACCTCCTAAATCTCTCTGGAAACTGACTTCTCTTCACCATACCTATTCCTAAAACCTTCTGCCTATCTATGCCCCAGACACTCTCTCCATCCTGCCTTCCCTCTCTCTCTCACAACCTGACTTGCCCACTTGACTCTATTTGCCCTTTCAGCCTGCACAGGGAGGCAGCTGGTCTCTGGTCTCCTAGGGCCCTCAATGTGGGAGAGGTGGTTCCTTGGTGGTTCCTCTGAATTTCCCCCATCCCCCTCCCACCATGGGAGGGTCCACAGCTATCTCTCTTCTCCACAGGACTGAGAGCCTCAGAGCCAGACAAAAGGGCCAGTGGGAGGGTCCCGTTCATCTCCTCCCCAGCACAGGGCTGGGTGCAGATTGGAAAAGTTTGTTGACTAACTGTCTGAGCTGTGACGACTCATTTCCAAAAGGAAAGTGACCTCCCATCTCAGAGAGGCCACACCACCTCTCTGTCTCCCTGGCCACAAGCTTAGCCTCAGCCTGTGATGTCCATTCCTCCCACCCAGAATCCAGGGCACTCACACAGATCTCCACTCTGTGTGGCACACCCATCTAGTGCCTCTGAACCCCTGATGCTCCCTGAGAGCTCCCTGGAAGAGGCTAAGCAGAGGTCTCATGAAAAAGGTAGAGGAAGGGCTGGGGCTTGGATATGCCACACTCTTATCGCTTCCCCCCAACCCCCGCCATCTTGCCTGGCCACCTAGGAATGCTCCACCAGGCTCAGAAGGGTAGGGCTGGCCTCATGGTATGGCCCAGATCCTGGAAGGGACCCCAGAGGGGTCTGGAAGACTAAGGCCAGGCTTCTCCCTACAAGGACAACAACCCTGTTACTATGCAGTGAAACTTGCCAGGGCTTCAGGCTTGGGCCACAGTACTCAGACCACGAGTTTTACCTGCTTCCAAGGGCTGTCCACCTGAGCTTAGCAAATGTCCTCACCATGTCTGACCCCATCAATCTAGGCTAAATCAGCCTCTGGGGCCCAGAAACATCATATCCAGTGTGAGGAGCTTCTCCCATATTAGAGGGGCACCTGATTACACAGACGCCCTTCATGTAAAACAGCCTCCCATCCTGACACACCTGTGAGTACAGACATCAAACACACTGACACACAGACACTCAGAAGCATACATGTGTGGACCCCATACCCCTTTGACCATGAAACTCATGGCATGGGGAAGTAAACACAAACTCATGCTGTCCTCTCCAAACTCCATTGTGAAAATCAAACACTTGTCAGTCCCTCAAGAGCCTGTGGCTTTTCCAGAAGCAGTTCTTGTTCCAGGGGAGGCCCCTGGAACTGGAGGTGGGCTGGGGCAGGGGCCATGTAGGAAGTTAAGCCTGGAAGACCTTGGTTGAGAAGCCATTATCCCCTGTACCTGCTGTGGATACAGCTGTGACCCTGCTGGTGCCTGGTCTCAGCCAGGGTCTGTAGATAGGAGTGCAGTGCCTACCCCAAAGAGGCAGTCTGCCCTGCAGAGGGAAGCGAGACAAGACTCACATAGCTCAGAGGGAAGGTGCTAGAGGCAGGATTTGAACTCAGGACCCTGACCCACCCCAGCTGAGAGCCCCAACCCACCTCTGCTGCTTGGGAGCTGAATATGGCTGTGTAAACCAGGATTGTTGCTGTCAGATGAGATCTCACCATGAAGGAACACTCTGGAATCGCTGGCTGGACATGTACACGGTTGTCATTCCCTCTGTTCACGGGCGCTGTGGGGCAGAGGTCCCCAGCTGGGCACAGCTTTCCAACTGCCCTGGGTCCTCGGTGGGAGCTGAGGTGAGCTGTCGTAGGACTATGCCATTTGGCCGGAATCTGCCTAGGTAGACAGTGGAGCAGGCTTGTGAGAGTCTTCCTCATACTCAAATCTCTCACTGTAGCCAGCACAGTGGGCTCTAGGAGGAGAAGGGAAGGCTGGGATCAGAATAGGCCCCAGGGTGGGCACAGCCAGACCAAAGGCTTCTTAGGATAACAGGCAGGATGGGGAGCCAGGGAGGGAGGAGGGGCCAGAAGCTTGATCCAGTGTCTCCCAGGCCCCGCCCCGACCACTCCAGGCCAGGAAGTCCAAGCTGTGCCCAGAGGCCCCTCATAGGGAGGGGGAAGCCTCGCACCAGACTGTCCGGGAGGGCTGGAGAACGCTCAAGAAGGCCAGCAGGTGGGCTGCCAATTCTTGGAAGGGCTCATTAATGAAAACCCCCAAGCCTGACCACCTGGGGGAAAGGCTCACCGTTCCATGTGTAGCTGATAAGGGCCAGGAGATTCCACAGTTCAGGTAGTTCCCCCGCCTCCCTGGCGTTTTGTGGTCACCATTAATCATTTCCTCTAACTGTGTATATAAGAGCTCTTTTGCCAGTGAGCCCAGTGCTCAGAGAGAAAGGCTAAAGTCCTCTGGAGGATGTGGCTGCAGAACCTGCTTCTCCTGGGCACTGTGGTCTGCAGCATCTCCGCACCCACCCGCCCACCCAGCCCTGTCACCCGGCCTTGGCAGCATGTGGATGCCATCAAGGAGGCCCTGAGCCTTCTGAACGAGAGTAATGACACTGATGCTGTGATGGTGAGTGAGGGAGGGAGCACAGCCCAGGCCTGGGCCACCTCGCTGGCCTGGACTTGCCCTGCCTGTCAGCTTGGTAACACATTTTCCTTTTCTACAGAATGAAACAGTAGAAGTCGTCTCTGAAATGTTTGAGCCCCAGGTAAGATACTTCTGTCTGACACACCTTCCCAAAGGCCTCTGCCTTGGAGGTTGGCTCCATTTTAGACAGACCCTCACAGGGTTGTCTACTTTCTTGCTAGTCAGCCAGCTGCCAGAGGGTTGCTCAGGAAGCCGCTGGCCTTGCCGCTGTGGCAGTCACGTGAGCGCCTTTATTAGCTGCTGTGAACAGACCTAACATTCAAGGGATAGGGGTTGTCAGGGGACAGGTGGGTAGGCAGGGGTTTTGTTATGAACAGGGGCTGTGGGCTCTGGGCACTCACTGTGCCCTGAGACTAAGTCCTGTGGAACCAGGGTGCTGGCTACAGAGGGATACAGAGAGGTTTCAGGAACAAACCTTGCTCACACAGCAGGTCTTGGTGAGGGTCCCCCTTCTGCTTCTTCCTGAATGGTGAAAGGACAGTGGCCTCCTTTCCTGGGAGCTGGGACCCTCTCATGATGCCAGGTCAACAGAATGTGGCTGTGCTAGCTGCGGATGGCCTGAGCTGAGTGGTGAGGAGGAGTCAGACTTGTGCCTGCTGTGGCAGGGGGACAGGGCAGTATGTATGACTGGACCCGGCCTAAGATGAGTCAGAAATCATCCTGTGCCCCTCCCAGGCCTTACTCTTGGGAGATGGGGATGAGAACAGAAAGGAGTGATGGGGAGGTTGTCCTGTGCCCACCAGAGTGCACTCAGCCACCTGCTCACCAAGGAATGGACATTTCCCACAGGAGCCGACATGCCTGCAGACTCGCCTGGGGCTGTACAGGCAGGGCCTGCGGGGCAGCCTCACTTCGCTCAAGAGCCCTTTGACTTTGATGGCCAGCCACTACAAGCAGCACTGCCCCCCGACTGAGGTGAGTGGCCACATCAGGTCCCCAAGCAGGAAGGTCTCATTCTAGGAGGGTGGAGGGATAGTCAGGGAGAGAACTCTGGCTGTGGGTGTTCAGGACCCCAGAGGGTTTCTGTGTCAGCAGGTTTGCAGCGACTAGCCCCTCCAGTGAGGGAGCAGTCCAGCCCATTTTCAACTCCAGGAGTTAAAGCCCTGGAGCTCCAGAGCCTACAGCGCTCCCTAGCGGGAGCTGCTACTAGACCTGTCACTGCTGTCCTTACCGTTAACGAGGTCAGAGGTGAGGCAAATACAAGGAAACTCACACCCTGCCTAACTAAGGCCCAGAGGAAGTTCCGGGGCCCAAGTGTCACCTTCCAAAAGGACTTTCCTCTGGCTCCTCATGGAGTGCCTGGGTTGCCTGGGTTGCCTGGGAGCAAGGACAGAGGCTTACCTGGAATGGGAAAAGGCCCCAAACATTCCTTTCCTGTGGGAGAAGAGTGACCTCTGTGGCTTTGATTCCTGCCCCTTCTGGGCTCCTGGAGACGGCCCGGGCCCAGCTACCCTGCCCTGGCCTAGGACAAAGAGGCGATGGTGGCCCAGTTACCTAGCAGACCAGCCTCTGGCTGGCACTTTACCAGGCCCCTGGTCCCACCGCCATTGGGAGAGCTGTGCACCTGACCCAGTTAGCAGGTAAACGCCAGACAGGCCCTCTGGCCTCTTGAGTTCTAAGAGGCAGCACAAAAGCATGCTGGTGCTTCTTCCACGTTACCCACTCACGCCTGGACTCAAGTTTTCTTTCTTTCTTTCTTTTTTTTTTTTTAAAGGAAACTCCATGTGAAACCGAGATTATTACCTTCAAAAGCTTCAAAGAGAATCTGAAAAATTTTCTTTTTACCATCCCTTTTGACTGCTGGGAGCCAGTCCAGAAGTGAAGCAGGCCAGATCAGCCAGAAGTCAGCTTGGGAGCTTACCTCACAGACTGCTGCCCTCCTACCCACAAAGAGCCAAACAAAACTCAGGATCTTCACCTTGGAGGGACCACAGTGGGGGCCAGGGCTGTAGGGGGCACAGATTGCTCTGGGTCATGTCGACCCCGATACGGCCATGGTAGGGGAATGGGAGCTGTCGTACACTGGCAGGCAACAGTAATATTTATTTATATATTTATGTATTTTAATATTTATTTATTTATTTATTTAAGCTCACACTCCATATTTATTTCAAGATGTTTTACATAATAATAAATTATTAAAAATCTGTTCTTACTTGTGTAGTTTTACAGTTTGTTTTCAACCATAAGCAAATGCTGGAGATGCTCCTCCCCCAACAGGGCAGGGAGAGGAGGAAGCTGGGAGTTGGGGGAGGAGGCAGAGGCCTGCAGCTAGTCGGGGCAGGGCGGTTGGAGGGGCAGTGCTGTCAGAGCACACAGAGGGTGAGTGCAGGCCTGTGTGTAGCGTTCTGCATGTCTGAACATGCTTCCCTGGATGCTCAAGGGTTCCTACCCCAGAGAGACGTTTCCAGGTTCACTTGGAAGTCCAAGTAACCCAGCCAGGGGGAAGCTTGCTCCAGAAAAGGGGCATCGTCCTTCCTGGGCAGGTAGGGGATTCCTGGGGCTTGGCTGGTCATTGTTGAATGGGCCTGTCCTAGCATCAAGCAAAACACCTGTGCCCCTCAGAGGCCTAGACCCTGTGGCTGGGCCTTGCCCCTCACACTCCAGGCTTCAACCACTCCCAGCATGAACAAGCAGATAGAATAGCTGTTCAGGGAAAAAGAAACCAAACCACAGGGGTCAGAGCTCAGCATATTTACCAAACTTTCCCCAAAATGGGTGATCTTAATCTTTGAGAGTCAGAATGTAAGTTCATAATTTGTTAGTATATGGCTCTAGTGTGGCATTTTTTGAGCTGGTTTTTGTTTTCACATGAAATTTCGCATGCAATGTGGCGCTTTCCCCCAAAATTCATGTCCTTCAGGCTGAGAAAACAGCAGCTCTCCTTCTTCCCCTTGCTTTGCCAGTAAGGCCAGAGCTCTTGTTCCTGAACCCATCCTCCTGTGTCCCTCCTGGGGTCTGTGAGGAAGTGAGTATGCCCCTAAGTGTCAAGTGGGCAGTGAGGCCAGGCTTCTCCTTGATGGGTGGGCCAGGGGAAGCTCGCTTGGTACTGCTTTAGCTCCTGCCTGGCTTTTTCCACCCCACTTGCTCTCTCTGCTCTGGCCATCACCTGCAGACAGTGCCAGTCCTGGCCAAAGACCTGCCCCATATATAGGCAGAAAGATCATGAACTGAGATGTGATTATGAATAAAAATTCTTAGACCAAGTCTGAATTTCAGCAAAGACAAAAATCCACTAAGTGTGCTGTAGTCATAGAAAAACACATCTTGCCCAGAGATAAGGTAGGTCCTTTCTGTCTTCCACATAAACCAGTGATAACTGATAAGAGCTTTAGCATTTCCTTAGACTCATATATATAGGTAACTCTCCCCACAGAAATGCTACCAAGCCCAGGGCTCAGATCAGCTTAGAGCTACCCTCAAGCCGTATCATGTACCTGTACGTGCTCCTGGCTTGTGTGCTCTGGGGCTTGGAAAGCCATTCCGCCCGAATGAAGATGGCCAGCACATCTCTCCAGGACAATCACACGGCAGTCTGCGCTGAGATTCAGAAAGAACTTACGGCTGACAACATTATATACAATGTAAGTCTGGGTCTTCATCAAACATCACTTTACTCTCAGGGACCTCTGACAAAAGCTGTGCTTCTGACGAACTTTTCCTGCTTCCAGGGTTCCTTCAAAAGGCCCCAGAACACCAGTGAGGTAAGGAGCAATCACCCCATGGTCACATCTGACCGCATTTGAAAGGTATCACTCCAGTTGGCACCAGGGCAAAGAACAAAAGATGCTGGGTCAAGAAATTTGGGGAGAGAGCTGAGAGTTTGAAGATAGAGTCTCCAGCTCAGCCAGCAGATGCACCAGCGGCTAGATCCTCGGATTTTCTGCTTTCTCTTATCATCGTCCCAGAGCAGCCCTGTGCCTGAGGAGAGACCAGATACCCATTGCAAAGCTTGCAGGGCCAACAGGTCTCCTGTGGGAGGGTAGGGCCTGAATTTGGGTCTAGGGCTCCATTTGGCCAGGGTAACCAGGGATGGATGAATTTGGGGTCAGCCAGTACCACCACCAACTCAATGCCCCCGACTCTGTTTCAGGAGCTCTGCTATGGGGAGTTTATTAAGGACTTCATCTCCACCCTGAAGGAAATCTTTCGGAAATATAAAGAGGACTATCACATAGAAAAGGTTTATAAGGACATGGATGAACTCACCAAAATCTGCCCAAAGTTGCAAGTAAGTTTCTGTTTGCTCTTAGGGGAAGCTGAGACATCATTCCTCTTGCAATCACAGCCAGAGGCCCAGTGGGACAAAGGGCTTTTTATGGCCCACACGTGCCACATGTGAGACTTTAGGTACTATTTCCTGATCCAGAAGAAGTCCACTCACTGACAGGGGCTGGGGCTTAGGAGAGTGGGGATTCAGGAGTTGTTCTAGAGATTTCTGTCATGTCCTCTGCAAAGCCCTTGTGCACAGGGGTCAGTATGGAACAGGTCAGGGCAGAGCTTGTTGTGGATTTAGCCTGGGGAGAGAGAATGGCCACTCAGTGCCAACCCCGGCTGGATGGCCAGTCTAAGCTGCCTCTGGTTTGCCCTGCCCTTGGGGCCCCTTCTGGGGTAATGAGCTCCACTGGGAGCCCATGATGGGGGTATGGGCAATGGCTTAGGGGGACATGTTGTGGGGAAATGACTGAGGTGGCCCTCTCTCTTTACCCACCTCGATCTTCGTCTCCTATGTCCTCCCACCCTGTTTATCCTCCTGTCCTTGCCCTAGGCAGCTGTGGGACATGCCTACACCATGCTGACTCTCTCCCCAAAGCTATGGATGGTCCTCGGACCCAGGGCTCCACACTCACCAGAGCTCCCAGTGCCCTCCTAAGACAGATAGGGAGGGCCTGCCCAAGTCACCTCCTGGGGGATGGAGGGTTTACAGGACCCTAGTAGCTGGGAGAACAGAGTTGTTGTTGTTGTTTCTGCTAAAAACATAAATATGTATTTCTTATTTAGCCAACAGAATCACACAAGAAGTGTACTACTGAGACAAGTAATTTCTCAAAGTTCAAGGAAGCCTTACGGAGGGTTGTCATATCTATAGAAGGATGGAAATCTTGTAAAATGATCAAGGACATCCTCTGAGACCTCATCTCACATGCTGGTGCCCCAGTAGTTAGAACTGTAGGAAATGGGATTGGAAGAATCTTGGGAACAATTTACAGCCAGAGTGTGAGAGTTTGCTGGCCCTGGGCCAGAAGACAAGGCTTAGGGTGGGTAATGGGGGCAGGGGGTGTTCTTGAGGAAATATTCCTGTAACTGATTCATCAGCATCTGCTGCTTCAATAAAGCTGGAGTATGGAAATGCTGGTAAGACTTGTGACAGAGTCTCGTCCGCCTGGGGCCTTGACAGGCTGGAAGGGGCAGGGGGCTGGGGTTGATGGCTCAATAATCCAGGGTTCCTGACCTGGAGGGTCAGGGGTCTCTCAGGAGGAGAAGCTCAGCAGGGCAGGTGGGAATCCCACCTCATCTGCCCCTCTGCTGTACCTCCTAGTGCCAGTGGACAAACAGTGGGGGTTCCATCAATGTCAGTGCAGCTTGTTACTTCTGCCCCTCTTCTCCCTGTGTCCTTCAGCACTCAAATCAGATCCTTTCCCAGACTCCTCTGCCCAGCCTCACTCAGTACGCATCCACTTCCGACCCAAGGGCCTAAGGCCCTCCTTCCTTAGGGCTCTACTACAGTTCCTGGGGAGTCCTAAGTCTAATTCATCCCCACCACTACCAACCGAGGACCCAATGTGGCCACAGAAGGGTCAGCCCTGGTAAATGGCTCAGGGCAATGGGGGATTTCAGGCTACTCACCGAGGCCTGGGCATCACAGAGGAACTGGACCAGGTGGCTGCCCACAGGGCCCAGGGACATCGCCAACTCCCTAGCTTCTTCTAAACTAGCAAAGAGCTATCTGACTTCAAATTAAAGCCCCTCTCCTGACCTGCAAAGCCCCTCTCAACACCCTCCAGTGTCTCCTTGGCATAAGAGCTGCCTCCCTGACTATTAACATCCTCACACCCTCAGAGCACAGGGCCCTGCTTGTGGGGAATCTGCCAGTTCCTTAGGTCCTGAAATGCTGCTAGACTAGGCTACCAACTCTGACTCCCTGGTCTCAATGCTAACCCAAATTCTGATCATTTGAACAGTTTATTAGAGGTGACTGGGGTTATCTCACAATCCCAACAGCCTCCTACAATCCAAACCTCTCAGACCACGAGCTTCTTCCCCAAACCAGGAAAGATAAATAACTGGTTTTTTTTGGGGGGGGGGCGGTAATTGGGTTTATTAATTAATTAATTAATTAAGGAGGTACTGGGGACTGAACCCAGGACCTTGTGCATGCTAGGAATGGACTCTACCACTAGAGCTATACCCTCCCCCAATAACTTGTTATGAAATACAATTAGGTATCAATTTGCAACCACAACTTGGCGCAGGCCAGGCTTGCCCACAGTCTGCAACGTCTACCCATGGACAGACCTTGCTCAGCTGTAAAGCTTTGGATTGTGTCCACAGTCAGCACACAGGTCCACTACAGCCCTGCCCACCCCCATTCCTTGCCCTAGGATTTCCAGGTCACACCCTGCTCCTTTCCACCTTGAGGGCCACTTCAGCCTGAAGGTCAGTCAGTGTGACTGAATGAAGTTGCCAAATTATCTCAGGATATGGAGGGTGGCCCTGTGATTTGGGCTCAGCTGATGTGGGGCCAGGGACCAAAGGTGGTTTCAGCCCAGAGAAATCCCAAAATCTAGTCCCCAGAGGCTCTGAGCTCCTGTCCCTTGAGCAAACCACACAGGTGCTTAGGGTTCTCAAGGCCACTCCTCTGTGACTGACAGTAGGGTCTGTGGGGTACACGGCAACATGGGGTTGCTGAGACAGGCAGGCCAGAAGACCTGACACTTCATTGCTTCAGCCTCCTCTTAGCCTGAGGCACCTCACAGTAGAGGGCTGGGGGCTTGCATTTACATTCTTGTCATCTCATTGCCATGTTCAGGACAGCAGGGTATGCACGAGTTTGGCTTGCCACTAGCTTGCTGTGTGACCTTGGAAAGGTACCTCAGTCTCTCAACCAAAGTCCACAAAGGCAGTCTGGAATCTAGACCCAAAGGCCAGACTGCAGCATAGGTTCAGGGTCTTTATCAAGCTAGAGGACCTCAGAGCATCTAGCTCAACTCTAGGGAAACTGAGGTTGACAAGACAGGCTCAGGTGCCTCTCCTGGGAAATAAGAAAGTTAGGAAGAATACAGGAGGGAAGGCAGCCACATGGCCCAGAGTAACTGCCCTTATCCTCCTGACAACCTTAAGCCCTGGCCAAGGCCACCAGAGAGTCACCCATGAAGAGACCTTGCAGTGAGGGCCATTTGGATTTTCCATGTGCCCTAGTTTTCTCTCTAATTATGCTCAGATCTGGACAGCAGTACTGAGGAGCCTGCTGAGGGCTGGATTCAGGTAGGAGAGTCATGTGGGTACTGCTCTGGACACCTAGGCAGGCCTAAGCCCACAGTTCCCTGGACACGTACTGGAACTTCTGCCTCAAAGCCTAAGGAAAGGCAGTACATTGGAAGGCCAGAGCTCTGGGCTGGACTCCTGGGCACAGGAGGCATGGCCCTGAACCCCAGTTGGCTGAGACTGGCCCTGAGCACCTCCTCCCCCTAGGAGGCCAGAAAACAGGTCTAAATTACATTCTTCCATGGGAGATAACCATGGGCAGGCCCACTTTGGCACTGAGGAAACACTCTTAGATTTGCTAGGCCCACCTCTAGACCAGGAGGGAGAGCAGGGCTGGGTGGTCTGAGAAGACAGGCTCATCCATACATCAAGACCTCCTAGGACACCTCAACAGTTCCCTCTCTTCACAGGGGCCTCCCCAGTGACCACCTCACCCTCTATCACCTTCTGCCTCCTAGGGGGCCTCAAGCCCCTTCAGAAATCAGGAGTATTAAGTTTAGAATCAGGAACCTAAGACATGCACTAGAGTAGCAGTGCAGCCCTCTCTCATACGCTAGTCCTTGAGAACTGGAACAGCTCCATTGGCAGCCACATAGCCATCTCTATTAAGTGCATAGTGTAGCCACATCCTCTGACTTAGCATTCACGTTCAGGGAGATCACATGAAAGACAGGAGGAAAACTTCACCTCAGAAATGGCCAATCTGTCAATCCATGAAATGAAACGATGGACATGAAGTTATTAACATGGCAACACAGCAAGGCACTTGTGAAAGGTCCAGAATGGGATTGATGCTGAGAGGACCCCTGTGGGCCAAGAACTGGAAGGAAATTGGCATGATGATTTAGGTAGTGGGATGGCAGGTGAGTCTTCTTCTTGTTTTTTCTACCCTGTGATGGCTACAAATGTGGACGTGGCTGAATCTGAGGAGAGACGTTGAGTGCTAAGGTCAGTGGGCATCACGTGGTTCCCTTGTGTACAGAAAGTTTGCATCCTCAGTGTCCCCAGCTAAACGGGATCCTCAGTAATGGCTTTCACTGCACTGACTGATGCTGAAAATTGGTTGTTCAGCCAAGATGCTGGTGATTAGCTTACAATGGGGACTACATTCCTCAAAACCCAGAGCACCGGTACCCTCTTTCTGAGATAGCATGGATAGCAAAAGAGGCCTGTCTGCTCTTCCTTGGCAGGCAGGGAAGCTCTCACTCTGGGCCTGGAGATTGCAAGGTACTGTCCAGGCACCCTTCATTAACCTCACAACTGCTCTTTGTGTAGAGTCACAGATTGCGGTTATACGTCTGGCCTGATGCACAGCCCCAAGTAGGAAGGAGTCCTTATGCCTCTTGCTTTCTGGGTGCCTGCACATGTCTGTACTTGAGGATTCAGGGTCTGTATACTTGAAAGCGGAGAGCAGGGGCTTCACGAAATAGGCACGTACTGTGCCAATCTGGGCTTCTAAGCAAGCTGCTATTTGTGCTGAATGCACAAGGCTCGTTGTTCTGGATCTGGAAGCTTCTGCCCTGGGCCCTCCCACGTTGTTACATGGGCTTCACGAAAAAGAAATCTGGTATGTAAGTCTCTTGGGCCTCAATTTTCTCATCTGTGAAGTGGGGTTGTGGCAGAGTCAGAGAGGCCCCAATTCCAGATCAGTCTGACACAAGGAGGCCCAGACAGATGCAGAGCCCTGCTGCCCAAGGCCTAGGTTAGAGCTCTGTTGAGAGCACCCTGATACTGGCCCTGCTCCTCTGAGGAGAAGGGAGGCCAGAATGCTCATGGCATCTGCAGAGCAGGTCAGAGCAAGGCCAACCACCAAGACAGGAGCTGAGCATGAAGAAGGGCCATCTCATCTACTATCAGCTGGCAGCTGTCTCAAGGCCCAGAGAGGCTGTAAACTTCCTCAGGACCACACAGGAGGTGAAAGATAGAATCCTCAGACATGGTGCCACAGAAGCCCCCTTTCTGGGCCCTCAGATGGGCTGTCAGGCACAGACCTCACCCTCAGAAAAGACTGACCAATTTCCCTCCTGTGAGGAGACCCTGAGCTATGGCTGCCAGGAAAGATGCAGCTTCACAAGTTATTTTTCACTGTGGTTTGAGATAACAACAGCGAAACAGTTTCATGTTGCTGCTACTGATGTTATCTCTGGCCCAGACCTACTCTTTCAACCTGAGAAATGATTAATCAAAAACTTTTCTCCCTTTTCTTTTTCTCAACTTCAAGGGAAGATGAGCACAAACTCCCTAGGTTCTGCCCTCAAACGCACCTCGTGGTCCTCACCCAAGGCAAAGGCCGGCACTTCCTTCAAGATCCTGTGGTTCTTCTGAAGGCAGGGAAAAAACCTTTAAAAATTATTTTACTTTTCTTTTTTACTGAGTTATTGTACAATAAAGTACACAAATCTTAAGTATACAGTTCAGTGAATTCCTATATTTATATTGATGTAACCAGTACCCAGAGCAAGATGTGAAACATTTTCCAGCACCACCAAAGGCTTCCTGTGCTCTCTCCCTCCTAGTCAGTATCCACCCTGCTAAGTATAGGCACCTTTCCAACTGCTATCACCATAAAGCCATTTTGCCCGTTTTTTGAACTTCATCTAAGTGGAATCACAGACTGTGCTCTCTTTTATGTTTGACTTCTTTTGTGCAACATTGTATTTGTGCAGTTCTTTCTGGTTGGTGCATGCAGTTGTAGTCTGCTCCTTTTTGTTTCTGGGTAGTATTCCACTGGGTCTCACAATGTATTTTTTCCCATTCTACTGCTGATAGGTATTTCAGCTGTTTCTGCTTTTTGGCTAATATTAATAAAGCTACTATGAACATTCTTGTATTTATATTTTGGTGAGTATATGTATGCGTTTCTGTCGGAAAGGCTGGAATGGTGTGGAATTATTGGGTCATAGGATATACATATTTTACTTTTAGTAGGTACTGCCAAACTTTTTTCCAAAGAAGTCTTTTATAAACAACATTGCTGTTGGTTTTCTTACCTTTTGTAGACACTGCTTGTCCATCAGACACTGAATCTCTCCTCTCCCTTCACATGATCTGAAGCTGCTTCCCAAATGTTCTCGTCATTATTGGAAATTCTTCTCTACATTGTTCAGTCTTGCCCAACTGTCAGCATTCTGAAAAGCCAATTGTTGGGAAACAAAACCCAAATCCGACTAAGCTTGGCCCGAGGTCAGACCTTGCTCTCAAGGCCCTGGGGACCGTCCTTGGGGAGTTTGGCTTGGCAGGCTGCAGTGAAGCACGGGCATTAAGAAGAGCAGAAATTAGTTTATTGCTTTCCAGTTCTCCATGCTGCCATGGCTGTGGAGGAGCTGCCTCCACTTCCAACATCTCCCTCTTGGAGGAGTTAGCTCAAGAGGAGCCCAGTCTGACATGGATGTGGATGTTGTCTTGCCAATGCACTGGGAAGTGCAGTCATCATCCACAGTGTTTGGCCCCAGAGTCTCTGGAAGGCTTTGAGGAAGCTGCGCTGTGCCACTGTTCTAGCAGAAAGACCAGGCCAGGGGGCTTAGCCTGGGATCCTCTTGCTGTCTCAGTCCCCCAGTCAGTTTCTTACTGGTGCTTTCACCTCCCTAGCCCCTTTCATATCTTCTCACTTCTCTCCATCCCACAGCCTTGCCCTGGCCCACCCCATCTCTCTCATGCAGACGACCTCCTCAATTGTCCCCTGGGCACTGTCTCTAGACAGACCCCTCCTGCTTCTCTCCCATGGCAGCCAAATGGATTCATGCACCTATTAATTCACTCAATAAATATTTACTGAGTGCCTACGAAATATCAGGAACTATGCCAGGCTCTGCAGGGAACCTAACACTTGAGGTGCTTACATTGGAGGGCATGTGTCTGACTGTGTCCCTTATGGGCTCCCTGCTGGCTCAGTGTGAGCTCTAAGCCCTTTGGTCTAGTCTAAGACCCTGCTCTGTCATTCTGGCCTCACAGCCCTTGGAGATCCCTCCAACCTCACTGCTCACAGCCCTCTGTCTCCCTCACAGCAGCCCTGGGCCCCAGGAACAAGAACAAACCATAGCTCTCATCCCATCCCCAGGCCCCTGTGCCTGGAATGCATCCCAGTCAAATGACTGGCATTTTTCTCCCAGTGGGATAGATCAGTGTCCAGTGGGAGGTGGACATATCCTCTACTGGGGCATCCTGCTCCTCAGCATTTATTCAGGGATTTGCCTGGCCACCTCCTGGGTCTAAGGGGTGCCCTATCATCTGCTGGGGACCTGTGGGGTTTCTGCCTTGAACTATAGCTCCTTTCCCCAGGTCTGGAGAGGACTCCTCACTGTACAGGTACTAGCTGTGGCTGTGTTCCAGGGTCTGATGAAAGTGAGCCTATTCTCACCTGTGATTAAAAGAAATGCACAAAGGTTTTACAGAAGTCAGGATGGAAAGGTAGCATAAATTTCCCAAAGTTTAGAAAATGCTATGTGGGACAAAGAGCAGCACCAGGCTATAAGGTGCCCAATACAACCAGGGATACTGTTGTCACTATCCTTATCAACAACAGTGTCTGAGAGGCCAGCCAAGAGGATGACCTTGGGCTACTAGGAACCAGGGAAGCTTGGAACCCAACATCAGCACAGCTCCCTTCTCCCTCTCCCACTTAACGGATTTAGAAATTATCTCAAAGGAAGCAGAAGGGAGGGAAAACCAGCTCTCTGGCAATGTGTCATACTTCCTTCTGCCCAGAGCCTGGGGCAGCCCCAAGTTGTCCTAGTGGAGGCCTTGGCTCCTGCCCAGGCCTCTTGCGCCAGCAGGGCTGGATAAGGGTGGGGTCATTTCGTGTGCAGGCCAGGGAAGCAGCAAGTTACTTGAGCCACAGCTTCAAGTCAGAAACTATATGATAACTCATAGTCTCCCCCATCCCCCCACACCCAGCAAAGTCACCCTGACTGACCCCCACAATCCTTGAGCCCCTTCTCCTACAGGGATCTCTCTAGGGCAGTCATTATGGACTCTCAACTGAAACAGGGCCAGGGCCAGGGATAGGGCTGTACCCAGCCCAGATTCACATGAAGGCTGTGACTCAGACAGATCCTAACACCTCCTCTCACAGGTCCAATCCCTAGAAATGCACACCAACCAGTTTTGGAACCAAGGCAGAAATTAGAGGAAACTGCAGGAGCCTCAGGCCACGCCCTGGGTCACAGTCACAGACACACATGACAACACGAGCATCTATGAAGCTCAGGAACAGAGAGGTGTAGCCTTGGGCTCTACAACCAAACAAAAACAGCAGGCATGGCCATGGGCCTGGATTCCCTAGTTATCATGAAACCCTGTGGAAGGAAGGAACATCTTTCCTTAGAGTCAGCCAGTCCAAAAGTCCAGGAATCACAGGCAGATGGACAGGCCCATGACAGTGACAAACAGATTAGATAGCCTAAGGCTCCTGAAAGTAACAGATGGATAGACACTGACAGAGTCCCTGGCACTGACAGGTTCAGCCAAAGCTTGGAAGGGATGGATGGAAAGACTGGCTGGGGACATTGGCAGTGACAGACTGACAGACAGAGGCAGATGAACAGACAGACTTACGAGTCCCTCGCAGGGACACACAAAGACACAGCTGCTATTGTGGTCAGGATGAGAAGTGGCAGTTCTATTCTGAGCTCAGTCCCAGAGGCTCTTGGAGTTTTTCCTTCTTAGCATTGCAATCAGAGATTCTGAGGGACTCTTTCCATGGCCACAACTCCCCCTGCCCCATGATCCTCAGGAAGGGAGAAAGCTGTGGCCCTCACTATCCCTGAAGCCAGACTCAAGAATCAATTCATACCCCTGTCACCATCTCCCCTTCCCAGCTTTGTGGGGCATCAAACGATTTCCTCATATCCCTCCTGGGAATGCCAACTCATAGCATAGTGGAACTTCTTGTCCTGGGAAAGGTCTTCTTATGGACCACTGTGAGGGCAGACTCTATGGGCACAGTGGACAGTATTAGGTAGAGGCTGAAGTCCACTGCTCCCATGGTTATCAGAGGACGCTTAGCTCCAACTGACCAACTTCTCTCTTCACCTCCATGACCTCTAGGGCCCAGAGACCTAAGGGGCTAAAAGGTCTTGGTCAAGGGGAGAGACTCCAGGCCAGGCAAGGATAGGGTGATTAGCCGCTTTCATTGGTAGAGACTGAGGCTGACTTGGACACATTCAGCTCTGCATCTGTAGTGTCCAATAACCCCTGAAAAGAAGTAAGACTTTCCAACCTTGAAGGGACCTTTGTGCTGAAACCATGACCAGGCTGCCTGCCTCAGGCTGGGTCACTGGGATGGAGACTCTGAGACAGAGATTAGCATGTAGGATTGCTTATGGAAGGGAAAGAAAGGGAAGGGAAGGGATAGGAGGGAAACGGAAGGAAAAGGAAGGTAAAAAAAAAGGGATCAGGATTAAACAGAGAGAGAAGATGGATTAAATGCAATCACAGCAAAAGTTTCAGCTGACTCAAAGGAGAGGTCCAGGGCTGAGATGGCCCCTCAGACTCTCCCTAATTTTGGGTGAAGATGAGGCTAAGCCTTATTCCTTGATGCTGATCACTCATTAGACATAGGCTGTCCCTAGAAGGAGGTATGACTTTAGGTGTGGCAATGTTCTTCAGGCAAAGAAATTCTCAAAGAGAGGGGATGCCTTCTGAGAGCTGTCTTCCAGCAGTGCTGCTGCTGGGGAAAAAAGCTCTTGACTCCTAAAGGGTGTTCTGGGCAGCACATCATCATGTCCACCACAGTATACACCCCTTGAGCTGTCTGAATCCACTTCTTCCTATAACTACTTTCCATAGTCTTTGGGAGCAGCTTCTCCAGGATTCCAGTGCTGTGCTGTTACATGTTTAACACTGACTCTTATTTCAAAATTTGTAGATATTGACAGGCATATGTAAAACAGATAAACAAGATTATACTGTATAGCACAGGGAAATATATACAAGATCTTGTGGTAGCTCACAGTGAAAAAAATGTGACAATGAATATATGTATGTTCATGTATAACTGAAAAGTTGTGCTCTACACTGGAATTTGACACAACATTGTAAAATGACTGTAACTCAATAAAAAAAAAGTTAAAAAAAAAAAAGAAAAAAAAAACCTGACTTCACACACACACAAGCCAAACCTTGATTTGTAAAATTTGTAAATTGTCATGGTATAAATACTCCCACTAGGGCTGATTTGAAGTTTATAATGGTTTAAAAACTGGCTGGCAAAAATTTAGCAATGGGCTCGCTCCAGCCAGGCTGAGTCAGCTCCAGCAAATCAGTGATTCTGGTGTACTTCTCTTCTTGGAGGAAACTTGAAAGAGGAAGCTTAGTGAGATGAACTACAGCCCCTGCTGTTGTAGCTGATTTCAGGGCCACAGTTAGCACTCATCTCCTCTTCTATCTATTCCAGATTCCCCCTCACCCTCTATTAGCAATGAGTAGATATGTGGCTTCCCTGATGGTATAATCCCTGAGGGGTCTGATTGCCTGATCTGATTCCATTTTAGCTTGGAGTTGCTTCACTTGTCCCTTTACTATCAAAACTGGGGGAAGGAGTACCAGAGGGGCACTCAAATGCATCCCACCGTGTAGCACTGTAGAGCAGTACCCTTTCCTCCTCTTTTTTTAAAATTTTATTTAATTATTATTTTTTTCTTTTTTTTTACCTTTCCTCCTGATGATCAGGCTCAGATACCTTGCCAAGATGGTGCTACTCTTCCTTTCTTCTGGTTCCTGGATACAAAGAGGTCAAACTGCTCTGGTAGCAACCTTGGCTTATGGTATAGACTCTTGCTGTAGTCCCTGGTGGAAGCGTTCCTACCTGGGGAACCAGGATCTCTAAGGCCATAGAGTATAGAGATGAAGGGATGGGAAGCACACATTTTCCAAATGGGTCACAGGGAGATGGTAAAAAGGACCATTTGTATTTCTGTCTCTTGATTCTCAGACCTTTGTATTATACTTATCAGGATATGGCTCCACGTGAGGGTCTTTGACATAGTGAGAACTGTGTCATGGAGGATAGCTCATTATCCTTATAAGTACCTCTCTCAAGCTGGTGTTTCAATCACGCCTCCAACAGGCTGTTGCACAACATTCTATCAGTTTGGCAGCTCCTAGATAGTGTAGTTTATGATAAGACCAGTGGACCCTATGGTCATGGACCTACTCCTTCTTTGCCATAAAGTGGATCCCTTGGTTTGACATGATATTATATGAGACCCCATGCTGGTGGATCAAAAACTGTGAAAGCCCTTGGAGAGTGGTTTGGCTGAGGCCCTGAAGACAGGAAAGGCAAACCTGTACCTGGAATGTGTTTTTATTTTTGTCAAAATGAATTACTGGCCCTTCCAGGGTCTAAGAGGCCCATTGTGGTCAACTAGCAACCAAGTGGCCTATTGATCTCCTTGACTCACAATATTGCATCTGGAGCTCAGGGCTGGTCTCTGTTGCCAGCAAGCTAGACATCTGACAGTGACAATAGCTAGATCAACTGTGGTAAGAGCTCATGGTATTAGGTTTATGCATAGCCTGCATCCCTGTCCCCATGGGTACTCCATTCATGTACCCATTGAGGCAGCACTGAGGTACAATGACAGAAGCTGGATGATATCAAATGCAAGAGTCACTATGTCTACCCAATTACAGTGCCTCTTCCATTGTGGTAGGCTTCCTGGCATTAACACTCAATATGAAGCTTTTCATATTTCACACCACTAATGTTTGTCAATCACTTGCCTCTGTAACAGACTTCCTTGTCCCCGGTCTTCTAGTCTTTCTCCTTCTAGGTCCCCAACCAGCCAGACAAGCCATTTGCCACTGCCCTTGAATCTATATATATTTTAACTTCAGCCTACCTCTCTATACAAAGTCAACGATCAGGCATACCGCCTGAAGCTTTAGCAGACTGGATTCTTCCTCACTATTGTCTTTAAAGGTCATTCCTGAGTGGAGCTGTAGTAGAGTAACTAACCATTTTTGGCTTGACCCACATACTGATCTGGTCAACTTATAAACCAAATTAAACTTTTACCTCTTCCATCAGCTGGTCCTACATCACCCATGTATCCATAGATGTGAGCTAGGGGAAAGGCTCTGGTGCCATGGAGGTAGATGAAATGGAGTTCTGGGTTACCTATTTCTGCAGCTTACACGTGCCCTGAAATCTTGCTCATACTTAATTCCAGAATTACAATGTCCATCTAATGATGGGTTACTGCTAGGCCTGCTTGACCTTCTCAGTGAGGCCCTCCAGCTCCACTAGGGTTCAGTAGCATAACAGGAACTCTTTACCAAAAGGTGTAAAATTCCCCAATGCAAATGATATGGCTTTGCTCCAGAACCTTAGGGACACAATGTATTTTCCCACTACTGATACCTTTAAAAACCACAGGATCTGAAGATTCGTAAGGTCCAAATGGCAGGGTTACCTGTATTACAGCTTGAAAATGTTGCAGAGTCCTTGCCTGCCTGGGGCCCCACACAAAGGTGGCAGGCTTTTGTGTTATTGCCAGGTTTACAGGTCAGAGTAGTATTCCCAAGCGTGCAACAGGTTGCATCCATAACCCCAAGAGGCCTACCAAACATGGTGCCTCCCTCTTCATGGTGAGAAGTACAACACGTAATAATTCATCCTATACTTCAGAGGAAATTTCCTGACGTGCTCTAGACCACTGGCTCCTTAAAAACTTCATTGATGTGGCAGGCTCTGAATCTTCATAGGGCTTATTTTCTGGAGTACTTGTATCTTGTCATAGCCATCAATGTGTTAGTCACTTCTAGATCATCTTGTCTGATCAGTATAACATTACTGAGAAGACCAGAGTTATGTTCTATAGGGCGCCCCAAATGATCCAGACCTCTTAGGACTACAGCATGACCGAAGGAAGGAGCAATAACGCATCCCTAGAAATCTGTACTGTTGTTTGTTCCAAGTGAATGCAAACCATTTCTGACGGGGTGGAAAAGAATGGAGTCACCAGATTAGTGGCCACACACTGTATGCCTGAGGCCGTGTTAATCTACTGTAGCAAAGATACCACATCTGGCTGGCACAGTGGTTCCAACTGCAGCTACTATTTGTTGAATAGGTAGTAGCCCAACGCCATCTTCTAGGATCTAGATCTATCTGGGTTTTACTAGTAAATTAAAGAACATATAACAGACTTCCTTTAGGTTTTTAATGGTGGCACCAATTTCTGCCATCATCTCTGCAATGTGATGTTTTTAATTTACAATTTTGGCTGGAAAGGGGAGACGTTTTTATGGCTTCCATTTGGCTCTCCTCACTATGACAGCCCATATCACAAAGGCCAATGATCCAATATAGAGGATTATGCTAATCATGAAATATGTTTATCTGCTTATATCACCTGATGGGTCTGGGGACCTAGAGGGCCTGCTCTGAGCAGGATTCAGGCCAAGAATCTACTTATTATCTGAACTACATGTGCCCCCAACTCTGACAAGAGGGTCTTGGTGACACTTCAGATCTCCAGAGAATAGTTTCAACTCAAATCTTGTGTTCAATAACCCTTTAAATGCTTGTGTATTCTCCTTTTCCCAGTATCCACAGTTACCCAAATAATTGGCCACAGGTTCCCATGGGGAAGTGCTGGAGAAATCATTATCGGGCACACTTGTTGTGGTATTGTGGGATCCCTCTATCTGGAGATATGGCTTCTTCTTCAATCAATGCACTGATTCTGGTAACAACCAATCTGGAAACTTGGCAAGGGACTTGTGAATGGGATGAGTAGGCTCATCATCCTTGACTGATTTCTCCTGATTGTACAAAATAAGCAACATTGCTCTCAGTGAGCTCAGTTCTGTGACAACATCTTCTACTGTCAGTCCTGACCACAGAGGACGGCCACCAGTGTACCTCTTAGTGATGCTGGTATCCTTATTTCCAGCACATTTCTTATTGTTTTGGTATCTTTTGGATTCTTGAGGGGTTTTTCCAACCTTACTTAGTATATCCACTTGTGCATACCCACTTCTTCCACAGTCTGCCACAGCAATTCTGGTGTATCTATCTCATTTATTTTTCCTTGCTTCTAGGAACCATTCTAATGGTTTATTTGTATCATTTCCTGGGGTTCTTGCCAGTTTTAAATACTGCATCCTTGGATAGTGATTTCATAAACTCTTTTATCCAAATTTCTGTACCACCCTCTTTCCTGATCCAGAATCCAGTTTCGTATATATTCTTCCAACTGCTGCTTGTACTTACTGGCTAGCTCTTGCATTTTGTATAGTGTAGATCCTTTTCTCCCCTAACAGACCCATTTCTGGTGAGGTTATATTGTGACTTAACCCTAGTTATTGGCCAAGTGGCCAAGAGTGGGAGTAGGAGCAGGTCCTGGAAGGATGAGAGAACATGTCTTCCAGGACAGAGGCCACGCAGTTCTAACAAAGGTTCCAGCTGAACCCAGGGGCTCTCCTGGGATGGTTATTCAGCATTTTCTCACACCTTCATGCCCTCATCTTTATCAGTCACTAGATGTGAGCTCCGCCTGGAAGCAGATGTGACCTTATGCAAGGCAATTTTCTTTAGCAGAGGCAAGCCCCAAAGAGGACTGACCGCCAAGGCTGTCTTCTGGTAGCTCTCCCAGCAGCCAGTGGAATAAAGCCTTCATTCATAAATGAGTGTCCGGGTTGCATATCACAGCATGAACCACACCACTTTTGAAATGTCACGCACAAACCCAGCTCCTGGGCAAGCAGGTCAGAAGCCTGATGCTTAGAAATCCCCCATTAAGATTCTATTGTTTAGCTTAAACCTCTTTCTATTGGGACATAAAATCCCAGGAAAGGGCCTCACTCCGCGGATCTCAGGTACCCAACTCCTTAGGAGAAACTGCTTCAGGGTCCCCCTCCCTCCCTAATACTGAGTACTCACTGTGCCTCAGCCAGTAGGTACCAGGGATACCTATCAGGAAATGGATATCCATTTCCTGGGTCAGAGGGTCAGGGAGTTAGGTACAATTCCTTGGGTAGATAGTTGCAGGACAGTCTTTGAAGGGAGGAGGAGGATGAGTCATCTGCCAGGTGGCAAAGGGGTAGGGAGAACATGATGGGATGCCTAAAAGAGAGTCTTGCATTCATGGCAGGAGTCCTGGTGAGAAACATGGCAGGAATGAGCTGATACAAAGGTGGAAGCCAAATAGGAGAATTCTGGGCCCAGCAGCTCACAGTTAGGGTGGCTCCAAAGTGGTGGAATTTCCCCTCCAAAGAAGGGCATGCAGAAACATGTCTGGGGAATATCGTAAGTCTGAGGTGCTATTTATGGGGTAGTATGTTAAGATAGGGACCCTAATTGGAGGATATAGGCCCTGACTTGGCCATTAGATCAAAGTTTGAGACACCTGTGCAGCCAAGCAGAGAAAGGATCAAGCCCTAAGTAACTTGCAAACCTAGAAGATGGGCAGAAGAGGAAGCAACTGCACTAGTGTCTGGTAAGAACTGGTCACAGAGGAGGGAAGAAGCCAGGAGTGGTGCCATCACAGGGAAGACCAAGAGGTCAGGAAACTCCCCTGATCCTGGAGAAAGCATGTCAGTGCAGGGTGAGGTAATATCTGTTTGCAGGGGCCTTGGGACAGGTGAGGTGAGAGAGTGATGGGGAATGAGGAGGTGATGTGAGTGGAAGAAGCCTGGATAGTTCAGGCACTGGGGGATGGGATCTTTGGACAGGCTGGATGTGAGTAGGATTCAGGTGAGAGCAGTCTTCTGCCTGTAGGTCACCCCAGTTTCCTTTCCCAAGCTTTCCTCAGAGCCTTGATGGAGCAGGATGGACAGGAACTGTACTCAGGTCCAGGTGCCAGCTCATGCTTGGGTTTCCCCAAGAGGCGGGTCCAACTGGTCCACCCGTCTGTTCCGGCAGTTGTGAGCTCTTCTCAGGCAGGGCTACATCCAGCTGTTTTGAGGGCTTTCCAGTGAGCTACAGTGCTTCTGTCCCATGGAACCTACAGGGAAACCCCAGCTTTGGCCCCCACCCCCTGACTAAGACCTCCAGAATCTGGGCCAGAGGCCAGGGTGGGGCAGGCCACTGAGTCAGGACAGCGGTTTTCTGTCCAGAGATTCCCCTACCATCCATACCCCAGAAGATGACAGTGTAGGAGTAGGGAGCTCAAGCCCATAGAGTCATGGCAATGACTTACATTATTTCTTTAATGCTCACCACAATCATGTGAGACCATGACCCCCCTCTTTCACAGATGGCGTAACTTAAGCAGCAAGCAGAGAAATAACTTGTCCTGAGCTATAAAGCCAAAGAGTGCCAGAGATGAGGCTTGAACCCTAGTCTCTGAGATTTCTCATCAAGTGCTCTTCCATTACCCGCCTGCTACTCAGCATGAACCAGCCAGGATAAGATACTGAGAGAGATGGCAGGTCTTGGCCATGTAGTATCAGGATGCCAGCTAGACCTGAGACCTCTAAGTGTCTGCCCCTTGCCTACCTCAGAACCCTCAGTGTGAGCCTTCCAGACCACCCAGCACCTCAGGCTACCACTCTTACCTCAAATCTCAGTCTGCCACAGCCTCACGACTCTTTGAGCCTCCAGCCCCCAGTACCCACCGAGACCTTCCTCCCAGATGTCCCAGACTCTTTACAACTACCAGTGTGGTGAAACTATTTCACCAACAAAAAGACTAAAACACAGAGGAGCCCAGGCAGCTGGGGCAGTCAAGAGCACATGGGTCCAACACCTGCCCTAGGGCAGGTCCCTGTGTGCATGAATGGCAGATAGGAGAGGCAGCAGCCTTGTGTCTTAGCCACCTCAGTGAGGACAAGGGTAAGGCACCTGGGGCAGCCCCAGCTCCAGGGCCTTCAGAGGGGATCTCCTCTCCTTGTTCCCCACAGGAAGTGTGTGGTGCTGGTTGGCCAGCCACAGAGGCCTGGGCATCCCCATGGAGCAGTCTCACCTCTCCACCCTCTGGCCCTCTCCCCAGCTTCATCATGCTGGCAGTCACACTTCTTATCTCAGAGTCTGGCTTCCTGCTGCTTTTAAAGAGACACGTGACCTACCACTGGTTAACTGCCACCCTGCCAAGAGGTCCTAGCCTCACCTCCCAGGGTCACGACACGCTTGTGCCGTACACCAAAGAGAGGCTCTCTCCTCTCTGCTCAGCACCCAGGTCACTCTAAGGACTAACAAATATCCCAGTGACTGGAATGTGAGCTCTTCTGAGGGTTGGATAGATGGATGGATGGATTAATTGATTCATTCAATAAATACTTACTGAGCTCCTGCTTGCTGTATATCAGGCACTGTCCTGGGTATTGGGGAAAAGTGGGAAATAGGAGAGATTCTCTGCTCTCTTGGTGGTTACATTCGGGGGTAGGGGGAAGACATAAAGCTGTGAACAAAGAAATTCCCCAGATAATGTCAGAGATAACAGCAATTAAGATAATAAAACATATGATGACACAGAGTCTTTGGAGTGATCAATGGGAGCCTTTCTGAGGAGGTAACATTCAGATGAGACCTGACAAGATGGACTTACACTTTTAAAGGATAACTCAGGCTACTGTATTGGCTAAAAGCATTGGTAGGGGGATCAGTGAGGAGGTTTCCAGAGATAATGACCTGAACTGGATAGTGGGTGTAAGAAGGGGGAAAAGGGGTCAGGAAAGGGGTCACAGGGAATAGAGAACAAAGGATGGAGCACAGGCGGGAGGCAGGGCACAGTGCTCAAGGACCTGGCAGGTGGATGCCCTTTGCCTCAACTTTCCCACTCTCTGCTCCTCACCTGGCCTGGGCTCTTGGGAGGTCTCCGTTGAAAGCCCTTGACAGAGCCAAAAGTATCCAGAAGGAGATGGGGACAGGTGGCAAGGATGCCCTGGGGCCTGCCTGATCCAGCAAGCCCTCTCTCACTCTCAGGGTACCCTGATTCTGGTCATATGATGATACGGACTTGAGATGTAGCAAGTAACCTTCTGCCTCATGCTCCTGCACCTTGAACTCCTGGAACTTTGAAGAGCGGATGCCACTGCTGCTGCCGATCGACTGCCTGCCACTCAGCACTTTGGCCATGATCCAGGCTGATATCCACGGAGTGATGCCCACTGAAGCTGTGCATGTTGGTCATCAGGCATGCAAGCTGGCATCCTCCCCATCTGGAGCAGCTTCTGACATCCTGGCCATAGGAGAACAGAGAGGAGTGTTAGACAAAAGTTAGCAACACAGGACTGGGGAAGGAAGGCGGCCAGAGGAGGAAGAGCCAGTGGTCAGCAAAGGCTTGCTGCTCACCACCTGCTCACATAGTCACTTACCACCAAAGAGATGATCTCTACTCAGCATCCAAGCCCCAAAGATCCCAAGAAGGAGGGCTGGAGTGTCAAGATGAAGGGGGCAGAAACAGAGGCAAGGACAGTTACAGCATAAATGGCATATAAGGGATGAGGCAGAGGGCATTCAGTGTTGGGGCAGAAGTGGTCATTAAAGTCACTCAGCATACCTGAATGGCTTGTGGGGCAGGGTGGGTATCTATGACCCATTCAGTGATATTCCCCCTCGCCAGTTTAGCACTCGGCAGTGGGACCTTGAAGGTCACAGAGTATGAGAACTGAATCATTTTTCAAGAACTGGCGTACTCTGAACTCTAAGAATGACCTTAGGGAAATATCATTGGATCAGGACAATACCAGGGCTTCCAAACTCAATGACCCCAAGGCTCCAAAGGCAGGTACTCAAATGCTCTGCTTCTGTACAACTTGATAGATTTCTTGAGAGATCATATGGGAACTTAGCTTGTCTCTTGAACTATTTTACAGGCCAAAGAAGCCTGTATATTTGGGATTCACTTGCCAATGCCCACATTGGCAGGTGCCCACAAACCAAATCTCCAGAATTCAAACAGAGTAAGGATAAGATCACTGTTCTCATATATGCAAGTCCTAGAAGTGGCCCTCAAGTAGAACTTCTGGACACTAAGATTTTGTTATCATGGAGCTGTCAACGATGTCCCACAAATACCTCAACCCCTCACACTATCAGCCAGTATATACATGCATAACAAAAACCTAGAGCTGTTCACACATTTCTGCCTGGAACAAAGGCTCTCTGTCAGAGTGAGTAGGTGAGTGAGAGTGAGCACAGCTCTGGGTCTGGGCAGTCACCAACCTTAGTGGAAGAGGGAAGTCTGGGTACTTCTAAGGAATGTTATCTATTTTCCTGAACTGTCATCATCTCATGTGCCCCTGCTTGGCCTGTCCCACTGCAGCTACAGTAGGGTCAGGCTGTCTCAGATGAAGCAATGTCACCACTGAAATCACCTCACAAGAAAGCCTATCCATCACATGGGTGCCACACAAATCTTACTTGAACATTTTGGAGACTTCTTAAAAATTACTCTATTGTCTGAATAATGACATAAGCTTACTGTTAAAAATCCAAACAAGTAAAGTAGAAAGCATCCCATATCCAGAGACAGCTCCTTGGTTAGCATCCTTCAACCTCTCTTTCCCTGTCCACAGAGTCAAACATACATTTATATTCTTTGTGAAAAAATGTTTTACTATACATGTTTATTTTGTATTTACTATACACGTTTGTTTTGTTCATTCAGCAACTGCAATATGCCACATGCCAGCAATTTTACTCAGAGACCAATGATTCAAAGGGCTAAGAGAAACTTGTGACCTAATGTTATGTCAGCTAACTATCTTTTGATAATAAAAAGTGTAGCTTCTGGGGAAACTCCTTCCGTTACTCTGCTCACTGTTACGAGGAGTTCCTGGCTCTTGCTCAGCTGACACCTGCAGAGCAACTGACATGGAAATGGTCAGCACACAGATGAGAGGCTGCCTGGGCCCCGAGGTGCCACTGATGCAGAAACTCATCATCACGTTGGTGTGGCAACATCACCAAGAAACTTTTAACAAATTGAAAGACCCTGTTAGCAACAGTGAAAGTTTTCTGAAGGGTGAGAAAACCACGGGGGAGGAGACTGTTTTGGCATCTAATTGGCTCGTTATTTCTATAGAAAGGCGATTAGTCAAACTGGCTTAGAGGACCCCCAATTGCTCGTACTTCACCAACTTGTATGAGAGAGGAAAAGGGAAAGTGACAGTTACCGAGAGCTAGCTATACGCGAGAGTTAAGAACTTTCACATATTATCTTATTCACTCTGCACTACTGCCCTGTGAAAAGTGTATCATCATCCCATTTTACATGTTCAAAAGTGAACTCCTGATCTTCCCCTTGAAACCTGCCCCACTGCAGCCTTCCTTATCTCCGGTGATGTCAACCCCTTCTTTCCAGCCACCCAGAGCAAAACCCTTGGAGTCATCATCATCTCTGCTCTCTCTCATGTTCCACATCTAATTTATCAGCAAATTCTGATGGCTCTCCTTCCAAAATAAATCCAGAATCCAACAGTTTTCACCACTTTTTCTGCACCCATGATGTTCAAGCCACTATTATCTGCCTAAAATGTACCTCAGTGGATACCTAGCTAATTTCTCTGCTTCTACCAGTGCCCCCCCTCTATGTTCTATTCTCATCTCAGCAGCCAGAGTGATCCTGTTACAATCTAGGTTAGATCATGCAACTCTGTTCAAAACTCTCCAGTGGCTCTGAGTTTTATCTGAGCAAAAGCCAAAGCTCCCACAATGGCCTACAAGGCCCAACGTCATCTGCCCCTTCATCTTTCCATTACCTCCCTTTTTCCACTCTGCCCCTCCCCCCTCACTCATGCTGCTCCAGCCACGCCAGCTCCCTCGCTGTTCCTTGAATACAGCAGCCTCAGGACCTATGCATTGGTTCTTCCCTCTGTCTGAAACACCCAAACTCTTCCACCACTTTCAAGTCTTTTCTCAGATGTTATTTTCTCAAAAAGATCTGCCCTACCACCCATTCGAGATTCCTGTCCCTTCTGCCAGCACTCCCAGCACCCCAAATCCTCCTTACCTTGTCTTTTTCTGTGGCACTTATCACCTTTCTGACATTCATTTTGTGTCTCCCATGCTATGATACACATTTCTGAAGACAGGAATACTTCTCTGCTTCCTCTTCTGATGATTCCCAAGTACCGAAACTAGTACCTGGTACATAGAAGATGCCCAAGCAATACATGTTGAATGAATGAACAGGGCAAAATGAGGAGTTAGTAAGCTGTCTAAAGTCTGGCAATTAGTGGGTAGGGCTAAGTCAAGAGTTGAAGCCAGGTCTCTTAGACTTCAAAAATCAGGCTATTTCTATCAAATGCCTCTCAGAAAGAATGAGGTAAAGGATCCAAAAGCAAATTGGTTGTGAGACTTTTGCCTAAATGGCAATCTAGGGACTCTTTACAGGTTGGTGCGATTCAGAGCTGGTCCCACCTCCAGCTGCACCTGCACCCTCACCTAGAATCAATGCACAATGGCCAACCTGAGCAGTGGCCCTGAGTCACCCCGAAAGGCATCAAGTGTGGTCAGCATTGTTGATTAAGGTGGAGAAATGTGAGAAACACCATGAAGAGGACGTCTGGGAAAGGTTGCAGTACTGTCTGAGACTGGCCCACCTGTGTTATTTAAGAGTCGCTTCCTTATGAACTCAGACTCCTGCTTTTCTGAGGGCACAGAAGCCACCTCACTTCTACCCAGCTGTCTTCTTGATTTGTTTCCTGTAGTTTGTACATGAACCACGGTTCACCTGATAAGCCTCCCTCTAAACCTGCCCTGGATGCAGCACCTGCTCATTTGCTGCTCCTACTTCCTCACGTGTAGCAGGCCAGCCTCTTCCTGAATTCCCTCCCCTGAGAAGACAGCACACTCTAAGAAGGCAGTTCTTAAGCTCGGAGGCTAAGTTATTTTTCAGTCTCCTCCTCTGACCTACATAAGCACTAAGAACTTGGGCAGGGTGGGCGGGTGGGTTGGGTCACTTCATAGGCATGAAAAGGACCCTTGGAAGATCCCAAACATCTGGAAAAATTGAGCCAATCTTTGGCCTTTTCAGAACTATGGCAGCATCCAGGACTTCAGAAACAGATGGGTTACTTTCAAACAAGCAAGCAAGTAAACAAACAAATCCCTATGGCCACACTATGACTGTTTCTGATAGAGATAAGATTGAAAAAAAGACCAGTTCCTCCAGCTGCATCCCACCCTGCCTGCCTCAAATGCAGCAACTCCTGCTTCCCTGTATTCTTGTCCACCATAACATGCCCCACCTCAGAAATCATCACAGCGGACAAGCTGGGGACAGCTACAAGCTCGGAGAGGAGAGGCCTGCCTAGAGGCCAGAGGGGACTTCCAGTCCAGCCCCTTTACATCTAGGAAAATGCTACCAGCTGGCAACCAAGATGCATGACTGTCCCCAAGGCTTTGAGGGCAAGGTTTAGGGAGCAGCTCTCCTCAGTCCTCAGCTTGGCAGTACCCCACCAACTCCAGGAGCAGGAATGCTCCTCAGAGGTACCCACTGAAGCCCAGGAGCTGGAATAAGGGAATGCAAGAGTTTGGAAGAAGTAGGCAAATCTCTGATAGATAGGTAGGATGCCTAATTCTGTCCTCCCTGAGTGAAGCCCAACCTGGGGATCCAAGTATGACCACACAACCCCATCTTTCTAATGGGCAAGGAGCTCTGAGTGCTGCAAGGTTTCTTACAAGTGCTTTGTGAAAGATCTCTATTAATGCATTCCTTTGGCTTAAGACTTTCTCTTTTCTTAAAATGAAAATGCCCAGAAAGGTCATAGACTGGGCCTTCACAGTTACTGATACCACAGAGTACATGGGTCTTCCTTTGAGTGGATTTTTTGGGAGCTATTCTCTATCCACATCCCTTCATTGAGATCGTAAGGAATTTATTGCCCAAGCTAAATCTCCTGAGGAGGACATAGTGCTCAAGAAAGTGGTAAATCCTGGAATGGGGCTGTGAAGCTCCACAAACAAGGCAGGCACACAGATGGCCCAACCTTAGTTCTCGGGGCCTCCAGGGCTCCTGGCCTACTGCAGAGGCCTAACCACAATGGAGCACCACCTCTGTCAGCCTGCCACAGCACAGGAGCCAGGAGCTGGGGGCAGGGATCACCTTGGTGACTAATAACCTAATCGTGGAAAATTACAACTTCCTGAGATGGGTCTATCAGAGGTGGCCACGAAACTCTTTATGATGTGGCCAAAAATCCCTCCTGCCACCACAGCCCTTGAAAAATAGGTCAAAGACATCTTCTATGGAACTCTCAAAGCAGGGCTTAGCTCATACCATCAAACTCTATATCAATAGGCTGCAAACACTGGGCTTTGTGAGAATGCTCTCTTCCTCTCTGGGTCTGAGCCCAGCCTTGGCTCTGGGCTGGTCGTCAGTCCTGCCCTCCTTGGTCCTCCTCAGGGGACTGACTGGCTATAGACGCCAAGAGAAAGCAGCCTGCTCTTTGCCTCTGGAAAGTCTGTACAGCCTCTCCAAGGCAGATGTGTCTCTTCTTATGTCCCAACCAAGACCTAGAAACCTGGCCTCATCTCCCAGGCTACAGTTCACCCCAAAGCAGGGCAAGGGGTAGATCAGGCACTGGCAGAGACTTCAGTTATGCTTCCCCCAGCTTCCAAGAGGTCCCAGGCTTGTGGCAGGGGCTCATGGCTGGCTGGCTGCTGCCTGAATCAGACATGCAGAGCTCCTTCCCTGAATGTTGGGCATCCCATTGGCATTATGGTGCAGGGGCCAGCATCCAGCCTGGCTCTGATGCCATCCACACTGACTGTGTAACCCTGGGCCACCTTCCCTAGTGCACTGAGACCCATCTTCTTTGAGAATGGGGACAGCCTTCTCTGCTGCAAGTGTTAGTGTGAAAGCCTAGGGTACAGGACAGCAAATGAAAGTGGGCTTTGTAGACTCTTGTAGAGGTAAGCATAGAGCCCTAGCTTCTATTTCCTATGATCAGGCCTTGGCAGAGACAGAAACAATTCAGGCCTGAGGGTGCCAACCCTGCAGGGCTTCAGCTCTAGGACAGGACTCTGAATGTTCTGTGCCTATTCCCCTGCTTTTGTGTCTGCTGCTACTAGCAGGACTCCCAACTTTCAGGGTAGAGTCTCCAGTGTGGCTATTATGGTTCTGAGTGTCCTCCCTTCTAAGAGGCTTGGGAAGGGGCTGACCTGAAGATGCCCCCACCTAAGTGCCTGCCATCCAAGATGACGTTTCTCTTGGCCCAGAAGCCTCATCTCATCACTGGTCCCGGCTTCAGCCTAGATGGGGTGGATTGCCCTATCCTGATAGGACCCTCAAAGCCTTCAGGCAATCCTTGCCAGGGATAAGGGGCCCTGAGTCAGCCTGGCCTAAAGCCAGCCTATGCTGAGTCACAAGAATCTGCCTGGAGCTTAAGGCCAAAAGCAATGACTCAGGCAGGCTGGAATCCAGGGAAAACCAGCCCTGGCTTTCCACCCAAGAGTGCTGACCAGCTGGGCATGAGCTCACTCAGCTAGACAGTGACAATGACAGTGGGAAACTGCCAGCACCTTATAGATGAGAGGAGCTGGGGGATGAAACTTGGGCCTGAAACCACCCCTGAAACATTCTTTGAAAACCCCATATCAACTTATCTAAAGTTAGCTTTCAGCATCTAAATCACTTCCTGTTACAGAAACCACAGGTCTGATGCTTCAGTCATCACCCTGACTGCCTCTAGGGGGTGGGGCAGGTGAAATAGGGGTGCTGCACACAGTAAACTATGAAAATCCAAAAGAGATATAGTAGTCAGGAGTTCCTCTCCCCCAACTGCAGAAAAGATGGCTAAGCCCATAATTATGGCTTCTGCTGCAGGAATCAGGATCAGCATAAGCATGCATGGGCACCCATGCACACATGTACACACTCCCTTGGGTACATATAGCTCTTGTACACACAGGCCACAGCCTTCACCACTGCTGTAGAGAAACTACCACATGCACATCCCAAGCACATCTCTGTCATGCCCCTTCTGAGCATGGGACTCTCCAACAGAGGAGGGCAGGTGTCTGGCTTGCCTGGGGCACCCACAATCCTGCCTCTACTTCTCTTGTGGTCCTAGCTACTTTATGCCTAATAGACTGTGAACAAGGTTGGCCAAGTGCTCAGGGTTTGGCCTTCACTCATTGCTGCAGCCAATTCTCTGTATACTAGGATTACCAGAAAGCATTCTTAATATGACCAAGGATTATACCAGAAATCTACAGCAAGTACATTCTGATAGTGAAATGTTAGAAGAAATTCCGTCAAAGTCAGGAACAAAACAATACCTGACACCCATGTTACTGTGCAATACTGTGCTGAAATACTACACAGTGCATTAAGATAAGAAAAATAGGTGTGAGGATGGATGAAAAAAAATCAGATAAATTTATCTTACAATAAATGATGATGGTGATTGTTATTACTGCTTGCTTTATATTAAATGCTCTATGTATCTTAATTCATTTAATCCTAACAACCATCTTAGGAGGTAGGTATTAGTATTAAACCCATGTTTACAGATGAAGAGACTAAATAACAGAGATACTGAGGTACTTGGCTGGTAAACGGCAGATAGAATTTAAACCCAAGCAGTCTGACTTCAGACTTCATGCTCTTAATCACTATATTACCTCTTTTTCTATTTATTTATTTTATTTTTAAATTTTTGTTTTTTATTGAAGTGTACTTGATTTACAATGTTAGTGTCGGGCATATAGCAAAGCTATATTACCTCTTGATGATGTGAGACTACACAGAAAACCCAGGAGTTGAACAACGTAGCCAGATATAAGACCAACAAACAAAAACTTAGCAGCTTTCCCAAATACCATAAAAGTCAGTTCTCCTCCAACTAGTTTATAAATTCTACCCTAATTCTAACAAAATAAAAATCCCTTTACAGAACTTCTCATGGATCCTGATAGGATCTAAAATTCATAAGGAAAAATATTCAAGATAATTCTGAAGGAGAACTATGGTGGAAGATTTGCCCTATATGATTTCAAAATATTTTATAAAGCAACAGGAATTAACACAGTGTGGTACTGCTACAATAATGAATAAACAAATCAGTAACTCAGAATAAAGAGTCTAGAAATGGATCCCATATTTATGGTATTTATGGGAGTGAGATAAAATCTAGATTCAAAGATGAGTGATAATACTAACTTGGACTCTCTTTATGGTTGGTTTTATTTTGGTTTATTCCTAAAGGAGTTAATAATTCGGAGTACAAAGGATATTCATGAGATGAGGATGCATGTGGGAGGTTCTTGCTTTCTCACAAAGGCATTCTCCCAAGTTTATGGTCTTGGCAGCCAGCACAGAATGACATGTCCATCAGGTCAGAAGAGCCCAGAAGAGCACTCATTTCCTTTTACAATCCCTCCTATGTTAGCACCAGAAACAGCTCACACTACAAAATACAGCAATAATTCTGAACTTCGGTAAGTCACATCACAGAGTCCTAGTATGTATATTCTAGGCCTTGAAAATTCTTGTTGCCAGTTTTTTGGGGCAATCTATCCTTACCTAGCTGTAGTCTTGGAGTTTTCTGTTCATATATATTCTGGGTCTTTCAGTAAGCAAGCCTGAGTGTACCACAAGTGATCTTTTAAATGGAGGTAATGGGGATTGAACCCAGGACCTCGGGCATGCTAAGCATGCACGCTATCACTGAGCTATACTCTCCCCATTCTTTTAATTTTAAGTAAAAGATTCAACTCAATTCAACTCAAACTGGCTTAAATAATATAGAAAATGTACTGGCTCATGTAAAATAAATGTCCAGTGGTAAACGAGATTTCAGAATAGGATTGGTCCAGCAGATCAATGATGTCATCAAGAACCTGATTTCTCTCTTTGTCTTCTGTACTAGTTCATCCTAAGACCAGCTTCCCTTGTGGGAGTAAGATGAATGTCAGTGGCAAATGAGCCAACACTAAAAAGAAAGGCTCTTTCTTAGAAGCTCACAGCAAACATTTCATGTATCTTGGCCCCCAAAGGGTCATTTACCCACCTGAACCATTCATGTCTTTTAGCCAGGGGGATGAGATGCATTGACTGGCCTAAGCCAACTAAGATCTACTTTAACAGGTGAAGGTGAGAGCAATTCCACACAAATTACACATCTGGGAAATTCAGAATGCTTTTAAGGGAGGAGGGAAGAATAAGTACCAAGAAGACAATCAGTAAAGCTTCCACAAAGTTATCACTTAAGAGGAAATATAAAGCTAGATTCATCCTCACACCATTCACAAAGTAAATTCAGATTTAATTTATATTAAAGCCCTAAATATAAAAATAAACATAACAGAAAAACATAGAATAATACATTTACGACCTTTGGGGAGAGGAAATATTTTTAGTTAAGATGACACAAAAAATCAAGTCACTTTAAAAATTGATCACTTTACTCCATCAAAATCAAACACTTTAGTATATGAAAAGCTACTATAAAATAAAAAACAAGTAAAACACTGGGAGAAAACATATGTAACACTTAAAATAGGCAAAGAATTAATATCCAGAGTACACAAGGAGTATCAAAAGTTAACAAGTAAAATCTTAACAACTTAATAGAAAAAGGATATGAACAGGCAATTAACAGAAGAAACAAAAATGCCCAATAAATAAAGAGATGTTTAGCATCATTAAGGAACTTGAGAAGTAAACAGTCAGATATTTTGTATGCAACATTTGATAATATGAAGACAATGGCTTCAATAGGCTCTTAGAGGGTACAGAATTTAGTGGCTGTTAGTGAACCCATTTTTTCTCTAGAGAACAAGTGGACAGACTCTACTAAATGTAATATATATTCCCGTGAGTCTGTAATTTCCTATGTTGTATCCCTCAGGAAAGATGCTTGCTCATGTGCTTAATATGCAAGAATATTCATTGCAGCCTATGTATAATAGTGAAATGTGGGAGATACTTCAATGTCCATCAACCAGAGATGAATAAATAAACTGAGGTATGTTCATGCTAGAGAACAGAGTGCAGCAATTCCAAAATGCACATGACCTCTTTGAACCAAGTTGGAGAGATCTCTAAGATATCACTGACTGATAACTGCAGAGTAGTAGGTATAGTACATCATTATGAAAAAGAAAGGAAATAGGAAAAAGAAAGAAAGAGAAAGAGAAGGAAGGAAAGAAAAGTGGAAAATCACAAAAGAACCTTACCTATTTTTTAAAATAGATATACAGGGTCAGTAAGTAAATGTACTTTAAAAAAAAGATCTGGAAAGATAGACTCCTAGCTGAGACTGGTGGTTACTTGTGGGAACAGGGAGAGGAGGGGACTGGGATCACGTGAGGCAGTCAAAGGGTACTTTATTTAACTTTACGATTTTACAGTCATCAGGCTGAATTTCCTTCCTTCCTTTCTTCCTTCCTTTTCCTTTCTCTCTCGCTCTCTTTCTCTCTCCTTCCTTTCCTTTTTCTTTTTTTTTCTTTCTCTTTCCTTTCATCCTTCTTTGTTTTAACCAGAAGAGAATATTCTCTTCTTGAAAAATGTTACAAGACAATGTATTCATGCATCATTTGCATAATTAAAAATAAAACTACTTTTTATAAAAGCATTAGGAGTTGGCCAAGGAAAGGCTAAAGTTTGGAGCCTAATCCTTCTGCAGAAGTCCCCGCAAACCATGAATGACTTGATTCCAGATGTCTCTGCTCACCTGCCATGTCTTTGCCTAGGCCTCATTGTCATGTTCATGGACATCCCTGGCCCCTAAAAATGGGGGCATGGGCCAGCCCTCTCCTGCAGCACAGCTAAGTGTCCCCAAATAGGGAATGGGGGACAGGCATAAGGTACTGGATAGTGAGGGGATCAAACGATAAAGGCTCCTCTGATGAAAGAAGTTCAAAGACAGAAAGAAGAGAAGGCCATGGAAGGTCCAGCCTTGGCAGGTAGGTACTTGCATTCAGGGTATGTGTGTCTCTCCCCATGTCCTCACCTCACATCTGAGAAGCACCCTACCCTCAAGGATCTGTACCCAGATTTTGAGAGACTGTCTCTCTCAGGTCACCCTGAGTCCTTCAGAGCAGTGGCTAGACCATGGGCAGGAGGAGGGACAGAAAAAAATGATCTGGGATAGCATCAGGGTTAGAAAAAGAGGTGACTAGAAGTCAAAACAGTATAGGAGCTGGGAAAAGGCCAGGGGCAGAGACAGGGATCTGCATCAGGAGGAGGTTCTATTCACATCCATGAGTAGTAGTGGCAGATGAAACCACTACCTACCTCTTTCTCCAACATGGAGCAAAATGTCTTTTACTCACAAGGGTAGTAATCCTATTTCCCACTTTGGTTAACCAAATAAGAGAAGAAAGAGCCTTCTCACCAGGTCAGGACAAAGAAAGTCATCATTTCCACTGGGGAGGTACAAATGGAGTTCAAGGCAGAGGCAGAGCCCTTCCGAGGCATGGTCCAAAGGCCTAGGCCAAGATGGCTAAAGGTGCTGATGCCACATATGCAGGAAATGGAATCCTGGGGGTGGTGTGGTAAAGAAAAAACCCTCTGGTTTTAACAGATCTACTCCTAAGTTTACCCAAAAAGTTCAGACCAAAGCATCATCCTCACCTCCCTCCACCCACTCTACAATGACTTCTCCACCCACTCTGCAATGACTTCAGAGGAGAGCTGTGGGAACTAAAGTGCTCCATCCAGGAAAAAGGGCTTCCTTTGAGGTTAAGGTGTGAAATGACAAAGGCTACAGCATCTAAGCAGGCCTTCCCAATGCTGAGACTCCTGGTTTCTACCTCCAGAGCCTCAGCAGAGACTGGGGAGAAGGTGAGCATGTCATCAAGCTCTTGAAAGGAACATGTAAGAAAAGCTTCTGTCACATCCTTTTAGGGCTAAGTGACCTGACATTAAATGAAAAAGGTTCAGAAATGGGCTTATTTCTTCTTTATGATGGGCCCAAAGGGGCACAATTTGAAAGAGAGAGACTTCCTTGTATAATAATGTGAGGTGTCAACTGTATTAGGGATAAGAAAAATTATGGAGCAATTTGGAAAATGCTCCTCTTATTTTTTATGGGTTTAGAATATCTAGTCTGTAAGAATTAATGAGTGACTCTGTGTGTATGTAGGGGTGTGTGTGTTTGTGTGTGTGTGTCTCATCTAATAGTCACTAGATGCACAACTGAAATAATGAGGAGATTCACCTGCTTCACACAGTAGCAATGAAGAACTTGAACTTGCTTTGGAGTATCTACATCCAGCTGGAATGTACTGCTGGAATTTGGCTGTATTAGACCAGCATTTCAATTGGCCTTTCTGTGATGATGGGAATGATGTGTCTGCACTGTCCAGTATAGGAGCCACTAGCCATATGTAGCTATTTTGCACTTGAACTATGGTTAAGGCAACTGAGAATTTTTATTTTATTTAATTTTAATTAATTAGTTGTATTTAATTAAATATCCATATATGGCTAGTGACTATTGTACTGGACAGCAGAGTTCTAGGTAATCTGTCCTGTTTGTTTGGGGCAGAATTTGCCAAAGGGTAGGAGATGCACAGTGAAGGGTGGTAGCAGAAAACACTATGAAACACATGAGAAACAAAGCCAGGAAGAGAAAGAAGAATGCCATATGATATCACTTATATGTGGAATCTAAAAAAAAAAAAAAAAAAAAAAGACACAAATGAACTGATTTGAGAAACAGAAACACTCACAGACATAGAAAACAAACTTATGGTTACTAGTGGGGGGAAGGAGGTGGGAAGGGATAAATTGGGAGTTCAAAATTTGAACCTCTTGGAGAGTGATGGAAATGTTAGGTATCTTGATTGTGGTGGTGGTTTCACAGGTGTATACATCTAACAAAATTCATCAAATTGTACACCTGAAATATGTGTAGTTTACTGTGCCGAAATTATACCACAATAAAGTTGTTCAAAAAAATTTTTTTAAATGACCTCAGATTTTTTTAGCTCTAAAGCTTCATTCCTATCTGGGAAATATATTCACAGATAGTAGCGTCTTTAGGTGTGAGGGGCATTACTCAGGATAAAAAGTTTAGTACTACTGACAAATTTAGGTAGAAAAAGGAGATAATGAGAAAAGCTAAAGTAAAAAGGAAGAGGGCACAAGCTGGAATTTATACAATGAAAGCAATTAGGTATTTGCATATCAATGCAGCACACTTGCCTTAGTACTTAATTTACAAAATGACATGACTAATAAAAATATAATAGAACTTTTAGAATGGCCTACATCAATCTTACCATATAATATTATTTGCTTGATAAGTAGAAATCAATATTCACAATTATTTATTCACTTTTCTAGTAACAAAATTTCTAATCAATAAAAGTGTAAATTAAAAAAAAAAGAAACAAAATCCTCATGATGGATGAAGCTCAGAACAAGTGTCATGGCAGCACAGAACAGCTGCAGGACCTCAAATCTTCTCAAGCAGGTGCTATACACACAAAAACTTTGACTGAGGGATGTTTTCAAAAAAGTCCTAGGAAAGGGGGTATATTAGTGAAATGGAGAAATAAGGTATAGGTATAACAAACTCAGAATAGAACAGTATAACCCTAGTGGTATCTGGGTGAAACCTTTATCTCCATTCTCATTAGTGAGAAGCTCCACTTCAGCAAGTGGCCAAAGGAAATACCAGGCTGGACACAGGGTTAGGACTGGACTTTCCTGTCATCCATAGGCAGTGGCTCAGGAGGCAGAGTGATGGGTTGAGAGAGACATCAACGTTCTAACCGTTAGATTACATGAAGATCTCTTTGGCCCTTTAGGCAAGGTAGCTCTTCAGATGGTGCAAAGAATCTTAGAAGCTTAGGCAATCAGTGAGCCCAATACTCCCTTCTCCCCATCCATCCCCAAGGCATGGAGAGACAGTAACTTCCTTCCGTTTGTTATTTCTTTTCTTAAGGCCAATTTTCAAAAGCCATATGACAAGAATATGACATCCATCTTGTCTGCTCCCAGGTCAGAGTTCAGGACACAGACCTGCCTCTGTAAAGCTCTAATATCTCTGCTATATCTGGCATACTACCCAGGACTCAGATTATACTACCTACTATTAAGTAAAGATTGTGGTGCTGACCTTGTTACTCCTTTGGAGATGGTAGGAATCAGAAGCCACTGCAGGGAATATCTCAGGAGACTGGTGCAGGTTGGAGGAAGAGAAAGACAGAGAAGAGACAAGATAGGATGAAAGGAAGAAAAACACAAGAGGAGACATCTTACATCGTGTCCACCTCATATCAATGGAAATATATGGATGGAGCTTCCTCAGGTGGTTCTAATCATAGTTCTTCCTTCCTGGTTCAAAGGCCTCTAACATCTTCCTGCAGCCACAAAGGTAAAGGCTAAAATTTTATGCTTAGCAATCAAGGTTCATTTACTGGACCAGGGCCCACTGACTCTATATCTCCATTGTCTTGTCTGTTCTAAACAAACTGATCGTTTTACTTCTTCCACACACATCACATGGATTAGGGCCTCTACATCATCTTTATATCAGCTACTCCTACAACCTAGTTCACCCTGACCACATCCTTCCTTTTTCCAACCACTTCTTTGAGATCCAGCTAATATTGTCTCCTTCTGAAAGTCTTATCTAATTCAGAGTGAACTCTCCCTTCTTTAAGCATACCTAGATTTATTGAGAAATTTCTTCGTTATTTAACTCTTCAAATGGCTAATATCTCCTACTACGTGGAGCCCACTGCAAGAATGGGATTACTTACTGTCTCTGAATTTCCCACAGCACCCAGCACAGAACCAGGCATATAGCAATCACTCAGCATGCTTTGGTTCATTTCAGCAAACATATTCTGAATGTTAACTTTGTGCCAGTAACCATGCTGGAGAGTCTCCCTTTGAAGAAGACTTTTCTCTCCATCAGACCTGACTCTTGCCTTCACCACAACTTAAATGCTCTTGCACATCTCAGAAGTCTGAAAGCATTTAAGAAGGATAGATATAATCTATGGTAAAGTCACATCAACTCCTAGTACTGGAAAAACTCAGGCCTCCCTCTGCAATGAAAAGAAAACAGATAAAATGTGAGACAAACAAAAAAAAAAATTAGCAGTTTAAAAAAGTGACCCAATCTAAGGAATAATTTTTCCAATATAATTCTAAAAGGACATTACACCAAGAAGAACAATATAATCAGAAAAAGAATGTGGAGAGAAAAAAATGTGATTACAGAATTACAGATTTAAAATCACAATGGAAGCAGTGAAAAGAAGAACTATGTACTTCAGAAAACAGAGTAAGTGCATTAGTGAGCAAACTTAAAAAGAAATTTTGAGAAATTCAAGGAAAAACAAAAAGGAAGAAAATTACGAGATCTGGAAGAAAACTCCAGACAAGGTAAGTGACTATAAAAGAAATTTCAGGAGAGAAGGAGAGAACTGATTCAATGAAGACCTAAAGAAATAGCTGAAGAAAACTTCCCTGAGGTGTGCAGGGGTACAGGTGTCAGGAATACAACAGAAAACAACTCACACAAGTTACCCACTCTCACTGAGTATACAAATAAATAATCAAGAATATTTCAGATATTAGTAAATGATTTAAAGAAAAAAAAAACCAAAACAACATAATATAGTGACTTGGTGATAGAATGGCTACTTCAGATTGAATAGTCAGGGAAGAATTCTCAGAGGTGACAAATGCACTTAGACCTAAATGAAAATAAGCCTTAGTCATGATAAGAAGCCATCTCAGTAGAGGACCTACCTAGTACAAAGGCCCTGAAGTAAAAAAATGGCAAGTTTTAAGAAAAGAAATAAAGCCAGTATGGCTAGGGTAAACAGTGAGCAAAGGGGACAGTGGGATGAGATGAGGTTGAAGAGGTAGGCAGGGGGTAGATTATGCACTATAAGCCATAGTAAGAATTTTAAGTGTGAGAGACACCATGGGAGAGCTTTCAGATGGAAAAAGATTACTTTGGCTGCCGAGCAGAGAATGAATTGTAGTAAGGTAAAAGTAGAAGCAAGGAGACCAATGAGAAACCTATCTCAGTAGTCTAGGGAAAGGATGACAATAAACATGGACTTGAGTTTTCACAGTGGATATGGACACAAGCAGGTAGATTAAAAATAAGGAGATGGGCAAAGATACATGAAAGAAAAAGAAATCAGAATTAGGAACAGAAAAAAACAAGTAAATAAAATCAGAGGGTTTCTATGCTACATTGTTCCCAAGTGAAGACATTTATAAATATTGCTGGGCTGAAAAACAGCTTACAAAATAAGTAAAACAGCCAGGAAAAAAGAAAATTTATTAAAAATACTGTAGAGCCAATTCATAATGGATACCTTAACATACTTCTTTCAGTCTTTAACAGATTAAGCAAATAATGATATACAGAACTTGACTATTTTATATATTTTTTTAATTGACGTATAGAGAACTTGACTTAATAATTAATAAACTTGGCTTAACAAAGATATTCAACACTATATCCCATAAATAGTGAATATACATTCTGGTCCAAAAGTTATAAAAATGACTTCAACATATGTCCCAAAGTAGAAATTGCCCATATTCATAATGTTATAACAATAGAAATAGAGATTGAAAGGTTAAGTAAGAATCTCAACCACCTCTAAATTTTTTTAGAAGTCACTATCGAAATAATTGTAAGTCAAAGAGGGAATCAAAACTACAAGTAAACAAAAGGAAACATCAATGATCATGCTACATATTAAATATACATGGAATGTATTAGGGAAAAAATTCCTCAAAACACAAAGAATAATTCCGGGATGCAGAAAGCTGGGAAGAGTATTACTCATACCCTAATAACAACAATAGCCGGATAAACTACAAAACTGCAACGTTTCCTGAACGCATCAGGGATCTGAGGTCATAGAGCAATCAAAAAGCCGAAAATCTAAGGCAAAACAGGTGCCAGCACTTAGAGATGGAAGGGAGCACCCGCAGCAGAATACAAAAGGAAGAAACAGTGGGCACCAAAGAAGCAGATAAGAAGAATTCACATAAAAATTTTAAACAAATTGCTAAAGGCAAAGTATAGGCTATGTGAGAGCATGGGACTCCTAGGAGTCACAGACATAAGGGAAATTCACACCTCTCACATCTCTTCTCCACAGACCTTCACTGGGTACTCATCAGAAAGACTATTCCTGTTCATGGGGCTTTCTCGGTGATGCTGACTTTCCTTTCCACAATATTCAAAAGTCTTCCTTGTATCTTTGGTGGGTCTTGGGCAGAAGAGAGTATTATGCGACGCCCACGATGGTAAAGACTTTTAATGATCTGGGGCCATATCATTTCCTGACCCTCCCGCAGGGAAACAGAGTTTGCAAACTGCCTATAATTGAGGCTGGACCAGGACAACACAGGATCCTCGCTGGTCCTCACCAGCAGGCTAGCAAGCATGAGTACCAAGCAACAGAAGATTAGACAGAAGAATAGATAGAAGAGTAGAAGAATAGAAGAATAGATCTTGCTGGTGATGAGCAAGAGTGCATCCAGAAAATCCTGAGGTCTTCTGGGAAGTCTCAAAGCTGCAGGTGAAGCAGGAATACTTAAAAACAAAAACTTCTGGAAACTTAGCCCCTACTTAAGCAAAAATTTTTGAAGCTGAAGGTACACTGAAGGCAAATATAGAAACCAAAAATAATCTCAAGCCTAGGTTACGTAATAACTAAATTGACTCAACTCCCCACACTAATGGCTTAGGAAAAGAAGAATTGTGCACACGTCCAGAAAAAATTTGTATTTACATGATGATATTAGACATTATATTACATACAAGTATGCAATAAAAATTATAAGACACAAAAAAGCAAGAAAATAAAACACTGTTAAGAGACAAAGTAATTTTGTGAAATAGAATCAGGAAAAACCCAAATGTTGGAATAAACTGACAGGGAATTTAAATCTATGATAAATAAGATAAAGCCTTGAGTAAAAGAAATGGATGACGTATATGAACAGATAGAGAATCCCAGAAGAAATATGGAATCATAAGAAAAAGTCAAATGGAAATTCTAGAAATAAAAAATACAATAAGAGAGCCAAAGAATGCCTTTGACAGGCTCATTGTGAACTCAAAACAGCAAAGGAAAGAATCCACGGAACTTGAAGATAGGGCATTATAAATGACTCAAACTGAAACATAAAAGGAAAAGGGGTATTAAAAAAAACAGAATAGAGTATCCAGGAGCTGTGAGACAATATCACGTGGTCTAATATTCGTGTAATCAGAATCCCAGAAGGGAGAAATATAATAAAAGAAAAAAAAATTTAAAGATAGCAAGAATTTTCAGAAAATAATGAAAAATATAAATTACAAATATAAGAAGCTCAGAAATCACAAATACCACCCTCCTAAAAAAGTTACATTTAAAACCAATGACAAAGAAAAATTTTGAAGTCAGCAAGATAAAAAAGAAACAATACACACAGAGAAACAAAGATAAAACTTGTAACAGATATATTCATAAACTATGTAATCCAGGAAACAATGGAGTGAGATCTTCAGAGTGTTGAAAGAAAAAAAGTGGTCAACCAGAATTCAACAGGTTGAATTCAACCCCTGAAACAATCTTACAAACTGAAAGAAAAAAAAAAAAGCTTTCCAAAAAATAGACTTTATTTTTTTAGACCAGTTTTAGGTTCACAGGAAAATTGAACAGAAAGTACAGAGAGTTCCTAGTTACCCCCTGCCCTTACACATGCACAATCTCTCATGCTTCTGACATCTTGCACCACAGTGGTACATGTGCAAAAATTGATGAACCAAAATTGACACATCATTATCACCTCAAGTCCATAGTTTACATTAGGGTTCACTTTGGTGTTGTACTTTATGGATTTACACAAATATTTAATGACATGTATCCACCATTGCAGTATCATACTGAATAGTTTCACTGCCCTAAAACCCCACTGTGCTTTGCCTATTTACCCCTCCTTCCTTCCAACCCCTGGCAACCACTAATCTTCATAGTCTCCTTAAGTTTTGACTTTCCCAGAATTTCATGTAGTTGCAATCATACATTATGTAGTCTTTTCAAAATTGACTTCTTTAGCAATATGTACTTAAAATACCTCCATGTCTTTTCATGGCTTGACAGCTCATTTCTTTCTGGCCGAGTAACAGTCCATTGTCTACATGTACAACAGTTCATCAGCTCACCTACCGAAGGACATCTTGGTTGTTTCCAAGTTTGGGCAATTATGAATAAATTTGCTATAAACATTTTTGTGCCATTTTTGTGCGAATATGTTTTAACTCATTTGGGTAAATAACAAGGGCTGTGATTGCTGGATGATATGGTAAAACTATGTTTAGTTTTGTAAGAACTGCCAAATTGTCCTCCAAAGTGACTGTAGTCGTTACTGATATAATTTGATTAATAGCTATTGTATTTGTTACCATTTTTAGTTTGTTGCCCTTGTTCTTTGTTCCTGTTTTTGTCTTCTACTCTCTTCTGCCTCTTGTGGTTTTAATTAAGCATTTTATAGAAGTCCATTTTCTTTCTTTCCTTAGCATATAAATTAAACTTTTTTTTACAGCTTTATTGAGGTATAATTGATACACTACTTCTTTAAAAAAAAAAACTTTTTTAGTGGTTGCCCTAAAGTTTGCAAAATAAATTTACAACTAATCCAAGTCTACTTTCAAATAACATTATACCACTTCCCACCGTTATTTTTTGATTCTGGTTTCTTTCAAGATTTTTTCTTTATCTTTGATTTTCTGCAGTTTGAATACAATATGCCTAGGTGTAGATTTTTGTTTGTTTGTTTTTTGGTATTTATCATGCTCATCTTTCTCTGAGCTTCCTGAATCTGGTGTCTGACATTAACTTAAGGAAGTTCTCAGTCACTAATGCTTCATATATTTCTTCTGCTCCTTTCTTCCTTCTTCTGGAACTCTGATTATGTGTTTTTTACAACTTTTGTGATAGTCCCACAGCTCCTGGATATTCCATTACTTAAAAAATTTTTTTCTCTTTGGTTTTCATTTTGTGAAGTTTCTATTCACGTATTATCAAGCTCACTCTCTTTGCTTGTCTGCGTCCCATATCCTGATGAGACTATCAAAGGTATTCTTCATTTTTGTTATACTAATTTTTACTTCTAGCATTTTTTCTTTCTTAGAGTTTCAATCTCTCTGCTTATATTACCCATCTGTTCTTATATATTTTTCACTTCTTCTGTTAGAGCCCTTTGCCTATTAATCACAATTGTTTTAAATTTATGGTCTGATAATCCCAACATCCCTACCATATGTAGGTCTGGTTCTGATGCTTGCTGTGTCTCTTCAAATTGTTTTTTTTTTTTTTTTTCCCTCCTTCTAGTATGCTTTATAGTCTTTTGTTGAAAGGAGAATGTGATGTATTGGGTAAAAGGAACTTGGTGAGTAGGCTTTAGTATTATAGTGGTAAGGTGTGGAGAGAGTTGAAGCATGTTACAGACCCATGATTACATCTTGGTCTTTTGGTGAGCTTGTGCTTCTGGAATGTCAACTTCACTAATGCTTCTAAGTTTTTCCCCCTTAGGTGGAAGAGGATGGGTAGAATGGGCTGCAGTTGGTACTTCCCTTCCCTGACATGGAAGGCTGGAGTGAGCTGGAGTTGGGTATTTCCCTTCCCTCAGGTTGTTTAGGCTCTAATAAAACCCCAGCTCTGGTAAAATAGTTTCTCCAGAGAGAAGGCCTTGTTAGGGAGAGCAGAATGATCTGGCATAATTCAAAATGGTTCCTTTTCCCTTCCCATGCTAGAAGAATGAGAGGATTTTCCTGTGATCTTCATTGTGAGTACTTGGGAAAGTTCTCACAAAAGTGTGAGAGCCTTCTTATTACTAGGATGCTCCTGGAGTTTTTGTTTTTTGGTTTATTTTAATCTCTCAAGCTTATTCATAGAGCCTCCAGGAACTTAATCACAGTTCAGGTTTTTCTATCCCAATACTCCTTCTCATGGAGGTGGATTTCTGCTCTAGTAAGTTGTGATTCTATCTGCTGTCTGTTGCTCCAATTTATGGGGCAGAGGTTTGCTCTGTGACCTCACTTCTCTGATAGGTCTAAGCAGAGTTGTTGATTTTTTAGTGTGTTCATCTTTTTGTTGTTGTTCATCTTTTTGTTGTTGTTAGGATGCAATGGCAACTTCTAAGTTCCTTATAGGCCAGACAGGAAATGAGAAGTATGAAATATTTTTTCAGATAAATAAAATACTGATACCCACAGTCCTACCCTGTAAAACCTTAGATCTACACAAAGAAATAAAGGTGTCTGGGGAAGGATAAATAAAGGTGTCTGGAGAAGGATAAATAAATGTAAACACAAAATACATTTTTCATATTTTTAATCTCCTAAAAGATAACTGAATGTCTAAAGTAAAAATAATAGCAAAGTGTTATGGAATTATAGCATATGATAAAGTAAAATGTATGACAACTTAGCACAAAATTGGGAATAAGAAACTGGGAATATTACTGTAAGTTTCTTAAACTATGCATGAAGTAGTATAATATTATTCAAAGAATGATTTTAGCTAACTCAAGTATACTATAAACTCTTGGACCACTAAAATTTGTTAAAAAGTGGTGCAAATAATAGTAATAAGTGAACAACAGAGATAAAACAGAATTGATAAAAAAAATAGTCAATCCATAAGCAGGTAGAAAAATAGGAAAAAAGGAACAATGTACAGATCAAACAAACAGAAGTCAACTAAAAAAATGATCAATTTTAATCTGACTATATCATAATTATATTAAATATAACTTGTCTAAACACAGAAATTAAAAGATAGAGATTGTTAAACTGGATGAAAAAGCAAGACAATTACACACTATGTATAATAAACCTACTTTAAAATTAAAGATAGGTTAAAAGTAAAATGATACCAAAAGAATGAAAAACAAGCCTAAGACTGGAAGAAAATATTTGTAAAATACATACGTGATAAAGAACTGTTATCCAAAACATACACTCTTAAAACTCAACAATAAGGAAACAAACAACCCAATTAAAAATGGGCAAAGTATGTGAACAGACAACTCATCAAGGAAGATATACAGAAGGGAAGTTAGCATGAAAAGATGCTCAACATCATGTGTCATTAGGGAACTGCAATTAAAACAATGAGATACTACTACATACCTAACAGAATGCTGAAAAACCAAGCCACCAATACCACTAAATGCTAGTGAGAACATGGAACAAGGGGATCTCTTATTTATTGTTGGCGAGAATAAAAAACGGAACAGTCACTTGGGAAGATAGTTTGGCAGCTTCTTACAAAGCTAAACATAGTTTTCCCACATGACCCAGAAATTGTGCTCCTTGGTATTTACCCAGATGAGCTGAACACTTAATGTCCACACAAAAACCTGCACACAAATGTGGATAGCAGCTTTATTCAAAATTGTCAAAACCTGAAAGCAACGAAGATGTCTTGAAATAGGTGAATAAACAAAGTGGTACATCCACATAGTAAAATATTATTCATCAATACAAAGAAATGAGCCATTAAGCCATGAAAAGACATGGAAGAATGTCAAATGCATATTGCTAAGTGAAAGAAGTAAATATGAAAAGGTTACATAATGTATGACTCCAACTATATGACATTCTGGAAAAGGCAAAATTATAGAGATAGTAAAAAGATCAATGATGGCCAAGAGTTCAAGGAGTGGGGAGAAATGAATAAATAGGTGGAGCACATGGCATTATTAGGTTAGGGCTGTTACTCACTATGATGTAGGAATGGTGGATACATATCATCATATATTTGGTATTTGTAAAATATATGGTATTTGTCAAAAACCACAAAACAGTATAAGACAAAGAGTGAATCCTATTGTAAACTATGGACATTAGTTAATTATAATGTATCAATATTTGCTTATAAAGTGTAACAAATGCATCACACTAAGGCATGATGTTAATAATAGAAGAAACTGTGTGTTTGGAGGGAAAGGAGGAAAATGGGAAGACTATATCTTCTGCTCAGTTTTCCTGTAAACCTAAAATTTATCTAAAAATAAACTATCAATTTTTAAGAAGTAAAATGATGGGAAACGATACGCTACTAAAACACAAATCAAAAGGCAGCTGGAGTGGCTATATTAATATCAGACAAAATAGACATCAGAACAAGAAATATTATCAGATATAAGAAGGCATTATATGATGATAAAGGGGTAAATTAACCAAGAAGACAATCTTAATTGTGTATACATCAAACAAAGAGTTTCAAAACACATGAAGCAAAAACTGACAGAACTGAGTAGAAACAGACATGATCCACAATCATAGTTCGACTTCAACACTCCTCAGTAATTGATGTAACAAATAGAAAATAAGTAAGGATGTAGAAAATCTAAAGAATGCTATCAACCAACTTAACCTAATTGATATTTATAGTACACTCAGCCCAACAACAACAAAATACACATTCTTTTCAGGTGCACATGAAGTATTCATCAAGTGTACCATAATTCTTTGCCATACAACAATCCACAACAAATTTAAAATCAAAATCGTACAATATTTCCCTTAATCAGGACAGAATAGAGTTAAAAGTAAAAAGTAGAAACATATGTGGAAAATCCCCAAACATTTGGTAATTAAGCAATATGCTTCTAAATAACTCATGAGTCAAAGTGGAGGTCATAAGTACATTAGAAAATATTTTGAATTTAATTCAAATGGAAACACATCACAAAATTTATGTGATGACTTTGACCAAGTGATCAAGGTATGTCACCAGTAATAAGTCATGTTGATGTCATGTGCCTCTAAAATGATGCAAGAAGGGCACATTCTGTTCCAAAACTCGTTATGTCAGTCTAATCATAAGAAAACAGACAAACTTAAGTTGATGGCTTTCTATGAAATATCTGGCCAGTACTCTTTAAAATTGTTAATGCTATTGAAAAAAGGAAAGAATCAATGAAGACATGGTGACCAAATGCACTGTGGTACCCTGGATTGGGTCCAGGAAGAGAAAAAGGACATTAGTATAAAAGTTGGTAAAATCTGAATAAAGTCTGAATCTTAGGTTAATAGTAATATACCAATGTTAATTTCTTAGTTGTGTAAGTTGTTCACATTAGGGGAAACTGGGTGAAATACATACAGGGTAATTCTATGTACTATCTTTGCAACTGCTCTATAAATCTAAAATTATCCCAATATAAAAAGTCTTATTAAAATTTTTGCATGATACAGCCAAAGCAGTGATTGTAAGAAAATGTTTATCATTAAATGCTTATATTAGAAGAAAAGTTTTGAGTCAATAACCTAACCTACTACCACAAGAGTACAGAAAAAGAGAAAATTAAATGCAAAGCAAACAGAAGGAAGGGTATTACTTGGTAAAGGCAGAAATCAATGAAACTGGAAACATAAACAATAGAGAAAATCCATGAAACAAAGTTAATTCTTGAAAAAGATCAATAATATACAAACTTCTAGTCAGACTGATATTGAAAAAAAGAAGAAACAAATTACCTATATCAAGGATGAAAGAAGGGCTATCACTATAGGCCACTTTGATATTAATAAATTCAACTTGGATGAAATGGAAAAATTTCTTAAAAGATATAAACTACCAAAAGCTCACTCAAGAAGAAATAAATAATCTGAATAATCCTACACTTATTAAGGTATATTCCAACAAAGAAAACTCTGGGCACAAATGGGTTCATTGGTAGGTTCTACCAAACACTTAATGAAGAAATACTAGCAATTCTACACAAACTTTTCTGGAAAAAAGAAGAAAACACTTTTCAACTCATTTTATGAGATCAGAGTTACCCTGATAAAAAACAGAGAAAAAGATTATAGGAAAAGAAAACTACAGACCAACATTCTTCTTGAACTTTGACTCAAAAACCTTTAACAAAATATTAGAAAAAGGAATCCATCAATATAGCAAATGGACAACATTATGACTAAGTGGCGTTTATCCCAGGAATGCAAGGTGAGTTCAACATTTAATGTAATTCATAACATCAGCAGACTAAAGAAGAAAAATCTCATAGGACTGATTACATCAATAGTTAAAGAAAAAGCATTTGACAAATTCAACCTCCATTCATGGTATTCTCAGCAAACTAGGAAGAGAAAGAAATATTCATAACCTGACAAAAATCATCTATATAAAACCTTTAGCTTATATTTAACAGTAAAAAACTGAATGCTTCTCCCTAAGATTGAAAATGAGACAGAGATCTGTCCTCACCATGCCTATTCACTATCATACTCTAGGTCCTAGCCAGTGCAATAAGGTAAGAAAATGAAATTAAAAACCTACAGATTAGAAATGAAGAAATAAAACTGTCTCCATTTGCAGGCATGTTTGTCTACATATAAAATTCTGAAGAAATTTTAACATAGCTACTAGAATGAACTAATAGTTAAGCAAGATCACAGGATAAAAAGTTGAAATAAAAAATCAATTGTATTTCTGCATATTATCAAGGAATAACTGGAAAATGAAATTCTAAAGAGTACCATTCATAACAACAGAAAAAGATAAATGCTGGATGGGGTATGGAGAAAAGGGAACCCTCCTATACTGTTGATGGGAGTGTAGTTTGGTGTAGCCATTATGGAAAACAGTATGGAGATTCCTCAAAAAACTAAAAATAGACTTAGCATATGATCCAGCAATCCCATTCCTGGGCATATATCCAAGAAAACTCCACATTTGAAAAGGTACAAACACCCCAATGTTCACAGCAGCACCATTTACAATAGCCAAGACATGGAACCAACCTAAATGTCCATTGACAGATGACGATTAAGAAGTTGTGGTATATTTATACAATGGAATACTACTTAGCCAAAGAAAAGAATAAAATAATGCCATCTGCAGCAACATGGATGTACCTAGAGATCGTCATCTGAGTGAAGTAAGCCAGAAAGAGAAAGAAAAATACCATATGATATCACTCATATGTGGATCTGAAACAAACAAACAAACAAAAGGACACTATGAACTCATCTACAAAATGGAAACAAACTTGCAGACATAGTAAATGATCTTATGGTTACCAGGGGAAGGGAGTGGGAAGGGATAAATCTGAGATTTGAGATTTGCCAATGTTAGCCATTATATATAAAAATAGATAAAAACAGATTTCTTCTGTATAGCACATGGAATTATGTTCAGCATCTTGTAATAACCTTTAATGAAAAAGAATATGAAAATGAACATATGTGTATATGGGACAATGTGCCTGGAACATTGTGCTGTACACCAGAAACTGACACATTGCAACTGATTGTACTTCAATTAAAAAAAACAGCACAAAAACATGAACTATTTAGGCGTAAATGTAACAAAACGTGTAGGTTCTGTAGGCTGAAAACTACAATAACAAATAAAAATCTGATAAAAAATCAAAGAAGATCTAAATAATGGAGCCTATGTTCATGAATTATAAGGCTCAATATTGTTAAGATGATAATTCTCCCTCAGTTGATCTATAGACTTGACACAATCCCAATCAAAATCCAAGCACACACATAAATTAGTTTATTTCTATACATTAGCAATGAACATCTGAAAGAAAATTAAGGAAACAATGCAATTTAAAATAGAATCAAAAAGAATGAGTTTAATCACAGATGTGCCAGATCTACATACTGAAAACTATAAAACAATGCTGAAAGAAATTGAAGAAGACAAATAAGCTGAAAGACACCCCATGTTCATGGACTGGAAGACAATATTAAGACAGTAATGCTACCCAAAGAGATCTACAGAGTTAGTTCAATCCCAATCAAAATCACAATGGCCTTTTTTTTTTTTTTGCATAAATTGAACACCCAATCCTAAAATTCATATGGAATTTCAAGGTAACACGTATAGTCAAAATAATATTCAAAATGAGTTGAAGAACTCACATTTGTTGATTTCAAAACTTACTACAAAGCTACTTACTATGAAAGCAGTGTGATAACAGTATAAGGATAGATACATCAATGGAATAGAACTGACAGTCCAGAAATGAATCTACACATCTGTGGTCAATTGATTTTTGACAAGAGTGCCAAGATGATTTAGTGCAGAAAGAAGTCTTTTCAACAAATAGTGCTAGGATAATTAGTTATCTGAATGCAAAAGAATAAAGTTGAACCCTTACCTTATATACAAAATTAACTCAAGATGGATCAAAGACCTAAACATAAGAGCTAAAACCATAAAACTCTTTTAAAAGAAAACACTGAAGTAAGTCTTCATGACTTTGGATTCGGCAATGATTTCTTAGGTATAATACCTCCAGTATAAGCAACCAAAGGAAAAAGTAAATAAAATGGACTTCATCAAAATTTAAAAACTTTTGTGCTTCAAAGGACACCATCAAGAAAGAAAAGACAACCCACAGAATGGGAGAAAGCAAATCATATTACCTGGTATGGGTCTAGTATGCAGCATACATAAAGAACTTTTACAACTCAACAGTAAAAAGACAAACAACCCAATTTAAAAATGGGCAAAGGATTTGAATAGACATGTCTCTAAAAGATACACAAATGGCCAACAAACACATGAGAAGATGTTCAACACCATTACTCATTATTGAAATACAAATCAAAACCACAAGATACCACTTCATAACCACTAGGAAGGCTATATATATTTTTAAAAAGGAAAATGACAAATGTTAGCAAGAATGTGGATAAATTGGAACGTAAAATGTGACTGCTATTATAAAAAATAGTTTGGTGTTACTAAATAAGTTAAACATAGAATCACCATTTGACTCAGCAATTCCACTCCTGGGTATATAATCAAAGAATTAAAAATAGATGTTTAAACAAAACCTTGCACACAAATGTTCGTAACAGCCCTATTCACAAAAGTAAAACAGTGAGAACAATCCAGGAGTCCATCAACTCATGAATGGATAAATAAAATGTGACATATTCATAAGTATTAGCTTCCTAATACATATGTGTTGTCATAACAAATGATCATAAAATGGGTAGCTTAAAATAACAGAAATTTATTCTCTCACAACCCTGGAAGCTTGCCATCTAAAACCAAGGTGTCAGCAGACAGCATATCCTCCAAAGGCTCTAGGGGAGAATCCGTCCTTGCCTCTTCTAGCTTCTGGTGGCTTCAGGGACCCCTGGGCTTCATTGTCTTCATCATTCCAATCTCTGCCTCTGTCTTTACTTGGTCTTGTCCTTTGTTGTATCTTATTCTCTTCTGTCTCTTATAAGGACACTTGTCATTGGATTTAGGACTCACTGGATAATCTAGGATGTTCTCATCTTGAGACTCTCAGTTTAATTGTATTTGCAAAGACTCTTTTTCCAAAGAAGGTCACATTCACAGGTTCTGGGGGTTAAGACATGACTTATCTTTTGGAGAGCCACTATACAATCCACTATATCATACAATTATATATTATTCAGCCAAAAAGGGAATGGAATACTTACACATACTACAATATGGATGCATTTTGAAAACATTATGTTAAGTGAAAGAAGCCACACACAAAAAGTACACACTGTATTACACTATGTATGTGAACTTTCCAGAACAGGCAAATCCAGAGACAGAAGGCAGATTAGTAGTTGCCAGGAGCTAGAAGGAAGGGTAAAGGAGGAGTGACTGCTTAATGAGCACAAAGTTTCCTTCTGGATTGATAAAAATGTTCTGAAAATAGATAATGATGGTGGCTGCACAACATTATGAAAATACTGAATGTCAGTGAATTGTACATTTTTTAAAAGGTTAAAATGGTAAACATCATGTATATTTTAACACACACATACACAAAGTCTCATCACAATTTCATTTATAGAAATCAACAAGCTGGTTCTCTTTATATGGAAAACAAAACAAAATGAAACAACTAAGCTAGCTGAGACAATTTTGACAAAACAGAACAAAGTTGGACACTCCACATTACCTGATTCCAAAGATTTACTATAAAGCTAATCATGACACTGTGGTATAAGTGAAAAGTAGAAACATACAGATCAATGGAAAGGAATAGAGAGACCAGAAATAGACCTATATATCTGTAATTAATTTATTTCAATAATGTTTTAAAGGCAAATTAGTGGACAAATAAGTGTTTTCAATAAATGACACTGGAAAAATTGGTAATCGATAAGAAAAAAAAAAGCCTCAATCCTTACCTAACACTATATATAAAACTGGATCCAAATATATCATAGACGTCAATGTAACATCTAAAATCATAAGATTTATAGAGGGAAATACATGGGGTATCTTGTGACCTTTCAAAGTAAACGCATTCCATTATTTCTAACTGCGGTATCCAGGCAGCTCAGGCCTGCTTTGAACACTCTAATTTTTCATGACCTTTGATTAGGCAAAAATTTCTTAGATAATCTAACACAAAAATCATGATCCATAATAAACTGATAAATCAGACAAGGTATATACTGGGTAAAAACACTTGTAAAATACATATATAATAAAAATTTCTATCCAAAATATATACAGAATTCTATAAACTCAATAAAATAAACAACCTAATTTTTTCAATAGGCAAAAGAGTTGAGCAGACATTTCACCAAAGAAAATATACAGAAGGCAATAAGCACATAACAATATTCAGTATTATTAAATACCAAGAAAGTGGAAGGTGAAACCACTACACACCTATCGTGGCCTAAATAAAATGATAATATTAAGTGCTAGAAAGGATGTGGAATAACTGGAATTCTTATGTGTTGCTTACAGAAATGCAAAATCATTTTGGAAAACCGTTTGGCAGTTTTTAAAATAAATATACAACATTTATAATATGACTCAGTGATCCTGCTTATTGGTATTTATCTAAGAAATGAAAACTAATGTTCATACAAAGACCTATATACTAACATAATGGTTTTATTCATAATCACCAAAAAATGGAAACAAATCATATACCCTTCAATCATTGAATTAATAGACAAATGGTGGTACAGCCATACAATGGAATACTACTGATTAATTAAAAGGAACAAACTCCTGATACAACATGGATGAATACCAAATGCATTATGCTAAGCAAAAGAAGCCAGACTCAAAAGGGTATATTCTGTACAAATCCATTTATACAAATCCCTGGAAAAGGCAAAGATATAGGGATAGAAAACAGAAATCAGTGGTTTCCAACAATAGCCGATGTTGGGAAGAATGGCTGACTCTCAAAAGGAATGATCAGGGAATTGCTGGGGTGATGGAACTGTTCTATGGAATGGTGGTGAATGCATGACCCTACACATCTATCAAAGATCACAGAATGGTACACTACAAAAAATAAATTTTACCATATGAAAATTTAGAAACAACAACCAGAATATGGGAAGGAAAATGAAATTCAGACAACAAACAAATTAATCCAACTTAGTCAAACTTACATTTATGAGTATATATACTTAGTAACTATATTACAAATGAATGATATAACTGTACTGAAAGAGACTGAGAAGAAAGGAGCTGACAGAAGTAATTCTAGAAAACAATATTTTGACTGGACTCTATAATGCTGAAGATAAAATGAACTGTATACAAATACTGTACTGCAGTATAGTTGGTAAAATGTTTCTCAAAGGAGTTTGAGTTTGCAACTCTGAAACTACTTTATTTGTATACTAGAATTGAGCAAATAAATATATTTTAGGTAATAAAAGTCGAGTTCCTTACTCTTGAGAGAAGGTACAGTTAGGAAAAAGGGAGAATTACTGTGAACCCTGCAGCACTAGGCTAGAGTTGGAGTTATCAATACATACTCATGCTTTTTTAAAATATATAGATATGTAGGTAGAAAAATAAATATAGATACATGTGTATGCACAGGTTAGTATACATTTATTTCCTAGCACTAGCTACTGAAAAGCAATAGGAATGGTGCCCAGTAGCAATGAGCACACTTAGTTCCCATATCTTGGCTTATAAATGCCATTCTATAATTAAAGAATCATGGCTCTTAGGAGAACAGATTGATTCCAGAGCTGAGACAGGGAAAATATAAGATGAGCCTAGAACATCTTTTGATGCTAGAAAGTTCTAAAAAAAAAAAAAAAAAAAAATGAGAGCATGTTGAAAGGGCACAAGAGACAACTGAAAAAGTTTAAAATGGGCAAAGTTGGAACAACATAAGCAACAAAATACAAAACAAAAATATTGGTGTAGAGCACAGAGAATGAAACAAACAGCTATGAGATCATGGTAATACACAGAACATAACTGAATAAGTAAAGAAATGAGAAAGAAGATACTATTATTCCCAGATATGAATTCCAATGAATAAATGTACAAAAAATGTGGGAAATAGAAAATCACACAGTAATAACTCTTGTAGGGAATATCTATCAATGGATACTCCAATTAGTGGGTTAAACTTTAAATAGGAACAGAATATTTGCATAGTCAAGAAGTATCTCCCACAAAATATTTAGTAATTACAAAGAGAAAAACAGTAACACTGCAGTGGAGAATCCTAAGACACCATCTTAACAAAGTGATCAAAGTTAACATCTCCAGTAACACATACTGACATCATGTACTCCCTGATATGGAGTAATAAGAAGACTACACCTCTGTAAGATCCTTCCTAATAATGAATAAATCCAGTCTCATCGTGAGAAAACACCAGAGTGACCCAAAATGAAAGACACTTTAAAAAATAAGTAACCAGGATTATTCGAAATTATAAAGGTCATAAAGGACAAGGAATGACTGAGGAACTAACACAGACTGGAGGAAACTAAAGAGAGATGACAAGTAAGTGAAACATGGTACCCTGGACTGGATACTTAAACAGAAAAAGGACATTAAGTTAAAAAAAACTGAACAAATTCTTCTGTTTCATCAATAGTATTGCATCAAGGTCAATGTCTTTGTTTTAATAATCATCTAATAGTTATGTAAGATGTTAAGAGAATGCTATAAATGAAAATGCTCTGTACTATTTTTGTAACTCTTCTATAAATCTAAAACTATCTCAAAATGGAAACTAAAAAAATAAAGTAACAATAGAATATACATTGAGAGAGGAATACAAAAATTAAAAGCATCCTAAGGAAGAGGTAAAAATACCAAGTAATATTAGAAGATGGTATATCAAAATGCATGTCATACCTTCCATGGTAACCATTTAAAGACCAGTAAGAGTTTATAACTTCCAAGTCAGTAGAATAAGAAAATAAAATAATAAAAGTTAAAATTTGGCAAGGAGAAAAAAAAGGAACATGAACAGGTGAGGAAAAAAAGAAAACACTTAGGAAGATGGTAGATTAAAACCCAAATATAAGAATAACTAAATTAATTGAAAGTGGACAAAATGCAAAACAAAAAATCTAAGATTGTATTAAAACGCCCAACTATATACTGTTAGTAAGAGCCATATATAAAAGGCAAAACAGAAAGTTTAAATTAAAAGAATGTAAAATGATCTACCATGCAAACACTAGCTTAGAAATCTGATGAAAACATAAAAATATCAAATAAGGTAAACTTTAAGATAAAAATTGCTGCTAAAGACAAAAATAGTATTAAAACGATAAAAGTTTAGTTCATGTGGAAGATTGAACAATTTTAAGTTTGTGTGTACCTAGTACCATAACCTCAAACACATATAAAGCAAAATTAATAGAAATACAAGGATAACTAGAGAAATCCACAATCGTAATGGGAGAGACTAACATTTGCTCTCAGTAACTTACTGAAAAAGCAGACAAAAAACCAGTAATGATATAAAAAACATGAACATGACTTACAAATATGACCTAATTGACATATACAGAAAATTACTCCCAATGCTAAACGATATACATTCTTTCTACGTTCACTTTTAACACTTTTAAAACTTAACCATTGCAGGATCATTAAACAAATCTCAAGAGATAATAAAGGACTGAAAACAGACTATATTTTCTGGTCACAATAATTAAATCAGAAATTAATAAAAAATTTAGAATCCCACAAATTTGGAAATTAAGAAATATTCTAAATAATCTATGGGATAAAGAACAAAACACACAGAAAATTTTAAAAATCTTGCATTGAGTAATAATACGGCAGGATACAAGATTAACCTACAGAAATCAGTTGCATTTCTTCACACTAACAGTGAGATACCAAAAAGGAAAATAAAGAAACAATCCCTTTTAAAATTGCATCAAAAAATAAAATACTTATGAATAAACCTGACCAAGGTGAAAGACTTATACACACAGAACTACAAACTACTGATTAAGGAAATTAAAGATGATTTAAAGAAATGGAAAGAGAGGGAGACAGGCAAGATGGCGGAGTAGAAGGACCCTTGTAGCTCACTCTCTCCCACAAATACACCAAAACTCACATCTACGGACCTACTCAGCCAACCAGAGTACCTGCTGAACTCCGACAGAACATCACCCTCTTCGAAAGACAAAGACTCCAAAAATCTGGTAGGAGAAAAGGAAAAAAAGAAAGAAGAAAAAGCAAAACAGTGCAGAACCAATCCACAGGGAGGGAGTGGCAAAGGAGGACTGGTGCTCATTCGCTGGGTCTCCCCCCTCCAACGGAGAGGCCAACGCAACCGAAGGGGAGCATCCGAGGCTCAGATCTGCCCTGAGCACCCCTTGACTGAGAGAACTGAGTTAAACGGGCACAAAGGGTCCCCATGACACCAAGCCCGAGTCGTGAGCCAGCAGCTAGGGCCAGGACAGTCTGCCCAAGCCAGGCAGAGGATTGGGGTGGCTGCACTGAGGCAGCCCCAGGGGACTGCAGGGGGCTGCCTGCCGTGGCTAGCAGGGGATACAGAGCAGAACTACCTCAGACCCCCATAAATTGCGAAAAAAGCAAAGCAACACGGCTGGTGTGCCCTGGGGGGAGGGGCACCATAGTCTTTTGTCTTCTCAGACCTGCAGCACCATTACCGGCGCTTCTCGTGAGAAGAGAGGCGGGGCACAGCCACAGCCGCCATCTCTTCCTGTGTGCAGTGCCCTGGCGGGGGGCTGGGCAGAGCCCTGAATCGGCACCTGGGGGCTCTGCAACCTCCTAGGCAGGACTGAGACTTGTTTACAGCCCAAGGCAGATAGGATCTTTCTGCCCTGGCACCTCAGAGAACTTGTACCACCAAGACAAACAAGGAGCTGAGACTTGGCATGGAGCAGGGGCAGGGCCGTTCCGTGGTCTTTCCCGAGTCTGCCTTGGGAGCGCCGACCGGAGGCAGAGCGGGCAGCTGCACAGAGCAGTGGAGTTACCGGCACCGGGAGAGGGCGGACAGCAACCCGCTTTCCTGGCAGGAATGCAGCACCAGATCACAGTGCTGGGAGGAGGCACGATCCACCCACCTGCCTCGCCTGAGCGCAGCATCTGACTGCGGCATCGGGAGGGAGAGTGACCTGCCCGCCCACCGGGTAAGAACTCAGCACCTGACCCAGTGTTGGGAGGGGGCGCGATCTGCTAGCCGACAGCCACTGGGAGCAGCTCAGACAAGGGTGCCAACAGAGGGCCTCTGGAAACAGCAAGCGGAGTTCGTGAAACAGGGCGAAGATACAAAGATCTCTCAATAAAATCATTAAGAGCACAACGTCCCCAGGAGAATTAGATAACTGATACTCCTTAAGCCACAGTGTTAGAGAAATATGAGCAATATGAAGAAGCAGAGGAACCACTCCCAATTAAAAGATCAAGAGAAATCCCCTGAAAGCACGATCAAGGAAATAGACATTGATGGCCTACTAGATCAAGATTTCAAAAAAGGACTGATCAAAGTACTGAAGGAACTAAAAGAAACAGTGCTCAGAGATATAAAATATGTCAAAAATGAAATAAGCTATAAAGAACCACCAAGTAGAATTAGTAAACTCATTTGCTGAGATGAGAGCTGACCTAAAGGCTGTACAAAGCAGGCTTGATATTGCAGAGGAACGAATAAGTGACCTAGAAGACAGGACAACAGAAAGCACCCAATCAGAACAGCTGAGAGAAAAACAAATAAAAAACAATGAAAACAATATAAGGGACCTATGGGATAACATAAAGTGTGCCAATGTTTGCATAATAGGGGTTCCAGAAGGGGAAGAAAGAACAAAGGGAATTGAAAAGGTTTTCAAAGAAATCATGACTGAAAACTCCGCAAACCTAAAGGAATCAGATATCCAAATACAGGAGGCTCAGAGGGTCCCAAGTAGGAAGAACCCAAACAGACCCACACCAAAACATATTATAATCAAGATGACCAGAGTTAAGGATAAAGAAATGATCCTAAAGGCAGCAAGAGAAAGACAAAGAGTGAGTTACAAGGGAACTCCCATAAGGCTCTCAGCTGATTTCTCCACACAAACACTACAGGCCAGAAGGGAGTGGCAAGATATATTCAAAGTCCTGAATGAAAAAAAGATGCAGCCTAGGATACTCTATCCAGCAAGGCTATCCTTTAGAATAGAAGGAGAGATAAAGAACTCCACAGACAAGCAAAAAATAAGAGTTTAGCAACACTAAACCCATGCTAAAAGAAATATTCACAAGTCTACTCTAAATAGAAAAGAAGCAGGATGCTACAAAAATGAGAAACTCATAACTGGAAAGGTGATAACTGCCATGAATTACAAAAAGAATAAACACAAAATTGTAAAAGAAGACATCTAAATCATTAAGAGTGGGAGAGGGAAGCAAGGAAAGCCACTGTGGAAAACAGTATGGAGATTCCTCAAAAGACTAGGAAGAGACTTACCATATGACCCAGGAATCCTGCTCCTGGGCATATATTCAGAAGGAACCCTACTTCAAAATGACACCTGCACCCCAATGTTCATAGCAGCACTATTTACAATAGCCAAGACATGGAAACAGCTTAAATGTCCATCAACAGATGACTGGATAAAGAAGTGGTATATTCATATGATAGAATACTATTCAGCCACAAAAACCAACAACATAACACCATTTGCAGCAACATAGATGTTCCTGGAGAATGTCATTCTAAGTGAAGTAAGCCAGAAGGAGAAAGAAAAATACCATATGAGATCACTCTTACAAGGAATCTTAAAAACAAACAAACAAACAAACAAACAAACAAACAAAATAAATACAAAACAGAAACAGACTCATAGACACAGAATACAAACTTGTGGTTGCCAAGGGGGCGGGGGGTGGGAAGGAACAGACTGGGATTTTAAAATGCAGAATAGATAAACAAGATTATACTGTATAGCACAGGGAAATATAAACAAGATCTTGTGGTAGCTCATAGCAGAAAAAAAAAGTGACAATGAATATATATACGTTCATACATAACTGAAAAATTGTGCTCTACACTAGAATTTGACACAACATTGTAAAATGACTATTACTCAATTAAAAAAAGTTAAAAAAAAAAAAAAGAAATGGAAAGAGGTTTTCTTTTCCGGTCAAGATGGTGGAGCGGTAGGACCACGAGCTTGCCTCTCCTCGCAACTACAATGAAACCACAACTGAACACTAAACAACCATCAAAAAAAGACTGGATCCTAGCAAAAATGATCTCCTGCAACTAGAAGCATAAACTGAGAACCACAGCAGGACAGTAGGAGGGGTATGCCCGTGATATAATCTGAAGATCGGTTAAGTCACAGAGGCCTTCCCACAGGAGTGAGAACTCTAAGCGCCATGTCAGACTTCCCAGCTCAGGCTCCAGCACTGGAAAGAGAAGGAGATCCCAGGACATCTGGTTTTGAAGACCAGTGGGGCTTGGCTCTGGGAGCCTCACGGGACTGGGGGAAACGGAGACTCCATTCATTTGGGAAGTGTACATGGAAACTTACGTACACCAGGTCCAAGGGCAGAGGCAGCGATTTCATAGGAACCTGGGCCAGACCTGCCTGCTGGATTTGGAGAGTCTCCTGGGGACGTGGGGGATGACTGCAGCTCACACAGGGGACATAAAAGCTGGTGGTGGACATTCCATGAGTGTTAATCTACATGAGCTTTCCTAGAGGCAGACATCTTGATTGGATCATTAGCACCAAAACCTAGCCCCATCCAACACCCTGTAGGGAAGGCCTCAGGCCAAACAACATACAGGATGGGAACACAGCCACACCCATCATCAGACTTCCTAAGCCACAAAGGCCTCTGGACACAGCCCTACCCACCAGAGGTCCAGGACCAAGCTTCACCCAGCAGTGGGCAGGCACTGGCTCCTCCTGCCAGGAATCCTGCATAAGCCTCTAGTCCAGCCTCATCCACCAGGGGCAGATACTAGAAGTAAGAAAACAATAATCCCAAAGCCTGTAGAAGGAATAATCCCAAAGCCTGTAGAAGCCTGTAGAAGGAATCCACAAACACACAGAAATATAGACGATAGGAGGCGGCAAAGGAATATCTCCCAGGCCAAGGCATAAGATAAAATCCCAGAAGAAACACGTGATGAGGAGATAGGCAATTTATCTGAGAAAGAGTTAAAACTAATGATGGCCAAGATGTTCAGAGAACTCAAGAGGAGTATAGATGCACAGAGTCAAGTTTTTAGCAAAGAGTTGGAAAATATAAAGAATACTCGAACAGAGTTGAAGAATAAAATCATTGAAATGAACAATACACTAGAAGGAACCAAGAATAGACTAAATGGGGCAGAAGAATGGATCAATGAGCTAGAAGACAGATTAGTGGAAATCACTACTTCATAACAGAAAAAAGGAAAAAGAATGAAAAGAAATGAAGATAGTTTAAGAGAACTCTGGGACAACATGAAGCACTCTAATATTCACATTATAGGGGTCCCACAAAGAGAAGAGAGACAGAAAGGACCTGAGAAAATTTCTGGAGAGATAGTCACTGAAAACTTCCCCAACCTGGGAAAGAAAACAGTCACTCAAATCCTGGAAGCGCAGAGAGTACCACATAGAATCAACCCAAGGAGGAACACACCATGGCACACAGTCATCAAATTGACAGCAATTAAGGATAAGGAGAAAATACTAAAATTAGCAAGAGAAAAGCAACAAATAACATACAAGGGAACACCCATAATGTTATCAGCTGATTTTTTCAGCAGAAACTCTACAGGCCAGAAGAGAGTGGTACGATGTATTTAAAGTGATGAAAGGGGGAAACTTACAACCAAGAATACTCTATCCAGCAAGGCTCTCATTCAGACTTGATGGAGAGAAATCAAAAGCTTCACATATAAACAAAAGCTGAAAGATTTCAGCACCACCAACCCAGCTTTACAACAAATGTTAAAGGACCTTCTCTAGTCATCAAACCATAAGAAAAGAGAACAAAAAGAAGAAAGAGCAAAAAAAAGAGAGAGAGAGAGACCTACAAAAGATTGCTTTGGCTGTTCGGGGTCTTTTGTGGTTCCTTATAAATTTTGGAACTGTTTGTTCTAGTTCTGTGAGGAATGTCATGAGTATTTTGATGGGGGTTGCACTGGATCTGTGGATTGCTTTGGGAAGTGTGGCCATTTTGATAGTGTTGATTCTTCCAATCCAAGCACAGAAAAAATCTTTCCATATCTTGGTGTCATTTCGGTTTTCAGAATACAGGTAACATTCTTGGTTAAGCTTATTTATAGGTATTTTGTTGTTTTTGATGTAATGGAAATGTCTCTACCAGTTATAAAATTCTGGTTTTTGAAGTGAAAAAAAAAAGTGAATGAAGTGCCACAAATGGCAAAATATTATTCTTTTTATGGCTGAGTTGTATATATATATACTGCATCTTCATTAGCTATTCAACTATTGATGTGCACTTAGGATGCTTGCATATCTTGGCAATTATACATAATGTTGCTGTTAATTAAAAAAAATACATGCATCCCAATGTATTTTATAGCAGCACTATTTACAAAAGCTAAGCCATGGAAGCAATCTAAATGTCCATCATCAGATGACTGGATAAAGAATATGTGATATATATATAATGGAGTATTACTCATTCATAAAAAAGAATGAAATAATACCATTTGCAGTAACATGGATGGACCTAGAAATTATCACATTAAGTGAAGACAAATATCATACAATATCACTTATATGTGGAATCTTAATGATACAAATGTTATTTACAATGCAATGGATATAGGAAAAAAAAACTATGGTTACCAGGTGGGAAAGGGCATGGGAGGGATAAACTAGGAGTTTGGGATTAACAGATACACATTACTATGTACAAAATAGATAAACAATAAGGACCTACTGTATAGCACAGGGAACTATATTCAAATTCCTGTAATAACATATAATGGAAAAGAATACTGAAAAGAAAAATATATATATGTATATGTATAACTGAATTGCTTTGCTGTAGACCTGAAACATTGTAAATCAACTACACTTCAATTCAAAAAATTATTTTTAAAATAAGTGGAAGCAATTCAAATGTCCATCAGCTGATAAATGGATAAATAAAATGTGGCATATCCGTACAATGGCATATTATTCAGCTATAAAAAGTAATAAAACACTAATACATACTGCAACAAGGATAAACCTTGAAAACATTATGTTAAGTGAAAGAAGCCAAATACAAAAGACCATACGTTATGTGATTCTATTTGTATGAAATGTCCAGAATAAACAAATTCATACAGGCATAAAACAGATAAATGCTTGCTAGGGACTGGGACAGGGGGTGGGAGGGGGAGAATAGGGGATGAGTGCTAAAGGAAACAGGATTTATTTTGGGAGTGATATAAACATTCTGGAATTAGATTAATGATAGTTGGATATCTTGTGCAATATACTAAAAATCACTCAATTGTATACTTTAAAAGAGAGAGTTTATGGTCTGTGAATTATACCTCAATAAAAAAAGTTTTTTAAAAGTTAGATATACCCCATTTCTGAAGATGATTGAGAGGTCTCAGACTTGTAAAACCATGTGCACACCCCTCAGGATCTACTTCCATCTTTTCTTCTGATCACTATATCAATAACTAAGGTCAAGTTAAAATATAACCTGTTCTTCAGTCAGGTGGGCCTTATAAGGGGGAAAAAAAAAGACTAAACTCTGAAGAAGCTACAGGACCTAGTCAACATATTCCACCAGGATGTAATTCTTGGGTTTGGATCTTAAGGATGCTGATTCAGGGCAGGGAGTGGAGATGGGATGCCTTGTAACATGTAAAACTGGCCTAAGTCTGTGTTTATTCTTACCTTGAGCCACATCTCTTTTCACACAATGGTGAGCCATTCACAGCTCTGATCATTAGGAGGATTTTCAAAACATTAAATTTCAGGACCACTTCCAGTAGCAAAGTATTTTTAGTTTGCACCCATATTTTGAGCTAACTCATTTATGAATCAGTCTCAGCTATTTTCCACTTTCATCTTATGAGGACTACTGCTGGACCTGCCCCATCTTATAACATGATAGATCTCACAGACTTGAACTCAACAGGCAGCTCTATTGCATAATCACTTGACATTCCAAGATTAAACACAATTTCTACCATAAATACTCCATTTCTAACTTTCCTGCTATAGGATCCATTTAAAGCTGGCCAATTTCTGTTTTGCCTGGTAAATGAGTAAGAGCAGTATTCTAAATTATAGGATATGCTGCTCTGGACCAACTATAGGATTTTTAAAGATAGCACCAATGTGGCAGGACTCTGAATTTTCACAATCCAGCTATGATCAAACGTTCTGCCAGTCCTATTACACAGTCTACCACCCAGAAAATGGTAGCCTGATAAAGCAGAGGAATAGTTTCCTGAAGATTCTAGTAAGGTGTCAGCTTGAACATTATAGTTATACTCTGCAAATATAGGGTCATCTTCTGGGATGTATTCTACACTCCAAATCAATAACCATAATATGTAAAATACATAGGTCTGGGAACCTAGGGGTGGAAACAGGAATGGCTCCACTTATTGCCATTCAGAGTCACCCACTTGGAGAATTTCTGTTTCCTATCTCTATAGTTTTAGGCTCTGTGAGTCTAGAACTAACTACACTATTCAATAACATAGCCATTAGCCATGCGTGGCTGTTTAAATTTAAATGTAATTAAATTAAATTAAATTAAACTAAAAATTCAGTTCCTCAGTTGTACTAGTCACATTTTAAGTGCTCAAAAGACACATGAGAAAGTGGTTACCATAATAAATAGCACAGATACTGAACATTTCCACTACAGAATGTTCTATGGGACAGCACTGTTCTATAGGACCTAGTTACCAGAATGAAATGCTTCTATGAGGGGATACAGAGAATCCTACTGAAATTTAAGCTATGTCTGCTGTACTGTCATTTTGAGCACTTCATGCCAACAGACCAGCAAGCAATAAAAGGAATCACCTTACTGACAGGGGTCACTGACCCTGATCATCAAGAAGAGATAGTGTCTCTGTTACATAATGGAGATGGAGAAGAATATGGTGCTCAGGTGATCCACTGGAGGGTTTCTCAGAACTCTGTGAAACTTTAATAGTAAATGGGCAAGTGTATCATCCATGGCCTCGAAAGATAATGGTAAACAGGGGCTCAGACTCCTCAAGGATGAGGATTTGGATCAGCCTAAGAGGTGTGCCACCTGCACAATCAAAGATACAAATCTGACACGTCAATGAAGGCTAATTTATTTCCTGTGTAGTAACATGACAATCACTCAAGGTCCAAATGAGCATTCCCTAATGCTTTGTTACAAAGCAAGTCTCTCTGAAACACCGAAACAACTGCCACATGTCAGGGATGGAAGATCAGGATTGTCTGAGATTAGATTCCTGCAACTCTAGAAAAAACGGTGGCTGAAACTAAAACGACAAAACTGAACGACAAAATATCTTTTTTGACAAGTTTTTCTGTCTCAGAGCCTTTGCACTTGCTATTCTTTTTGCCAAGAATATTCATCTTCTAGATCTTTCAAGCAGCTGGCTCATTATCATTCCAATGTTGCCTCCTTAAAAGAGGTTTTCCCTGATTAACTCTTGCAAAACAGATATTTTCCTTTAAACTATTATAATTAATTCCTTCATAAAACTTCTAAAATATGTATTCATGTTATTTACTGATTTTTAATTTTTCTTATTTATTGTTCAATTCCACCACTTGAATTTAATCTTCACAAAGGTGGAAATTTTGGTAGTTCTATTCACTGTAATATCCTCAGCACCTATGTCTGGTACATTTTAGTGACAACACATATTTGCTAAATGCTGCAGAGACTAACAAAACTAGATTAGAAATTAGGGACGGGTTATTTCAATAATCTTCAACTAACAAATAAGCCAATGGGAACAAAAAACCTGAAGGAAATAACTTGCCAAATACATGCAGCTAGTTTCTAGCGGATTCAGCATAAGAATCTTGGTATGGGGGTACTAAATGCCCTGCTCTTTCCACTGAATCACTAATATAAAAGTAAATGACAAATACTGTGACTGTTGTAAGAATGTGACAAGCAGCACTGAAGCCATATGTAGAAGGCAAAGAAGGTGAACTATAATTAGTGTCAGCTTTACATACTATACCTACCATCTCTTGTCTGCATAATTCTTAGAGAATTGAATGGAACAACTCCCAAATATCCATGGCAGGAGCAAAGACTGGGAGAGCTAGGAACATAGTTAATTCACAAAAGAACCAAACTACACTTCTTCACCTCCAGCCAAATAGAGGTCACCCTGTCCCTTTACCACCTTCTCTTCTAAATCCTTTATCAGAGCTTTCTGAGGTACCATAAAGACATTGCTCTCATGCTACAGAAAAGATGTGGCGTTCTGCTGTGGATAACGTAAACCTACAACAATAGTGTTTTGGAAGCACATTTAAAGAGGTTGAAGATACCTTACACTGATTTTGTAATTAATGATTTTTCTTATTTCATCTTGGTGAAAACATGAAATTTATACACTGTGATCACTGCCTGTTGTACTACAGTAGATCACCCATGTCCATTTTACAAATTATAATCATGCACTGCAACAAACAGAACAAGTCATACTCAAAAATTCCTGGAAAGAACTCTTCAAATCAAGCTCCTTTTGCTCATCAATGATGATTAAAAGATCAGAGAAGAATTTTCATATTGTACAGCCTCAAATTGGGTATGGCAGAATTTCAGTATTGACAATCATTTCTTTTCAAAAAGAATGAATAAGAATGGGTCAGAAATCTTTCCTCTTGAAGCAGTCACAAGTTATGAGCAAAATTCTCTGGGACTGTCCCCTATAAAAGCAGGGGTCTAAATCTGCTGTAACTTTGGAACTAAGGAATCTTAAAAGTAGTGTTATAATATCTGACTATTATTTGATACAAGTTTGGGTAGAAAAGGAAAGACAGTAGAAAAATGCCCATTATAAGTATCCAGGAATCCTGAGAATTTTTTTCCTCATTGCTTATTTTAAAAATAAGCTTAAAAAGCAATTATTATTTTAAGAATGAAAAAATTAGCCCTAGTCCAGAGGAAGAAATCACACCTGATTAGTAAAACAAACTGGTTCCAGATCTTTATTCCTCAATGGAGAGACTGACAGCATAAGGAGTAATAGAATGAAGAGATGCTATGTAATAGGAAGAAGTCTCCCACGTGATTCTGCAACTCTTTCCTTTCCCTCTTTCTCCCTCTACTTTTAATCACTAAGTGACAGTAGTTCCTATACCAAGTTGATAACTAGAATCTACTGGTATTTTTAAAAATATAAATTCCTAGATCCAAACCCTTAATGTTTTGTTCAGTGGGGACCCTTCCAGCCCATGCCTGCTGTGTCTAGGGGGCAATCCAATACTGACCATACTTACATAGACAATGAATGTGGCCACATGATTCCCAGTCTCATCATGCGTCAAAGGCTCATTCTCCCTGTTAAAGTTAGATGAAAGTGAATATGCAAGTCTTAGGCTTACCTAGTTAAAAAACATGCAAAATAGTTGCTTTCCCATCCATTATATTTATGGATGTGACGGGAGCATGAGAAGCCCATCTCAGCCAAATGGAGGTCACCTTGCTCCTTCAAGATGGACATGAACATACAGGCAGGTGAGACTGGAACCCAGGCAGGAAGGGCAGATACAAGGAGTGAGTATTATGTTCACAGAACAAACCACCAGTCCATTTATTTTTCCATGGTGGAGACAGAAAACTCAACAAAGGAAGTGGGTCAGAAAAGATAACTAAGAAGGAATGCATGCCACTCTCAGAAAACATCTGATCCTAAAACTGCCCAGATCAGGAAGAGTTCAGAGTGGAATCACAAAGAGAGCTTATCCATAGGAAGATGCTGGCTTTTGCTTTCAAGGTCTATGTGGTTTCCTCAGTGAAAGCTATTCCTGCAACACCAAGAACAGATTCTTGTAACCAGTGGGTCAATCTTGACTACAGAGACAGCTACACTCAGATTACACTATATTCTGGGAGCAGTGAGAGGGTTTTGATTCTAAGGACATCTTCTTATAAAGGGACAGGTTTAAAGAAACAATCTTAGTGCACATCTAAGTTCTTCCAAGAAGCCTTTTCTGGAGTGTTCAGGCGGTAAGCCTGTTCACTGGGTGCAGGATCGCTGTGTACATACCTACTTTATAACACTTACTCAATTACTTTGAAAGTAGCTGCTTATATGTATGACTCCCAGAAAACCATGGCCTCTGTATGAGAGTAAAAACTTGTCTTCTTTGCCTTCCTATCCCTCTACTTCCCAGGAGAGCAATCAGCACATCAAAGATGCTAAAGAAACATTTGTTGTTTCGTTTGCTGATTCAGCTTGTCTTTCCCAAAACATAAATATCTATTTTCTCTCTGTGTTTGGCTCAGCCACACTGGGGGCATATGCTGGGCTAAAGTATTGGAGATCAGAGCAATAGACTCAAGTGCTCCTCCTGCCAACAGAGGAGTAAGGTCTGCAAGAAGAGAGAGAAAGAGAGGAACCTCTCACCACAAGTGAGACTACAGGCTGGAGCAAAGGACTCTGTGTGGTTCTGTCTCCATCACTTTCTACCACAAGAATTCATCTCAATTTCAGGTGCCTGGTAGAAGCAGCACCATATTAGGAGAAGAGGGTAAAATCTGTTTTCTCTTCTAACTCTGATTTTAAAACAGTCCCCAAAGATGTATCCTTGAGAATTTAGAGGCTCTTGAGCTAGAAGCAAAATCTTCCCTCCATGTGAGCTCTGACATTTTCCTGCCACTTGAAATACAGCCAAAAGGAATAACATTTTGCCCTTACCAAAAAAATAATCCAAATGAGGTTCATAGTATCCTCCAATACCATAATCAGCAATCTGGCAGCAAAAAATAGACAAGGTTAGCTAAGTGGGCAGCCTCAAAGCCAGTCTAGGAACCCTGTCTTCCCAAGCCTGCTCCTAACTGGAGACAATAAGCAGCTTATCTAGCACCTGCACCTGGACCAGGAAACTAAGGGTAAGAGAGAATATGTAACTTACCCAGGGTGACACAGCTAGAAAGCAGCAAAACTTGAATTCTTATCCAGGCTTTTTGATTCCTGAGCTTCATGTTCTTAAAACCTCAGTCCTCTAGTGCCAGATAAAGAAGGAAGAGGCAACCAAAACTCAGACTGGGCAGGCTTCTATGGGGAAAGGCATGGACATGGGGCTCACAACACTTCAAGGCCAGTGACCCCAAGATGAAGAATGGAAAGCTTCAGGGTAGATGTAACCACGGTTCAAATGCCAGATGAGACAGGGCAAGAAAGGGGGACAGGACAGAGATTCCCCACTCAGGTTGACTCAGATACCCCATACCTGGAGAAATTCAGCTGTTTCATCTGACAGCCCAGTGATGAGATGAATCCTTCAATTCACTTGGCCAATTACAGGGTCTTGCTCTTCTGTCAGAAATACACTGAATGGAGAAAATCAGGTAGAAGACAAGGGCACAGGGAAAGGATAAAAGGGGACCAATGTGAATCAGGGGAAATACACAGGGCAGAAAAGGAGGTGGGGAGGTTGAAGGAGTTTGGAGATCATTCCTCTCGCCTCTGGACACTGATCACAACCGTCATTTCCGGCTTAGAAATCCCATACGGGGATGTTAAGAACCCTCACAATGTCAGCATTTACAGGGCCCTTCCAACCTTTTGATCTGACAACAATCATGGGATAATAATGAGGAAGTAAATTTGTCAAATTTATAGAGCTAGTAAGTGACAGAGCTGGGACTATCACTAGTCTTCAAGATTTTAATCCTGTGCCTTTTTTTTGCAATAAAACACAACGTTCCAGATTTTTAATTAAAACTCAAAACGGGTCAAACCATAATAAAAATGAATGTATAATACAAGCTAGGATAAAATCACTCCTGGGGTCCATAAACAAACACAAACCACACATACACACACATGCACACAATCACATATAAGTCCATATGGAGGTATACACACAGTCACAGCTAAAGACAGTGTAAGAGACCAACAGTAAACAAATGGAGAGACACCAAGTGAACACTCAGGTCAGAGAAATCTCATATATATGAGTAGAGTGATTGGGAGAGACGCCGAACTGCCCCCCCCTGCCCCGCCCAGATTACCTTTGGCTAACCCTGGTTTTGGATGGCTGGGCAGAAGCTGAAGCAATCTGGATTGTTTCATCTAAAAAATAAAATCTGAAAATGAATATGGTCTCACTTCACCCCTAACTATCTGCTTATGTCCAGAGACTCTAGACACAGAACAATCATTAATTCATTTATTATTTATAAAACTTATCCTCAATTATTTAAAGCAAACAGAGAACTGTGAAGAATAATACAACAAATTAAAGAATAATACAACAACTTCATAGGTATCCCTAATGCAGGCCTGCTAAATCTTGGCATTGGCCAGATGAGACAGAGACTACCTACCTGCCTGATACCTATATGAAAGTCTTTCTCTCTTTTTTCACTAGTAAGATAATTCTGACTTTATTTAAGATACCAATGTGCTCCCCTCCCCCAAATTATACCTCCTTATCTCACTTGTATCCTCATTTGACTCTGATTATGGTCTGGAAATTTAGTTGTTGGGATAGGGGACTTACAAGAAAGCTCATTAAAGGGGGTGGGTAGATGGAGTGAACTCTTTATGGCCCTTCCCCCCTTCTAATTGCTTCTAGTTTCAAACCCAGGAACAGCTCTAGCAGCCATCTTGTGACATTAAGAAGAAAGCCATCCACTATAAAGGATGTATACATAAAGAAGGACCTAGGGATGCGAGGGCAATCTGGCTGTGACATCTGTCACCCCCACTGATTGTCAGGACTGATTTGACTGATCTGGCTGGCTAGGTGGGTGTCCCCTTCCTCCCTCACAGCTCCATGTGCATCCCTCCCACTGGGTCGAAGAGGAAGACTATCCCCGATAGAGGAGGACCATTCTTCTCGGTCAAGGGTATAGGAGTAGCTGCTCTCCCCTGCGAGAACCTCCAAACAAGCTCTCAGGAAGGATCCAGGTCCCTGGTGATATTGTGGAGCTACCAGAATGATGCTAGAATAGCTTTCTCTTTTTGACTGCTTATATGAAAAAATAAACTTTTATGTGTTTAAGTCACTATAACTGGGTCTCTATTATAAAGAGCCTAATGTAATTCCCAATCTATATATTTATTTACTATGGATTTCTTTAAAAATAAATAAAATATTATAGATAAAACTGTAATCTCTGATATAGCCCTTCCTAACTCAATTCTCCTCTGAAGCTCCCCCCAGATAATTACTATTCTAAAATTAGTGCTTCTTTATTCTGGAAGACTTACTATTTATGCATAAAAAAGTGAGTATAAATGATACTGTTTTCCATGTATTTAAACTTTACGTAAGTTGTATCATACTGAACAGAGCCATCTATAAATTTTTTTGAGAGATCCAGGAGAAACGTAGTTCACTCATTTCCACTACAGCAATGTATACATATTTCAAAAATCACTTATCCATTTTCCTTTGATGAACATTCAGATTCCTGCAACTTTTTACGATTTAAAACAAGGTTGCATAGACCTTTCTATTATGTTTCTTTGTCCACATGCTCAAGTGTTGCACTAGCATTGTGGTCTTCAAACTAGGGAATATGTATGCCTAAGGTGTGCACAATTTTAGCAGAAATCCACAGGAATCGACTTCCAGATCCTCAAGTTCTATGTATATATACTCTTTCATAGCTTTGCTCAATTTCTCTTTTAAAATAGTCCTTTCTCCTACTATTCAAAAGAAAGGCCTACTCTTTATACACATGAAATTTTACTGTGGTGTATTCTCCCCAGCTGTAAAAACTTCTAGGGCATCAAAAGAAGGAACAAGATGAAATAATGTTTCAGTGAAGCGTCCTCTAGATCAACTCATTAACTCACAGTAGGGCTTCCTGTATCTAACATATTTCTGATAAGTGTAAAGTATGGCATTTAAAAATGGGGTATTTCCAGCTCTTAATGGGATGCTCTGAATAAAAATGTTTGTAAAGTAGGACACTGTAACTGATAACACATTTTCATTTCATGACTTGGCCTCATCTATCCCTTGATTATTTTTGAAGAAGGCATTATCTTGTGGGATAAACTAGTAAGAGTAAAGTGAGTATTGAGAAAGAATGAAAAGTGGTGGATTCATGTATTTAAATATAGACTATCCTTTTCAACTATTCTTAACATTCAACCCTAGTATATGTCATTGGCTAAAAAGAAAAGGAAATTCAAACAGCTAAATAATGTCCAAGTTGGTAACTTTGATTATTTTAAGAGTAAGAGGGTATCACAGAATAAAGATATCCTTCTAAATGCAATTCCCTCCACACAGCTTCCTGAAAACCAACAATAAGCAAAGAAAACAAAATCACCCATTACCCATGACTATAATATAACTATGAAACAGAGATACTACAAATTTCTATTTTCTTGTAAGTGGAAAGATAAACACCAGATGTCAGCAGAGCATTCAAAGACATCTAAGCAAAGAATCTGAGGCTCTAGAAAGAGTGAAAAGTACAGTGTGGTCTTGATACTGGTGAAACACTATTGATGGTAAAACACTATCGATGGTAAAACACTATCTAATGTCATCTAGGGTCTTGTTTCCAAAGGGAAAGGGTCCTACATTGCATAGGGAAATACTGTGGAAAAATCTGAAACTTAGTGGATCAGAACATTGCCTTTTGGATATTTTAAACATAAGAACTTAGAAAATATACTATATCACAGGTTATATAACACAGGGAAGGCACTATTTCTAGAGAGAAAGAGGATTCTTGGAGAATGAAATGTCCCTATAGGTTTGGCGGCAAAGAGAAGAGATTAAAAGTAAGGAGCCTATTAAAATTATAAATTAAGAAACAATTCAAAGGAAACAGACTCAAAAAAAAGTACCATTAATTAAAGAAACTGCATTTCACAATAGGAATAGAAGAGGAAACATTTAACAGGAAATGTTACAACAAAAATAATGGTCCAGGAAAATACAACAAAAATAAACATGAACAATAAAATAAAAAGAACTCAGTTTCTATACAAGTTATTATAAACAGAAAAACGTAAAATAAAAATCAAAACTTTTTGGGAGCTGAAAATACAACAAAACAATCCAGCCCTAGCCAAGAAACAGGAAAAATTATAATAAAATACTGTAACATTAAATGAATGTAATTAAATAAGCAATTGCAAATACAAAATATCACAAATCAGAAATTGAAAAACTCAGAATGGATACAGATAATAAAATAAAATGTAATATAGAAACTAATAATATTCAGAAAAGCTATAGAAAAAATCAAATCATCTCAGAAATGAAGATTAAATTATAAAGTGTCCAACAAATATGGAGATATTATCAAAGTGTACCAAGAGACACAGAGGAAAGAATTAGAAAAGTAAAATAAAGAGAATGAAGATAAAAGTAAACAGGATCAGAGATAAATATAAGCGACTAACAAAGAAGAGCAGTGTAGGTTTCAGTGGATCCTTAAAAAAAGAAAAATAAATGAAAGGAATTGACCTTAAAGGGCCAATTCTAAGATATATCCTAGTAAAACAGGCAAATATAAAATTATTAATACAGTAAATTAACCTAAAATAGTATGTCAAAACTGAGACCAAATACATGAGTCATACGAACAAAGTACTTATTCACATAGATAAACAGAATTATTTTCATTAACAATAAAAGATTGTTTAATATAGCTAAGTACATTCCTAACAGACTGACTCCCACCCAGATAACCATAAACTCTAGACAAAATATGAAAAATAATTACTAGAAGGCACTGCAGAGTAAACAAAAGCAGCCAGATTATGAATGGAAGTCAATCTTTAAAAGACAGGAATGGTACATGGTAGTTTCATATTCTTAAATGGCTGCTAGCCTTAGATGACCACAGTTGACACAGCACAGGGCAGCTACAATTCTGACAGAAAATCCAAAGTTTTTCTAACCTGAAGCACCACATTACAGAGTTTGAGGCAACCATAGCTGCTAAAAAGTGAAGAGTAAATCACAATAATGTGAGAGAAAGAGGATTTCCAAATTCTGTGTATAAGCTCTGCCTGAATCTCTTGCAGACATCTAAATAGAGCACATGTAAGTGAGACTGCAAGCTCTCAGTCAAGAATAAAAGAACTGAACTACACAAGAAAACAGAGCTTGCAGTTGTGTCCAACCAAGTTAACTGTCTGTTATTAAAAACAACAACAATCAGCTGTCTATTCCAAGATGGTGAAGTAGGGGGATCCTGAACTTACCTCCTCCCATGGACACATCAAATCTACAGCTACATACAGAAAAAATTTCTCTGAAAGAAATCCAGAGGCTGAGTGACTCCTATACATCAGGCAAACAAGAAAAAACCCACATCAAAAACAGTAAGAGAGAACAAACTCACAGATACAGAGAACAAACTAGTGGTGACTAGTGGGAGAAGGAAAGGGGGAGGGCAAAATAGGGGTAGAGTATTAAGAGGCACAAACTACTATGTATAAAATAAATAAGCAACAAAGATACATTATACAGCACAGAGAATATAGCTAATATTTTATAATAACTCTAAATGGAGTATAATCTATAAAATTTTTGAATCACTAGGTTGTACACCTGAAACTAACATAATATTGTAAATCAACTAAATATTAATTTAAAAATAATCATAAGGGAGGCTGAGACACAATCTTGCCATAAACCCCAAATCTGGCAAGATGATGCAAAACCAGGAGGCAACTCAAAACTCCCAGCATCTCCCTGAGGAGGAATGGGTTTGGACCCCACATCTTGCTTTTAAGACGTCTACCTGAGAGATGGGGCCCCAACACATCTAGCTTTGAAAGCCAACAGTGCTTACATCTATGATATCTACAAGGCTATTCAGCAAACTAAGAGATTGTTCTTAAAGGGCTCACATGGACTTATCGTATCTAATCCCTCTGGGATCCAGCAGTCTGTCTGGTTAAAGAGATATATTTGCTTATTTTAATAGCTGCAGCCTCAGGGGCCAGATTCTAACTTAATACACATCAAGGAACTGATTGTAATACTCTCCGGAGACGAGGGAGGTAGCAGACACTATCTTCATACTCTCCTCCCTTGCTCCAGGTCACTGGTTTCTCCAGAAGGACTTTGTGCATAGCCCTGGTGCTCCAGATTCTGTGATGCAGTCCAGGGCACACCTCTTGGTGGACAGTGAGGTCTGTGTTCACGGTTTCAACAGGAGGGGAGCAAACAAACAGTTCTTAACTCGCTATTACCGCAGGCCACAGAGGGAGCAGAGAAATACACGTCTCCCAGAATTCACTTGAAAAGGGTATATTTGCCTACTTTAAAAGCTGCTGCCAGATCGTCCAGATTACACTCATCCTGCATCTAGGAGCTGACTAATATCCTTCCCTTTGGACACTAATAGGGCTTGGTATGCCCTCAATTACTAGAAGCGACCAAGAACAAATAAGGCAGCTTCAACAATTGCAAAGGTTTGAGAGACCCCCAAGAGCTAAGGGATGGTTTAATGACAAGGTTCATCTCCTACATAGGACCACTCTTTTAAGTCTGGAAGTGGGGGCTCTTTATCTAATGCATAGAAACCAAAACAGAGATTCAAGGAAAATGAACAAATAGAGGAATATGTTCCAAATGAATGAATAAGATAAAACATCAAAAAAGACCTTAAAAAATGGAGATAAATGGTTTATCTGATAAAGACTTTAAAATAATGGCCATACAGATGCTGACTGAGTCAGAGAAAACAATGCGTGAACAAAATAAGAATTATGACAAAGAGACAGATAACATAAGAAAGTACTAAACAGAAATCACAAAGGTGAAGAATACAAAAACTGAACTGAACTACAAAATTCAATACAGGGATTCAAGAACAGACTAGATGAAGAAGAAAGGATCAGCAAATTTGAATATAGGGCAGTGGAACTTATCCAGAGTCACAAAAACAAAAGAGAATAAAACAGAATGAAGATAGCTTATGGGACAATATCAAGCAGATCAATATTTCCATTATGAAAGGTCCCAGGAGGAAAAAGAGAAAGAAAGGGACAGAAAACGTATTTGAAGAAATAATGGCTGAAAACTTCCCTATACTGGGGAAGGAAACACATAGCCAGATGCAGGAAGCCCAGAAAGTTCCAATAAGATAATAAGATAAATCCAGAGACCCATGCCAAGACATATTATAATTAAATTTTCAAAAGTTAAAAAGAATCTTAAAAGCAACAAGAGAAAAACAATAACTTATGAACAAGGAAGCCCCCATAAGTTCAGCAGAAACTTTGCAGGTCAGAAGAAGTGGCAGAATATATTCCAACTGCTGACAGGAAAAAAAAATGACAACCAAGAATATTGTACCCAGCAAAGCTGTCTTTCAGAATTGAACAAGAGATAGTTATCCACATAAGCAAAAGCTAAGGAAGCTCATCACCACTAGACCAGCCTTACAAGAAATGTTAAAGGGAATTCTTCAATATGAAATGAAAAGGTACATTTAGTACCTTAGAAAATTAATAACAAGAAAACATGAAAATAAAAAATCTCACTGGTAAAGACAAATACATACTTAAATTCAAATAATCCAATGTTATATTAGTAGTGGGCTATCACACAGATCTAGTGTAAAGGTTAAAAGACAGAAGCAGTAAAAATAAGTATAACTATAATAATTTGTTAATGTATACACAAGACAAAAAAATGTAAATTGTGACGTCAAAAAGACAAAAAATGGGTAAGGGAGAGTAAAAATATACAGCTTTAAAATGCATTCTAAGTTAAGTTGTTACAAATTAAAATAGACTGTTATAAATACAAGATGGGCTTTATGTAAGCCTCATGGTAACAAAGAAAAAAACTACAGTAAATACACAAAAAATAAACAGAAAAGAATCTAAACATACTACTATTTTTAAAAATCATCAAATTAAAAAAGAGCAAGATAAGAATAGAGCAAAGGAATTGAAAACCAGTCAGAAAACGATTAACAAAATGGCAGTAAGTCTATATCTATCAATAATTACTATAACGACTAACAAAATGGCAATAAGTTCTATCTCTACCAAAAAGAAAAAAAAAAAAAAAAAAACAGCAATATGCTGCCTACAACAAACTTATTTCAACTTTAAGGATGTGCATAGACCGAAAGTGAAGGGATATAGAAAGACAGTCCATGCAATGGAAACCAAAAGAAAGCTAAGAAGGCTATACTTATACCAGACAAAGTAGACTTAAAGACAAAAATTGTAATAAAGAGACAAAAAGGGTCATTATACAATGATAAAGGGGTCAATCTAATAAGAGGATATAACATCTGTAAATACTTATACACAAAACAAAGGAGTATCCAAATAAATAAAGCAAATGTTAACAGCTTTAAAGGGAGAAATAGATGGCAATACAATAATAGTAGAGTACTCAGTACTCTGCTTCTATCAGTAGGTATATCATACAGACAGAAAATAAAAAAAAAAATTGGACTTAAATGACACATTAGATCAGATGGACTTAACAGAACATTTATAGAACATTCCACTCAAAAGCAGTAGAATATATATTTTTCTCAAGCATACATGGAACATTCTCCAGTATTTATCATATGTTAGGCCACAAAACAAGTCTTAATAAATTTAAGAACATTGAAATCGTATCAAGCATCTTTTTCCAATCACACAATATGAAACTAGACATCAATTATAAGAAGAAAACTGGAAAATTCACAAACACATGGAGACTAAACAACATGCCACTGAACAACCAATGTGTCAAAGAAGAAATCAAGAGAAATCAAAAAGGTCTTGAGACAAATAAAAGTGAAAATACAACATACCAAAGCTTAAGAACTGCAGTAAAAGCAGTTCTAAAAGGAAAGCTCATAGCAATAAATGCCTAATTAAGAAACAAAAGAGAACTCAAACAACCTCACTTTACACCTCAAGGAACTAGGGGAAAAAAAGAACAGATAAAGCCCCAAGTCAAAAGAAGGAAAGAAAAGACAAAGATCAGAGGTGAAACACATAAAATGGAGACTAAAAAGACAATACAAAAGGTCAATAAAACTTGACCTGGTTTTTTGGAAAGATAAACAAAATAGACAAACTTTTTGCTAGACTCACCAAGAAAAAGAGAAGACTCAGACAAATAAAATCAGAAATGAAAAAAGAGGTGTTACAACTGATACCCACTGAAATACAAAGGACTGTGAGAAACTACTTTGAATAACTATACACCAATAAATTGGGACAACCTAGAAGAAACGGGTAAGTTCCTAGAAACATACAACCTACTAAGAATGAATCACGAAGAAACAGAAAATCTAAGTAGATCAATTACTAGTAAGGAGACTGAATCAGTAACTTAAAACCTCCCAACAAAGAAGTCCAGGACAACAGGACTTCACTGGTAAATTCAACCACATATGTAAGAAAAACTAATACCAATCCTTCTTAAACTCTTCCAAGAAGTATAAGAAGAGGTAATGCTTGCAAACTAATTTTACTAGGCCAGCATTACACTGATAGCAAAATCAGACAAAAATACAGGCCAATTTCCCTGATGAACATAGATGCAAAAATCCTTAACAAACTATTAGCAAACCAAGTTTTATAATACAGTAAAAAGATCACACACAAACAGATCAAGTGGGATTTATCCTTGGAATGCAAGGATGGTTCAAAAATCAATGTGATGCACCATATTAACAAAATGAAGGGGAAAAGTCATATGATCATTTCAATAGATGTAGAAAAATCATTTGACAAAATTCAACATCCATTCATGATTTTTAAAACTCTCAGTAAGTGGGTATACAGGGAATATACTTCAACATAAAAAAGGCCAAATATGCCAAATCCACAATGAACATGACACTCAGTGGTGAAAAATGGAAAGATTTTTCTTCTGTAATCAGGAATAAGACAAGGATGTCCATAAGTCCTAGCCAGAGCAATTAGGCAAGAAGAATAAATGAAAGGCATCCAAATTGTAAAGGAAGAAGTAAAACTATCTCTATTTGCAGATGCCATTATCTTATATAGAAAAGTCTAAGAACTCCACCAAAAAAATAAGAACTGATAAACAAATTAAGCAGTTGCAGGATACAAAGTCAATATACAAAAATCAGTTGCATTTCTATACACTAGTAACAAACAATCAAATCGAAGCTAGGAAAACAATCCCATTTACAATTGTAACAAAAAGAACAAAACATGTAGGAATAAATTTAACCAAGGAAGTGAAAAATCTGTATGCTGAAAACTATAAGATATTGATGAAAGAAACTGAAGACACAAATAAATGGAAAGATATTCCAGGCTAATGGATTGGAAGTAATATTGTTAAAATGTTCATACCACCAAAAGCAATCTACAATTCAATGCAATCCCTATCAAAACTCCAAAGGCATTTTTCACAGAAATAGAACAAAAAAATCCTAAAATTTACATGGAGCCACAAAAGACCCTGAATAGGCAAAACAATCCTGAGAAAAAAGAACACAGCTAAAGGTATCATGCATCCCGATTTCAAACTGTATTACATACTTAACAGTCATCAAAATAGTATGGTATTGACATAAAAGACATACAGATCAATGGGACAGAAGAGAAAGCCCAGAAATAAATCTATGCATATTTGTTCAATTTACAACAAAGGAGACAAGACTACAAAATGGGGAAGGTATAGTCTCATCAGTAAATGGTATTAGAAAAACTGGACAGCCACATGCAAAAGAATGAAACTAGACCATTATCTCATACCACATACAAAAGTCAACTCAAAATGGATTAGACTTGAACATAAGACGTGAAACCATAAAATTCCTAGAAGAAAACCTAGAGGGTAAGGTCCCTGACATTGACCTTGGCAATGATTTTTTGGACTTGACACCAAAAATGAAAGCAACAAAATAAAAAATAAAAAAGTGGGTCTATATCAAACTGAGAAGCTCCTGTATAGCAAGAGAAACTATCAACAAAATGAAAAGGCAAACTATGGAACGTGAGAAAATAATTTGGAAATCATATATGTGATAAGGGGCCAATATCCAAATTATACGTAGAACTCATACATCTCAAAAGAAAAACAAAACAAAACAATCCAATTAAAGAATGAGCAAAGGATCTGAATAGACATTTTTCTAAATATGACATAAAAAAGCCAATAGATACATGAAAAGGTACTCAAAATCATTACTCATCAGGGAAATGCAAATCAAAACCACAATGCAATGCCACCTCACATCTGTTACAATGGCTATTGTCTAAAAGACAAGAAATAACAAGTATTGGCAAGGTTGTGGAGAAAAGGGAACTCTTGTGCACTGTTGGTGGTAACCTAAATTGGTGCAGCCACTAAGAAAAACAGGATGGAGATTCCTCAAAAAGTTAAAATAGAACTATCATACGATCCTGAAATTATGCTTCTGTGTACTTATCTGATGGAAAAGAAATCACAATCTTGAAAATGTATCTGCATACACATGTTCATTGCATTATTTACAATAGGTAAGACATAGAAACGGTCTAAACATCCATTGACAGTTGAATACTATTCAGCCATAAAAGAGGAAATCTTGCTTTCTGCAACAACATGGATGGACCTAGAGGGTATTATGCTAAATGAAATAAGTCAGATGGACAAAGACAAACACTGTATGATCTCACTTAAATGTGAACTTTAAAAACAAAAACAAAAAACTGAACTCATAGATATAAAGAACAGATTGGTGGTTGCCAGAGATGGAGAGTGGCAGGGTGGGCAAAACAGGTCCTAGGGATGTAATCTACAGCACAGTGATTATAATTAACAATACTGTATTGTACACTTGAAAGTCGCTAAGAGAATAAATCTTAAAAGTTCTCATCTCAAAAAAAATTGTAACTATTTAAAGTGATGGATTTTAACTAAATTTATTATTATTAATTATTATTAAATCATTATTAACTAAATAATGATTTATTATTAAATCATTATATTGTACATCTAAAACTAATACAGTGTTACATGTCAATTGTATCAATGAACAACATTCTTCAAAGGACTATAATAGAATCTAGAGGCCCAACATTATTATATTTGCAGAAGCCACTATATAATAATAAAAAAATTACTTGACAAATGAAGAACCAGAAACATGTGACATATTCTCTAGAGAAAAGACACAAATGAAACCAACCTAAAGATAAAACAGATGTTGGAATTAGCAAAGATTTTAAAGCAGTTATTATAACCACATGCAAGAATGTAAAGAAAAATAATACAATTAATAATAAGAGAAATCTCAGAAAAGAGGTAGTTAATAATAATAGGAATAAAGAATCTATTGAAAATTTTTGAATTGAAAAATATAATGTCTGAGTTTAAAACGTCACTAGATGGACTTAATATGAAAATGGAGATGACAGAGGCAGAATCATTGAGGTTGGAGGTATACCAATAGATATTATCTATTCTATAGAAAAGAGAAAATGTCCAAATAAAATACTGACAAGTAAGAACTTCTGCTGTATATAAAGATTATATCCCTCCATTCAAGCTGGTAGAGTGGTAGGACCATGAGCTTGCCTCTCCTCTCAACTACAACAAAACCACAACTGACTGCCAAACAACCATTGAAAAAAAGACTGGAACCTAGAAAAAAGGTCTTTTTCAACTAGAAACATAAAGAGGGAATCACAGTAGGAAGGTAGGAGGAGCGTGCTCACGATATAATCGAGCCGCATACCCCGCAGGTGGGCAACCCACAAGCTGAAGAATAGTTAAGTCGCAGAGGCCCTCCCATAGAAGTGAGGGTTCTAAGCTCCACATCAGGCTCCCCAGCCTGAGTTTCCAGCATTGGGAGGTGGAGGAGACCCCAAGACATCTGGTTTTGAAGGCCAGCAGGGCTTAGCTCCAGGAGCCCCACATGACTAGGGGAAAAAGAGACCTCATTCTCTTGGGAAGCATACACAGAAACTCACATGCTCCAGGTTCAAGTTGCAGAGGCAGTGATTTCATAGGAACCTGGGCCAGGCCTGCCTGCTGGTTTTGGAAGGTCTCCTGGGATGTGGGGGACAGCTGTGGCTCACCCAGGGGACATAAAAGCTGGTGGTGGACATTCCAGGACTGTTCATCTATATGAGCTTTCCTGGAGACTGACATCTTGATTGGATCATTAGCACCAAGACCTAGACCCACCCAACAGCCTGTAAGGAAGCCTCAGGCCAAACAACATACAGGGTGGGAACACCACCACACTCATCATCAGTCTTCCTAAGCCACAAAGGGCTCTAGACACAGCCCTACCCACCAGAGGTCCAGGATCAAGCTTCATCCAGCAGTGGGCAGGCACCAACTCCTCCTTCCAGGAAACCTGCATAAGCCTCCCGTTCAGCCTCATCCACCAGGGGGCAGATAGCAGAAATAAGAAAACAACAATCCCGAAGCCTGTGGAAGGAATCCACAAACACAGGCCAGACTCTACACTGGGACTGGCTGGACCCTGGCCCTTGGGTGACGAGAGAAGTGTGCTGCTGGGACACAAAGGATGTCTCCCACAGAGGGCCACTTCTCCAAGGTCGAGAAACATAACTAACCTACCTAAAAATACAAACAGAAAGATAGACAATATGAGGTGACAGAAAATATCTTCCAGGCCAAGGCACAAGATAAAATCCCAGAAGAAATAAGTGATGAGGAGATAGGCAATTTATCTGAGACAGTTCAGAGTAATGATGGTGAAGATATTTAGAAAACTCAAGAGAAGTATAGATGCACAGAGCAAAATTTTAGTAGAGTTGCAAAATATAAACAATACCTAAAGTTGAAATAAAATTTCTGAAATGAATAACAAACTAGAAGAAAACAAGAATAGACTAAATGAAACAGAAAATGGATCAGTAAGCTAGAAGACAGATTAATGGAAATCACTATTGCAGAACAGAAAAAAGGAAAATGAATGAAAAGTAATGAGGATAGTCTAAGAGAACTCTGGGACAACATGAAGTGCTCTAATATTTGCATTACAGGGGTCCCAGAAAGAGAAGAGAGACAGAAAGGACCTGAGAAAATCTTCAGAGAGATAATCACTGAAAACTTACCCAACTTGGGAAAGGAAACAGTCACCCAAGTCCAGGAAGTGCAGAGAGTTCCACATAGGATCAACCCAAAGAGGAACACACCAATGAACACAGTCATCAAATTGACAAAAATTAAGGATAAGAATAAAATATTAAAATCAGCAAGAGAAAAGCAACAAATAACATACAACAGGACTCCTACAAGGTTATCAGCTGATTTTTCAGCAGAAACTCTACAGCTCAGAGGGAGTGGCAAGATATATTTAAAGTGTGAAAGGGAAAAGCTTAAGATACTCTATCCAGCACGACTCTCATTTAGATTTGATGGAGAAATCAAAAGCTTCACAGAGAAACAAATGCTAAAAGAATTCAGCACCACCAAACCAGCTTTACAACAAATGTTAAAGGACCTTCTCTAGTCATCAAGCCACAAGAAAAGAGAACAAAAAGAAGGAAGAGAGAAAAAAAAAAAAAAAGGCCTATAAAAGCAAATCCAAAACAATTAACAAAATGATAAGAACATACATATCAATAATTACTTTAAATGTAAATGGATTAAACATTCCAACCAAAAGACATAGACTGGTTGAATGGATACAAAAACATGACCCATACATATATATGCTGCCTACAAGAGACCTACTTCAGAGCTAGAAACACAGGCAGGTTGAAAGTCAGGGGATGGAAAATGATATTCCATGCAAACGGAAACCAAAGGAATGCTGGAGCAGCAATACTTATATTGGACAAAATGAATTTTAAAATAAAGAATGTTACAAGAGACAAAGAAGGACATGACATAATGCTTAAGGGATCAATCCAAGAAGAGGATATAACAATCATAAATATATATGCACCCAACACAGGAGCACCTAATTATTTAAGGCAATTGTTAACAGACATAAGAGAAACTGACAATAACAGAATAGTAGGGGACCATAACACCCTACTTACATCAATGGGCAGATCATCCAGTCAGAAAATCAATAAGGAAATACAGGCCCTAAATAACACATTAGACCAGATGGACTTATTATCTATTGAGCATTCCATCCAAAAATAACAGAATACACATTCTTCTCAAGAGCACATGGAACATTCTCCAGAATTGACCACAAGCTGGCCCACAAAGCTAGCCTCAGTAAATTTAAGAAAACTGAGATCATACCAAGCATCTTTTCTGACCACAATGCTATACTGGTTAGAAATCAATTACAAGACAAAAAATTGCAAAAACTGCAAACACGTGGAGGCTAAACAATATGCTACTAAATAACCAATGGATCACTCAAGAAATCAAAGAGGAAATAAAAAAATACATTGACACAAATGAAAATAAAAACACAATAATCCAAAACCTCCGGGACACAGCAAAAGTAGTTCTCAGAGGGAAGTTTATAGTGATGCAAGCCTACCTCAGGAAATAAGAAAAATCTCAAGTAAACAACCTACCTTACACCTAAAGCAGTCAGAGAAAGAAGAACAAACAAAACCCAAAGTTAGGAGAAGAAAAGAAATCATAAAGATTAGACCAGAAATAAATGAAATAGAGACTAAAAAATATAAAAGATTGATGAAACTAAAATCTGATTCCCTGAAAAGATAAAATTGATAAGCCTTTAGTCAGACTCATCAAAGAAAAAAGGGAGAGAGACCAAATTAATAAAATCAGAAATGAAAAAGGAGGTCACATTGACATCAGAGAAATACAAAAGATAAGAGGCTACTATGAGCAACTATACACCAACAAAAAGGACAACGTAGAAGAAATGGACAATTTCTTACAAAGGTAAAATTTGCCAAGACTGAATAAGGAAGAAATAGACAATATGAATAGACCAATTACCAGTACTGAAATTGAATCAGCATTTTGAAAACTCCCAACAAACAAAAGTCCAGAACTAGATGGCTTCACAGCTGAATTCTACCAAACATTTAGAGACGAGTTCACATCCATCCTCCTGAAACTATTCCCAAAAATTGCAGAGGAAGGAAGACTTCTGAACTCACTCTACAAGGCCATCATCACCCTGAAACCAAAAGCAAAGATATCACAAAAAAAGAAAATTACAGGCCAATATCACTTACGAATATAGATGCAAAAATCCTCAACAAAATACTAGCAAACCAACTCCAACAATGCATTAAAAGGATCATATACCATGATCAAGTGGCAATTATCCCAGGGATGCAAGGATATATCAATATCTGCAAATCAATCAATGTGATATGCCATGTTAACAAATTGAAGTATAAAAACAATATAATCATCTCAAAATATGCAGAAAAATCTATTGATAAAATTCAACATCTGTTTATGATAAAAAAAAACTCTCCAGAAAATGAGCAAAGACAGAATATACCTCAACATAATAAAGGACATATATGACAAACCCACAGCTAACATCATACTTAATGAGGAAAAGCTGAAAGCATTTTCTCTAATATCAAGAACAAGACAAGGATGCTTACTCTTGCCATTTTAATTCAACATAGTTTTGAAAGTCCAACATAGTTTTGGAAGTCCTAGCCATAGCAATCAGAGAAAAAAAAAAAAAAAAAAAAAGAAATAAAAAGACTCCAAATTGGAAAGAAAGAAGTAAAACTATCACTGTTTGCAGACTACATGACACTATACATAGAAAACACGAAAGAGGCAATCAGAAAACTACTAGAACTCATCAATGAATTTGGTAAAGTTGCAGAATACAAAATTAATATACAGAAATCACCTGCATTTCTATACACTAACAATGAAATAACAGGTTAAAGAAATTAAGGAAACAATACCATTTACCATCACACCAAAAAGAATAAAATATCTAGTAATAAACCTACCCAAGGAGGTAAAAGACCTGTACTCCAAAAACTGTAAGACACTGATGAAATAAATTGAAGATGACACAGACAAATGGAAAGACTTCTTGGATTGGAAGAATCAATATTGTTAAAATGGCCATACTACCCAAGGCAATATACAGATTCAACGCAATCCCTATCAAATTACCAAAGACATTTTTCACATAGCTGTAAGAAAAAATGTTAAAATTTGTATGGAAATACAAAAGACCCCAAATAGCCAAAACAATCTTGAAGAAGAAGAATGGAATTGTGCTCTTCACTGGAATTTAACACAACATTGTAAAATGATTATAACTCAATAAAAAAAAGTTAAAAAAAAAAAAAAGAAGAAGAATGGAGCTGGGGGAATCATGCACTCTGACTTCAGACTATACTATAATGCTACAGTAATCAAAACAGTATGGTACTGGCACAAAATTAGACACATAGATCGACGGAACAGGATAGCAAGTTCATAAATAAACCCACATACTTATGGTCAATTAATCTATGATAAAGGAGGCAAGAATATACAGTGGAGAAAAGACAGTCTCTCCAATAAGTGGTGCTGGAAAAACTGGACAGCTATCTGTAAAAGACTGAAATTAGAACATTCTCTAACATCATATAAAAAACTAAACACAAAATGGATTAAATAATTAAATGTAAGACCAGAGACTATAAAACTCCTAGAGGAAAACATAGGCAGAAAGGCACTCTTAGACATAAATCACAGCATTATTTTTTTCCTAGAGTAATGGAAATAAAAGCAAAGGTAAACAAATGGGATCTAATGAAACTTAAAAGCCTTTGCACAGCTAAGGATACCATCAACCAAACGAAAAGACAACCTACAGAATGGGAGAAAATATTTGCAAACGATGTAAATGACAAGGGACTAATTTCCAAAATATACAAACAGCTCATACACCTTAATATCAAAAAAACAAGCAACCCAATCAAAAATGGGCAGAAGACCTAAACAGACATCTCTCATCAGAAGACAGACAGATGGCCAACAAGCACAGGAAAAGATGCTCAACCTCACTAACTGTTAGAGAAAATCAAATCAAAACTACAATTGTTGCGGAAAAATGTGTTACAGCTCAGTGTTACAGCTCAGTTGTGACAGCAACCTGGATCCAGGCGAGAGACCAAGCAGCACTTGGAGAGTTGGAGAACTCAGGTTTATTACGCCACTGTGCCCGGAGGCGTTAACACTTCAAGCTCTGGACCCCGTCTTTAGGTTTACACAGGCCTTTTATAGGCTGCCAGTTTTACACTTTGCAACACCATATGCAAATAAAGTACAACGGAAGTTGACCAACCAGGAACAAGCTTTGTAGGAACAGACCAACCAGGAGTGAGCTCCATGTAAATGAAGTATTACAAATGGACCAATCAGAAGTTAGGGAAGTGAACCAATCAGAAGTGAGAGTAATAACCAATCAGAAGTAAGAGTAATAACCAGTCAGGAGTGAAGGAAATAACCAATCAGAAGTGAGCTCAGGGAACCAATAGAATCCTAGGTATAAGTTAGCCACTTTAGAGGCAAAAAGTGAGACAGAGCCTCTGGGCCAGGGAACCGGACGGTGCTAAGAGGAGAGGAGCGGCCCTGCCTAGGGGTCCTGCGGGTCTTTTTATGGGGCTTCCTTCTCACAATGAGATATCACCTCACACCAGCCAGAATGGCCATCATTAAAGAGTCTACCAACGATAAATTCTGGTGAGGGTGTGAAGAAAAAGGAACCCTCCAGCACTGTTGGTCGGAATGTAAGTTGGTGCCACCACTATGGAGGACAATATGGAGGCTCCTTAAAAAACTAAAAATAGACTTATCATATGATACAGCAATCCCACTCCTGGGCATATATGTGGAAAAAAATAATTCAAAAAGACACATGCACCCCAATATTCATAGCAGCACTATTTACAGTAGCCAAGACATGGGAACAACCCAAATGTCCATCAACAGATGACAGGATAAAGATGTGGTATATATACACAATGGAATACTACTCAGCCATTAAAAAGAATAAAATAATGCCATTTGCAGCAACATGGATGGACACGGAGACTTTCATTCTAAGTGAAGCAAGCCAGAAGGAGAAGAAAAATGCCATATGATATCACTAATATGTGGAATCTAAAAAAGACACAAATGAATGACATTAGTTATAACTTTGATGACTGATTTCTTGAATATGTGTAAAAACATTTGACTGTCCTTTATGATTGATTACTGCATTCTGTTTATTCTTATTTTGTTGTTGCCTTTATTCTCTTGATAACTATGTAAGTTTAAAAAGCTAAAGTTCTAAACTGCTCTTAGAAACAATGAACAGTACATATATGTAAATTTTAAAACAATTTTATCTCTTGATGAGTTGCTCTTCCTAGAATAAACTTTAAAAAATTTTTTTAAAAAATGTTTTGAGCTTCTACCTTTCAAAAAAAAGAGAATACACTACATAGAAAGAAATTTAACAAAATCATAAGGCTTATACATTGAAAACCACAAAACTGCTGAAATTTTTAAAACTCTAAATATATGAAAAAAACATTCTATGCTTTGGACTGGAAGAATTAATATTAAGTTGGCAATACTCCCCAAATTGATTCAGATTCAATACAATCCCTATCAAAATCTCAGCTGGTGTTCTTGAAGAAACTGACAAACTAACTCCAAAATTCATATGGAAATGCAAGGGACCCAGTGTCAACCCAAATAAACCTAAGAGGCAATAATCAAGCAAAAAGCACTTACTTGGGATCAAAGAATTGCAATTTGGGGTACACAGATTTGTGTAGCAACCCTGTGTCCAGCTGGAGAGTGAAAGTCAGGGACTTTTAAAGGCAGAGAATGGAAGTTTGCATTACGAAGAATTTTAATTGAAGGTGGAAGCAGAAGTTATTCTATTAGGCTAAATATGACTGAGTGTTAAGGCTATCATTAGAAGGAATTAAAAGTTCATTACTGTAACAAGTTGCAGGTGTTCTTGCAGAATCCTTGGAATGTTTGTAATTTGGCCCAGTTCAAAAGATCATGGTTCCACCTGGTGAGGATGTATGTAAGGTTTACCTCCTTCATCACCTCCCTGCTCCATTAAAAAGAAAAAAACCTTGTCATAAGTGACTCCAGTTTATTTCACACTGCACACTAGAACAGCCAAATTTTTGAAAATTTTTGAGAAATTCTGAAAAAGAATGAAGTTTAAAGACTTATATTACCTGAAGGACAATGGAAGTCTTCCCTAAAGGCCGTGTATGCTTATTTCAATGAAATAAATGGGCAGACCACTCATTTCCCTATTAGTAACCTGAGGTCAGGCTCATGACTACATCCCCACCCACCCCGATCTCCAAGAAATACTTCAGGAAGAATATTTAACCAAGGGGTAAGTGGCTGTCTCTTTGAGGTGATGCTGTAATTTTACCCAGAACATATAGTCCTTATAACTCTCCCCTTGACTTGATGAATTAGGAAAACTAAATCATCTGCTTAGTCCTTTTTTTTATAAATCCTTTCAATTATTCTGTCTAAGCAATAGGTTATCATCTGTAACAATGAAGTTATGGAATTGACGTATTAGACCATTTTTATAGCTAAAGAAACTAATGCACAGTCACTAAGTTAACTTGCCCTAGGTCACACAGTAAATGATGTGGGTCAGGTATCTTATTGTGTCACCAGGATGTGAAGAACTTAAAAAGTGAATAACCATATTCTAAGTTAGTATTAGCTAGCATTGATACAGCATCCGATAAACTCTGCAAGGTAGATAAGACAAGGACTTTCTTACTGTTTGGAAAAACCCAATGCTCTAAATATTTAAGTGATATGTCCAAGTATAGACATTTGTTAACAATTTACTGGTGGCTATCTCCAAAACTGGATTACAATGTGAAAGAATTAATTTTTATAAACATCATGATTTATAGAACTATTTTTCTTTTTTTTCAGATCATATTAAAGTGATTATAAACTTTGGAATTGAGGAACTAAACCCACTTAAAGTAAAAGCAGGCTCTCAGAATTATTTTACTGTTGCTGAATGATCTTAGAATGAAACCTTGATATTTCTAAGAAACAAAAAATTACAATTGAGAGAGAGAAAAGGCAAATCACTAAAGCATATTTCTGCAACATATACTACCAGTAAAAGGCTTGCATGAAGACTATACAAAGTATTCCAACAAATGATTAAGGAGAACAACTCAACAGAAAAATGGACTAGAGACTCAAAAAGAACTCATAAAAGATATCCATACGGCCAATAAATATACATAAGGTGTTCAGTTTCATTCATAATCAGAGAAATGCAAAATAAAACTACAAGATACAAGTACACACCACCAGGAAGTCTGAAATTCAAGATTCTGACAAATGGAAAATATTGGTATGGACTGCAGTACAATGGGAACTCACACACGGCTGGTGAAGTGAAAATACAACTGTTTTGAGAAAGTGGCATAATCTAATAAATTTCAATGACCCAGTAATTCCATTCCCATCAACTGAACAGAAATATGTGTACAGGAAACAAGAACAAGAATATTCACATCAGAGTTCATTATATAGCCAAAGTGGAAGAAACTCAAATGTCCATCAACAGTAGAATGCATAAAGAAACTATTACCATAGTTTCAATTCAAAGGAATACCACAGAATACTTAAAAGGAATGAGCTACAGGTACACAAAAATAACATGGATAAATCTTAAAAACATAACACTGACTAAATTAAACCAGAAAAACAGAATACATATTGTATGAGTTCATGAACATAAACTTTTAAAAAGGTAAAATTAAAGTATATTGCTAAATTATAAAATTGAATTATCTCACAAGACCATTACATTTAAATTTCTAGTTGTATACTGTACATGTTAAGAACAGAAAAATCTTAGAGACATACTATTAACAGAGTAAACTATACAACATGTTTAATATGATTCAGTTTATGTAAAGTATAATTTATTTGCATGATATATACCTGAGGCATTGTTCAATACAAAAAAAATAAAACTGTTACTGCAATAATGGAAATGTTCTATAATCTACTACTCAATTCAGTAGCCACATGTGGCTATTGAACACTTAAAATGTAGTTAATACAACTGAGGAACTGAATTTTTAATTTAATTTGAATTACTTTCAATTTAAACAGCCTCATGTGGCTAGTGTCTATAGCTTGGACAATGCAGTTATAGATAAATATACAGTGATTACCTCTAGAACACTGTTTCTCAACCTTGGCACTACTGACATTCGGGACCCAATAATTCTTTATTGTAGGGGTCACATACTGGAGATATTTAGAAGCATCCCTAGTCTCTATTCTCTAGATGCCAATAGTATCCTCTCAGTCATGACAATCGAAATTATCTCCAAATTTTGCCAAATATTCCCTGTGAGGCAAATACTGTCCAGTTGAAAACCACTGCTCTAGAGAAAGAAGGAAAATGGGGAGAGGAGGCATTGTAACATTTTGCTCTATTTCGGTTTTGCCTGATTGTTTAGCAGTAACATGTACATACACGTTCTTTATGTAGTTAATAATCTAAAAAGTAAGCCTATTTTCTAATAAGTAAAATGGGAAGTACATACCTAAACTTCCAAGTTGCTGAAAATACTAAAAACAAAATGGAAACAAATCACTAATTTCCTGGCACAGTGAAAAGAGAACAAAGCAATGAATGTTAGAAAGAAATTTCACATGATTAGTTATTAACAGCAGTGGAGAGAGAAGATGGAATCTGGGATCACACATGAGTCTGTAGCTACGAGAAATGATCAGTTATTTTTGCCATGCACAAAGACACGTAAAACAGAAACAGGAACCACTTAAATGAAGTATAATGAACCTAGTTTGGATGTATTCAGATGGAAGAACTTGTGTGCCATTTAAGCAATGCTGGAGCTGCTAGGTGGAAAGTGGTTAGAATTAAAGACTGAAGAGTTTTCAATACATAGGCAATATTTGGAAATTATGACCCTTCTGGGAAATTAAAATGGGTACAAAGAAACCGAGCCATAACTGAGGACTGAGAAAAAAGGGCCAGGGAGAGTTAAGAAGTTTTAGTCAAGGGGATACAAGAAAAATAAGAATACAATCGGTTTGGCTTCTCATGGAAGCCAAGAGAAGGGTTTTTTAAAAACAGTGGCCAATGTTTCCTTAGTTCTTATCTCTATTAAAATATATATATATATTTAGGAGCCTATTGGCCTATTGGCACAAGAACAAGAGAAATGAGACAGATTTAATTCAGGCGAGAGAGGGGTCAATTTCAAAGTAGCACTCACTGACAATCAAGGGAATAATTCTGGAACTAATAAAATCACTGATCACTGACCCTACAAATCATCAAAGAAGGAAGATTCGGCTAAAACAACAACAAACCTGAAATCTCTTGCATCTCTATCATTCTTGCCTCCACACTCAGGGCTCTTACCAAGCACCAGGCCTCAGACCTGTACTCAAGTCCTCAGGGGAGAAGGCTACACTCTCACTAGCAAGTATTTTCCGGAAAGTCTGCAGAAGACCCTGATCTCTGACCAGATTAAGGTAGATCCAATTTGAACTGTGATATACACAATCTACACAGTTAATCAAACTCTCTTCCTTGTGCTCCTAACTTTCCATTCTCGATTCTACTTCCAAAGACCAAGTTTCTATAAATAAGTTTGATGGGTTAATTCGCGTTACTAGTCAATGGAGAATGGAATACAATGTATTCTCACGGTAAAGCTCTAAATCTGATGTATATATGAAAATATATTTTTCATTTTATCATCAGCTTTAGGAAGCTCTAATCTAAGATCTGAGTTTTCAAACTGCAGCAGGTCTAGGAAGTTCTGAAACTATATGCAGAAATTAGTGTGCACCTTTTTAGGGAAAAAGTCCTTGACTTCATAAGATTCTTAAGAGGGGCTGTCACTCCACAGATTAATAGTCAGTGTAACTGCATTTTTTTTCCGACCTCCGGCCCTATTTATGATCATTCATTGAATAATCCGTGACAGCTATTCTAAATTTATGTGCGAAGTCCGGGTAGAAATATTCACGAGGAAGTTGGCTATAAGGGTCTACAAGAGAACTCAGGAGAAAGATCTGACTGCAGTTTAATAAATTATAAGCATACAAATGGTTGGTACAGCAATGAGAGTAAATAAAATCCTTCCTCCTACAGTGTGCAGTATTGTGAAAAGGAAACAGGGACCCGGAGACATACATAGGAGAAATCTGGGCCATTGAAAAGTGCGAGCAAGGGAGGCTGGGAAAAAAGGAGAATCAGGAATCGTGAAGAGATCTTTCCCTCACTGAAAGGAAAAAAAGTCAAAAGCGTCTACTGAGTTTGGCCACTAGGAGGACCCTGAACACTTCAAGGTTTTCAGGAAATTAGTTGTGGTAGATTTACTATGTCAAAAAATAAACAGTAAATACAGCACATAGTTTTAAGCTGCTTGCCAGTGAAATCAAGACGGCAGACGAGATGACAACTGGGAGCCCATTAGGGGTTTTGGCTATAACTTGAGCAGGGCTTAGTGGCTGCAGATTCACAAAGTAAGGGCAAGGAGGAGGTGACTTCAGAGAAGACAGTGATATCAAGGAAGAGAGGTCTCCTGGGAGCGTGGTAATCCTTCACATTATAGAAGCACTTTTTCTCAGAAAGACACCGAAAAGTTCCTTTAAAACACAAAACTTTGGGTTTGCCAAATACCCATGGCTCTTTGCTACCGATTATTTCCCTTAACCAAACGCTTCACAAAAAATTTATTTTCCCAGCGTTTAGAAATAAGAATCTAAACCAAAGTTTAATAAACCTCATCAAAAAAAACTTCAAAATCGCCTCAGCCTTGGCAACGTCCCAGACAGCACTAGACATTTCCAAGCCCTCCCCCAGGGCACGTCCTGCACTCCGCCCACCCTGTGCGTAAGCCCTCCAGAGGCCCCACGCAGGACCAAGCCGGTCCTCAGGGCCTGCTCCGGACAGGCCTGAACGGTGGGGCCAGCCAGAAACCCTAAACCAGAGCAGCCACAGACACCGCCGCATCCGCGAGGGCCCAGCACCAGCTCTCACCGCCTCACCTCTGGGAACTGGGGAATTGCGCCACAGGCCCACAGCCTTTCCAGAGACCTCTAGTCGCGCGCCCTTCCCTCAGGCGACCACAGGTCCCGCCCCTTCCCAAGACCGCCCACAGGCCCCACCTCTTGCCGGAAATCCCACAAGGCCCCCATCCGGGTACTTAGGTCCCTCCCGAAGGCTTCACTTCCGTGACTCCTGAGGGCGAAGCAGTGTGTGGTGTAATACCATTTCAGGCGCTGGGGATAGAGCAGTGGGAAAATAAAACTTCCCTCGAGGAGCTTCTTTTCCTAACTGGGGGAGACAGATCATAAGTTGATGCACAAATAGATGTCTTTAACAAGTGGCGGTGTGCGCTATGAAGAAAAAGAAGCAGAAGGGGAGGAATGAGGACGCAGATCCTCCACGGTAGTCTTGAAGGGCCCATCTGATGTGGTGTCTGAGAACGTGGTACTATGTCAGTCCCAAGGGAATGAAGGCAGAAACTCTGACTACCTGCGTATTCCAGGCAGAGGGACTAGGAAGCACAAAGGCCTGAGGCCACTGTGGCTAGAGCAGAGGCAGCTGGGCGGGAGGGTGCTTTCTGCCTTCCCCAGCTGCTGTCCCTCCACAGGATGAGGACTCGGGGTTTCCCTGACCTGGTAAGGATGGGACGTGCCTACAGGCCGCTCAACGTGACATGAAGCCTCGTGACTGCCCGTGTGACACCCCACCCCCCACGGGCATCAATGTATAACCAGCGGTCTGGATGACGAGACGGCGTTGGTGGACCCAGAAGCAGGCAGGCAGATATCTCAACTATGTAAGATAATGATGTTTAAGGTGGCGAGATAATATACAGGATGCCTAGTTAAATTTGAATTTCGGATAAAGTTTTAGTATAGCTCATGCAAAATTATTCGTTGTTCATCTGAAATTAAAGTTTAACTGGGTATCTTGTATTTTTATTTGTTAAATCTGGCATCTCTAATGTTAGAGTTCAGATGCCAAGTTTGGAAACAAGAATGGGCCATGCCAAGCCATGTTAGAACCTGAGCCAGAAGGACTTGTGTGCCCCTCATGTACATGTTTTTGTGTATTTTTTAATAGTTAATGTCCCCCAAATAGTAAATTAGTTAAAATTATTGCAAAATTGAAAAGATTGGTATTTTGAAATTCACATTAAGTTTATTTTATTTTTACCAAAAAAATTACTACGTTTATTTTCCCGGTTTTAATGGAAGCAAACTCACCAATAAAAATTTCAAAGTTTACTTCTCTTGACAAAGTGCAATCTTGTCATTTTAAATTGAATAAAATTTAATTTCAATTTACTGAAACTTTTGTACGATGCCATTGTGACTGGTATTGTTTAGAATAAAATTCCCTAGACCAATTCCAAATTGGGTAAGATTGCACTAAGAAAAATTCGTGAATCAGTTTTAGAGGCTCCAAACACAATGCTGATTTTATATTACCAATTATTGCTGTTGTATGGTGCTTTAAAACTACTTCAGATGAAATTTACACAGGAGTTAAATCATTAGACTATTTAAGAGGCTGCTTTCTGTAAATCTGATGTATTCATAAAAAATAACTTTTCTCCAGGTAAAAATTCAAAATATCTGAAGGCATTTCACTTGATTTTCCATATCTCCATTTCTAGGGCATTTATAATCTCTTTAATTTCTATTTGATAAACACTTTTCCTATAATTGAAACACTCATCCAGCAATTTCTACATTAACAATTTCTCTTCATTTTCAAATTCAGGAAATATATTCCTATCTCTTGCTAAAGTTTTACATTAACCAAACATACTTGCAGAGTTACTTGCTCTCATTTGTTATAAACAAAGACATAGACCTATTAAAGCATGCAGCTTTGTATAGTCATGTGTTTTTTTCTTTTCCCACTTATTTCACAATATTATGCCATACAGATAAGTTGCATAAACATTAGTAATCTGTTTGCACCACAGTGCTTTCTGTTTCACCATGTTGTATTTTGTCCTTTGATGCTATGTTTTCTAACATTTGACAAACATCTTTAATTTGTGTTAAGTGCCTCGAGTGCATTCGATCTTGATGCCTGTAATGTACTTTTTAGAACATAGTATTCTGTCTGCTCACTGAATTTACTATATATATATACACACACACATATGTATCATTTGTACAGTACTAAAAAGGGTATATGTGAATTCATCAAAAGTGGCCTTTTTGCACATTAAACAAATGTGGTATAATCATTTTGGGGTGAAATAATGGCTTATACACTCTGTATACACACCTGCAGTATTTGTACCATTAACATAACCCTGGCCTGAAAGATTTGTGTATTAAGAATTTCATAGAATAGCCTATATCCCTTAAGCTCTTAAATAAAATCAAAATTTCTATTTTTATGACATTCTTAGTGCAAACATAGTATCTGACACATTTGTTCATGATGGGCTACATCTGGTATACAAATAAGGGCAAGTGCTTCTTTTATTCCCAATAGTGTCTCAGATCTAACATGATTTCCTAGTAGCATTATGTATCTCCCCAAAATTTGTATGTTTAAGTCCTAGTACCTTGGAATGCAACTGTATTTGGAATTAGGACCATAAAGAGGTAATTAAGGTAAAATGAGGTCATATGGGTGGGACCTAATCCAACATAACTGGTACCCTTATAAGAAGAGATAAGGACACAGACAACACACAGACCAAGGGGTGACCATATGAAGACATAGTGAGAAAAAGTTCATCTGTAAGCCAGAGAAAAAGGTCTCACAAGAAACCAAACTTCCTGATACCTTGATCTTGGACTTCTAGCCTCCAGAACTGTGAGGAAATAAGTTTGTTTTAAACCACCCAGTCTGTGATATTTTGTTATTGCAGCCCTAACAAACTAATATACATTGTAAATTTGTTTTGAATTTTATTAGACAAATAAGGCACAGATTATTTTTTATGATGGCTCCATCAACATTATAATGACTGTAAGTTTAAGATACATACATAATATTTGGTTTTTCAATTTTTATTATCAATTTATCCTGGTATAAAAGCAGTGTCCAGAGTATAACTAATAGAAGTTGGTAGGTAAAATGGCATGTGATAGCTAATGTATATGTCAGCTTGACTAGGCTATGGTGACCAGCTGTTTGGTCAAATACTACTCTAGATCTTCATCTCACATACTAAAATGTCAGAGATGCTACCTTAGGCTCACAGAACAAAAAGGAAATTTGTGTTATCAGGCAATGAGGAAAAGACTATAAATAATGTTAACCATCAAAAAGTGATAAAAGGAGGAGAAGGTGTAATAAAGGATAGTAAATCTAGATGATCATCTTTCAAATTTCTAAAGTGGAAAAACCAAGAGACAGCACTTTGTAAGAATATGATTTATAGTAAAAAAAAAAATTAAAAACAAAGACAATTTTAAAAGGTTCCTCTAAGATAGGGGACTAGAGGAGGAGTGAGTAGGGTAGGGAAGCATTATTCATGGTAAGTTCTTCTGTTCCTTATTTTTTAAGCCATGTGCATGTATTTTAAACTATGATAGCAGAAAAACAAATTTCTACTTATGCTTTAAGACTCAGATCTAATGTGATGCCATCTTCTCTGGTTACATTAGACCTCACTCTCCTGCGTTCCTCAAGCACTAGGTTCTTTGTTATCAGACTTCTCAACACCTACACATCTATTTATGATCTGTTCCATTACTCCAAATTATTTAAAGGTAGAGTCAGTATTTTCTTTATCTTTGCTACCACATCAGTTCTTTAATAAATGTTTAATGAATAAAAATACAAATTACTTTTTCAGAGCAAAGGCTTGGGTAAGCTGCCAAATCAGGTTTGATTTTCAGGCCTTTCACTAACCAGCAATGAGACCTCATGTGACCTCAGACACATTAACTAGCCTTTTGACCTTCAACGTCTTCTATATCTGTTGTAAAGAGCTGTGAGTCTGAAATAACAGATTGTAAGATCCTTAGCACACTACCAAAATGCCTAATGAAATGCTCAACTCTTTGGCACCATAGTGAACATGTTAATACTAAGTAGGTTAATAAAGCTTACTGAAAACAGTGCCTCGTCTCCAAGGTAATCTTGTGTTTGTTTCCAGGACCACAATGGGATTGAAAGGAAGGCACCAACACATAACAGATTCCTTAATGGCTGATTCCATGCTTAATACAGGAAATGTTCAAGATGAACGTGGAACATCTTGTTACACCAGGTAACAATGGAAGGTATCAAAGACAAGGTTTTATGTATCTGTATTTTATTTCACATGAAAATAAATTTTTAAAACTCAAATGAACAAGACTTCCACTCCTAGCTAAGATGGAACAGCTCATTGCGTGTCACTTTTCATATCAAAAACAACCAAGAAAGCTGGATAAAATCTTAAAAATCTGTCTAAAGATATCAACAGACTGCCAAAGCAAAAAGGGCGTAAGCATCAAGATCCTAGGGAAGAATGAATCTCAGGTGGGTAAGCCAAAAGTCTGTAGCCTCTTTTACCCTTAGATCATTTACTGATTCTAAGCATGGAGTAAGAGACTGATGACCCAGATAAAGGACCCAAGCAAAAGGCAACTGCTAAGAGACACCGAAATCAACAGAACTCTTGGCAGTCTCAAAGGGCACTGAAAGACAAAAATTAAACTGTTAGAGTACTGGATAGGAGGGAGGGGTGGGGAGATTAGTCAACCACTCAGCCTGTTTACCCATTAGGACATTTTCTGAATTCTGAAGCTGTGCACAATGGAAGATTAAGAAGCTAAGCAGAAAACCTCTGAAAAGGAGTGTCTAGATACTGGGGATACAAGGATTAGAACTGTAGAACTGCCAGCAGAGACAGATCCAGTTAAGACTCTAGGCTGTCAACTAAAAAACGCCTGGAAGACTATATCCTATAAGGGGGTACTGGGGCCCAGGGTAGGCCACCCCAAAATGTACCTAAATAGCATATTGATGATTTTGAATTAAAGTTACTTAAGAAATGGTCATCACAAGAGGGACACTGTGACCCTCCTTTGTCTCCCTGAAAGCAAGAAATAAATCTCTCATGTGAAAGGTGTACTCCCTGCATCTGGAGGTAGAAGGAAACCCTTATCACCAGAGATAGACAATTCAGGCTGAGGAGCCTATATAAACAAACCTTGTCACTTCTTTAATTTACCACCCCAAGTCCAAATTCTGTTTAGATTTTTCACTAACTGAGCACCCAAAACCTAAGTTTCTTTTTTCTGTCAATCCTTCACAAATTTATTGTTTCTTTGTCTAAGAAGTATAAAAAATGCCTGCTTTGGCCACTTCTTAGGTCCCATTTCTATGAGACCTCTGTGCACATGACTTAAAATTTGTTTCTTTTTTCCTGTTAATCTGCCTTGCAATTTTATCATCATTTCAGTCACAAGAACTCAAAAGGAGCAGAGGGGGAAAATTTCCCTCCCCTAACATGGGAAAACAAGGGTAAACCAGAGGTAGCATCTTAAGAAAACCAGAACCCATCATTAATTATGTCAGCCCAGGCCCTGACTGGATCAAGATGATCAATCCCCACTCTCCCTAGTAAAGAGTAAACCCTTTGTGTAGGAGGTTATCACCATCAAGAGCTGCTATAATTTGTCATACACAATGTCTAGTATTCAATCAAAAACTACCAGGCATACCAAGAGAGTGGAACAAATGACCAGAAACTACAGGGGCAAAAAAAGACAACAGAAAGAGATTCATAGAAAATCTAAATCATGGAGTTATTGGACAAGAACTTCAAAATAACTGATCCATTGGTTCAAGAAAAGAGAAGACAAAAGATAAATTCCCCCAGAGAACTAGAATCTATTCAAAATAATTGAAAATATATTCTAGAACTAAAAAAAATACAAGAACTAAAATTAAGAACTCAATAGGCAGACCTAATAGAAGAGAAATGAACTGGAAGAGAGATCAATAGAAAATACCTAGCCCGAAGCACAAGGGGGAAAAAGAATAGTAGATACAGAAAAGAGATTAGGAGACATGAAACACAATGAAAAGTTCTAACATCCAGATTACTGGTATCCCAGAAAGAGAGGAGAGACAGAAAATGTGACAGAAATAATATTTGAATAATATCTGAGAAACTTCCAAAACTGATCAAAGACATCAACCCACAAATTCAAGAAACTCTGTAAACCCCAGGCTGGAAAATCACAAAAAGAAACCCAATTAGGTATATCATATAGTAAAACTAGTGAAAACCAAAACAAAGAAAAATCTTAAAAAGCAGATAGTAGATAGTGAGTGGGGAGAAATTACCTTTAAAAGAGCAAGACGACAAGATAGCTGAATTTTCAACAGAAATTGTATAAAGAAAGAAAAGAATGGACTTAACATATTTAAAGTGCTTAAAGAAAAACTCCTAGATGCATTTAATAGAAGAGAATTAGTAAATTATAAGACAGTTGTAAAAAAACTGAAACATACCACAGATATTAAAAATATGGAAGACAGGTTAAGAGATAAGAATAGCATGACACAGTCTAATTTACATTTAACCAGAGTTCCAGGAGGAATGCAGAAAATATTGAAAGAGAAAATGATGTAATAATTTTCCAAAACTGACTGAAGATACTATTGTACAGATTCAAATAAGCCCAAAGAATCTCAGAATAAAATAACAAAAACAAAAACAAAATAAAACAAACAAAACACCTAGCATGCCAGTAATTTTTCTGTTGTTTCTCAGCTCCAAGCTCATCTGTTCTATGCTCTGCTGTTACAGCGGAGTTGTGACTCTAAACCATATTTCTCAGATTCCCTTACCAGCTGGCTTCCTGTTAGGTTCTGATGGTGGAAGGCACTAGAGGGAGATTATATGGCAGTAGATAGGTAGCAGTTGCCCTAGACCCAGTGATTTCTTTTTGCCTGAGACATAGCTTTATACATTAAGCCATTGAGATTTAAAGGTTATTTTATTATTCTAGCATAAGCCTGGCCTATCCTAATAAAATATGTAAAAGAATCTTTTTACATAGACCCTTGTACTTCATACCATATACAAAAATAAAACCCAGGTGTATTAAAGATATAAATGTAAAAGACAAAACTATAATGCTTTTATAAAAGAAGAAATATCTTCAACATCTTGGGGTATAGAAGAATTTCTTAAACAAGACATAAAAAAGCACAAATCAAAAACGAAAAGCTTGAAAATTTGACATAGAAATTAAGAAGTTCTATTCATCAAAAGACAGAACTGCAAGTAAAAGACAGACTGGAAAAAAGATGCAAAGCATGTAATCAACAAAGAGCTTGTGCCCTTAATATATTAAAAATGCCTATGAATTAGTAAGAGAAAGACTTGAACAGACAAAGATGAAATCTAAAGACTAATAAACATACAAGAAGCTGTTCAGTGTCATTAATAATCATGTTAAAATAGATAATATTATACTTGTAACAAGCTAGCTAAAATACAAAAGTATGACAATACCAGATACTGGAGAAGGTTGGGATAACAAGAACTCTTATTTACTCTTGGTGGCAACGTGCATAACTGCTCTTGAATACATTAAATGGTAAAGTTGAAGGTTCACCTACTAACACTCAGCATTTCCTTGTCTAGATATATATTCTACAGAAATGTGTTTATGTGCACCAGGAATCACTTACAAAAATGCAACAGCAGCATTATTCATAATATACCAAGACTGAAGCCAACTCAAATGTCTATCAACAGTATATCAGCTATATTATGGTACTGTTCTATAATATACATTAACAAAACTGAACTATACAAATAAATACAAACTGCAGTTGCACGACAACGTGGATGAATCCTAAAAACGACTGTTAAATGAAAGAGGCCACTCAACAAAATATCCTCTGATTCCATTACAAAAAGTTCAAAATCAGAGAAAACAAAGTAACTACTATTTATTTAGGGATACAGGCATGGATAGTAAAACTACGGAGAAAAGCAAAGGCATAACTACTACAAATCACCAGACAATGGTTACCACCGAGGTAGTGGAGGCAGGTCAAGGAGGGACCCATAGGGACTCCTGAGATGTAAATTTGAAAATGATCTCTTCTCTAACCTGGGTGGTGGTGACATGGGAGCTCATACTCACCTTCACATTCTTTAAACTGTACATCTGTGAGTCACAAACAATTCTGTGTATATGTCTCAAAATTTCAAATTATAACAGCATCACAATCATGGACACACATGATCTCTGTGTTCTCCAAAAGGCAAGGAGAGACTATCTCTCTCACCTTCCAGAAAGGACACTTAGAGGAAAAACAAAGTGCCAAAACCAGATCTAGGGTCTAATGAATACTACCCAGATTCTGCCTGCACAGAGAAGATGCACAGGAAATGCTACTTGGTAAAAGCTCTCCATCTTAAAAAACACTCCAGATAAGGCTCTTTAAGGCTTCTGGCAGGGACATTTTATTTTTGGTTAAAGCCACATTAGTAGAAATTCCATAAAAACAAACATGTAAACAAGGTATCAGAACTTTGGTTCATTGAAACATCTCACACCTAAAGCATCTGAGGTACAAAAGCACCTTGCTAGGTGCTAGACAGCCCAATTCTGCTGCAGCCACTCCAACCTACCCTTGCGGCCAGAGATAGCACAGGCTGACTGGAGAGGCTTGGACTCAGGTCACCCAAGACCTTCCCCAGTCCACTCTCTGCTCCAGACAAACATTCACTCCTCCAAAGACCCTCCTGACAGGGGCTGGAACATACAGAGGGGTCTGTCACGTTGAACTTGAAGACAACATGGGCTGTGGGGCCAGGAAGGGGAAAGGCAGAAAAGGATGTCAGTCAACTTCTGTTGATCCACACGGCCTCAAGAACTCCTGCCCTCGTTCGTGGAACCACTTATTGGAGACTGTGAACAGAGAGAAAGTATGTTACAATCCTGTTGGTTAGTTCAGCAGCCAAAATTAATGATTCCTTCACAATGACTTCTACACTGGACCTGAGGCTCAGATATGAATAGGACTTGGTCTCAGTCCTCAAGTTGCTCATGAGCTGGTGAGGAAGACAGATAAGGGTACAAAAGTCTGCCAGTGACACAAGATATATATGTATGTAGGTTGCTACGGACATGGAGCCAAAGGGCATCTACCCACGTCGGGGAAGAGGAGACCCCAGGGCTGGAACACGAAACTGAGTAGGAGGTATCAGGGAAGAAGTTGGACAGAGCAGATGGCTCCTACACCAAGAGGGTCCAGGAAGTGGGAACAGGATGACAAAGACATCAAGGCATGAACCACCCTGGTGTTAAGTCAAGGACCCCAACACTTAATATTACTGAGGTGTGGCAGGTGGGAACTAAGAAGTGGGAGATGAGGGTGAGGAAGCCTGTCAGTATTGCAGAGGGCCTAGACAGGAACCTCACGGCTCTGGGCCAGGAGATCCAATCTGCGTGCTGTGGGCAGCAGAGAAGAAGAGCCAGTGCTAGCATGGTTTGTCATCTAAAGCTATGTTTTAAATGCTTACAAACCACAATTTCATTCCTCTATTGAGACTGTTCCATAATGAATTTTTTAAAATTGATGTTAATGCACAAATGAAGCAAGAATACTTTTAAAATATAATTTATAATATTTTTAAGTAATACATGTACTTAGTTGAAAAAAATCAAATTGTTCTACAAGGCTTATAATGATAAACAGCAATCCTTACCTACCGCTTCCCACCACCAATCCCCACTTTGAGTATATTCAACTCCTTTTGTTGTTTCTTCTGATATTTATCCTCATTTTTCTACATAACATACTTATAACGCTATTTCTTGACTTTCAATTTTAGATCTTATATATTGATGGTCTACTATGAAAGATGGAGATTTGGAAATTTTTATACCACTCTTAAAATAACTATTCCCCCCACCCCCCAATATAGTTAAATTACAAGTTCTAGTTAAATTAATATTCAGTATTTACATCATTATATAAATATTACTCATATCTGAGCTACCTAATATAGATTATATAGTGTACCCCTGAACAACACATGTTTGAACTGCACGAGTCTACTTACACGTGGATTTTTTTCAGTAGCAAATACAACAGTACTACATGATCCACAGTTGGCTGAATCTGCTAATCCAGATCCCGGATACAGAGGAACAGCGTATATGAAGGGCCAACTATAAATTATACACAGAGGGTCAGCGCCCCAACCCCTGCTCTGTTCAAGGGTCAACTGTACTTATATTCCCTTTTTTGTTTCTTTTCTCATTTTCTTAATTTTCTGTGACCCATCACTGTTTATCCCCAAAACTCTCCCAGGGGGCTTATACTCATCTCTTTGTGATCACTTCCTGTCACATCCTGGTTCAAGCTTCTCCATGGCTCACCACAGCTGCTTCCAGAACAAGGCTCAAGTTTCAGTCTCCACAGTTTGTTCCCAGCCTGGAGCCTCATCTCTTGGCCCCTGTGCCACAGGCCTCCTCTTGTGCAAGAGACAAAGGCAGCCAGTCTCCACACCTATGAGGCTGATTTTAGCCTGTGTTGTTCCACGTAGGCTTTGCTTGCCTGGGATACCCCTTGCCCTCTCTGATTCCAGTTCTCCCCAACTACACCCTCAGAACCCTTGCCAGAGTCCACTCTTCTGGGGAGCCATCCTGGACCCACAACGCTTCTTGGGGCTTCTGCAGCCCTCTAGGCATCTCTGAGAGTGTCTCCAACCAGTTATCTTGGCACATAACGAGCTGAATGCACAGCTACATGGCTAGGTGGGGCTACCAGTTAGCAGGCTTAAAAAAAACAAAAAAAAAAAGAAACAAAATCTCAAAAACGGAGACCGTCTGGCCTTGTGAAAATTGGCAGCAGTTGTCTCCCAGCTCAGAGTCTCAGGCTGACCACTAGAGCCCAGAGACCAACACTACACCTTAAGCCACTCACCCCACTTGCAGCCCACAAGCACGGGGCAGGCAGCATGTCTCGTTCGGTAGTCACCTTCTCCACTCCGCAGGAGGTTGTACCAGAATACAGCTGTGCCCTGGATAAAGAAGCCCCATCAAACAATATGCTTGGATAGTGGGCTCAAGGATCTGACCTTGAGTACCACAGAGCCCTCCCTGAGCAGAAACACCCTCACTATCTCATGTACAGGGGCTCTAGGACTCCAGTATAGAGAAGTTCCCCAGAAAGCACCTATCCTTCACAGTGGGGTGGTGTGGATGTTCAAATCCTACCTGCCTCCCCATCCCATCTTCCCAGATAGAAGCCGAGACCACAAGGTCAGGGTTCAGGCAAGAAGGGGCTAAGGCCCCTCAAAGCAGTAGTCAAGCAGGCCAGGGAATGGGACTAGGAGACATGGATGAAGTCTGAGCCCCGTATTTCAACCTTTGACCCACAAGAACCAGAACCTACCTTCTTAGGCCAAATTGCAGCCCCCAGATCAGGAAAGACAGTGGCACCACCAGCTTCTACATCACTCATCTGGGAATACAAGACATAGAGCTTGGCCCTTCTACTCAAGGCTCTCAGAGCAACTGAGCCACAAAGGACATGGCAAGGTATGCAGATCACCCCCACCCTGAGCATGAGCAGAACTGCTTGGAGGCTCTGCTCCACCACCAGCCGTTCAGCCAAGAAAGGCTCTTCCCACATTCTGCCCCTCTCTCAACCCTGCTTATGGTTCATCAGGACAGTCTCCATGCCATGGGCGCTCGAGAGACAAAGGCCTGCAGGAGACCCATAACCTGGCTGTCCACGAATGGGAACAATCTGAGTCTGTACTGGAAAAATGCCTGACTGACCTCCACCCCTTTTATCCCCATCCAGCCTGGGCCTTGCCTAAGCCAGTGCCCTGTGAGCTGCCCTGACGGGGAGCTCCCTGTGGCTTCCAACACCATCTGTGATCCCAACTCTGGACTGTTTCTCTGGCAGCTCTAGTCAGACCTCCCCTCCCCAGAACAGCCACCTTCCCCAGGGCCAGCTGGGTGGGCAGGCAGGCAGGGCGCTGTCTGCAGAGGCCCACAGTAAAACCTCAAACTAAATGGAACACAGTTTCAACAGTAGCGAGGCTGCACTCATGCCCAGAGCGTGCCTCAGCTCATGCCCAAAGCACCACTTCTCATCTGGCTCTCTTACTTCAGGCTTTTAGCCTGTAATGTAGTAATGTGGAGCTAAAAAATATTTCCACGGGACATATACCACACAGACTGAAGGGCACTCAAGAAACGTATGGTAAATGAATAAGACAAAACCCCCCGATGGCTTCTCATAGGAGCGGGGATCAAATCCAGGCTCTTTTCTAGAACCCGAAGGCTCTGGCAGCCTCACCAGCCTCTCCCTCTAGCCACTCCCAATTCATGCACTCTTAGACACGCCGCCCATTTTCTCTTTTTTCCAACATCCCAAGCTCCTTTCCTCTTAAGGTCTCCTCACATTCACTCCTCTGCCAGAAACCATGTTCCACCAACTAATTTCCACTCAACCTTCAAGTGTCAACTGACATGTTACTTCCCAAGAGAAGCCTTCTCTGAACCCTACCCTGCACTACTAAGTACTTCAAAGCACTTATCACCACGGTAACTAAACAGTTACCTCTCCTATGTTTAAAGTAAGTCTTTCACGTTAGACCGTTAAGCCCAAGAGAGACCACACATGTCCTGCTCACCAGCATGTTCATGGCAGTCCCCAGCACATGATAACCACACAATAAAAACGTAAATGAGACACCAAAGAAGAAAATGGACACCAGCTTCTGTCTAAGTTGCTTGATGGCTTCTATGCCTCTTAAGAGCTGGCTCTCAGCAGAGGGGAGAGGAAACTGTTCCTCACGTGGGAGATAAACTCAATGGCCTGTGGCTGGAGCTCTGGGGAAACGAAGGCAGCTTCATCTAAGAGCACCTCATGGATACCTCCTCACTCTGCTGCCAGGGCACCCATCCCAAAAGTCCAGACAAGCACTGGACCCATCAAAAAAGAGCCAGCGATGTAGAAGTCAGGGGGATCAGGGGAGCACACAGATAGGAACAAAGGGCAACTCTCTACTCCAGCCAAGAAGGGTGCAAAGAGCCAGAAGGGCCAGCCATCAAACACAGCTGGTGGTATCAGCTCTGATAGGAGTGGATGTCAGAGAGCACTCTGGACCCAGGCTCCCCTTAAGGCCCATACGCTGCACGCATCATACTCACGTAGTTTAAGAATGTGGCCACACGATTCCCCGTCCCTAAACGCTTGAAAGCATCTTGCTCATTCTTCTATAAAATCAAGTGAGAGTAAACAGGTGGGCCTGTACCTGATACTTACATAGTTAAGAAACGTTGCTAACCTATTCCCCTCCGTTTTGAGGCCGCTGTCAAAAGGTCGCTGCAACAGACAACAACTTTCACCCAAGTTTGCAACTGACTTCTCCCACCACCCACAAGACTGGGGCCCAAAAGGTCAGGGGAAGATAGTAAGTGTGTGTTCCATACATCAGCCTGGACCATGGGTCAAGGCTGCAAAGGAAACCCTGGCCAGGCATGAGGAAAAGGAGGCAGGAACAGCTTTCACAAAGACCGAGTGAGGTCCTCTGCTTTAGAACCATGGCAAAGAATGACAGGGTTGGGCCAGGGGAACCACTCCCTACATCACAGGGGAAACAGCTGGGCTGCACTCAGCTCTGGACTTGGACTTTGCCAGCAACAAAGGTAGGCCCTGTTGAGGGAGGGGGACCTGATGCAGGGGCTGCCATGCTCCTAAAGGCCCCAGCCTTCTCAAACTACCTGGCACGGGTCCCTTGAAAGCACCTGATTTCAAGGTGATTTGGGCCTTACCCTGGAGAAGTCAAAATGTGGCTCGTACTGTCCTCCCATTCCATAATTAGCAACCTGGTGGGAAATAACAATGTTGGATTTTGTCAGCAGCATGAACCATCCTGAAGCAGCCCCTCTCCCAGGGATACCATCTCCCCAGGTAACAACTAGAACCCCCAAGAGCAGCCTGTCTAAAGTGGAGGGTAATTATGCCCTGCCAACATGGGCAGAGCAAATGCTGCAAACAGGTCTACAGCTGTCCAAGAGGAAGGCTGCAGCACAAATGTGGTTTCCCAAACAGAACAAGATGGACAAGCTGCAGATGGCCACTGGGGAGAAGCTCCAGCCCTGTGGGGACACCTGTACAGTGGCAGAGGGAGCCCTTCTTGAAGCAGACCTTGGCGTGGGCCCTCGTTGTTTGGAAAATAGTGAGAAGGTAATCAGCAGAAAGAAAGAAACTCAGAATTGGGATTAATTTTTTAAATGCTAACTTGGGAGCTACTTAGTGCCTGGCAGTGCTCCTGCCACCTCCATCACTGTCCCTAGAAGCTCTTCCTGGTCAGGCTGAACTGGACAAGCATATCCCACCCCATCCCACAGCGGTCTACTGCATGGAGTACTTCTGCATCCAAATGAAGCAGCAGGGCATGGACGGCTGGCTGCAGGGTAGCCAAAACTGCTGCTCCACCCCAGGGCTCCCAATGGGAGTCTGGACCTGAAGTAGGGCCTGAGCCAGTTCAGGTGTCACCAACAGGATTAGAAATTGTAAGTGCCTTTGTGAACAGCTTATCAGCACAAGTCCTAAATCACAATGGTTATTTTAGCTTTAGTAGCTGGAATGGGAGACGAAGTTCAAGATGAAGTACAGAATCTGACACGGAAGCTGATGTACCGAATGGTAACACATGGCTCTGTGTCTTAATGAAACCATAAACATCTTTGGGGTTCAGCTATTAGTACTCAAAAAATTGGTTTTGTATATCCTTTTTGGCAATTCCAACAGTCAGGTAAGAGATGCTGCAAAGCTGGCAATAATGGAGACGTATGGACATGAAGGGGAGATAAAGGGAGGGTGGACTTTACAAGAGAGAAAATCTTCCTGTTGGAGTAAAAAACAAAACAAAACAAAACAAAATTTTATCAAACGTGATGCAGTGGAGAACTTCAGCAGCATGGTTTTCAGTGTCCACAAAAATAAAAATTGTGACACGAAGAATCAGTGGATGAAAATATGCTGTCATACACTGCTTCGATCTTCATAAGGCCCACACCAAAAATACTTGGAAATCCTGTCAACAGTGCCAGGAGGCCTGGCTCAGAAGATGGCTCTAGTGCTGGAGATGCATCTAAGGAGAGACATGCTAGTGCAGTTGATGAAGTGATATTACAAATGCCTTTTCTTTGGACCCTCTCTAGCTGAGAACTTTAAGAAAGTTTTAAACATGGCTGTGATTACTGTGCCAATGCACTTATTAGGGAAATTTGATCACTGCTTGTAGCTGGAGACTATTATGGCTGCAGAGCCTTCCAACGCTCCCACTTATGGATGGACTGCTTAAACTTTCTCTACTGGGGGTAATAAAAGAAGAAGCATTGTTATAGCTGGCTCAACTTTTAACAGTTTGGGGACTCTCATTAATCATGGTGCTGAAGCGATTTGTACCTATGCTATTTAATACAGCCCCAAATAGTGCAAGTGTCATGGGAACCTCTCGATTTGCAGCAATCAGAATCGCCACATGAGCAAATTCCAGGCTCCAGACTCATATTTTTAAGCAACTGTACATCAAAACTGATTCCTGGAAGGAGGTATTCATTTGCATTTTTAGATTTCTTGTTACAAAAGTAGAAGAATCAGTCGCTGAAAGACATGGGTATTTATGATACTGAGGTCAAAGTGAAGGGTAAAAAGTGGTTAGAAATCACTTTTTTGGTGAAGGCTGAGACACTGAGTCAGGAGTGTCTTCAATCTTAGAGAATTCTGGCACTGTAGCATCTCCTCCACTATCAGATAGGCCCTCATTCAATTCACAAGAAAGCCACAATTGCTCTTTCTTCCAAATGATCTATAGCAAACACATCAACTAGAGATGAAAGAATGTTGACAGGCAGAAGAACTAGTTCCCTTCCAGAAGCCTGTAACACTCCCTTTGGGGCCCTGCAAAGGAGGCTATTGCTGGTGCCTAGGCATATGTCACACTGTGTGGAATGTAAAATGAACATTTAGAGACAGGTACTGAAACCCAGGTTCCTGTCCCCAGAACACGCAGGATCAAAGCTTTCAATACCACTCAGTGGCAAAGAAAATGCCAAGATAGTTCCTACAGAAGGAAACCAAACCACAACGTTGTCTTAGCCTCCTGGAAGCTGTGGCCCAGCTCTTCCAGAAGAGCTCTGACCATAAAAGCCCCTTCACTAGGAGTTGCAGCATTCAGTCCTCAGTCATCAACTACCACATGATAAAAGGTCAGTTAAGATGAAGCCAGGGTTGTGGCAGAGAAGCTAGTCCAAGCATGAAGCTGTTGTCTTCTCAGGCTGCATGTGAGACAGGGTACAGAGGGTACAGCTGGGAAGCCAGTCACCAGAGCAAGAGGGGCACAGGTCCTGTCCACTCTTCTCAGCTCCTTGGTCCAGGGTTTGGAATCAGCAACCAAGCAGGCCATTGTCCTCAATAAGGGCCATGAGAGTCCTAAAACTGGCTCTGATGTGCAGGAAGCAGTGGCAGATATCTTAACAACAACAGGAAGATATGAATCACAACACCCACAAGGATGCACCCAGGGCATGGAAGTCCTATGGCTCTTCAAATGGTGGTGTTCTCACACATGAGAGGGAAGTGGGAGATGTGGCAGAAGTCTTCTCCTAATGTGCTTGCCTAAGAACTTAATTAAAAATTAGGCCTACAAATGAAACACTTAGCTGAGTTAAGCTGAAAAAATTATATAACATTTTCATAAGACTGTTTGTAAGATAATCAGCACATTTCTAAAAACTCTGGTGGACCTCATACAAATCCATAAAGGAGAACCTTCAAAATTGGTTTTGATTGCTGACACAGCCATGGGGAGAGGAGAGGGGAGATGAGTACTGATTTGCTTGGGTGTGTCCAGGCAAAAGTTCAGAGAATTTTTCCCAAGTGATCTTCAGTTCAATATTCTAATGAGATCTATGGTTGATCAGACGCAAAGTCCAAGTCTAAAGGTAAAGTATGAGATCCTTAAATAGACACAAACTCTGGCCAGACAGACCCAGAGGATTAGAGAAAAATGCCAGTGAACCTTCTGTGGTGATGTCTCAGGTCATCACTTTACAGCAGTACCCAGAAGTTCAGATGTTCAGAAAGGAGCATGGCCAGTGCTGATTTGAACTCAACAGACCAGAGAATATATTAAGAGCTGTACCCAAAACTTTCAGCATGGTGCTGCTATGTCTTTACAATCACCTCTGATATAAAAGTAAGAAGCCAGGGTCCCAAAGAGGGCTACTTTAAAAGGAGTATTCCCCCTTCACCAGCCAACCAGCCCAGGCCTCTCAATTGCACCAACATATCACAGAACACTTTACCTCTATGACTCAGAACCATGACCTCTGAAGATATTTATAGATCTTAGATGTGTCCCTGGAACAACTCAGGATTTCAGCTTCTGCAGTCAAGAAGACATGAACAGGCCTTCGATGCTCACCAATGATCCCTAGTTCCTAGTATGATTCTTGGACACACAGAAGATACTCAGTCAATATTTGTTGAATGCTGACTGTTGAATGCCAGTGGGCAGACTTAATTCTGGCTTCCCTGTGTGAGGTTACTCCATATTCATAGCATTGTGCAGTCATATAGTTTATTGGGCAAGCCTCCCTGTGTCTAGCCCTGGGCACCAGAGACACCATCTAGCTAGAAATACTCCCTTCCCAACTCCAGGGTCCCAGGAAGCACAACCATACCTGCAACAATTCTGCAGTCTTTACTGTTAGCCCTGTGATGTACTGCATCCGAAGATTCACTCGAGCCACAACAGGGTCATCATTTTCCTCCAGCCAGGAGCTAACGCAAAACAAGAGGGAGAGAGAGGAAGGTGGGGAAAGGCGACTTCACTGAGGTCCTTCACTCTCCCCAGAGTCAGGGCCAGCACTAACAGGAGACACAGGGTGAGTGTTCCATGTAGGGAAGGTGGCAGCAGGGAGGACAAGCCCAGCCACCCTCCCTGGGGCAGGAACCGGGAAGCCCTGGAGTTGAGGCTTGAGCAGCCAACCACCACCACCACCACCTTTGCTAACCTTTTGGAAACTCTGTAGCTGGCGACAGTGAGGACACCTGTCTTGGGATCACGAACAGTGGCTCGTGCAAGCTGGAAGGCAGGAAGGCAAGTCAGACTTACCATTCTTTGCCTTGAATGTTTTAGTGGAGAGGCTGGGACCTAATCTGCCGGTCAGGCCAGTGGGGAAAAGGAAAGACTGGGACTTGATCTGCCAGTCTGCAGGCAACCACTCTAGCCAAAGCCCCCCTGATCCTGCAAGCCAGGTCAGAGCAGGAGTCTGAGGCCTCCACATTCCTGCTCTGCTGTCAGACCCTGGACACTGCCCTCTGGGTCACTCCCACCCTTGATCCCTTCCAGATCCATGCTGTCTATAGAATTATGCCTATGGAATCTGCTTTGTCCATCCACCCACCTGTCCAGATAGCCCCCTTCCTCACCAGGCCCATGTACCACCCCTGCCTGCTCCCACATTCAGACTGTGCTGCCAATCCTGAGCCTCAACCTTGCATGCTCCTCTCACTGTGGACAAGTCTACCAGCATCTTTCTGAACTTCAGTGGCCTCCTCTGCCCAGAAGCCTACCCAAAGACTCTTCTCCTGCACCAGCTCACACTGGGCTCCCACTGCTACAAGGAACAAAGACAGGAGGCACAGTTTTCGCTCCCTTGGGAGCCTGGCAAGGTCAGATGATAGGATCAGGAAAGGACTCTACAAGTTGCAATAAGTGAACTGCTGCTTGGAACCCACCCACCTCCACATACTCATACACACACACCATCACATACCTCATACCCCCAGTCTCTACAGATGGGTACAGTGATACTCCCGGGAAGGACCTGCCACCTGGAATCAGCCCCCAGTGCTTCAGCTGTGGACTGTCCTGATGAGTGCTTACTGTGTGCCTGACACTATGCTGGGTGAACAAGACATGGTCCCTGCCCTCAAACAACTAAGTCAAAAGAGGAAGGCAGAAAACTAGCTGGGTAATCACAGCACATCATGGTAGGAGCTGGGAGGTGGGGAGTTCAGTGTCTTTAGGAACTCAGTCTACAGGGTCAAGAATGGTTTCCTACAGGGGGAACCACTTAGCTGAGACTGGAAGGGTAAGCAGGCAGGTAGAGGACCATTACAGGAACAGACTGAAGAGGTAAGTAAGGGCTGGGCTGGAGGCAACCTGTGACCAATAAGATACAGGAAAGGCTGTATACAGGGATGGGACACCACAACCTGAATGTAAGTAAAGATCACTATTGACACCTCATGGAGAGTTGACTAAGGAACTGCCAGAACAGGAACAAGGAGGCCAGTGAGGATGTAAGGCAGAGGTCAGGGCAAGAGGTGGCAGAAGGGATGGAGAGGAGTGGATGGACCAGAAGGCCAGTCAGGAGGTGAGATCCACCAGCCTGGACACTGTGCTGCTGCAGCACGTTCTGGTAAGATGGCAGTGCACCCGGAGCAGAGCGCTTCCCTGAGATCCTATCTACAGTTCCTCCCTGATGACAAATGCAGCCGCAGCTAGACCCCATCCAAACATCTAAGCCAGTACTGGCCTGACGCCCACAGGGAGGCTCTGGGCAGCTGTGCTCTGCTCCCAGGGACAGACAGATCTATTCTGAAAGAAGGTCAGGGACCCACAAGCAGCTGCCAGGCATTCCCCACAGGCCAAGTTAAGCTCATGGGCCCTACTTCAAAGCCAGAATAGCATCTGTCCCTTACAGACTCCAGAAAGGAGAGGTCAGCTTGTAACAGCCAACATGTTTGGCTCTTTGCATGGCTTCTGTTCAAAGACAAGTTTTCCCAACACTCCACTCCCGGCCCACACTACCCTGTCACACCCACGTGCACACATGCATCAACATGCACACACACACACAGACACACAGAAAAGTTTCAGTGCTTTGGTCTGAGGAACAAGTGAGGAGTTTTTCAGGAGATTCTGGCACAACAGTGCCCCTCTTGCCTGGCAACCAGGAAAGTAGTTTTCTTCCCTGGAGGACTTTGGAGCTGATGGTGGAGGTGGAGGGGGGTAAGTTCTGGTTCCCATTCTACACACACACTGGCCACACCCTCCCTCAGCCACATCAATGATACCAACAACTGACTCTGAGCCCGTGATGGCCTAGTACCTCAAGCCAAGGTTGTTCCAAGATGAGGTCCAGGGCCCAAGACAGGAACCTATCTTAGATCTCTCCACAGGCACTGGGCCTCCAGGCCACTACAATTCTACTAGAAGCAGAGCAATCAAGGATTTCCAGCTAAATCCTCCCTCCTAATCACCAGTGATAGGAGAAGGGTAGGAATATGGCAACAAGTAGTTCTCTTTGAAAGATGTCAAATGGGAGAAAATCTTTTATGAACTAGAAATAGAAGAAAAATTTTACAACATGATGACACATACATAAAACCAACGGCCAACTTAGCAGTGAAATACCAAAAGAATTTCCAGGAAATTCAAGAACAAGACATTTTCCCATTGTAAAAATGCTCCAAAAGTTCTGGGCAGCTCAACAAGACAACAAAAACAAAAGAACTGTAACTATCAGGAATGAGAAAACAGAATTTTCCTTATCCTTTGGATAACTTATTTCCTTAGTTATCCAAAAACAACGGCCTGCTTAGTAGGTAGCTGCTAATACTACCTGGACAGCCCAAGGTAATCAGCTAAAAACCACAAGAGGGGCAAGTGAGCTCAGTAGCTAGCTGTGATCCACACCACGTCTGCTTCCTGTGGGCAAAATGAAGACAAGGACAGAGCCTGCTGCCCAGACACAGCACTTAGTATATGTTAAGGACTTAGGCCTGCCACACTTAAGAACTCAGGAAACAGTAGCTATTACTATGAAATATATTTTTACAATCAATAGCTTAGCATATAATAGTCAACTAATTTAATAATGTGATCAGTAAAAAAAACATAATAAAAGAAACAAAGTTACAATAACAAAAAAACTACCTAGGAATAAATTTAACTAGAAACATGCAGGACTTACATGAAGAAAAACTTTAAAGATATGAATAAATGGAGAGCCCCAGACTACTCCTGGATGAGAAGACTCAGTGTTGAAGAGATTTTTGTCCTCCTCCAAGTCAGTCACTTCCTTGGCAATCCTAATCAGGAGCTCCAGAGGCCCCAGTGTCCTACGGCATTCTTCCTAAAACCTCACCACACACCAGCCCCCAACCAGGTGAGCTGACACTTCTCCCTGTGAGCCTGCCCTGTTCCCAGAGTGCCCTTCTGTCATAGCACTTGGCTGTCCACATTGGCTCCCTCATTTCTTCCCCTACTGGACCGTGAACCCACAAGGTCAAACTAAGCCTGCAATACCTCAGTACCAGATGGCACTTTCATGCCAGACATCAGCAAAGGCCAGCTGGGGAAGCAACCAAACTGCCCATGGTACCAGGGATGAGTGGCCTGAGGAGGAGCCACAGAGACACCTACTTTGGGTTTTGCAATCTCCTTGATCCTCTCGATTTCCTCGTCAGACATGACATCGTAGTACCTGACGATGTGTGGGCTGTCCCACTCATCCTCCTCTTTGAAGGGGGCGATGAGCAGCTGCGGCGTCCTGTTGCCATGGTGGTACCTACAGAAAAGCCTCTTCTGCCTTCGAGGTGTCTGGGGAACACAGAGAAACAGGCCCTGAGCTGAGTGACTGTCCCAACCCTCAGTGCCAGGCTGGCTGGCTGCAGACACTAGTCTCACACTCCATGTCCAGCAGCCACGCCCTTCTGACCCAGGAGAGAAGAAAACAAAAGCCCCTCAGTTTGATCGGCAGGAAATGACACCCCACAAATCATGCAATATTTTGTATCCCAAGAATACCTCACATTCACAAGTCCTGTGGCAGGGTGTAATCCCTGGCCCCTTTCTTAAGAGATGTGAGTAGGTCAGAAGGGTTGGGGCGGTGAAGAAGCTCTTCCAGGTGCGGAAGCCAGGCAGACAGTGATGCAGAAAAGGCCGAGAGCCTTCTTCACACCTCAGCCTCCATGAGGAAACACTGGGATCCCAGAGCTCTCAAAGGCCAGTGATACCTCATACTAAGCTCTAGCAACTGCCTCGTCTTTGCTAGAGACCTGAATTCCTTCAGGGCTCAAGTCACATCCCCACCCATGGTTTTCTTCAGAACTATGAGACAAGCAGAAGCTGGCATGCTGGGGTGGAGAGGGGAGCTCACTAATAACTTAGAGGATTGAAACTCTGCCTGGGACCTCAGGAAAGACAGTCTCCTGTCCTGTATCTCAGAAGGCCCCTACACGTCAACCTGAGCAGATGCTACAAAGAACTGAGGAAACTACCTACAGACAGAGGAACATCTTGCCCAGAGCTGCCTGTCCAAGGTCTAGATCCACAGCCTGGGCCCCAACCCACCCACGTGTCTCACCAGTTTGACACCCTCCCCACGACAGAGGCTCTCGTAGACATCCCTCTCGGGCAGGTAGTCCACAGGCCTCTCATAGATGCCTTCCTGGGTTGCTAGTACAGCTGTGTGATTTGATAACATTTTTTCTCTTTCTTCCTCCAACAACCGTTCAAAGTACCGCAGATTCCCTCCAGCTCGTTCATGGCTCGGGTCTAGCAAAAGCAAAGAACAAGAAGGAAAAGGAAACCACAAACATCTGTTAGGTCATTTAGAGAAATTATTCTGTAAGCGGTTTTCTCTCCCAGCAGCTCACTTGCACGCAGCATTCTGCCTTCCGCAGCACCTAACCGGGGTTCGCTGGTCAAAGCGGAAAAACCAACAGAGGTGCCCCCAACTCTGGTCAGAGATGAGAAAGGAGCAACAAAGCGGGGGACACTTAACCACCAGCACGGCTCTCCTCTCAGGCCTCCCTGGAGGTCCCTAGGACACAGGTCCAGAGAAGCAGTCCAGAGTTCTCCCTCCTTCTCCCGTCTTGGCTGTGTTAAGTTACATCCATCCCCTAGAGTACATCCATTACTGGTGACCACATCACATGCTGGCCACAGCTAGAAGGCAGGCTGAAACACTGGCAACAAGAATAGCCATGTGACACTGCCACAGCTTCATCCTGCGGGCCTCACAACATGAAGGAGCAGGCTTGGTAGGATTACTGTGCCACCTCTCAGATGAGGAAATGGAGGCCCAAAGTTGTTAACAGATTAACAGATTAAGGTTAGGGTATACAGAACAGGAATCCAGATGTCCCAACTCCCTGTCCAAGGCTCTTACTAATACAACAGAGTCTACAAAGCTCTCTTCCCATATCCGTCTTGCAGACACTCATGTGCTACCTGGCCTCAGACTCAAGGCCCATGAAAAGCAGCAGCAAAAGGAAGTCATTGCTGGTCTGTGAAATTCTAGACTATGATATCCCCATATATTAGTAAGAGGTGGACCAAATAGGTTCTTAAGCACAGGGCCTTTGATCCCCTTCAGTCTAACACCACAAGACGCTGAAATCACCAATGCCATGGCAAGTCCCCTAGTTAGACCTCAGATCTCTAACAGGTCAGGTCACTGTCACTGCCTCAACCCAGAAGAACAGCTTGCCTCTCAAACTGCTCCTCATGCAGTGAAAGCTCCACTGTGCAGAGCAGCAAATATACTACAGCACTGGATTCCTGTTCAAAAAGACAGCATGTAGGGCCACAGGCATCACAGGCCTGAGGGTATCCATTGACAACTGGGAAAGTGCTAAGGCCAGGAGCAAGGTGGGTAATGAGCTAGCTGACAACTGGTCTGGGCCTAAAAACAGCAAAGCACTAGTCACTGGCCGAGCTATATGTCAGACTGGCTCAGTCCCTGGATAGTGGCCAGAGAGGGGCCAGCAGGGTGACCAGTTCTCCTGCTACCTCCCCATCCACACCTGACCTTCCCCTAGGACCTTATTACCAAGGGAGAGCAGACGGCGGGTGAGCTCCAGGGCACGGTGAAGGTCGCCCAACTGGAAGACGGCATAGCTCAGGTAGTCCAGCACCTGGGCCTTGGATGTGGTGGCCTCCTCCCCAGCGTCGAGCTGCTTTAGCACCTGCTCCATCCACAGCACTGTGTGATAATAGTCCCCTTCATTGTAGGCTGAGCGGCCCATCCCAAAGCAGTCATCCACACTCAGAACTGCCTGGTACTTGGTTCCTGCAGCAGGAGGCAAATAGTCAGGCTCCAAAGAGTCCCTGGGTTAGTAAGAGAGATCCCCCCATTGAGGGAGCCTGGGCCTCTGGAAGGGGAAAATATTATCCCAGCAGAGTCCCACTTCAGACACACACCTCTAAGGGCCTTAGTACAGTGAGCACACCAGGCTGGCCCTGCCTTGAGCTGGTGTGCACAACCAATCTCCTAGTCTCAGACTCCCCTTTCCCCAAGAGGGAAGGGGCCTTTGTTATGGAGGAGCCCAGGAAGCCCACCAAGAAGTAGCGTTCAAGAGTATGAAAGTCCCGTGCACCACACAGGAGATGTTTGCAAGGCATCTGGCCATTTAAGTGTGGAAGATAGAAAAACTAGTTGAATGTAAAAAATAGAACTTAGGTGGCAGTTAAAGATATGGAGGAGGATAACCACTTCCAGGAACAGTGTGAGGAAAGAATAGAGAAGGTGACTGAGGCTAGGCCCCCAGAGATGACCTACACAGAAAGGACATAGAGTGAAAAACACTGAGACGTTCCCAAGAGGCAGAAGAACCAGAGGTAGCAGGAATGGTGTGACAGATGCCAAGGGAGCCCAGGAGACAAGACTGCAGTGCCAAATTTGACCACTAGGTGGTGGGGCCTCATTGAGGATCAATTTGGCAGGTCCTCTGACCACAGGTCCTCTGCTGTTGACTCAGCGCTGGAAAGTGACCATGAAGAAGTCATGCAGAAGGAGATGTGGTGTGTAGGCTATGGTAAGATGCAGGGTTTAGGCTGTGATCCTCCCTGGAAAGGAAGGGCGTCTCCCTACAAACCCGTCAACAGCAATTTAGGCATGGCTGACATGGAAGAGCTGCCTCAGAGTGGGCTCTTGCTGCCTGATGCCCAGGATGTCCAGAATGAAACCCCTGCTGCAATAGGCTGGCTGCTTCAGAGACCAGGGTCTGCTCGCCCTGACGGCTCAGGAACAGACAATGTGGGATAGGAAACTGGGGAGAGTAAACACAAGACAGAGTTAGTAGGAAGACCAGAAACTTCAGGGGTTCCTTGAGGCCCCATCCACTCTCCATGGGCCTCCACAGATCTCCTCTAGCTCTGTAGGCCAGGGAACTCACACTGATGAAGGCAGTATAACACAGTTGAGTGAGCTGGACAAAGCTAGGTCTATGAGGGCCTCACTATGGCACCTACCAACTGTGTGACTAAGGACAAGTTACTCAGCCTCTCTGATTTTTAGCCTCTTTATCTCTAAACAGAGGTAATACCATCAATTTTAGAGGACTTGTGCCAAGAATTCAACAAGATGATGTATGAAAATGTCTGCTATGACCCCCAGGATGTTAATATCAGTAGCTATTATCAACACGTCTCATAGATGCCATGAATGTCAAGAATGGGTCCCAGACACTCAGCATCCATCCCAGAAGCCAACTGGAAAGTCTGCTCCCCAGAGAGTGCTGAGTGTGGAAGGGCGATCAGACTTGAAACCCCGCTGATGTTTATCCCACACTCTGCGGGATAAACAAAGGAACTGAGCAATGGGGTAGCTTAGTACAACAGGTGAGGAGGCTAGGGAGATGGCCCCATGTAGGCCCTTAAACACCATATGTAAGAGGAATTTGGCTTTAGCCCTCAAAGTTAAGAACTGTGATCAAAAACTCATGTAAAAAGATATGCTTAAGAGCTCACAGAGGATAATTTAAGGAGTGAGCTGGAGGTGCACAATAAGTCAGAACAATATTTCAATAATCCAGTTGAGAAAGACATGACCATGAGGCTGGAGTCAGGCCCTCAAAATACAAAAGACATTATAGGGAGGGAGAATCCACAGAGCAGCAAGTGGATGGTGTAATTTTTGTGGAGATAAGGAGGAAGGAGGGTGGACAGTTCAAAAGGGGATGAGGATTTCAGTTTGGGACATGAATTTTGAGGAGCCCATGGAACATCCAAGTATAGATGGCCCACAGGCACTTGCCTGCACTGGTTGGAAGCTCAGGTCACAGGCGCTGACAGAGAACACAGATCTAGATGTCATCCATGTATAGATGATACATCAAGTGATACAAACGGCTGGGCTCAGTTGGAGAAGATGCTTAGGGAGACATGAGGTAGGGATGGCATCCTGGCGAATAACGCCCCTCCACCCCTCACTGCCCCTCCAGGAAATGCAGGGGTCTATTAAGTGAATGTAAAAGGTCAATGCCTGGCTGTGGATCCCTCCTCCCACCCATGATTCTCATAGCTACAGGGTGAATAGATCTTGCAGGTACCCCAAGCTGCCTTCTCTCTCTGTCCTTGTGGCCTGACTAAGGATTAAGAACTCTACACTCCCTCCTGTCGGCCCACTGGACTCCTCAGTACCAGGACTTCAGGCTTTGACCATTCAACAACACTGTGCCCCTCTCAACAACACAGTGCCAACACACCGAGATTCTCTCTGCTGTGCCTCCACAGGGCCCTCATGGGTGAGCAATAAACTGGATGCCAGGGTTTATTGGCCTTTAATAGCTCCCAAGCCCCAATACATCTTCTTATAAACATACTAAGGCAATCAGTTGAATTGAAAAGGGGCCTGTTACAAAGAGAGAGGTGTCAAAAGAGAAGCAGCCAAGATCAGTGTCTCAGAATTCAAAGGAAGGGAAAATATCAGAAAGAATGGGGCAAACAATGTGCCAAACGCTGCCGAAAAGCTAAAGAACATTCTGCCTGAAACCTGCCTAATGGCTTTACCAGCCAAGGCCACCAGTGATCCTGCAGGGCCAAGATCGGTGGATAGGGCAAAGAGGCCAGACTCTGTGTGTTCAGGAGGACACAGGAACCAAGGAAGTGGAGGAAGAGTGTAGACGAGTCTATCCAGCTGCCTAATCAGGACGGAGAAAAGATCAATCAGCAGCAGAGACTCAAAAGGACCTTTGATCCTTAGGTTTGTAAGATGAGCAAGAACAGAGCATATGTGTGAGCTCAGGGGGAAGAGCCCAGAGAAGTGGAAACAGAATGAACAAGGGCAGAGACTGAAACTGAGGGCACACAGGACACAGGGCAGTGAGTCCAGAGATCAGTCCTGGGCAAGAAGAAATCTGAGGTTGCGGACAGAAGTCGGTCTGTACACAGACCTGAGTGGTGCCCTGGGGGCAGAGGTCAAGGGGGTCCTGAGCAGCAGTCTCCGCATTCTCTGAGATGAAAGAGAGGGCTTGGGCTAATCCCAGAGGGAGCTCGTTGGGTAGGGGCTACGGAAAGGCAGCTGTCATGGGAATAAGGGACTGGTACCCACTAGAAACCCAAGAGAGAATCACTGCTGGAGGCAGCGCTTCACCTGGGGCTGGAGACCACCAGCAGCAGTGGCTCCATCCCTGTCCCGCCACAGCAGTAGACACGCAGGCTGGACAGGCAAAGCCTAGCGTGGTGAATTACCTGGAAGTTCCCCTTTGGAAATCGTGTCTGGGTCCAGTTTGTATGTGTCCTGAAGCCTCATCAAGGCCTTCGCGGCTCCTGTTTCATCCTCCTCAGTGGGAAAGAACTGTCGCTGCACTGACAGGTTAGCAATAAAACCTTCCAAAGGAGAGAGTGAGAGCAGAAGGTTACCCTTGATCCAGGGGTAGAATTCCACCTGGAACCAGAGAGGCACCACCGGAGGGTCTCTCTGGCTAGTGCAATCTCTCTGCCCCTTCCCTCAGAGGCTGTTTCCCCTTCCTCCAGGAAGCCCTCCCTGGTGGCTCCAGTCCACGGAGACCTCTCCTTCCTTACTCCTCACTGTACCAACTACCTGTGCTGCTCATTTGGAACTGAACAGAAAGGGCCTCACTCACTAATTAACACAGGGGACTCTGGGAGTCCTGGCTCCAAAGCATGCATTCGTAACTGCTGGAGACAGAAGGGACAGAGGACAGTGAGAGTAACTGACAGGGAAACAGGAGAGGATGCAGGGAGAACTTGCCAACCACTCAGTAGAAAATGAATCACATGGAAAACCTTGATCCAGGATTACTGGGTTGGCCAGGTAAACAGACTTCCAGCCCACACCTCAGGTTGAAGAGCCCAAGAACAGAGATGATCAACTTAGAGAGCCCAGCTGGCTACTCCTTACTCACCACTGGCCTTTATCATCCAGAAAGGTGATAATGACAGTCACAGAGGTGTTTAGTGCTGTCCCTACTCCCAGATTAGGGACTGGAAGACCATCTGACCAGGCTATGCACTGAGGTAGGGCCGCACAAGCCAGGCACAGTCACCCTGAGAGACTTTACTGAGCCCTTGCTGTTTACTAGGGTACTCTCCGACTCAGGCCCGCAATGAGCTAGGGCATGAGCTCCCCAAGAGTGGTACTCAAGAACACAGCCTGGAGCCTGGGAGAGCCCCTGACCACAGAATAGCCAAAGAAGCAGTTCTGGGACTCCAAGTCCTAGCTGTAAAGCAAGACACACACCTCCTGCAATCTCAGGATTCCAGGTGAGGGCCAGGCCCTCCCAGGCTGATCCAGAGGCTTCATTTCTGCCCATGAGCTGAGAACTGGAAGGGAAACTCCAAGGCCATTTCTTCTCTGGCCTCTTCCTCAGAGAAGCAACACCCACAGCCGCCTATTCTCACAACCTCAGGCTCACACACTCACTTTCAGCTATGTCTGGGGACCCAGGGACCAAGGTGCTGCAACCCTGTCTTCCTCACGGCTGTATGAGTTTACAATCCAGGGGGAAAAAAGTGCTCCCAGAGAAAGTAGCATTGTCAGCATGTCTCTCTGTTCCCCTCCCCCGTTTGGGGGGAAAGAACTCTGTAAGTAAGAAGTGAAAACAACCTATTGCTCTCGGGGGCTGTCCTATCTCCCTCCAGCTAATTATAAGGTTTTCCAAAGGAATCAGATGGTGATGGTGGGGGTGGGGGGTGGAGAACAAGATTGGAGAGCAGGAGGTCATCTGGGCAGGCTGAATATCCCACAGTGCAGGCAGAACAGCCAGTTCTGACTACAGGCCCAGGCTGGAAGGCAGGGGTCTGGGAGAGGCAGCCATGACTTCTGGAGGCAGTGAGCTCACTGGGCACAGCTCCAGCCTGGCTGAGCTCACCAATCCCTCCCCAGACGCCATCCTGCTCACAGCCAAGCCCAGCCCAGTCTGGCCACATGGGCAAAAACGCCTCAGTCAGAGAGACAACTAGTCTGAAGTTAACCAGCACTCCCACTCAGGGAGAAGAGACAGTGAGTCCAGAGGGGCTGGGCCCAAGGCTGGAAGTCAGGAGAGCCCTCCTCCAGGCCTGCCCCTCCATCTCCTGCTGAGAGAAAAATTTTAGAGCACAGAAAGTACTATTACAGTAAAAGCAAGTTAAAGCTTTAAAAAAAACCTCATATTCTGACCTGCAAATACCACTTCTAGGAATTTATTCTAAGAAAATAATCAGAGATAGGCACAAAGATATGTGTAAGATACACTTATGATTTGGATACAATTCCACATCCACTGATTTGACCAGTTTTACACTGTATCATTGTGACATATTACTGTCCAGACATTAAAACCATGTTCCAGAAGAACACTTAAAGAACATACAGAGATGCTGAAAAATTCAGGAAAACAGAATATGCTTATGTCATAAATCTGCCAACAGATATGTTTTATTTCTAAAAGATATGAGCAGGAGGGAATTTAGATGAGGCCCACGCTCCCTAGCTCGTGCCAGTCCCGCCATTCAGTCCACTTAACTCACTTTTGTTCATTCTTTTGGCCCCTCAGAGCAAGTGCATTTGCATCCCCTGGTACATAGGTAGGGTTCCTTTTCTTTTTTATATATACATGTGTATAAAGACTAGAACTTTAATAGTGTTTATCACTAGACAATTGGATTAAAAACTGTAATTTTCCTATACAATTGCTTTTGTGTTTTCCAATTTTTATATAAAAACATGCTACTAAAATGTAATCAGAATAAAGTTCCTACCAGAAAAGGGAATGAAAACACTAGAGAAAAGTTAGGAACTGATTGTTATTATATATTAAAAGCAAGGATAGCCAGGTCCCCACAGAGAAGAGAGAGAGCCAGGTGACCGGCAGGCTCCATGACATACACTTCATGTGCCCGCCAACACCCAGATCTGGGACAGGCTCAGAGCCTTCCCAGGTGCAAGCACATGGGCTTACTAACTCACCCAAGCACCTGCTCACTCTCCCTCACCTGCAGCCGAGTCTTGCAGGACAAGGTCCTCCAGCGCAGGCCAGTCTGTGTTCAGCCGCTTCACCAGTTTATAGGCATTCACAGGGTGGGCCAGGTAGCCCTCAGGGTCAGCAGCCGACTTGCTGGTCAGGGCTTCCATTTTGTTGGCCCAGCTATGGAACCAGAGACAAAGGAGGACTAACACACCCACTCACATGAATCTTCACCTGTGGTAATTTCCCTGGTAAGATTCAGGACCTTTTTCATCAAGAGGCAATAAAAAATGAATACAGTAACTCCCCACTGATACTTCCAGCTCCTTAATCTAGATAAGAACTGGGAAACCTAGTAACATGCAAAAAGGCTTTTAAATAGCAAGGAAAAAGCAGTGAGTCCTTAGCCCACATACTTAGCCACTCTGGAGGACTGGCATGAAGCAACCTCCAGGCCTGCCCCACACTGCCCTCTCAAGGGCTTCTTCTTATGGGCACCCTGAATGGGTTCCCTAGTGGGGCAGGAGGGCTGGCTCAGGGTGGGTATGGGGACTTAGGACATCAGACACCTCTTAATCTTGGAGAGCTTGGCTTCCTCCACTAGGATGTACTCCTTCAGGGACTGCACCAGGTCCTTCTCTGCATAAATCAGGTCCGTCATGTGCCCTGCAACAGAAAGAAAAAAGGGCCAGTAAGAAATCGATGAGGGACATCCAGCTCTCATCCTTGAGGCACAGAACACCAGCAGAGGCAAGTCCCCTGGGCCACAGGCATGTCAGCTCTCTTGGGATCACAGGGACCTGAAGTTAAAGGGGTCTGAGGCATTCTTATGGTCCTGGCCCCCAGATTCAGGAAGAGAAAGGCAGAGCCTCTAAGAGGATGTTAAGTGCACTGGGGACTACTTAAGAAAGGAACCTCAAACCGCATTCTCCCACTGTCACCCAGCTGGGTCATGTCACTGGGACATGGACATCCTGGGGGCTTTTCTGTTCAAACCACTCTCTGGTCCAGGAGAAAGGTGGCAATGTGCAGCCTGCACTTGCCAGAAAGGAGGTCCAGTTGAGACAGCTGGCTCACAGGAAAAACATTCAGATCATCAGGGCTCAAGAGTGGGGAAGAACAGGGGAGGATATAGCTCAAGTGGTAGAGCACATGCTTAGCATACATGAGGTCCTGGGTTCAATCTCCAGTACCTCCTCAATAAATAAATATATAAATAAATAAACAAACAAACAAACAAACAAATTACCTCCTCCCCAAAATAGAATAAATAAAATAAATGACAGAAAAAATTAAAAGATTGTTTAAAAAAAAGAGTACGGAAGAACAGCTCTGCAAGCCTCACTCTCTCCAGATCTGGTCAAAACCAGTGGGTGAAGCCATCCCACACTGAATGAGAACAGCCCTCAGGCAGTGACATCCCTCGGCACTTGAGCCAAGGATTGCTCAGGTAGACAACAGTCCTGTTGGCACGTACCAATAGAAGTGAAGAATTCAGCCCGCACGCAGCCCAGGACACCAAACCATGCCACCAGCAACGTGGACATCCAGAATTTCATGGTCACAGAAGGCAGTGTCTGCAAGGCATTCAGTGATAGTAATCATCAGATCAACAATGATAAAAAGTAACTTAGGTAAAAAGCGACTTAGGTGAGGACACACGTTGACATATGCACATACACACACACATTCAAACATGCCAAAATCCTTACCGAGCACACAGAAGCTAAGAAAAATATTCAGGATCACCAGTGGAAAGATGCCAGCCAGGGTGTACAGTGATGTGTGCTTAATTCTGGCCCCTACTTTGGGAGGCCAAATGCCCTTTGGAGGAGAGACTCTGCCCTCTCAACTTCTGGTAACCACCAGCAACATGGGAAGGCTGAATTGAGGGGGACAGTCAACTCTGGTTCTAATAGTCTGTCAGTCTTAAGATTCTGGCCCATTCCACCTTGTTTCACAGACTGCTTGTCTGCTTCTGTTTTTCCTACGAGCACATGTGCCAGGACAGGGCAGGTTCTGGGGACCCAGATGTAACACACGTCCTTACCCACAAGACTGAAAAGTATAGGAGAGACAATGACAGAAAGAGAACTTGATACAATACGTTCCAGGGATGTACACACCCCAAGAAAAGTGTACAGCAGATGGCGGGCCAGAAGAGAAATAAAACTGCTCCCTGCCAGTCTGCACCCGGCTGCAGCCAGAGCAGCTGGGGAGCAGGCACTCTGGGCAGACACTGCTCTTCCTGTAGTGAGGCTCCTCGGCAGACACTGTCCTCGTGGAGAGACACAACTCACAAATATTTACTAAAGACCCACATATGCCAGGCACTGAGCTAGGCACTCAGAATACAAAAATGAATTAGCTACACAGGGCCAACATCTTATGCTGAGCTTCTGACATGAGTCAGAGGCCAGCTGTTATCTTCTCGTCAACCTAGAAATAGCCAGACCCAGGTCTGAAGGCAGCAGGCACAACGTGGGACAAGCCCCATTGGCAGTGGACCCAAGTACACAATGGAAGCTCAGGACGTCACCTCCCAGCCCCGAGCCTGCTGGAGGAAGAGCACCCACTTGAGACAGTTCTGTCAGTCCCTCCTCTTCCTGCTCTACTTCAGCCAAGCCCCACTGGAAATTTACTAAAAGAAAACAAGGGAAATAAAGGAAATACAAATGCTTTCCTCTAAAACATAAGTCTTATCTGAGACAATTCGAAGTCTTAGCTGCCAGTTCATCAGCTTTTTGACTGCCATAATTGATGAGATGCAGTCACATCCACTATTCCTCACCTCACCCTTTCAGAAGAAATGCCAATCCACTGTGGTTCCAGGTTAGGCTCAGAGAAGCCAACCACAACCCCACCCCCAAATGGGTTTCTATATAAGGGAGAAGAGAGAACAAGTGAGCGTCCCCATTTGTTATCCCCTGCCAAATGTCTGCAGAGCTGGCATCATGCCCATCAATGCCCTAGGTGTTAGAGGCACAGAGATACACAGGACAAGATCCTCCAGTCCAGAACCTGCTGCAGGGGAGGGGGTATGGGCTAAGAGAATCATTATACAGTTAAGGCAGCAGAGGAAAGCAAGTCACTGAAAGAAGGTGAGCAGGCCCAGCCTGGCCCCAAGGTGGAGCCCAGGTCCCCCTTATTCCAGCCACAGGTCTGCCCCCAGGCCTCAGCATACTGCATCTCCACCCCGGGATTCCAGAAAGCCTCTGTTCTTGCTTACACAAGCCGCTTTTACAAGGGGCAGTGTCTGCTCCTTGTACTTCAAGAAGCTTCATCAGCTCAAGAGTGCACTTCTGTATGTATAAAGGGAAGGAAGAGAAAAAACCCAGAACCAGGAGGCTGTATCTGTGAACAGTGAGGAAACAGCCAACTGCCAGACAGGCTGGGGTGGTGGGAGAGCAGAGCCCAAGCAGGAGACCAGACCAACCACGGCTGGAAGTAGGGGGTCCCAGGGTTTCTCCCCTGTTGTGCCACCAGTTGCAGTGGCATGTCTTTTCAGGGATCAGGTAATAAATTCAAGGGAAGGAGAAGCCTCTCTGCTCCTTTCCAATCACCCTGGTGACACAGTTCATGATTCATGCCTTACTCACGATAAAGCAGCCAGGTTCCTTCATTACATGAATACCAGCTGTCACTTCTCTGGAATGTGCTATCTGGCTTAGACTGAGCCTATCCATGAATCCCAGCCTGGAGGCAGAGCCCCAAAGAATCACAGATGGGGTTCTGGGAAATGGCTTACCAAGAGTCTGTGAAGTCCTGCTCTGATGGAGGAAGGGGACAACCTGCAAGCCCAGAGAGCCAGACACCCTTGTGCAGCCCCCAGCCCACCACCATCACACTGCCACCCCAAGCAGGTATGCGCTGGAGCCCCACCCCATTTCTCCTGATCCTGGGCCCCTGAACACTAATTTGTATGAGGTATACAAAAGGGCATCTAATCAGGGTCAGGTTGGGAGGAGGCAGCCTCCAACAAGGGCTGTGTCCCACAGTGTGGGAAAAGCCAACTACCTACATGCTGTCCATCCCATCTCCTATCTATACCCAGAGCTTGCTTAGGACAGAGTAGGTAGAAGTGTATGTGTCTGCCTAGTGCCCCTACCAGTGTTCAGTGCTGCCAAAAGCCCTCCCAGGAACCCTCAGAAACCCATGTCGAATAGGCCTGGAAATGGGCAATGTCAAACCTACTTTTATGAAAATAAAACGGCACCAAGCCTGAGCAGAAAAACCAATATTGAGTTTCGTCTGCGCTGTATTCCAAGTTTAGAAAAAAGTCTGGCCCATATCAGACCCCCAATAAATAATACTTCACCACAGACTTGCTCATGCCAGGAAACTACAACAAAAGATGTTACAATACTTCCATACCATGGATTATGTTAAGAATGGATACTGTATGCATATTAACAGGGAGAGAAGATCAAAGCTTACTTTGAGTGAGAAAAGCAGGCTCCAAAATAACATGTACTCTATGATTTCAATTTTACAGGAAAAAAATTTTAAATACATGCAAACTTACATATTTGCATACATGTACACAGAGTCATAAATCTACTAGTATCTTAGTGAAGTAATTTTATTTTTCTACTTATGTTTACTTATAGTCTCTAATCTTGCCACAAGGAGTTCTCTGGAAAATTTAAAATATATTTTAGAATATACTTAAAATGAAAAGAAAACAGAGCAGGCTCTCTCAACTGGACTCCAAAGCACTGTGGCAGCCTGAGTTTGGATCCCCACCAGGAGGTCCTCCAAAGCCTGCCAACACCCCAAGGCCAGTGATTCTCCCACTAGGCAACCAGCACTGTTTCTAAGCACAAGGGAATTCCAAGACATACAATCGGAGGCCCCAGTGAGCCTGCTCTTTGGAAAGGACGTTTACAACCTGGCCAAATGGCCAAAAAGATGTTTCCAGCTGCAAACCAGGAGTGTCCTTAGCTTCTCCCCTTACCTCATCTAGCAGGAACTTCTGCCAAGCTCCCAGCTGCAACCCAAATGCAACAGCTCAAGTTTTAACAATGTATTTAACAGCCTAGAGACAGAACATGGGTTTGCTGAGAACAAACAGGTCTTGCCTGGCTCTGAACAAGAGGCTGCTTGCCTTCTGTTAAGGGGTAAAATCTGCCTGAACAGGGCTCCCCCCAGCGGCCCTGCCTCCCAGTGGTATGGCCAACTCTGGATGGCAGAGCCAAGAGGACCTGCGTGCTCAATCCAATAAGCGTTGTACAGAGGGTCAGGAAGGCCATACCACCTAAGCACATGGATGTTCATTTAAGCCCACAAGCTTCTGTCTCTGGTACTCACCTTTCCTGATGTCACACCTAGTCATCACCCAGCTCTGCTCTGAGCCACCTCTAATATTCTCCTGTAGTCATACTAGCCTCTGCCTGCACTGGTCTCTCATTTCATGTGACCTCTCTCCAAACTCCTTTCTACACAATAGCCAGTGCGGCTTACTGCAGCCCACTTGGTCTCTCCCCCTAAGACTCCTTCAAAGGCTCTCCACTGCCCTCTGGGTAAAGTGCAAACTCCTCAGTCCTCAGGGCCTTTTTGCCTTTGTGTGACCTGGCCCTACTGCCTTCTCCAGCCCATCTCATGACTCCAGGTTTCATATCCTGAACTACTATCTCACATGAAAAAATTCTCATTCACTGAGAACCTGACAAAGCCTAGATGTTAATGCCTATCCTTTTACAGTTGTCCCTCAAGTACCTGCAGGGTATTGGTTCCAAAAGGCACTGCAGACAGCAACATCCACGGATGCTCAGTGTCTTATATAAAAAGGCATAGTACAGTCAGTCTTCTGTGTTCAAAGATTTCACATTCATGCATACAGAGGGCTGATTGTATCTTCTCTATCTGGTACCTAAAAATGTTGACTTGTACTTCCCACTTGGGTACCATCAAAACCACGAAGTCTCCTGCTTCAGTAACTAGGCAATGAAGTAGCAGAAAAGGCTGTAAAATTCAACATGCAAAAGCCAAGCTGGGTTTTCAATCATAGTCTTGGCAAAGACTTGGCAGTCTAGGCAAGACTAACTAATAAGGAACTATAGAAAGGATAAAATCCACACACCACTATACTGGATGCATCTGATGTACCACCTTGTACCCTCCTGGCCTCACCTATGTCCACTTGCTATGTTTCAGACCCAGGAGAGGAGACTATGCAGGCCCCAAATCTCTGGCTCCTCCCACTACTTCCAGACTTCAACCAAGTGCCATGCTGGCCTCTTCAGGGGCTGCTGGAGAACCTGGGAGTGTAACTGAGGAGTGGGCATGGGGGATTTAACTCCTCATGAGGCAACTCTGACCAATGAAGAACAGAGACAAGAGGACGTCAGCAGATAAATCCCCTCTCCAGGCCTCCACTGAGAAACGGTTGTTCAGCATGGAGCTTCTGTAGAGCTTGCCCAGAGATGTGCTGCATGGCTAAACACCTAGTGCACCTCTGTGCAGACTGGCCAGCTCGCTAAAGCACCACCTTGTATTTGCTGCCCTCTCCTTCTCTATCTCTACCTCACCTTCCTCTACCTCACTTTTCTTTTCCCTTACCCTTGCTGCCCTGCAACTGTACCTTCCAACAAAGCATTAAGGACTTAAGCTCTGCCTTGGGCTCTATTCTCTGGGAACTAGGCTAAGATAACCACTATTCATGTTTCCAAAAATCTTTCATTTCTATGACCCAATCCTAACCAAAATCTTGTAAACTAGATAAACATCTCCATTACAGACATAGATCTATAGATAGATAATTGAGGCTAAGAGAGGGCTTCCTGCATACCTGACATACTACTTAGTAATATTTGTTGTCTAATAGCATACGGATCTCCCAAGAGGAGGAGCCACACTTGGCCCTGGCAGAGCAGGCCTGCCCAGGTCAAGGACTTTACTGTGGTTCACAAAGTAGCCTCCAATATCCCTGTCTGGATCTGACCAGAAGGCAGACAGCAACATAGACAGGAACATGGTGCCTCGAGTTCAAGTAAGCAGTCACTTCTGCCCCAGACATCACAGGACTCACAATAAACATGTACCCAGCTCAGGGCAAGGCAGTACAGTCCAGCAGGCAGGCACACCCACCCTGAGGCCAGACAGCCCCAGAGTTAAAACTCAGCCTCACAATCACTTCCTGGCTTTGGGACCTTAGACAATTTACAGGGACTCTTTGAGCCTCAGTTTTCCCATCTATGTAATGGTGATAATATTAGGACCTACATCTCATAGGGCTATTTTGAGGACTAAATGAGATGATGGTATCAGTGGGCAACCCAGCACCAGGCATAATTTATACCAGTCAAAGCACCAGTGGTACTAGAGGAACAGCAATAGACCTGAAGCAGCCAGCTGCCCAGCTGATCCCTAGAGAGAAGGAAGGTCCAGCCTAGAGGACAGTGAAGATGACAACAAGGCAGAAATTGGGGAATCTCCATGTCCCAGGAGTGCTAAAAGAGATGAAACATTAATTCAGGAAAGAGTAATGCAGCACACTGACTATCAGGGAATAACCCTGGAACTAGTCAATCACTGCCTCTAATGCTCACCAAGGAAAGAAAGCTTTCTGGAAAAAACAGGTAGCTGGAACAATACTCTAGAATCTCAGGTATTTCTATGCCTCTGACCTGCTCACTCCAAGCTCCTACAAGTACCGGGCCTCAGGATTTCAGCCACACCCTGGGCCCTCAGGAGTGCCAGGTACAGAGCAGGCTACAGTCTAGCAAGCATTTCCTATAAGGTCTAGAGCAGATCTGTGACCAGGCTCACGTCTTATTTAAGCTGGAGAGCTCACTACCCAAACATTTACTCCTCTGCTCTGCAATGACACCTCTTAAACAAACACTCTCTTCTAAGCCTCCAAAAAGAGTAATCCAGACTTTCCATTCCCCTCTGCTCCTTCTGAGAATAAAAACTATATTGCTCATTCCACATCCCCAGCTCAAACCCCAGAGACCACAGGAGCTACCAGCCCTCCCTACTCAAGGACACGCTTATGTCTCACTCTGGTGCACTTCAAAAGTCAAAATTGCTAGATTTGAGCAACTTTTTCAAAGTTTAACTCTCACTCCAACACCCTGTCTGGGCTTGCACATGCCTGCATCACAGCCTTTCCTGACAACCCCCATCTGCATAAAATTAAACTCTTGACAGATTCCAGGAGCCAGGGACACACCCACCAGCCCAATGCACACTATCAGCCAGCGTGGCCACACATTGGCCAAGGTCTTGCACCCAGCCTCAGACTCTTCCAAGGCTGTGGGAGGGCAGTTAAAAAGCAAGGTTCTCTCAGGAAATGAGCAGACCCCAGATTCCTTCACCTTACTCATTCCTCAGAGCTGCACCCACAGTCTCTCTTTCCGATGAGGTCCTCCCTGTCACGTGACCAGCTGCCAGGATGAAGCAGCAATCTCAGCGAGATTATGAACGACCCATGGGCAAGGATAGTGCCACCACTGCTGCCTCCTCTCCCTCCTCTCTCATTCCAGCCTCAGGCACACTCTAAGCAGAAACCAGGCACCCAGAAGGTACTCAAGGAATGAAAAGAGATCAGTTGTGGCCAGGCTAAACCAGTGGCAAAGTAAGTACTCTCCCAGACTTGCCATTTCAGAGCGTTCAACAGGGCATAAGGGCCCATCACAAGCCACAGACAATGCTTAGTCGCCACCACGACTGCCTGCTGAGCTCTCAGAGAACTAGGGTGTCTCAGTATGACAGCATCTCTGGGATGAGGCCCCCAGCCAACTCACTCCATCCTTGCTACGTGGCTTCTTTGGCTAGGCCACACAGTGGACAGGCTTGGCTCTCTGCAAATGAGGCCCTAGAAGAAAAGGATTCAAAGTCTAAACATCTCAAGAGTAGGGAGAAGTGAACAGACAGGCTGGCCTTTGAGGTCCAGAACCAAAGTTAGAGAGTGCACCCTGGACACTTCAAGGGCAGTTTAAGCACAAGCCAAAGGAAATCATGGTTAGTTTAAAAGAGAGCTAAATCATGGAACCTGCTGTCCAGATGTGATACAGTCTGAGAAGCAGCAGCATCTTGGAAAATCATTCTATACATGCTTAAGTGGACAGTGATTCTCTGCAAAACTGGGAACATGTGAGACTGCCATAAGCTACAAAGTGATGTCCTTCAAGCGTTGCTCTCAGGGTCAGGATCTCTGGCCAAAGAACAGCACTAGCCTTAGGTGTCACTTCACAGCAGAAGACATTAGTCTCAGCCTTGAGAGGGACTCTAATATTCTTTTACACCATCTTAAAGATGTCAGATTAGGGGGGAAAAAAAAAAGCTAGGGGCCTCTGTCCTCAAGTAGGAAATGCCCTGATCCATGCCTATGCTGCAAGGGTTCACTGAGCACCCTCCACATACAGGGCAAAATACGAGGCACTCTCCTCTCACCTGAAGCTTGTGGACAGGGCCATGGGCAGCTATCCCCAAAGTAGCCCTTCCCCCATCACCTTGCTTCCATTAGAGTGCCCAGGTCTGCTTCCACTCACACAGGCTGTTCCTCTGTCTCAATTAGACGTCATGGGACCACTCTAGCTCATGGGTCACCTCCTCCAGGAAGTCTTCGACCTGAAGCATTCTGCCGCGTACCAAGTACCCATAGTCTGGTGCTCTGTTCCAGCACAGCACTCACCACACTGCCGTGGGCCTGGACTCTCCTGGTCTTCCAGTCCGCCTGCCCCACTGGGCTAGCAACTCCTTGCAGTTTCTGACACACAGAGGGTCCGTTGGTTGAATCAGTTAACTAGATACCACAAGACTCCGCGGCTCTTGAGGCAAATCCACGCAGATTTGAAAAGGGTGTCTGGAGGGAGAAAAACCCCACAAAAAACAGAACAATTTTCTCATCCAACAGCCAGACTTAACGGGCACCAAGCTAGACCCTGCGGGGCCAAGGCCACAGTCTCCCAGACCTTTGGAGGAAGGAAGGCGGACCCTCCAAAACTAAGCGGCCCCTGAGGGCCTGCCCGATGCCCCCGCCTCCGCCTCCAACCTCTGGCAGCCCTGGGCCAGGCCGCCCCTTCCCGGGAGCCTGACATGCTGAGCGGCCAAGCTCCCCGCCCCGCCCGGCCCCTCGCGGCCGCCGAGGGGACCGGCAGGAAGGGCGCCGCTGACCTCACCGCCGTGAGCTCGGGGAGGGAACGCAGCGGCGGGACAGGAACCCACACGCCTGTAGAAACTGGGCGGAGGGCGCGGGCTTGCGGCCGGGACAGCGTGGCGAGCGGCAGGCGGCGCGACCCCCGGCGCCCAACTCGCTGCCCCGCGCGGGCACAACGCTCGGCCCGGCGACCCCGGCCCGCGCCCGAGCCCCGAGGCGGACCCGGCGGCCGGGCGGGCAGGACGCTCACCGGGACACGCGCCGCTCCCGGCGTTTCCAGAACCTCCCGCGGCGGCACCCGGCCCGCTCGGCACCTCCCCCCTCGGCACCTCCCCCCTCGGCGGCCCCGCCTCCCGCCGCTGCCCGGCTCCGCCCGCTTGAGCCGCTGCCACGTCCCTACCTCCTGTCCCCCGCCCGCCCGGCCCCTGGCTCTGCGCCCCGACAGCCCCGGCCGGGGGTCGCCACCGCCAGCGCCCCCCGGGAAGGCCCAGGCCGCCGGGCCGCGCGGGAGCCGGGAGCGGGCCCCGGGCCAGGCGGGCGCCGACCGCCCGCGCCCTTCATGCCGCCCGCCCCTCGCCGCACGTACGCCTCGCCCGCCTCCCCTCTCGCGCTCCCACCTGTGGGACTCCGCCCGCCCTCCTCCCAGGGCGGCTGGACACGGGCCCACGACCCGATCCTGGCGCCGGTGCTGTACGAGGAGCGGCCCCCGGACCCCAGCTCAAGCCCATTTCCTCGGTGGTCCTGCCGTATATATGGGCTCCTACTGCCCCCTCCCCAACATCTCCACCATCAGGTTACAGGGGGTGGGGTTACCCGGCCCAGGAGCTGGATTCTCAGGGGTGGGGACAGTGGAGAAGACCTTGAAGAAGACTAGGGACCTGGGATCCACTTCCAGGGCCAGCTCCCAAAGGGATTGCCACTGAACCCAGCACCTGGGTCAGGCACTCCTGGTGATGTATGTATGGGTGAATGGGTTGATTAGAAGGGACTCCATCAAAGACTGGGGGCGAGGGGCACACTGGGGCTAACTTTGTTTTGCCCAAGCCCTTCCATACAACCCGGGCCAAAACCAGTGGTCACCTCATTCAGCCAATCCAGTGTGGGAGGGAATGAAGGCACGATGCTGCAAACCTCAACCTGGGCTAGAGAAGGCCCTGGCTGCCAAGCAGTTTCCCACGCCTGCTCTGTGAACCTTCCTGGTCATGAATGAGGGGAAACCGGTCTGAGAATCTCATCAGAGAGCTAGCCCAGAGTGGGAGGTGTCCAACCTCCGCCCAGACCAGTGCAGGGATATTCCCTATGGCACACCGTCCAGGCTGGCAGCCCAGACCCAGGGAAGCCACAGGCACACAGAAATATACACAACACACATAAAACACAGAATGAGCCACTCTCCTGGCCTTCCTCAGCCACCAGGTGACCTCCACCAGAGTTCAACTAAAACCAAACAGAAATCTTCCTGCATCTGCTACATCCTGTTATGTCATGGAGCCTCCCTCTGTCTGCCCAGGTCCACCCATCCTCTCCCTCTTCTCAGAAGCTTGCCCTGTGGATCATCCCTTGTCTGTCTTGAATGTTGAACTTCCTCCTCTCAAATGGATCCATACCTTGACCTATAAATATGTTCAGGCCTCTACTATGGAAACAAACCCTCATTAGACCCCACCAACTACTGCAGTGTCTCTCTCCTTCTCAACCACAGCAAAATTCCCTCAAAGAGCAGTCTCCTTGTCCTCACCTCTCTCCCACTACTCAGGCCCCTGTGGTGGGCCTTCTGGCTCCCTGACAACACCAAACCAGAACTCAGCAAACTCTCTATAACCTCCAAGTCTCTAAATTCAACAGCCACTCTTCTGTCCTCATCTGCCAACCCCCCAGCACCATCTGACACCCCAGCAGCGTTTGACCACTGTCTCCCTGAAACACTCATTTCCCTTGGTTGCCACCATTTTCTCTGGCCACCTCTGCCCAAGCATCTTTGCCTCCAGTACATCCTCCTCTCCCTCTCTCCCCATTAGTCAGTAAAGGTTGGAGGTTCCTCAGAGTTCAGGCCTTTCCTCTTTCCTTTCCTCTTTCTATAATTTCTTCCTATATGCAGATGACTCACAAATTTCTCTCTCTACTGTTGTCCTCTCTCGTGAGCTCCGGAGTCATATAACTGGCTGCTGAGTCTACAGCTCCACTTGACTGTCCACAGGCACCTCAATTACAACATGCCCAACTCTCTCGCCTTCCTCCCACCTTATCTCCCATATTCTCTACTTCACTGAGGGAGCACCACCCCCACCAGTTACCTAACCAGAAGCCTGGGAATCACACTCAGCACCCCCCTGTGCCCTGCCCCCCGACACTATCCTTCCATCTCCCACATCCATTCAATTCTACCATCTGAATCTCTCTCTAATCCACCCATTTCTCTCCATACTCTTTCGTTTGAATGATTGCAACAGTTCCTGGTTGGCTGTTCCCCTCCATTCTTGTTTTCCCCGTCCCTTCTCCACACTGCAGCCAGCGACCTCCTCAGAATGCAGTTCTGAACCTGTCACTCTCAGCTTAGTGAACTGCATTGTTCTTAGGAAAAATCCTGAAAGTGGTCTATAAGGCCTTGTGTGGTTTGGCCCCTGCTCACTTCTCTAGCCATGCTGACCTTCCCTCAGTCCCTCTAACTGGTCATTCTCCCTCCCCACTCCACTCACAGGCCTTTGCACATACTGTTCTTTCTGTCTAGAAAAATTTCGCTCCTCCCTGATTAAATCCCTCAGATCCTCCCAGAGGGATTTTCCTCACATGCTTGACCAGGTCAGAACCTCCTATTACAGCCTCTCATACCCTACATGCTTTGTTAACACTTGCTGCAGTTGATATAGCTGAATGATTGTTCGATTAATATCTGTCCCTCGCACTGCCTACAATTGGCCTGGGAGCTCCGGGAGTGTGTAAGCTATGTGTGTTTTTGTCTGTCATTATATCCTCAGCTGCTACCCCAGAACTGAACTCAATAAATAGTTCATGACTACATGAAGGAACGGGTATCTCCTTAATGCCTTGCTCCATATACTGGTAGCCAAGGCCTGACTAAGGCCTCTACAGGGCCTCAGAGACCTGGACCCCACTCATTCCTAGGTGTCTGCATCTGTTCCTCTTCTATATAAGGATCCTTATCATTGGATTTAGGGCCCACCTGAGTAATCAGGATGCTCTCACCTCATGATTCTTAATTACATCTGCAAGTTCTTTTTTCTAAATAAGGTCGCATTCACAATGTCCAAGCATTAGGACTTAGACATATCTTTCTGGGGGCTACCATTCAACCCAGTACACCTGACCCTAATGCCCTTCAGGGGTTACTGGGCCCCTTATAAATCTTTGACTCTTACTTACGAATCTCCAGCCAAGGCCCACTCCAGACCCCCGTAGCCTTTTCTTTGTGGCCACTTGATGGATGAACTCATTATCTCCCCACATCCTAACCCACACCACCCAAACTGCTGCTGCTCCAGCATTTCCCATATCTCAGGAAACAGAATCAACTTCTCCCGGTCATTCCCACTTTCTTCCCCACCATGTCCCCCCCACATCCCTGTAGATCTCTCAGTCCATTTACTGCTCTCCATTCCTGCAACCACAGCCCAAAATCAGGACACCTCCACCTCTCACTTGGACAATCCATCGTGGCCCACAGCTTCCACTCAGCTCCTTCTATCCTTATTCCATTCCACAAGCAGAGTGATCTTTTAACAGTGTGATTCTGATCATGTTGTTTTCACGTATAGAACTTCTCGAGGTGTTCCTGCCACCAGGATAGACACACATCACACCAATGCTGCCAATACCCTTTATCCAGCTCTGATGGCCTCTCTTATATGCAGCCTCAAACTTGATGCTCCAGCATCCCTGGCATTTTTTAGGTCCCTGGCCTTTGATTGTGTCATTCTTCTGGCCAGAACACTCCAAAATGTTGTATTCTCTGAAAGCCTTCTCTGGACCCAGCCTGACCCAGGTCCCTGCATAGGCCCTACTGCTCCTTATGGATGAATTCCATGTATGCCATCTGACTATCATGTCTACTTCCTTCACCATGGCGCCTTCCTGGGGATGGGGCTGCTTCTGTCCTGTTTATCACTGTACCTCTAGCATAAGGCCTGGCACCCAGGACCTAGACAGGGGATGGGGAAGAAAAATACATGAAAAATACATGAATGAATGAATGGTCATCCCTCACTAGTGTGGCCTCCAGCAGACCTCACTAAGAACACCCATTCTGAGTCACTTAGTGACTCAACAGCCATGTCACATTCCTTTTTCCCCAAATCTATTGTGTAAACAAAGCCACATCTGGTAATGGCTCTATCCTATTCTAAGTGCTAAGGATTCAGAGACTGTGAAGATCAAAGGGTCTCTGTCCAGGGGGCAGGGTGTAGCTCAATGGTAGAGTGTATGCCTAGAATGCACAAGGTCCTGGGTTCAATCCCCAGTACCTCTATTTAAATAAACAAATAAACAAACCTAATTACCACCACCATGCCCAGTGGGGAAAACTGGCAGTTGAACAGACTCACACAGCAAACTTATCCAGGCCCAGCCCTTTCCAGCTGGTAAAGGCTTCTGATAGGAAGTGCTGCCTTCCTGGTCCCAGTCTTAGAGACCCTCCTCAGGCTCCAGATCAGGTATGGACTTCCACCTTTGACCCCAGCTTGGCCAGAGGCATTGCCAAATGAGGCCCTACCCCCATGCTGTCCCTAAGTGAGATTCCCCAGCCGATGGCTCCTCAAAGCTGCCTAGAATTGTTTGCCTACCACCTCTATCCCAAGAGAAGGATCTGGCATATCTCCAGAAGGGTTGGCAAAAATACCTGTGCAGGGTGGACAGGTAACTGGATGAATGGTAGGTGGGGTGCAGCCCTTCCTTCTAAACGGAGGCCTCCTCAGTTTGCTCTGCCCCTGCCTTCCCCTACTCACCTGTGAGCCCTGCCCTGTGGAAGGGGAAGGGGGCAAGTCCTACTGCCTGGCACTGAGGCCACCCTGACTGCTGATTACTCTTGCAAGGCCTGGCAACCACTACAGCAGTTCGAAACCTGGCCAGGGCTTATGAGCACCTTATCCATCCACAAAATTCCCCAGAGCAGGGCTCCCGGGATCAACCAATGTTGCACAGTGTATTGTACATGTTGACACACATCTGTACCCTTCAGCACAGTCACCATACAGCTGTCCACTGGACCCTGGGACCAATACTCCCCTCCAGGTTCCTCCCTTTAGGGACTGAGAAAAGACTGGGTGTATCCCAACTGACTAGCACTTTGACTCAAGGCTTGGGAGAGAGGGTGGGAGGTACAGCTTGAGTGGGGCCACCTAGTGGTGGCCTTACTGCTTCAGAAATAGGGCCTCCTAGGTAGTCTGGCCTTAAACAACCTGGGGAAGGGTACGAATCTGGCAGAATGTCCAGGGACCCGCGGTGCCAGCCCTGGACAGGGCCAAGTGTGTCCCCACAGAGTGCCTGCTTGGTACATGCAAAAGATGAGGCACACCCATAGAATGACTACATGTTCCCTCTCATCTGCCTCCCCCAAGGACCCCTGCAGCCGGAGACCGCAAAGCCAGAACAAGCTGGGCTGTCATTACATGGTGGAGAGAGGCATCCAAGGCCTCTGGGAGCTATAATTATCCAGCAGATCCAGAGCAGGCCCTCAGGGTAGAGAGCTTCCCTCCTCACCACACCCTTCCCACTTCCATCCTGGGCAAGAAACTTCCGGGCTAGTACAAATGGCCAGAGGGCTAGGAGTTAGTTAGGTATGGTATTTACCAATCCTCATATTTTGATGCATACAGTGTAAAGTATGCCTTTAAAAATAGTCCATCCCCACCCCAGCCCTCCTCACTGAGTCTTGAGCTCAAATGGAGGCTGGGAAGGGATTAGGGATGTGTGAGGATTAGGTGAGGGCTGGGGATAGCTATTGGACATCTGACTTTGCTACTGTTTAAAAGGCTGAAAGTTCAGTGGTTTTACTATTTTTTTTCAGTCCTTGTCAAAATGTCAGGAAGCCAGTAGAGCAGAGAGTGAGGGAGAAATGACAGGCGAGGCTGCAGTGGTCCCAGGGGCAGATCACCTGGGACCTCAAGGGCCACGAAACAGGTTTGGATGTGATGCTGAGGGCAGGGAGCAGCCACCCCAGAGTGAAGGCCAGGGAGGAGCACCATCCCATTTAGGATCCAGGGAGAGCACCCCCATCCGCTTACTGTGGGGGAGGGGGAGAAGGAGGAGCAGAGCCTGGAGGTGACTGGGGAGGGGGCTGGTGCAGAGTCTAGATGACAGGTGATGATGACCTGAACTTGGCAATGGCAATGCAGAGAGAGAGAAGTGGATATAGTTAAGAATGAATAAGGAGGTAGAACAGGAGGGCTGTGTGCATTCACTTATTCATTCATTCAACAAATTTATTAAATGCTCTGCTCCCCATTTTGAACTCCCTCTTCGGGATGAGACCCAGTTTCACATCCAGAATGAGGTCTTTTCACCCTTGGCTCCCTCAGGCCTGTCACCCCAGAGCAGGCCCTGGTAAAGGAAATCAGTGGCAGCCCCTAGACCACACAAGAATGGGGCTCCAGCTAATCACCTCCAGAGAACACATCAGCACCCTTCAGGGTTTCAGGCTGACAAGGAGTCCTAATCACAGCATCTGGTTTCTTCAATCTTGAGGCTCCTTCCTTTATAAGGTAACCACCCAGTTAATGATGGTCTTGGCACTAACTTGCTAAGACCACCCTTCCTCTCCCTGGCCTCACTTCCCCTTCCTAGTTTTACATGAATGCACTTCTGCTATACTGATGCATGCTTCTGAGGCACCTTATATCCTTTCTGGAGGGAGATGGTTGCCAGTCAATCCATCTGTGAGTGACCCTAGCCCAGTCAAGTTGTGCAAATTCTGTACTGCACAAGCCTGGGGCTCCATTCACAGCACAGACATTGTAGATTTGCATATTCATTACAACTTACTAGTAGATGGAAATAAAGTGAATTTCAAATGTGATATTCTTTCCTGATTTGTACAAAATTGCCATAGGATTTGGTACATCTACCCCCTCATCACCACAGGAGCCTGAGTCACCTATGTGGCTGAGGCTTTGAGGACCCCATCCCCTCCTGTAGGCTCTCTTCTGTCCTCAACTGCCCTGCTGGTATCAGCTCTGGTTGGGGCTCTGACTCTTCCCCTGCCCCTTGAGTAGACACTGTCATCTGAACTTGCTGCTGAGCCCTGTCCTCTGCCCTGAAAGGACACTGCCCAGGACTCTGACCCACTAAAGGGAAGCCAGGACACTTATTCTGCTGGAGGCCCTGACTGCTCCACACCACATCAAACATACTCCAATAAACTGGCTTCCCACATAAGTACATTTTTACTGACCCAGTAAGAACATGGTTGAGTTGAGTTCTAGTTTCCATGACATAAAGTTACATTTGCTAACATTTAGTATTTATTTTTTTTTTGTAGTTTTCTAAATTTTTTCCTGTTTCCAACATTTGCATGAACCTGTGAGAAGTTTGATGACACCTGTGCCTCTAGTGCTGAGAAACAGAATGACTTGGCCACAGCCTTTTGTGGGAGGATCCTTACCCACTTGACACACATGCACATGTGCACACAGGAACGTGCGTACATGCACAAGCTTGTGGCCTCTCACATGAGGAGGAGGAGGTTCTGTGTTCTGTACTCAGCTCTGCTCATAACCTTGACTCTCTCTCACAACTTAATGTTAATTTTAACTAAACCAATAACATTTAACTAAACTTAATGTTAACTAAACCAGAATCTGACTTTGTCCCTGACCCTGAACCAGTCAATTGAGGCTTAGAATCAGAAAGATGCTCACCTCCATCATCTATAGGAATCATACCCCAAAGAGGAGCAGGGATGGCTTGGAGAGGGCATCTCCCTGGCTAAAGAGTGAGTGATCCAGGTGGTGAACGGTATCTAGGCCATCAGACATTATCATGTGTCAGCAGTCCTGGGGGCGAGCATTACTCTCTCACCCTAACAGTCACCCAACAGCTCTAGGCCAAGCTGACCCCCTGCCTTCACCATGATCTGTGATTTTCTCTTCATTCCATCCCAGGACACCAGCAGTTATCTGTGTTCTTGGGGCAAAGATGCACGGGGCCTCAAAACTGGGAGAATTATGTGACTCTGGTCCTGCCCAGAGAGCTACATCTGCAAAACTGAGGATGGCCAGCAGAGGGTGCATGGAGCCCACCATGGGCCACCCAGTTAAAGAAGCAGTCCCAGTCTTGCTCAAAAAGCTCCTCGGGTCTTGAGCCCATGCCCTACCCCTCCAACCTGCCAAAGTTTAGCTGGGATCTTTGCCTGGCTGCATAAGCATGAGCAACTATGGCAGATAGAAATGTTTTCCAGGCCATAAGGATTCCACTGCTGGGACCTCCAGTGGTGGGAAAGACAGGAAAGGTGTTGGGAGGGTCCCAAACCCCTTACTCAGCCATGGGTAACCAGGTACCTTCACATCCAGTTAGTTGGCTTGCAGCCTTTGGGGAGCCTCAGATCATAGAAACCAGCACGACTGAAGAAAAACCAAGGGCCAGTAGTGCAGTGAAGTTAGGTAAGGAGATGAGGGAGGCCATTGACATGGCTCCTGTTGAGAGGAGCCCTTTGAGGAGAGGGGCCAAAGGAGCTGGAATGGGCAGTCCACATCTGGGTTCCTCTGATGTTCTAAACTGCTCCTGCAATAGGGCAGCTAATGGATAGAGCATTCACCCTGTAAAAAGTGTAACCTAACTCTTGACAGACATCATCTGTGTCGGATGGACAGCTTCCGCTTGCTCCTTCAGATCCCAGTCTCTCTCCCCTCCCCTGCTCTGTGCCCCTGGCTGCTGACCTGCATAGGTGACACCAACAGGTGCTCCTGCCCTGGGTTCAACCAACGCGGAGTACCAAGAAAAGACTGGCCAGAGGGAGGAAATGGACTTTGGGGACGTTACCAAGAAAAGACCTGCCAGAGGGAGGAAGTGGACTTTGCGGAAGCAGCCTACACTTGAGGGACTGGCTCAGTGTCCTATCTAGCCTCAGGACTGTCTCTGAGCTGCGCTGGCCATACTGAGGAGCAGTCAGCCCCTCAGCTCTAGAAGGGCTTTCACATTAGATCACTCAACCCAAGGCCTCTACACCCTCTGCACCCTCACTTCCCATGTTCAGTCAATAAATATTTGCTGACAACCACTCTGTTCCCAGTCCTCAGTGCCCAGGGACACAGACAGAGATGAGTCTGACAGAATCCCTGCCCTGACAGAGCTTATGGGGTTTTTTTGATTTGTTTTTTTGTTTTGTAGAGGTTGTGGTGGGGGAGCAGGGACACAGATGAGGAAACTGATGGTGAATCCCAGGGGCTGAGAGAAACTGCAGAAGAGGCATCTCACCTGCTGAGTGGTCAGGTGAGGGGGTGCAGTCTGGGTCTCTCCGAGTAGTCAGCCAGGCAGAGGACTGGAGATCTAGGAGAGAGAAAGAGCAAGGGCTGGGGTGGGAGGATGGCTAATTCACATGGAGGCGTGTGGTGGCCAGGCAGGGCCTCATTCCACCCACTGGAAAGCCAGTATCTCCTGCTTAAACTTCACAGACCCCCTACCAGCAGGGGTAGAATGGCATGGGCAGCCAGTGGCATTTAAAATTTTTATTTTAAAACTTCTTATTAAGATATACTTAACATACAGAAAAATATACATATCTTAATATATAGCTCAATCTGTTTTACATACACATAAACTCATGTAACCACCACCTAGATCAAGATATAGACTATGTCCACTATATCAAAAGGCTCCCTTGTTCCCCATCATAGTCAATAAACCCTCCCCAAATTGACCACTACTCTTTCTTCTTTCACCTTTGACCATTTTTGTCAGATTTCAAATTTTATAGAAGTAGAATTATACTCTATATAGTTTTATGTCTGCTTTCTAAACTCAACATTCTGGCTGTGGTAACAATCTATCTGGTTGTTTTCAGTAGTACATCATTTCATTTCCTTGCTGTGTGGTATTCCATAGTTTGAATATACCACAATTTATCCATTCTATTGTTGGTGAACATTTCAATTGTTTCTAGTTTTTAGTTATTTTAAATAAAACTGCTTTGTATATGTTTGCACATGTCTCTTAGTGGAAATAAACATTCAGTTATGTGGAATATAAATCAAGAAATGGAATTGCTAGGTCATAAGATATGCATACATTTAGCTACAATATTTACTTCTAACCATTTTTTAGGTGATTACACAAAATTACACTCCCAGCAGCAATGTCTAAGAGCTCCAGTTGCTCTGTGCAGCAATGTGGGAAATAACTCCAGGGGAAAAAGCCAGGGTAAGTGTGGAACTCACTACACATTATTCCCTTTTTTCAAGGATCATAATCCTTCAACTCTTACCTGTATTGGCTGTTCTCCAATGCCCTCAAATTCTTGTTTTTTGCAATTTTTGCAGGAGGATTAGTCTGATACAACCTTCCATGGCCAGAACTGGAGGTTTTATTCAGTCTAAATCTGATGCCAGATTAGAAAATACTAGAAAGGGACGGCCCCACTGGCCCAGATGCTTTCTGTGAAAGCTTAGATTCTTAGATACCTGTGGCATCAGATCCACATTCTGAATTAGGGCTCCCTATTTCCCTTTCCCTTCCTTTCTTCTTTTAAAATTTTATTGGATTCCAACCATGAATGAGTAATTGGTAATAAACTTACTTCTTCACTGTAAACAACTGTAAAACTAGATAAAACATTTGTAGCAACTGATTACAGGCATTGGACATCAGATAGCTTTCATTCCTGAGAGAGGAAACACACAAAGTGAATTCCACATTCTCTAAAGATCTTTACCTAGGGCATTTTTGAAACTATGGCATAGGGAAGTAGAGCCCAAACAGAGCAATGGTCTCACTGAGAGGAGGGAACAGAAATCAGAGATAGAGGATACTGAAGTGGTTGAATTTGGGGGGCAGGGTATCAAGGAGAAGAGAGCTGCATGGAGAAGGAGCTCTAGAAATATGCAGAGGTATCTTTGAGGCTTTGTCTAAGTTGCACATGTGCAGGGAAAGAATCTTCAAGGCCTGATTAAAAACTCTGAGTCTGTAAACTAAATGGAGATTCCCAAGGTCACACAGTGCTGAGACCTGTTCTGGCCAGCCAGAGTGGAAAGACCTTGCTGAACACCCTGAACATTTAATTAAAATCTTAGGAAGTCCATACCTTAGGAATAGGATTACTCTAGCCATATAGGATATGTTACTTTACATCTGCCCTAACAAAACTTAAAATCAAGCCTCAAAAGGATCCAGATCAAGCCTGTAGTAAATTTACTGCTTAATGAAACAAACAACACTCTGCAAAGAAGAGCATAATCCAGACTGTCAACAATATACCATCCACAATTCCCAACATACAATCAAATATTACCAGACATATGAAGAAACAGGAAAATATGACCCATAACCAGGAGAATCAACAATGAATAGAAACAGATCCAAAGGTAACACAGATACTGAAATTAGCAGATAAGGACTTTAAAACAACTATTATAAATATGTTCAAGAACTCTAACCAGTAAGATGGACATAATAAATGTACAGATGGGCCATAATAGCAGAGAAATGGAAACTGTAAAAAAGAACTAAAAGGAAATTCTAGAACTGCAAAATATAATATATAAAATGAAGATTTTATGAGGCGGTCTTAAGAGCAGACTGGACACTGAAGAAGAAAAGTTCAATGAACTTGAAGTTGATAGAAACTATCCAAATGGAAACATAGGGAGAAAAAGGACTGAAAAAGAAGAAATGAACACAGTCTCAGTGAAGTGACCTTGAAACAATATTCAGCAGTCTAGTATATATAAAATTGAATTCCCAGAAGGAAAGGAAAGAAAGAGACTGAGGCAAAACTTTATTTAAAAAAATAGTGACTGAAATTCTAAATTGACTTCGAAAATTATTAACTGACCATCACAAGAAGTTTAGGATTACAAAACCCCAAGCAGGATAAATACAAGGAAACCAAATCCACGCACATCATAATCAAATATCTTAAAACCAAACAGAACATCTTAAAAACAGTGAAGGAGCACAAACATGTTATACTAGGAATAACAATAATAAGAATGACCATTTACCTGTCATCAGAAGTAACATAAGCCAGAAAACATGGAAACATGAAATGATATATTGAATATGATATAAAAAAAACAACCTCTAATTCTATGTCCAGAGCAATTATCTTTTAAAAAAGAAATGAGAAATTCAAAAGTTTTTAGACAAAAAAAAAAAAAGCTGAAAGAATTCATCACCAGTGGACCCGAACTACTGGAAATGCTAAAGGAAGTTTTTAAGGCTGAGGGGAGAGGATACCTGATGGTAATTTGGCTGTAAACAAAGGAAGAAAGACTCGTAATATTACAAGTAAATATAAAACATGTTTTCTTGTTTCTTAAATTATTTCAGAGACAACTGACTGTTTAAAGTAAAAATAACAGCTATTCATTACGGAGTTTATGGTATTTGTAGAAGTAAACGTACAACTACACCAGCACAAAGAAAGGGAGGGGTAAATGGAAGTATGTTATTGTAAAGTTTTTACATTGCATAAGAAGCAGTGTTTATCCTCTTCTCCTTGTCTTTATTTTCCTTTTTATTATCTCCATCTTTCTAGTTACAAATACAAGTTTACTTATATAAAATTAAAACACTGTAGAAATATGTAACCTAGAAAATGTAAATGTCCTGAAACACTATCACCAGCAATAAATATCAATAGCTTACAGTACAGTTCTTTGATTTTTTTATCTACATGTAACAGGAAGACATATTTAAAGTATTTATCTTGATGAAAAGGATGTTTATTATAAAATATTTATCTACATTTTCTATCAGCCCTTTTTGTATTGGAGTATATGAGCAGTTTAATGAAAACACTTATATTGGAAATATTGAAACATACAGTTTGTGAATCAATTTGGAAGTCATTTTATAGTATGGAGAAGTGTATAGGATTATAACCATACATTTTTGTATAGATAAAAAATGGCCCCAACATGATTTTTTGAATAAGCTATTTATCCTCTGAATTAAGATGTATCCTTTACCACATGCTATGAACTCTTCTGTTCCACTGACATATTTGTCTTTTCCTCTACTGCCACCACACTCTTAATGACTTCAGCTTTATCACACATTTTAATGCCTATTGGACAAATTTCTGGTTTTTGTCCTTATTTACTCTTTCAGTTGATCCTAGAATCATCTCGCCATTTCCCTTCACCCAAATTAATTTCCATTGGAATTGCATTAAATTTATCGATTAATAAATTTAAATATTCAGTTTTCCAGGAATATGACATATGCCTCTATTTATTTTGTCTTCTTTTGTATTTATCCTACAGGCAAATCTTATATGCCTTCCACGTGTTCTAAGTGAGTTTCTCAGTATTTCTCGTGTCACTGTTACTGTGAATGGTAAATTGTTTACATCACATTTTTAAGTTAGTTGTGACTTAACACTTTTAAAAGCTATTAAAATCTGTATACAGATATGAATATACCTCATTCTGCTTCATCTGACTGGATCCCCCTACTGGTCATAATAGTTTTCAGTTGACTGTCCTGGATTTTATGAAGGCAAAACCGTAACATTTGCCAACAATGACCATTTTGCTTTTTCCATTACTTGTTATTTTACTTATTCATTATTTCTTTTTTTTCACCCTACTGTCCTAGTGGGGACCTCCAAAGCAACACTGCATAATAGACTGAAAGGGACGTTGCTTGGGTCCTGATATTAATGGGAATTTCAGGGTCTTATGTCCAATATTGGTATTTGGTTTCCAGTACATGTTATTTAAAATGTTAAGAATGTGTCCTTCTCTTCAAGATTTTCCAACTTTTTACTGTTAATGGCTGATGAATTTTATCAAATGCCTTTTGAGATGATCACAGTGTTCCTTTTTTTCTTTTTAATCTATTCATCAATGGATTTTATACTGTTAAATCAAGCTTGCAATCCCAGAAAAATTCCCATGTGGGTAACTACTTTAACACACAATAGAAGCCACTTTGTTATGTTCACAAATTAAATGGATCTTTCTTTGTAGGGGGGCTGCCTTGGTCTTAGAATAATAAATAGATCTGCACAATAATTGTGGAAGCTCTCCATCTTGCTCTGGCTCTGGAATACCACAGCCTCTGAGAGGAATGCTTGTGCTCTTCTCTGGGCCAACAATGCTTCATGCTTGAACGCCCAATGTCACAGCTCCTTGTGGTTAGCCTGTTTTAATCCTAGATGCAGCTACTCCTCAGGGCCTTCTAGTCCCAGAGTCCTGGGCAGGGCCCATTCCAGCACAGAGCACGTCTAGTCCAGACCCGCCATCTTCTGTTCCTCTTCCCTGAGGTGAGGCAGTTCTTGTTTAACTGTCAGTGCACAGAATGCTCATTATACATTCTCTTGGAGCAATCCTGGCTTCTCATGTGGTAGAGGCATCCCTTCACCCCCAAGACCTCCCTCCCTCATTCCTCAGGCAAGGCTGCCTTCCCACAAGTCTGATGATCTCACAGGCAGAAACAGTCCGATCAGGTGTCCTCTCAGTGGGGGCTCAAGTCACAAACACACTCTTTCCCTTGTGGGCAGGTATAAGAGATGTAGGGTGTGAGGAGCTCCCCCCAACCACCACTGAGGGCTCTGCCCACTTCCCACTGCTGAGTCTGGGTCTACAGTGACCTTGGGAGGGAAAGTAAGTAGGAAAGGATTTTTTGAAGATTCTTGGGAGCCAAAAAATAGCCACCCAGAACATGAGGCTGACTCATGGGTCCTGCTCCAGCCCATTCACCCCATGGGCCTGGAGCAGACTCAGCCCAGTTTCACCCTTGCAAGCTTTTATCTGGCTCTTCCTGCTCTAATCCCTATGGCCCCCTGCACCTGGATTCCCACACCGCAGCGCCAGCTGGCAGCTGCTGCATTCTGGTGGCACAGCTCTGCCATACTCTCCCAGCAACATGGGCGGCCAGGCTCACACCAGGTGGTCACAGCTGGGGTGTCCCGTAGCCAGACCCGGAGGTGAGGTCAGCCTGAGCGGTCCCTGCCAGCCTGTGACTCAGCCACTAGAGGCACCACAGGCACCGCTTAGCAGTGCTGGGCACCACCGGGCAGGGCACTTCACCAAGACCAGTCAGTGCGTGAAGTTGCTGGTGCCATAGGGGAGAGGGCGGCCATTAGAGATAGAAAGGATGGGGCTGGGAAGACAGGCTGGAGACAGACCTATGTTCCCTGGACTCCTGAGGAAGCCTTCGCCGTCTTCACCAATCTCATCATGGTTCCTATGACCCCTTGGGAGCAGGGGACAGAGGCCAAATCTATCCCAGTGAGAAAATTATGGGGGACAGGGGCTGGGAAGGTTCATCCTGAGAAGAAGGGCAAGGAAGCCTGGAACTGAAATCTTTGAGGTTATCTCCAAGTGAGGCTGAACATTTTGTATATGTGTTACCAACATTCACCTGTTCAATACTCTGGCCTAAAACAGTGCCTGACACACAGAACGCTCTCCACAATATTTGTTGCATAAATGCACAAAAGTGTAAATAACATATGCCATGATTCTTAAAATACTATTTTCACATTTCTTCCATTATTATTTTACTGAGAGTCTAGAAACATGGAAGTGGCCTGGATGTCTCCAGCTCTCTCTAAGTGGCCTGACTGTCAGCTCTAGAGGTCAGCAAGAGGAGGCAGGTCCTCAGCCAGGAGACCAGAACGTCCTGACTAGGTCACTGCTAAATGTGAGTGTTTGTGGAAGTGTGGACTGGGGCAGGGAATACCAGGAGTCCGGGCCCAGGCAGTGAGTCCTAAGCTGACAGATGAATAGTGCTGTGTGTCTCAGAAGCCCCAGTAATTAGATCCCTGGGCTGCACCCTGTTTCCTCTTTGTCATCCCTGCAGTTGTGGTAGAGCCTTCCCTGCACCTGATAGCCATGTCTCTGTCCCTGAGCTGAGAAGGGACGGGTCCTGCACCCCTGCTTATGCCAGAGCATGACAGTCAGGCCAGGGCCAAGAGTGACCAGGGAACAGAGCGAGCACACAGTCCAGTTGCTCCCAGATCCCTCTACTGTTCTGCCTGGAGAAGCTGATTTGTAAAAGAGGCACCTTCTCTGCACAGGGACGGGTGTGGCTGGCTAACAGAAGCCTCCAACTACCAGGGGAAGCTGGAAACTTGTGAACTCCTGGGCTGGACTTTTATTTTGGGGCCACAAGTAGAACTGAGGCATTTGGTGGGAGCAGAGGCTGGGTGGTCTAGGGCAGGCTGCCTGAACCCTCTGGCCAGAATGAGAAGTGGGAGGGAGAGTAAAAACGGGGATGTCCTTGAGGCAGGGACGAGACCATGGTGCCCTTGTAAGCAGCAGTCTTGAGGCCCCATTAGCACAGCACTCAATCACATGGGCCTCACTGCCACTTCTGACAGCCTGTTCTGTCACTTCCCTGCCTGGGCTTGGCTGAGCTGCCTCTGGCTCTCCCACCTGTCTGCTGCTTCCCTCCACTCCTTCCAACACACTCCACTCCCAGGCCTCAGGGCCAGGGCCTCCCTGGGCCCAGCTGGGTAAACCTGCCCCAACTCTGCTGCCTGACAGCCCCTTTGTTGGGTCCCAGAGCAGACAGGTTTTCTCTGTGAAAACAGAGATAAAGCAAGACTGATGGGCTGCAGTTGGAGACTGCACATATGACTGAGACACATCTAGTGCCTAGTGCAAGGGGCATGGCAGTACATCACCAACGCAGGGTCTAAACCCCAGATCAATCCCTTAGGAGCTATGTGAACTTGGGGTGGTCACTCAGCCTTCCCAGGACTCAGTTTCCTAATGAGATCTGGTTCTGCTTTTCTGTCTGCCCTGGAATCTGGCTCAGGGCCAGTAACTAGGCTCCAATTGTCAGAATCAGCCTTGTCCCTGTTTGGACCTTGAGAGAATTGTTCCCTCTAGAGCCTCTAGCCTCTTAGCTCCCAGAGAAGCTGTGGCAATGTGGGGAGTCCCCACCATACCTCCAAGTCTAGTTAATCAGGTCTAGGCTACACACAGCAGGCACTCAATAAGTGTTTGCTGAGAGATCAGATGGCACAAAACTAGAGCTGGGAAACTCCTTTTGTCACAGGCACACTCTCCCCTGTGTGTTCTGCTACACCAAACACAGCTCAAAGGCCAGATTTGTTGCCTCCTTGACTGAGTCCTGTCATCCCAGGAAATGTGAGGCATCAGCCCTCAACCTGCCTCAAAGGCTATAACATCCCAGACCTTCCTTTAGGATGTTGCCTGTGCCCTATGTCCCTGGCAGCCTCCACCCCTTCCAGAGCCCCTCAAACCCTGCCTAGGCCCACCTTGCTCTCTATCACTGTAGGGCCAAGTCCCGGCCCTGCAGAAGGTCCACACAGCCCCTCCCCATCCAGCCCTGCCACAGATTGCTCTTCTCTCCACCCTACAGACTCCCAGGCTCCTAGCCTTGAGCAGGAGGCCTCTGGGAGAGCAGACCCCACAGCAGCCAGAGACCATGAGACCTGGAGCTGGGCCACATAGGCCACACTGAAATGGGGGCTCCTCAGGTTTTATTTTAGCTACCCTCTGGGGTCCTGGAGTGGCCAGTACTGTGGAATGGGCATCCCACGAAGAGGAACTGCTCCATCAAGATTCAGATCCCCTTGGAATCCAGGCTATGTGCTGAAGGGAGGAAGCTGGGCCTTCAAGGAGGGATGTATTGGCCTGAATGGAAGAGACTCTACCCAGAAACTTGTGGCCACTGGGCCAGGTTGGAGCAGGTCAGGGTCTACACTCTCTGGCCACCCCCAGCATCTCACAGGATCTGGCTGATCTAGCAGTTTCACTATACACCCCACCCAGGGCTGCTTCTAAATCTGGGCAGTCCCCTGGCTTGGCCTTACCCTCAGCCTGAGGTTGTTCCTGTCCCAGCCCCTCCCTCTCCTTCATCCTAGGCTCAGTCTCAAGGGCATCTCCCAAGGGTATCTGTTCCTCCTGGAGCATGCCAGTCCGGTAAGGAAAAAGTATTGTGGATTCTCCTGACCTTGGACTTAACTGGCTGCACACAGCAGCCCTGGGCATACTGCCCTGAGCTACTTGGGACAGCCCTGAAGGACAGGGCCACTGGGTGTGCCTCCAAGGCAGCAGGAGCAGAAGTCCCCCCTCTCCCTGGCTCCCTCATGTCCTCTCTGCCTCTCCCTGGGCTGAACCTAAGGGGTGAGCTGAGATAATAGTTGCCATAACAGTAATAATAATGTCAATAACAAGTGTTTTTGAACACCCTTTGTGTGCCAGACTCTCTGTGGGTGCTGGAGAAACATAAATAAATAAAATACACACAGTCACTGTCTCCATGGTGCCTCTACCTCAGCCCTGGGTAGGTACAGGCCATGGCATATGGAAAGCATTCAATATGTTTTTGCTGAATGAGTAAAGAACACACGAAGTGAGCAGTCTGGTTATACCCAGCAGCACAGATGTCTGGTGGGGTGTACAGTAAACAAGTGAAGGCCACTAGGGCAGAACTGAGGCATGACCCAGCTGCCCCCATCCCCACCTTGGAGAGGGCTTCCAGACCCTGTAATTGTCCCATGACTTGATGCTCCACCATGTTGGGGATTCAGCAATACAGCAATTCCCCCAGAACAAGGGCATCAAGTGTGAAAAGGAGATTCTGAGAGCTTCCTGGAGGGAGTACAGGGGATGGGTTGGAAGCAGCTTGCTAACCTGCTGCCCAGGACGCAGATTGTCTCAGGAGTAAGACAACTGTGTGGCCCCTAAGAAGAGCTGCTTCCAGTCTCCAGGAGCACAGCCCAGCCCAGGCCTGTGTCCAGTGAGAGGGTGCCATCAGCTGTGGGCCTCTCAAGTCAGGGATGCCATCAAGGACCCACAGTGGGGGATGACTGGCCTGGACCCTGGAACTACCCCAGAAACTACACCATGAAATGGGAAAGTTTACACACCGGATTCTAGAAGAGGCACTCCCCACCTCACCCCTGTCTTCAGTCTGGTGAGAGAAGCCTTCGGAGAAAGATTACAATGCCCAGATGCTGAAGAGCTAGGAAAGTCATACTCAGCAGTATCACTTCTGGAGGGGGCTGATACGCTCCCCACAAATAGAAGTAAACAGGAAGACAGTGAAGGGATTTCAGAATTGGTGGGGGGAGGTGGTTGACAGTCCCTGGGGGTGGATAAGTTGGGAGAAGGAAGCCATGTCTAAGGAGGAGTTTCAGGAAACCACTATGGGATGCCTTAGGTAGGAACTTCCACAGACTCCTGAGGCCCCACGTCCCCCCCAACAAAGCTCTGCACGATTTACATTTACTACAGCTCTTGGAGTCTCATTGAAGCATCTGACCACCCAGTCATGCTGAACACCTAATCCTTGGACAGCCAGTGATAGTGATAGTTGCCCCCAAACTCCACGTCATTCAGTGGGATCCAAGTCCTGGGAAGTCTCTGACCTAAAGGCCCCTGAGAGACCATCCAGCAACCAGCTCTCCTGCTAGCCCTTCCACTCTGTCCATGTTGGACCCAGTCTCTGTGGAACTGAGCATATATTTCCTCTCTCACCAGTGTTGGGAGCCCAGTGACTGGTGCTGTCTGGACACCATCCCCTCCACACACAAACATCCCCCCCAACTGCCACACCCACCACCCATGTTTCTCTGCCAGCTGAACAGACAGCACCATGCCCCCTCCCAGAGGCACCCATGTTCCATCCTGAAGGGCATCCCCACTTCCTTGGACTACCCTAAGTTTGTGCTTCTCAAGCATCTTCCTTCTTGGGGTATTACAGACCCCATAGATGCATCTTACTCCACAAACTGTAAGCCTCCCAAGGGCAGCATCCTTAGCAGAACTTGGCCAAGAGGGCACAGAGTTGTCAAGAATGACTAAATTAGGGACCTCCTCAGAGTGTAGAACAGCAAACAGTGCTGCCCTGATGTGGCCAGACTGAAGTATCCAGGAGAGCCAGAGAGAGGTGGATGGGGCCATGGCACCAGCACAGGCTGTTCAGGGATGTTCCTGGAGGACGATGGTTTAGAGTGGAGAGAAGACCATGGAGGGCCCCAAGTGAAGGGCTGCCCATAATTACACTCTCCTTAGATATTTAACGTCCCTCACACGTGGCACGGGCCACTATCCCAGCCACCCTAGCTGCTCTTTTTCCAGGTAGCCTGGGGAAACAAAGCTCCTGGCAAGGGAGGAAGAAAGTGGACCATTCACGCAGGGAGATGGCCTGGGAGGGAGGAGGGGGCAGCTGGAGAAGGCCTGAGCGTCCTGGGGAAGCAGTTACACCTGGAAGGACAAGACAGGGCCCCTTGCTTCTAAACTCAAGTCAGGGGTCCCCTCTTTCACACAGCCGTCCTGGCCTCCCCGAATGAGGTTGGGTAGCTTTTTGCTCCCACTTCTATACTTCCCGCTGCCCGCTGTCATCCTGGGTCTGTGTCCCTGGCCCAGGCCTGCTCAGGCCCAGGGCTCCCCATCAGTGCTCACTATTCAGAGGACTCTTTGCACCGAGGGGTGGGGCCGCAGGTTTGCCTGCCAGGACCTAGAGGAGGTTTCTGAGCAAGGCGCGGCCCCATCCCCCATCTGGGCTGCTTCTGCCCCCTAGTCCTCCCCCAGGCTGGGGCGCCGCCCTGTAAAGGCGACTTCAAAGGGCCAGGCTTGAGCTTCCGCGGCCAGCCTGCGTCCGCGGCGGGCAAAGCGGAGGCCGAGGCAGGATTCCGGACGTCGGGGCCCTCCCAGCCCGGGGGTCTCTCAGAACCCCGTGGGGGTGCTGGGCTGCAGGCAGCAGGGGCTGAGGGGCGGGCCCTCAGAGCCCCCGAAGTGGGAGGGTCGGGTCCACCGCGGGGCCAATCCCGGCGCGCGGGGAGCGGGGGCGGGGGCCGGGTGGAGGGGGGTACGGGGGCGGGCCGGGGGCGGGGCGCGGCATCCAGGCGGCGGCGGCGACGGCGGCTGTTCCTTAGTGTCCGGCTCAAGCTCCGGCTGCGGCTGCGGCTCCGGCCTGAGATGCCCCACTCTGTGACCCTGCGCGGCCCTTCGCCTTGGGGCTTCCGCCTGGTGGGCGGCCGGGACTTCAGCGTACCCCTCACCATCTCGCGGGTGAGTCCGGCTGCCACGGGGTGGAGGGGAGGTCCTGGATCTAAGACCCCGTCCTCGCGGTCCACCTGGGACCCGAAACCCCGACGTCCCGGAAGCTCGAAGGCCAAGGGTTGGCCTGGGTGACCTACAGGCTGTAGAGGAGGCTTCCAGGCTGAGCAGCACCGCTCCAACCCGCTCCCTACTCCCTCTGGGCCTGCCTGCCCTATCCCTGGGAGGATCCCCCTCAAGAGTTCACACACCAGCCTCCCTGCTGGCCTAATTTTGGGGGACTCACTGCAGGCCAGGGAAGGACCGCAGTCATGGGCCAGGGGTCTGGACAGATACACAGAGGCCCAGAAATGCTGCTCAGACTAAACCCACCCTTAAGATTTAGGGCAAAATGACTGAGAGACCCCTTCCTCTATCAAGGGTCTCTGTCAGCAGTGCTGGGCGACCCCAAGGAGGTCTGGAGTCCTCTCTGAAACTGAAAAAAGAGAGATCCATCCACTTCCCCACTCTGGTTTTGGTCAGTCTCTCATCCATGACCTCAGTCATCCTAAAAGGAAGCAACCAGGAGGAATTTTTGGCTTCCAGGGGGAGGGAAAACTTGATGATGCAGTCGTGAGACTCCCCCCACCCCACCACCCAAGACACAGACCAGGGGCTAGGATAGCCTCAGCCCAGTTCCTCAAGGTTCCGGTCAAGCACTGCCCCAGGCTTAGGACAGAAGAGGAAGAGGATGGGGCACAACCCTGGGCGGTGGCTAATCTGAGGAGGACAGAGGAGCAGAGGAGACGACTTGGGCCTTGTCAGAGGGGGTGTCCAATCTGGAAAGACAGGATCCTGTCCTAGCCTTGGGGTCGCTTAATTTGAAGGACCAGAAGAGGGGACTCAGACTCTGCTGCTGGGGGTCTCAGCCTGGGGAATGGAAGATGAGAGAACCCAGACCCTGCCTTTAGGGGCTCCTAGTCTGAAGGGAAGAGAGGAGGGGACCTGGAGCCATCTCTTGCACCAACATAGGCTGCTCTAGTGTTCAGGGCCCTGTGTCAGGGGAACTGAGAACACTTTCCCTCACCCTTCCACTACCTCTTGCCTTGGGGCTGGACCAAGCTGGCTGGGCTTTCAGAGATTTCTTTCCAGGTCTTGGGAGGCGATGAACACCCGATGGAGCATGGAATCATGGAATCCCATTTCTGGGGACCAGGGTGACAGGCAGGCCCAGCTGTCCTGGGGGGATTCCCACATCTGCCCTCACCCCACGGCCACTAGATCCCTAGGGCTGAGTGAGGTGGGCCTTCAACACCTCCGGGAGTCTTTCATCTCCCCCTTCCCTGAGGGAGCCCTGCTGGGTGTGTGTGTGTGTGTGTGTGTGTGTGTGTGTGTGTGCGCGCGCACGCGTGCGTGTGCACGCACCTATCTGTGTCTGCCTGTGTGTTATGCTGTGTGTCCACCAAGACGGGCTAGTGGGGGTGCTAGGCCAGCCAGCAGGCCAGGCACCCTGGGCGTGAGGCTGCTGACAGGCTCAGTGGCGGCGGCTGACGGCCGCAGGCGGCAGGGAGCAGAGACATCTGTTGCCCACGCGGCTGCCTGCCCGCCTAGGGAAGGCCTCCACACGTCACAGCAGCAGCAGCAGCAGCAGTGGCAGCCTTGTTTGGAGCTGATCAAGATGCAGGCCCCTGGCAGGCAGGCAGTCTGGGAAAGAGTTTGCCAGGAAGAATCCCCCCACCCCTGTTGTCCCCCAAAGTCACGCAGCAGCAGCTCAGGCCCGAGGAGCCAGGATGGCTGAGCATGTGTTTGGGTGGGATTCCAGGAGATTTATGGGGCTGGGGAGGCACAGGCCACAGCTTGCCCAGCAGGTACATCAAGGGCAGGCCTACAGACACTGACGGTGTGTGGGAGTGTCCTCACCCAGGGGGCTCAAGGTCTAACCCCTCCCATGCTTACGGGGCTTCCCCCACCCAGTGGGGACAGCCATACTCAGACAGAGAGGAGGCTGGCTGCCTGAAAGACCTGGGGCTGGGCAACCTTGACCCACAAAGCCCCAGGGAACCCCCAAGAACACTGTCCAGGATCCCTTCCCCACAGACTGTAATGAGCACTGGCCTTGCCCCAGCATCCACAGCATTCCAGGCCCATCCTAATGGTGTTGCTACCAGGTCCCCAGAAACTGGTGCTTGGAATGAGCACCACTAGTTCTGTGCCCAACTCCCTGTCAGCCCTTTTTGCCCTGATTGTCTCAAGAAGTCCTCACAACAGCCTTTAAAAGAAAGGACTCCCTCTGGCCTCACATTATGGAATAGGGACACTGAGGCTCAGAGAGGCTAAGGTAATGTATCCAGAGAAGCAGAGCGGGGATGGGAAGCCAGGCCTGTCTGGCGCCTGTACGACTGTACAGGACCACATGGCACCCGACTCTGTGGCCCTCAGCCCACCTCAGTGTCTAGGCTGGGTAGAGTGACGCAGGGGCTGGGAATGTAGCTGCTGTAGGTGAGGGGACTGGTTCATGGCCCAGCCTCCCAGCTGACCTCTCTGCTTCCCTCTCTCTTCAGTCTGTTTAACCTGCACTCAGCAGCCAGAAGGATCAGCCTGAATTCCGCTCTGTCCATGATTTCCCTGTTTAGACTCCTCCATGGTTGCCAACCACCCAGGAGAAATGCCAGCTTCTCATCTGGGCTTACAAGGCCCCCAGATCTGGTCCCTGCTTCTTCTCTGATTTCATCTTTTCCACTCTCTCCTCATCATTGATGCTTTGGCCACAGGAGCCTGCTTTTACTCTCACTCCCAGATGAGCCGTTATACATGCTGATCCTTCTACCTGGGACACTCTCTTTTCACCTCACTCCCCTCACTTTTTTTAGAAAATCACCTGGGCCTGGATTGAAATCCTAACTCTACTGTTTATCAATTGAGTGTCCTTCTGCACTTCTCTGGCCCTCAGTTTCCTTATCTAGGAAATAGGCTTGCTTGCTTGAGGATTACTGAGACAATGCATATAAAGGCAGTTGGGAGAGTCATGGTTTCCTGGCCCCATGCCCTCTCTGACCAGAACTAGCACAGCTAGCAGAACTGGCAGAGTCCCAGCCACCCCTGCTTTCGAGAACTTCCTCCACCCACAGGGGCCTGAATATACCCCTTGTGCTGGCTGAATCATCCAGCAGCTAGCCACCCCCCTGAAGAAAAAGACTCCTCTCCTGCATGGGGACTGGGGCAAGGTGTCCCTTCCCCCAAGCCTCTCTTTCTTCATCTGTAAATAGGGATGAGAACAAGCCTCTGTCTCACTAGATGGTTAAGAGGTTGCCATGAGGTAGTTATAGCTAAAGCACAGGGCCCACACCATGTCACAGAGCAGGAATCCATGAAGGAGAGGGGACCTGGAGCAAGACCTTGAGGGAAGGGTGGGATGGTGCCAAGTGTGTGCCTCCCCCAGGAGGACAGGCCTGTGTAGGTAGCCATGTCCTATAAGTGAACATTAATGCTGGGCTGGTTGGCTGAGGGTATCATGCTCCAGAAGAACATTCCTTGGTGCTGCCTATTTCAGGGCACGTCAGCTTGGCAGTCAGTGCCCACACCAGGACTACAGCCAAGTAGCTGCCAGCACCTCAGTGTTGTCTATTCATTACAGAGAACTGGCTAAGCTGAGCCTGGCTAGGTTTCCAAGAACTCCCACCCCAGTAGGGACAGTGTCACTAAGAGCTCTTGAGCTACAGCCGGGTACCACTGGAGAGGCTGGGTAAGAATGAGGGTGCCTGAAGTCTCTTTCCAAAGGCTGTGCTGGGACCAGGGACAGGGTAAAGAATGCCCTGTTGCCAGAATTCCCCTGGGATGCTTACTCAGGCTTCCTGTGAGCCTATCCCCACCCTCATGTGGCCCACATCAAGGAACTGGCATTGGAGTCTCCAGATGTGGACACTCTGAGGTCAGTAGTGGCACTGGGGTGGCATGAGTGCCTGTCCTGCAGAGGAAGGGGAGGTAAAATTGTGACCTGGGAATGCAGATTGGCAGCTAGAAGTAGACGGCCCTTGACTTGCCTGGGAGAGGTGATGACACAGAATGAGGCACTAACAATGTTAGGGAAGCAGAGTGGTAAAGGGGGTGCACAGGATACTGTGGACCCCAAAGGAGAGGCTCCCAGGGAAAATGGCCTCTGCTGAGAGCCTGAGACCTGAAGGATGAGGAGGAGTAAGCTGGTAGTCAGGAAAGAGTGTTTCAGGTAGAGGAAACAGCATCTGCAGAAGTGTGGAGGTGAGAGATATTTACTTGAGTGAGTGAGTATCCCCTGGACATTCGGATAATAGAGTGTGGGTGGGTGGAGGTGAATGTGGGGGTTGGGGATGAGAGGAAACAGGGAGGAAGACAAGGTTGCTAAGGGTTTGAATGTCAGGTCAAGGGGCTGCTATGTGGTCTGGCTGGGTGGGGCAATGCAGGGTATATGTGGCATGTCCACACTCTGTATATACTTGAGAGCACATGACCCTATGTGTCCCTTGCATGACCTGGGTTATGTATACAGGCTACAAGAGTGACACCCCACCTGTCTCAGCCCAGAGGAAGCCCCTCTCATATGCACTCATATCCCACCAGACTTCCAGGTGCTGGAGTTGGGAGTGTTTAGAGCAGAGGTTCCAGCAAGCCCATGTGGGAAGTCAGCCAGTCCTGTGGCTTGCCCACTCACAGGTCACACTGGCATCAGGGCCACCTTTGCCAGGTTTTGAGGTTGGAAGGGGTCTAGAGCAGAGCCTGCAGCAAGGCCACATAATGACCAATACCCAGCCATCTGGCTTGTCTATCCACAGGTCCATGCTGGCAGCAAGGCCGCATTGGCTGCTCTGTGCCCTGGAGACCTGATTCAGGCCATCAATGGTGAGAGCACAGAGCTCATGACACACCTGGAGGCACAGAACCGCATCAAGGGCTGCAATGACCACCTCACACTCTCTGTGAGCAGGTATGCCCTATGCATATAGGGCAGACTGGGCCAGGATGATGGCAGGGTGGAGGGTGGTTAGGGGAGGATAAGTGATGGGTGGCCTGCATCCTGGGTGAGCTGAGCCTCACATGGCCTCTCTGCCTCAGCTTCCTGGCACCCCAGTCCTAAGAAGTAGCACTTTTATGGGGGCTTGGCAGGCACTGTTTGGAGATGCAGGTGGCTTGAGAAGAAGCCCCCTTTTAACTCGGGGCTGGAACTGTGTTGGGGGACTTATGGCAGGGGGTAGGCAGCCCAAAGTCAGGGCTGAAATAAGGCCATGGGTGGCCTTGGACAGGGTGAGGGGTGTACGATTTCAGTCCTTTTCCCACCCCTGAGTGACCAGCTTGATGACCAGTTCAGAGAAGTTTCTTGTTTAACATTTCATTTAACACTCAAACTAACTTGATAAGGTAAAACCTAATGTAGTCTACACGTGAGATGACTGAGGCTCAGAAACCTTAGAGGGGTCTTAGAGTCACACACAAGGCCATGGGGAAGTAGGATTTGACCTTGAGTCTGTCTCACTCCCAAAGACGCCACTTCCTCTCCTTGGCTGCTGACCACTCCTACCAGCACCACAGCTGCCTGCCTCAACTGTCCCCACTCTGTATGGCCCATGCCTCTGCCCAGCTAAAATCTGATGCCATGAACTGTGCAGTGTTACACAGCCCAGTATGAAGGGGAGGACTGGAAGTCACGAAGCCCTGTCTATGCCCTGTACATAGTCCAGGATTGAAGGTGTACCTGGAGCATCTTCAGCCTTCCTCAGACTGATGGCAATTGGCTGGGTCCTGGCTCAGAGGAATATCCCTGCCCCCATCTTGCCTGGATCCAGAGAAGTCAGACATAACTGCTCAGCTCTGCCGCATTCACTGTTAACAGGGACTTTCCATGACCCCCTGGGATGTGTGTGGGCGAATTTTCCCCCAAACCACAGCACGGCCAACCAGACCTTAGAGCCGGCAGGGCAGGAGGTAATCCAATGGCTCTAAGTCATTAAACGGTGGGAAGGCTTCTGAAGTAGCCTGCATTTGTGTCTGGCCCAGGTCTGGGTCAGAGTCAGGACCCCTGACTCTGCTCTCGGCGCTGAGTGGGCCCAGCTGCAAGTCCAAGGCCTTATACACTCCACCTGGCCCACAGTGAGGAGGCCCTCGCCCGGGAGTGTAGCAGAGCTGGCCCTCTTCCAGGCTCTATGGGATCTTAGGTAGACTAAATGACCTCTATGAGCCTGGGCTTCCTTTTCCATAAAGCAGAATCACATTCATCACCCTCTCTGAGACAGGTATAAGCTAGCTGGGGAAACATCAGCACTGCTCTGCCCACGAGCAGCCTCTGGGTCCACCCAACTTGGCCTGGTTCCTGGGCCCTGACTCACCTCCAGCCTTGACTTTGCGTGGCTGAACAAGGGAAGCCCTGGTAGTAGTGGGGCAGAGGGCAGGGGAGGTTCACAGGGGCCCTGAGTCAGGAGATCCGCAGGGAGAATGATGTCAGGGGAGGGTGGCGGGGGGTAGGGTGGAGGTCCCCCTACCTTCCTTCCTTTCCTGGTCATTTGTTCCAAGCCAGGCATGGACGGAGCCAAGGGCCCACTGACCTGTTCCACTCGGGGTGTTTTGGCCCCCAAATGTTGCCTGGCCATGGAGCAGGTGAGAAGCACATCCTTTCCTATCACAGATCTGGGTTCTAGTCCCAGCTCTGCACTCGAGAACTGTGCTGTCCTCCCGCGAGTAATTTAATCTCAGAGCCCTTAGCTTCCTCAACTTCAAAATAGGGACTGTTTTGTGATCTGGGATTGAGTGATGATGACATACAAGGACTGCTCAGTCAGGATGAAAACTGGGGTCCTGTCCTCCAGGCCCCTATCCCTAATTCTCACACATGCAGATTCTAGGGGATCAAGACACAAGGGCACCTTGACCTTCTGGGCCAGCATCTCTTCTCTTGGGTACCTTCTCAACTGCAAGGCCTCTGACCCTGCTCTACATCCTGCATGCTATGCCAGGACTTATGCCTGGGCCCCAAAGACCACCCCACACCATGTTCTCTATGGAAGCCTGGTAAGCTAGTTGGAGGGAGGTACTCTGTGTCAGCACCCCCAGAACTCTGCCCAGGCCAGCTTCCCTACCTGCGTACAAAGAGCTCTAATCCTCCACAGACTTCTTCTCAGGATAAAAAGTGAAGTAAAGGCCCAGCTTCCCTGGCACACTTACTTTGTCTGGAACTCAAAGCCAGGTATCCAGCAATCCAAGCTAACCCACAATTTCTGGGCATGTTCTGTAGGTCCAGGACCTTCCTGGCATCAACTCCAACCCTGGGGCCTGTGGTGGGGTCCCTGTCACCCACTACATGTGGCACAAGATGCATCTGTACATCCTACCCTTTGGTGGGCTTCAAGATGGCAGTTGGAGCCACCTGCCCAGCCTGAAGTGGAAACCTAGGGGTAGAGGTTGACTCGTGAATAAGCCCTTCATTCTGATCTGATGCCTTGGGCCACTCTCATGGCTCTAGGTACTTTGTACCCTCTGACCTTGTACTTTCCTTTTGGGCAGAACTTCAAGGAAGTATAAGGCCAAATAGCTACATGAGGTGTCCTAGGTTTATCCCAGAAGAGTTCTGGGTGGATAGAGGCCACGGTTAGAGCTTTGAGTTAGGGCAGTCACTTGGGAACCTGGCTGAGGGGGCTGGAGCCAGATGCCAGTGGGGGTGGGACAGCAGAGCCCTAGTGCCACAGGCCTCCAGAAGGCTGTAGAGGAGAGGGATAGCCTGCAGGGGACCAAGGAATGGGCAAGGGTAAGGAACTGCAGAGTGAGTGTGGACTACAGGTGTAGTCAGATTGTTAAAATCCTCTGCTGAGTGGTGGAGAGGAGCAGGGTTGAGCTGCTAGTGAAGTGGTGAGACCCCAAGAAGACCCAGGAAGCCCTTTGGGGTAGAGTGGGGACATTATTCCCCTTTGGTCTAACCAGTCTCACTCACACCCACCCGCCAATCCAGGGACCACGCACCCTCCTGGGCTGCCTTCTCACAGGACTACTCAGTGGCAGGACGGGGCCCCAGGCCTGTAGCCTCTTGGCCCCGCCTGCCCTGCTTATGGCAGGTTTATGATGTTTTTCTCCCTCCTGAGTGGTGTTTGGCTTTTGGTTTCTATGGCGAAGCAGGAATTTCCTAATGGCCTGCTTCCCATCTGGGCTGGGCAGACACTGGTGATGACTCTGCCGGCAGCAGCAGGAGGGGAGGCGCACTGCTCAGAGCCTCCATTCCACCTCCCTCGGAGCCCACAGATGCCTGACTCGCAGGCCCGGCCAGAGATGGTGGATGGAAGAGGGATGAGTGGATGGGCTTCTAGCTGATCAGTGTGTAAGGCCTGGCTTGTCCTGCCGTGAGCTGGGCCCTCTTTATGCGGAGCTTCCATAGGCCACAGAGAGGGCGGAAGAGTGGGGAAGCTGCAGGGATTCTGCTGAATCCTCTCTAAAAGCCAGACCAGAGAGGGAAGGAGCAGCAGGTAGGGAAGGGATGCACAGCCCTCACCAGGTGGGTGGCAGATCTAGAGTTGTGTCTCCTTGCTGCAACAGCCACCACTCTAGTGCAGAGGGAAGAGTTGGGCGGTATCCTTATTCATGCAGAGTTACGAAGCCCGGTCCTGGGTGGCCCTGGGCCCAGACCCCAGGACCCTCTTGGTCCTAGTTTCCAGGCATGGTGGGCTAGTAAGCAGAGATTTCTGACCATCCTAATTCCTGTCACAGGCCTGAAGGCAGGAGTTGGCCCAGTACCCCAGAGGACAGCAAGGCTCATGCACACAGGAGCCACATCGACCCTGAGGTCCAGGTATGTACAGACACCACCTGTCTGGCTTGGCCTGGCTCAGAGCAAGCTCAGGGCAAAGGGGCCAGGCCTAGTCCACAGGTTTAACTGCACTGGATGTCCTCACTGTGGCTCTCAGATGCCCAGGCCAGAGACTGAAACTGAAAGCTTCTCTGGGCAATGCCCATGTCCCATCCAGTGCTCCCAGGTGATATGTACCTGCTGGGGGCTCTGTCTGTACTCCAGCAGTCCTGGATTCTGGGACACAGGTGCCTGTGGTGGGCGGGGACTGGGCTAGCCTTGGCCCAGGGCTAGTATCCACCCAGCTGGGTTTCACTCTGTTGCCGAGTGATGCCAACCAGTAGGAAGCCATCAGGCTTGTGGGTGGGGGTGGGGGCAAGCTCACCAAGCTTGTGGGTGGATTGGGGGGCAACCATAGGCTGTGGTGGTCTCAGGCTATGGGACACTCTTTTGTCACATCTTAGCCTTGGGCACCTAGGTGGCCAGAGCCAACCTTAGAATGTAAGGCACTGCCTTGCCCTATCCAAGGTTAAAGTTTTCACCTGGCCATCCTGTGATTACAGCTAGCAGACCTCTGGCTGCTGTCCTGCCTGCTCAGTCTGTATATGATAGGAGTCACAGCTACAGTGCTGTCCTCAAGGAGCATGATGGGGGCCAGGCTGCTTTAGGGCCTCATTTTGCCATGGGCTTGACAGGTAGCCAAGTGGGCATGCTGAGGTATCCAGAGCAAACTCAGTATCTCTGGTCCACAAAGTGGGGGCAATGACAAATGGTCTGTGATGGAGCCAGAACTTGGGACCCAGCATGTGGGACCATGGCTTCCTGGGACTACTTGTGTCCACTCTCTCTCATGGAGTCTTCGCTATATGAGAGGGAAGGATCTGCTATGGCCTCTCCCTTGCCATCTACCCTAATTCCCATCTTGCTCTGAAATGTGTTCCCTATTTGCCTTTGCTGGCACCCCTGAGGCCAGGTGCTTATCACATGCAAGGAGGGCCTGCTCTGGAAGGTGAGAGGCACTTAGCAGTTCTGAGATGGCAGAAGCCAGGGGTCAAAGGAGTCTAGATTAGGCAAATGATTCAACCAAGGAGTCAGAGAGGGCTTCCTAGAGGAGAGGGTATCCAAACCAAGACCTGAAGGCCTGGAAAGAATAAGGCAGGCAAAGGGGCATAGAGAGAGAAAGTATACCAGGAAGCACACACAAGCCCAGAGGTGAAATTGTGCACCATAGGTTCAGAGGAAAGAGAAGTCCCAGGGGGTGAGAGGCAGAGGTGAGGGTGGACAATGGGGCAGGGCCACAAAGAGGCCCTCGGTTTCCTCTACACAGGACCTCAGCTGTTCTTGCAGAGATTTGTGGCCACAACTGTGTCTCAGAAGCTTATTCTGGTAGCCCATGCGGATGGGGTCTGGGGGACATAGACAAGCTGACCAGGCTTGGCATGGGCCAGACAGATGGGAGCAACAGAGCACAGGCCCCCAGCTCATGTGTGAGCCCTAGTTTTCATGTACGAGTGCCCAGATGGATAAGGCAAGGGAGCCTGAGCTTTGGAATTTGAAGCTCAGGTCTCTGAGTCCTCCAGGAGAGGCTCTGGGGCAGTGGGCCTGGGGGGCTGGGGCCTAGAGAGCAACTCCCCCTGCCCTCACACTTGCCCTCATTGACCTCCTGGAGGATCAGGCTGCTGGTGGCTCAGGCTGGAAGTGGAGGGATTTTCCACAAGCAACAGGGCAGCCCCTCAGCTGCTGTCCCCCTTTTGTACTTAAAAGGTCATGAGCTCCATGGGTGGTGACAGAAACACCCCCATCCAGCCCCTGCAGGGCAATGTCCTCAGTAACACAGACACAGGGCCCATTGTCCCCATACTGCTCCCATCCTCTGCCTGCATACAGGAGGGGGATGGGCCCAGCTAGAGTCATTGGAGGAGGTGAGAACCACAGCTGGCCTTTATACCAGCACAAAGTACCCTGGCACTCCCCACCAAGTAAGATGTGTGCCAAATGGGGCTTCAGGCTCACCTTCCATATAGGGTCATAGGAGACTCCTTCTGTTGGCCCTTAATATGGGAACACAGCCCAGAATGGAGGAAGGAGGGTGATCAGGAAAGTTTTCCTGAAGAGAGTGGCATCTGAGCTGAGAACCAGGTGATGGGTTAAGGCAAGCCAGGTGGAGCAGGCAGTGCAGGCTCAGCCTGTCCTCTCCAGGCCAGCGGAGAGTTGGAGCTCAGCCTTTGGGAGCTGTCACCTGCTCACCTGGATTTGGTGCCCATCTCTGTGGGAGTGTCCCAGATTCTGACTATAGTCATTGTGGGAGCTGATGAACAAGCTGACAGTTACCCTCATTCTGCTGACTAACACACTGAGGCTTCAACAACCAAATCAGCAGCTGGCAGGTACTCAGACACAAGGAGCACATGGTACTAGGTGTACCACTACACACCTGAAGAGGGAAAATGCAGGAATAGGGGTTCAGGAATGCTCATGACAGCCATTCATCCGATGATCACTTGCTCTGTGCCAGTTACTATGGTAAGTGCTTTGTATGCAACTGTCTCATTTTATCCCAAGGAACTTGATATAGAAACCATGTTCTCCATTTCACAGACGAAGAAACTGAGGTTCAGAGAGGTGAGATGACTTACTCAGTGAGTGACTGATAGAGCTGGGATGCAAACAAGGCTGAGGTTGCCACGTGTGTCTTAACCACTGAGTTCAGACCTAGAGAGGCTGCTGCATGGGTGGCCATGGGAGGGGCAGTGGCTCTGATGACCCTGCAATAGAGTCTCACACCCTGCTGGGTGGGAGTGAGTGAAGGCCTCCTTCCTCCAGGTTCTCCCTGACTCCCTCTTCCTGTTGAAGCCTCCTCTGTAAGGGGCCCAGCCCTGCCCCCACGGCCCATGGCCCATCTGGTCCCCATTAGAGGCCAGGCCAGACTCGCCTGCCTGCCTGCCCTGCAGACATATGTGCGGGAGTGCTCGGATTTCTCAGGGTCTTTTCTCGGGCCCTGTGGGGTTAAGGGGTTTTCTGCTGCTGTTGCCTCATTGATGGGGGCCCACCTGGGCAGTGAGAGACCTTCTCCTTTGTCTGTTGGGGTGGGAGAGCAGGGGCATCGCCCTCATTCAGCTGCTGGTCTGCCCATTCCCCATGCTCCCACCCCACTCAGAGCCTGCAGAAAGCAGCAACAGCAGGGTGCTCTGGCCACCAACCTTGTCCCAGCCATGGAGGCCACCATGGTCATCGCAAGTGTGACGAGCACTGGCTCCAAGTATATGTAAATGTGTCTGTAAGATTAGGTATATGTAGGTGGACTGGCTGATGCACGTGTGTTGCCTTCATGCATAGGTATGGCTGTAAATGTACTTGTGAGAGTGTACATGCCTGTTATCACACTGCTGAGGGCAGGCCTGTGTGCCTGCAAGCTAGGGACAACAAGGCCCTGGAGTCTGCAGGGAAGGAGATCCTTAGTCCCCATTTAGATCCACACCCACAAAGGTACTGCCCTCTTCCCATAGGCTATTCAGGCCCAAATGTTTCAGCCAGGGGCTGGCTATGAAGTGGGGAGCCTTGAGCCATGGCACAGCCTCTGCCCCTCATCTGCTGTGTCTACAGAAGGGCACCCATTTTGGCCTGGAAGCAGGAGATAGGGGCAAAAACACCAGCCTGGAGGGAGATGACCTCACAATAGCACCCTTAAACCTCAGCCTGCCCCCACCAAAGGGCCTTGGGACACAACAATTGATGACCCTCACTGGCTGCAGAGCAGGAGTTCCTTTTTTGTGTTCCCAGCCCTGGGCCCATCCAGTGCCTAGCACCATTCTGGCAGGTAAGAAGGCTTGACACCAGGACCATCTCTGCAAGGAAGCCACACTCTCTGCTCCAGAAATCCTGGCCTTAAAAAGCTTCTTGGGATAGTCCTTCCCCAACACCATTCCTCACAGGTACTAGTAGTAAGAACCACCACATGGTTCTTGAGCCAAGGGTGAGTCTTAGGCACTCAGATTTTTGTGTCTGACTTTCTATGAGCATTTCTTATTTCTGCAGGGGTTGAACCAGGCCCAAAACTCAGCCTTTCCCTACAGATTCTTCCCTGGCTGGATAACATAGCCCAGAGATGCCAGAACAAGGGGAGACAACCAACATCCAAGAAGGCCTGGGTGGGTGTACAAGGAATGGCCAGAGACCCTACGCCCAGAGGGTCTCCCAGCACCTCAGGCCCCACTCTCTCCTAGGATGGCAGTCCAGCAACCAGCAGGCGGCCCTCAGCCACCGGGACTGGACCAGAAGATGGCAGACCAGCCCTGGGATCTCCTTACGGGCAGCCACCTCGCCTCCCAGTCCCTCACAACGGCAGCAGCAGTGAGGCTACCTTACTGGCCCAGATGAGCAACCTGCATGTGTCTCCATCCCACAGGTAGTACAGAGGCACAGCCTTTGTAGCCGTACCTGGGTCCCATCTTAATCCCTAATCCCTCGAATCTCACACCAGGTCCCATACTGACCCCTAACACTTGATCCTTGGGTCTCAGCTGACCCATGAAACCTCAGTAGACCCCTGAGCTGGCAGACTGAAGGCTGGTACTGCAACTCTGCCCCTTCGTGCGTCTCTCTCCCCCAGCAACGACCCAGCCAGAGGCCTTCCGCGGAGTCGTGACTGTGGAGTCGACCTGGGTTCAGAGGTGTACAGGATGCTCCGGGAGCCTGCTGAGCCCATGGCTGCGGCGCCCAAGCAGTCAGGCTCCTTCCGCTACTTGCAGGGCATGCTAGAGGCCGGCGAGGGCGGTAAGGCTTTACCCACCTGCCTTCTCACTCCCTGAGGTACCAATGGCACCCCCTAACCTGCCCCAGCCATGCCTTGGCGACCCCATGTCCCCCCTCCTGGCAATTAGCTTCTCCCCGTGTCCTGGGGGTGTTCCCACACTCCTCACTGCGCAGGTGCTTTCTGATTCCCACTCCACCCCTGTCGCGGCCCCTCACGTCACCCCTCTCACCCTCCTTCCCAGTCTCTGTGGCGGTAGCTCTGTAATCAGGGCCCAGCCCCACATTCCACTGAAGTGAAGTTTTTCCCTTTTCTGACTTCCACACCGGGCTCATACCAATCGTGCTCTGGCTCTCAGGGGAACGACCTGGGCCTGGTAGCCCCAGGAACCTCAAGCCCACGGCCAGCAAGCTGGGCGCGCCGCTTAGTGGCCTCCAGGGGCTTCCCGAGTGCACGCGCTGCGGCCACGGCATTGTGTGAGTACCTCCCTGCCTTGTGCCTCCCGGCCTTCCCCACCCCCTCCAGCAGTCTCCTGACTGCTCCCAAGGCCCTGGGTGAGGGCCTGCTGGCAAATCTGTCAGCTCCAGACTCTGCTCTCTTCTGTCTCCCATCAGGGGCACCATCGTCAAGGCACGGGACAAGCTCTACCACCCCGAGTGCTTCATGTGCAGCGACTGCGGCCTGAACCTCAAGCAGCGCGGTTACTTCTTTCTGGACGAGCGGCTCTACTGTGAGAGCCATGCCAAGGCGCGCGTGAAGCCTCCGGAGGGCTACGATGTGGTGGCCGTGTACCCCAATGCCAAGGTGGAACTCGTCTGAGCCGCTCCCGAAACCTCCCGTCCCCACCTCTGCTTCTTTTAATGTCCCTGCATGGCCCGTGTAAATAATGTGTTTGCGCCCTGCCTAATAAACTTCCTCTGCTTGGCCTCGACCGTGTCAGTGCCCTGGCCTGCCTCCCTCCAGTTTAGGCCATGGCTCCCGAGTGTTTAGGTGCCAAGCATTTTCTTAGGCACTGGGTGCAATGGCGAGCAAGACAGGTGCTGTGCTGTCCTCAAGGAGGCCACAGCCTGGGTGGATGGCAGACACGAAACACAAGGTCAGTTCTATTAATAGGGAGGTGAGGTATGAGGTGCTGTAAGGGGACATCATGCCAAAGGGTTTGACCTTGGTGGAGTGAGGAAAGGTATCAGCTGAGAACTAAGGGATGTGGGAACGAAGAGCTCTGCAAGGGGGAGAAACTGTACAAAGCTATGGCAAAGGCTAGCACAGGCAGGAAAGGCTCCGTCTGTGCAGCAGCACGAGCGCGGGCGGCCCCTAGCAGCCGCAGCAGGGACTGCCCCGCGGGGGATTTGACTGCGGAGATCACCCGGACTGCCTCCCAGACAGTGGGTGGAATCTGCCTGCCGGCAATCTTGGCGTTCACTCTTCCGGGTTTCTCCTTCCCACCCGGCCCCTGCCTACTCTAGTCTTTCCTTTCTTCCCCTTCCTGTCTCTCCCCACCAGGGGGCGCTTACGCACGCGTGCGTGTGTATGTTTGTGTGTGGGAGAGGGAGAGGGGGAGAGAGAAAGATTTTAGAAAGAAAAGAACACTCTCCTCCAAAGCCGAAAAGTAAACACTCCTCCTCCGAAGCCTGGCGGTGACAGCGTGGTGGGGGGCCTTGAGCCTTTCACAGCTCGGTCGCACACACAAGGATACAGACTCGCACTTTTGAAAAATAGAAATGGTATCGGGGTTGGTCAATTGTGGCTGTTAACCCCCGATGACTCGTCCTGGACTCCAGGTCACATGGATCTACCCTCTCCTTAGCTTGCTCAGAACAGGAAGCAGCCTAGTTTATTTATTTAGTGAGCCCCGAGTAATGTATGTTTGTGCTCTTTTCAGTTTTGTACTAGCACAGATCATAAAAGATTTATCAATTCAGACTCTCACCATCACCACACGACACTACACCTTTCCTCACACTCTTGCCAACACAGGGTATTATCAGTTCTTTTTCATTTTTGCCAATCTGATAGGTAAAACCCGGTATATAGTTGCTTTAATTAGCATGTCTCTGATTACCAGGGATGAGCATTCATTGAACAGATATTTGTAATGTTTGCTGTTGAGTGCTGAGCCAAGGGCAACAGAATGGTCTCCCTCCAAGAGTTCTGTGAATTGCTCTAAACCGTTCATGCATTTTTTCTGAGGTTTAATTTCTTAATGATAGGTCAGAACTTTCCATAATTTTGCAAGAATCTTTGTTATTGGATTCTTTTCCACTAATCTGTTTTATTACTGAGACAATATCATGTTGATTTAATTACTACCTTTTAAAGAGTTTAACATGCCAATCTCTCTTCCTTGTTCTTCACTTAGAAACAAGTCAAGGCTATTGTACATTTCCAATTGCCCAGAGGTTTAGATTCAGAATCAGGCTCTGGAAAAAAAAAAAAAAACCAGACAACAAACAAACCTCTTTGAACTGTGACTGGGGTTGCCTTGAATCTAGAGACTCATTTGGGAATAACTGGCTAGAGTCCTTTCCTACCAGAGAATAGTGTGATCTGTGCTTACTCTGTATTGATTAGGGTTGATGAAGTAAAAGTCCAGATTTTAAGATAAACAAACAAAAAATTTAAACATAAAAGGTTTTCTCTGACTTTTGGCCTCCTCCTTCCCCTCGAGTGTGTATCTGCATGTGTGTTAATCACATCTCCCCAATGGCAGAAATTCCTACTCAACCATAAAGATCAATTTTTCTCCTTCTGGTGCCAGCCATGTAACTCCTTAGAATATAACATTCCTTTCTCAATCCTGTGAGGGTCATGATGACCCACAACTTGCCTTACATGTACATACAACTTTGGTGAACTTCATGTACAATGCCAATATATAATTTCCATTAAAAATAGTGATTGGTGCAGAATGGACTGGTCAGCTGATCTGGGGAGATACTGAACTACGCCTAAGGGTAATAGGACGGCTTGGTGGAAGAGTCTACTGTTCCATACCCATCCCTCTTCCTCTGCAGACCAGGTCCCAGCCCCACCTCCATAGGCGGAAGCAGAGGGGATGATGGGCAGCCAGGGAAGCCATTAAGCAGAAGAGCAGGTGGAAAAATACCCGAGCTACCCGCACAGGCCGGCACCACTTTCTCAGATGCAAACCTGCAGAGACCAGGCTCCCCACTCACAGCAGCCGCCAGCGCTCGCCTTAATCCTTCAGACACCCGCTCCCCACACAGGGCCTATACACCCAAGTTGAGGAGTCCTTGAGCTGCCTAGGCACCTCTGGCTCCCCGAGACCAACAGCTCCACATTCACAGGGCTGCAGCAGCCATATCAACCCTCGCAGAGGTAAGCATCCTAGTGAGGGTGGCGGGCACAACAGCTAAGAGGAGTGGTGCCCAGAGCTGCCAGTCTTCCCAGTTCAAGGACCAGGCTCTGCCAGTCCCATAACCACCTTCTCTGCCCAGGGGCCATGACTGAGTCCAAATGTACTGGGACAAGGCCTCTGTGGGACAAGGTCTCTGTGACCCAGGGGCTTAATCGTGAGACTGGGCAGCTGAATCTCCAGGAGGAGACACAGATGCAGGATTCCCAGTTAAGAGTGCCCCTGTTGCCAGGGATTAGGTTCTAGTCTCCTTGCACAAAGAATTCTAAGAGGAGACAGGTTAAAAAAGTAAAGTGAGGATTTATTAAGGGATAGATAGTACACTCTAAAGACGAGAGCGGGCAGGCTCAGGTGAGCAGCTGCGCCGAATTTCCTTGGTAAGCTGGTTATATAGGGTGTAAAAATAAATGGGTGGAATTAGGGAGGGAAGGGTTTGAAGTATTCCCTGATTTTCATCCAGTTCCACCTTCCCGAGGGGAGGAGGGATTTTTGTCCTTATTTAGTCTGGATCGGAAGTATCTTGGCATTCGTGCATGATGGGTACTTCTAATCTGGAAGGCTAATTTTATTGTAATGAAGGCATAATGAGCAAAAGGTTACATTCAGACACTGGAGATTCCTGCCTCTACCCACTCTTCTTTGTTGGCCACCAGGACACTTGTCACCCTGAAATGTGTGATTTCTTATCAGTCCAGAGGCTCCTGCTTTTCTCGGTCTGACCAAGGACCTCTGTTGATTACATGATGTATGGTTTCCTGCATTTTGCCCATGCTCCACCTTTTTTGCCCAATTCCTGCCATTTGGCATGTGTCCCCCCTTCTCTGCTCATATCTAGCTATCTGCCTGCTCTAATATCCCAGCCCAACCGGCCCAGACCAACTCTCATTATTGTCCCCAAACCTGTCCCTCTCACAGGTCTTCACCTTAGAGGCCTTCAAACCAGAGACTTAGACGTCATCTTCTACACACTCACCCCAACTATCCCAGCCTACCTCTCACTGTGTATGGGGTTCTGCCTCCTAAGCATTTCTGGGGTCCATTTCAGGACAGCTGGAAGATTCTCTCGCTCTCTTACTTCATGGACCTAACCCTCCCCCTGTGCCCCACCACGGCCCCAGGGCCCTCAGATGGAGTCACTGACAGATCAGTTTTAGGCCTACCATGTAAAGCCTCTCAGACCTCAGGTTGCTAACCACTTGGTCTCACTTCCTCTACTACACCAAAGAGTTCACCATTCTCTGAGCCACCCTGCCTTTTCACACCCCTCAGACCTTTCTTAAGTTCAAAATGCCTTGATTCTTTCTTCTTTATCCAGCAAACTCCTACTCACTTTTCAAGTCCCTGATCCACTGACCCTTCCCTTTAGAGCAAAGCCTTGGCCCACCCATCCCCAGGCAAAGTCAGTAGTTCCCATCCATGTGCCCTTCCCCCACCCCTTGCATTCCTTCCTGTTGCTTCTGGCACAACCTGTTACCTCCTTGGTCAGACTCCTCCATCCTCCCCAGACGCCAGGCTGGGCACAGAGAGGTGCAGGAGCCCTGAGGCCAGTCCCCTCTGTCTCACACACACACACACCCTGGGCCTCCCTGCCTCCCACCACCTTTCTCCTCACCTTGCTCTCCTGCTTTCTGCTGGCATACTGCCTAAACCCTCAAGGGGAATTAAGCCCTGATGGGCACTGTCTCCCTCCTGCAGTCTCAACCTCAACTCATTTTTTCAACTAATTATTTACTGAGAATCTACTATGTTCCAGGCATTGTGCTGCATACTAGGAAAGATTTTGAACATATTTTAAAAGTCCAGATGAAATGCAGTGCCATAGAGGAAATAAATAGCATATTACAATAAAGAATAAGTGATTCCTTTATATAAGGAATTTAGAAAGACCTCACAGATAAAGTGACATTTGAGCAGAGGCCTGAGGTGGTAAGGGAACATCAGTGGGGGTATCTGGAAAAACTACATTTCTGCAGAGGGAGCAGGGAATACAAAGACCCTGGATGGGACAGGGAGGAGAAACCACGTGTTTGTGTGTTCTAAGAGCAAAGAAATGTCTGGAGTGGTGTAAATGAAGTGGCTAGTAAAAGTAGATGAGGTGAGAGAGATGTAGGGGTGGGAAGGCTGACCATGTCAGGAAGGACTTTGGCTTTTACTCTGAGATGAGAGGCCAGAGGAGTGGCATGACCTGGACTTTTATGTTTTAACCAGGATCACTCTATCTGCTGTATGGAGAATAGACTGTAAGGGGCAAAGGTGGAAGCAGGGAGACCAGTTTAGGCATGATTGCATTCATCCCTAACTAACCCCTGACTAGCTCACTTTCCTCTGCCTCCATAGCTCCAGCCCCAGTCCAGGCCCCCACATTCTCCTGCCCAAGTGCTGTAATAACCTCCTGCCTGGCCTTCCTGTCCCCTGTCTGGCCCCTCAATCCTTTCTCCACACAACAGCAAAGAGAGATTTTTAAAATGCAATTCTGATTATGTCACTTCTGTCTATTAAAGCTTCCATGGCTCCCCATTACCCTTAGGACAAAGCCTAAACTCCTAAACCCAGCCCACAAGGCCCCATGAGGTGCAGCCCCTGCTGATCGTTGCTGACAGCCCTGCTTCAGGCCTGCAAAATTGCAGTTGTGCTAATGTGTAAATTCAGCTTCCTCAAGATCTTTTCCAGGCTCATGCCACCTTCCTTGACCCTCCAAGGAGCTAGAAATGAAATCTGAGTCCTTCCTTTTGGTTACCTGTGTGACATGCTTTATTCCTCTACCTTCTTCCTTGAGAACCAAGGAAAGGCGTGAGGGCAGGAGAAATCCAGATATTGCTTCATGCTAGTCCTCCCTTCCTGGCCAAGGCTTCAGGCCTCTGGGTGGCCCAGCACCCTGGCCCTGGGATCTCAGCCCATGAACAGCTGAATTAGGGATGTTGTGACATGTACTGTGATGCTCAGAAGCCTGGGCTATGGGTCCAGAGTCCCTCTGACAACCTGGCGAGCACCCTGCTCGCCTTGCCCCTGGGCTGCGTTAATTCTTCTGCTCTCTATCACAGTGTTTAGTGACTTTGATTGTCTTGATTTTCCATAGAATATCACGATAGTTTACTGTATCGATTACATAATGCTAATATGTCATAACCTAGTGAGCAGATGTTCTAGTAAGACACATCCATGCCAGAAGATAGGAGATAAAAAGTATTATTCGGGGCCTTGCATGCTGACAAATGTTTTTTTGTTTGGTTTGGTTTTTTTACCTTTTTGTTCTAGAATGAGTTAAATGTATATAAAAGTATAAAAGTAGACAAACTAGTAAAATGAACCCCTAGGACCACTACTATGGCCAATCTTATTTCATCTATATCCTCACCCACTTCTTTGATTCCTTATTATTTTGAAGCCAATTGGTGAAGTTATTAGGGATTCAGTAGTCTGGAACATGCCAGGCCATCCTCTGTAAGGTAAAGGCAAGTTGTTGTACCCTGTACCCTCTACCACTAATAAAGACATAGTGCTTCATGGGAATACTACTATAACCCATTTAATGGGTGCCTGAGAAAACTCCCACTTTTGAGTGAAGCCCAGAGAGAGCTCTACAGTGTGTCCAACTATAGTACAAGGTTCCCTGCCATTTGGTCCATATGACCCAGCAGAATCCATGGTGCTAGAGATGTTCATGGTGATAAGAATGCAGAGTAGAGCCTCTGATAAAAGAGACAGGCCCTAATAAAACAGTTTCAGTACAGATCTCCATAACAAGGTCATGCCTTCTGTAGCAGAGAGCTATTTGCCATTTGAAAAGCAACTACACGGCTACAGTAAAAACTGAGTGCCTGGCCATGGGATATCAAGGGTCTAGGCAACTAGAAGTGTCCAGTAAAAGCTAGGTATTGCCAGATTCTATCAAGTCATAAGATTAAGCAGGCATGTCAGCAATCCATCATATAATAGAAATGGTAGTGTCAGGATCAGGACTGAGCAGGTCCATACAGCTTAAGTTAATGTCTGGTGATTCAGACTCCTATGATACCTATCTCAGCTATATCAACACTTCGCCCCCAACTCAGACCTGTGGTCTTATGAGGGTAGTTCTCTATAACCAATTGATAGGGGGAAAAATACTCAGCCCTGTCTCACAGAAGATACAAGCCAAAAAATGGATTCTTACTGCAACACAGCCCCACTTAGCAGTGGCACTGAAGGACGCTGGTGAATAGAAAGCCTCCCGGGGTCCAGCTGTAACAGTGTACTTGGGCATTCATTTCATATGGAAGGCTAAATGGTTCAAGGTATGGATTTACCTTTATTGGATAAATAAAAGGTAAGGATTTCTTGGGTGGTAGCAAACAATTCAATTGAGTGGTACCTGTTTGGCTCACACATATGCAGCCTGGGACTGCAGGGGAGTTGACCAATGGAACCAGAACTAGGAAACAAACGCTGCTTCATTCTATATGACTCTTTAGAAGGTCCAAGTGGGAATCTCAGTAACGCATAGCAATGAGGGTTGGGAAAAACCTGAGGCAAATGAAAGGAATGAGGTACTTGCCCCAGGTGCAAAATCCGACAGGTGAGGAGTCTTAGGCTTGGACACTGAGCGGACTGGTCCCTACTCTGGTTACCTTGCCAGATCTGGGTGCCAAACTGGACCTTCTCCTCCTCCGTCCCTCCCTCCCTCCCTCCCTCTGTTCCTGGACTGGGGCGGGGGGCGGGGGTGGGGCGGTCCCTTCCGCAAATCAGACGCCTTCCAGTCCAAGAAGACTGGCAGCCAGCCCTGATGAAGAGCCCTGGGGGATCAAAATCACAGTCCAGGGTGGTGAAAGCAGTAAGAGGTGCTTCCATTACCGCGGTCTTACAAAGGGCCAGGCTCCGTATTAAATCTTCTCGAGAGGCCCCAACAAGATCCTGGGACGACCCAGTAGCCCCTGGCTCCCAGCCTATCTCAGACGCAGTGTGATCTCGCTCATCCCTTCTGGGCACTGGGCCCTTTCCCCCTTTTCGAGGTGAGGCTCCTGGATGTCCAGAAGATGCCAATTTGGGCTCCGCCGGCTGGTAACTGAATCCAGCCCTCTAGGATTGGAGAAGTGGGGTGGGGGGTGGGGGTGGAGGCGGAGGCGAGCGCCGGGTCGGCTGGTGCCGGCCACTCGGGCAGCGGCGTGCCAGAAGAAATGGTGTGCTCCTGTCACCCCTGTGCCCACAGAAGTTTCCCGAGAGCACCAACGGCACGGGCTCGCCCGTCCACGCCTCGCGCGAGGCCCTCTGAGCTCAGACTCCGGGTTAGAAGTGGCAGGGGAGAGCCTCCCGCCCGGATGAGGCCTGGGCGACGCCAACAGAGAGGGCCGAGGCCCGACCTCTCAAAGACCTTGCTCTCCCGCCTCAGCTCTTCCCTTTCGCCCGCTCGCCCCCGTGGTGCCCAACGCGGCGGCTCGGAGCTGGGCGCTCAGCAGCTGGCGGTCGCGGGGCACGCGGGGTGCGAGGGAGCTAGGCGGCCCACCTGAGCTCCAGGCCTCAGCCGGGTCTACCGCGGGGTCGCCCGGGGCGGCGGGCGGAGCGGGGGCGGAGCCGCCCCGGGCCCCACCTCGGCCGTCCCGGCCGCCCCGCCCTCGCCGCCCCGGCCAGGATGGAGGTGTGGTCCCGAATTTATACCGTGCCTTCCAGCTTTGCGACCATTTCCTAGGAACTTACCAACGCCCGCAGCCCGCTCCCCGGGAACGGTCCCTGGCGGCGCGCTCCACATTCCCTCAGCCTGCCTGGCCCGCGAGAACGTTCTGACGGCCTCGGGGAGCGCCCTCGCCGCGCGACGCTGTCCGGCGGACGCCCTTATCGCCCGCTGTTGCAGACTGCAGAGCAGCGGCGGGAAGCATGCGGGACTACGACGAGGTGACCACCTTCCTGGGCGAGTGGGGGCCCTTCCAGCGCTTCATCTTCCTTCTGCTCAGCGCCAGCATCATCCCCAACGGCTTCAACGGTATGTCAGTCGTGTTCCTGGCGGGACCCCGGAGCACCGCTGCCGGGTGCCGGACACCGCGAACCTGAGCCTCGCTCGGCGCAACCACAGTCTCCCGCTGCGGCTGCAGGACGGCCGCAAGGTGCCTCACTATTGCCGCCGCTACCGCCTCGCGACAATCATCAACTTTTCGGCGCTCGGGCTGGAGCCGGGGCGCGACGTGGACTTGGAGCAGCTGGAGCAGGAGAGCTGCCTGGATGGCTGGGAGTTCAGCCAGGACGTCTACTTGTCCACCATTGTGACTGAGGTGACTGTATGAGCGACCCTTCATCTGTATCAGTTCCCCGCCTAGACTCCCTGGCAATGCCTGGATCAGCGTCCCCGACTCTTCATCAAACCTGGCTGACGCACAACAGGGTTGTGCAGCCAGAGAGAGCAGAACTCACCTAGGCTCATTCCTAATTGTTCTGTCTAATATGAAGGGGATGGAGAAGAAAGAAAGGAGGCCGTTGTCATCTGCCTTTTCCTTTGACAGTTTCACAACAGACCAAGTTGTTTCCCAAGAGCCTAGACACCACCGGCCCCAGGCTCCCCAGATGTACAGCCTGAGTCAAGTTCCTGCCACAGGCTTGAGGAAAGGTGTGGGGGCTGCTGCTGAGCCCACATGCAGACACAAAGAAGAGCCCTGCTGCTGGGCAGGGCTTTGGCAGATCTGGGCTGTTCCCTGCCCACAGACTTCTGGAAGCATCAGAGGGTCTCCTGTTCTGTCATACTCTACGGTGAGGCTTGGGTCCTGTCCTGAGGCTCCAATTTCTCTAGAAAGGAGCAGAGGACCTCCTGATACTGGCAAAGTGCAGGAAACCCTGACCTCAAGGCACTCATGAAGAGACAGACTCACAGAGACCATCTGAGCACAGGGCCTAGAGGTGGACAAGGGCTCCAGCTTATGCCATTAGTCCCTTAGCATCCGACATGGTTTAGTGGCAGGATTTCTAAGTTTCAAGAGTCAAGATATAGACATACTTTGTCCTCTGCATTTCCTATTTTGCATTTGATAAGGACCAGGAGATGCTCGATCAGCACACATCTTCTGAAGAGGGTACCCTCATAGACTCGTTTTCTGCTGTTAATCAGGCATGTAGAATTTCCCAGCTTCTGGCCTCTCCTCTGCTCTATGTGAAAACCTGAGCATAGTGTCTGCTAGTCTTCTATCCCCTTTCCTCAGCACAATGGGACAGTAATAGGATACCATGCCCGGCCTTGTGCTTTCAAAGTTCAGATGCCCACAGGGCACACTGGCCATGTTAGAGTCAGCTAACATCATACCTGGTTAGGAACAGGGTTCAGGAACCTGAATTCAAATCCTGACAGGCTTACTGTGTGACCTGGGGTAAAAATTACGTTTTCTGTGGAGATAGCAGGGTGAGGAAATACTCTTAAGAAGAGGTGTTAAAATTTGAGCTGAGTCTGGAAATGTGACCAGAACTTGTCCAGGCAAAGAACATGGCAGATTCTGGGGATGGGATTTCATAGATCAAGATGGCCTGGAACTCAAGGAATGGCAGGTGAGGCTAGAAATGTCTGTAGGAGTATCTTCACAATGGCCTTGTAAGAATGTTGAAGAGTTGACATTATTCTGAAGACAGTGAGGAAATAGTAAGGGTTCAAAGGAAGAGGTAACATGGCCAGATTTGTGTTTTGAGTAAGAACTCACTCTCACTGCTATGAAAAACAAGAAGACCAGTGAGGAAGCTGTGGGAATTGTTTTGGCAGGAGACTGGTGGCCAGGTAAGAGCGGTGGCTGTGGAGTCAATAGGAACTGTGGAAAGTGGGCTCAGCCTGTGGAGCACCTCTTGATTCCCCTCAGCATTGGCACCATGCTGACCCTGGTCCCTGAGGTGGCCGTGCTTCTCTGGCTTTGATCTCCTAGCAGGGGCTCCTAGTGCTTGCCCATCCTCTGGTCCTGGAAGTGTCATCAGCACCTGAGCTGGAGCTGGCCCTACTGGCTGCAGCCCTCCTTGACAGCTGGGCTGACTAGTCTCTTTCCCCTTTCTTGCTGGTTTTGTTCACTTCAGGGTGTGAGGGGTGGGTAGCTCCTGGCTTACAAGTATATAGCTATCCCTGTTGTGCCCTTCACAGGGGCCTGTGGGTACCTCTGGGGAGGCACATCATCACACTCTCACACATACACACCAGGACTTGCCTTTTCCAGCAGTCTTTCACTTCCTGGCTTCCTTTTTGGGTGCTAGGAGTAAAATAAAAGGTAAAGGGGCACTAGTAGTTGGGAGGAAGGAAAGGAGTAGCTTGAAAGTGGGTAGGGTGGGGTGGTTCTCCCCAGAGGTGATGGCACAAGGAGGAGTTCTGGAGTCAGACCAGAGGGCCACTTCTGACCCTGCCTTTAACCACTGGGATGACTTCAGCAGGTTACATCATTGCTCAGTGCCTCAGTCTCCTTGTCTATAAAAGGGGATACAAGCAAGTGAAAAGATGCTCAACATCACTAATTATTAAGGAAATGTAAATCAAAACCACAGTGAGATGTCACCTGACATCCATTAGATTGACTGCTATCAAAACCAAAACCAAACAAACAAAACAACCCTCCCCCAAAATAACAAGCAAGCATGTGGAGAATTTGGAACCCTCATGCACTGTTGGTAAGAATGTAGTACGGTGCAGCTACTATGGAAAACAGTGTGGCAGTCTCAAAAATTAAAAATAGAACTACCATATGATCCAGCAATATTGCTTCTGGGTATATATCCAAAAGAATTGAAAGCAGGATCTTGAAATATTTGCATACCCATGTTCATAGCAGCATTATTCACAATAGCCAAAAGGTAAAAGCAAATCAAATGTCCAGCAATGGATAATGGATAAATAAAATACGGTGTATACATACAATGGAATATTATTCAACCTTAAAAAGGAAGGACATTCTGACACATGCTACAACACAGATGAACCTTGAGGACATTATGCTAAGTAAAATAAGCCAGTCACAAAAAAGCAAAAACTGTATGATTTCACTTATATGAGTTACGGAGAGTAGTCAAATTCACAGAAACAGAAGTGGAATGGTAGTTGCCAAGGTGGGAGGGGGAAATGGGTAGTTGTTTAATGGATATACAGTTTCATTTTGTAAGATGAAAAGAGTTCTGGAGATTGGTTGCACAACAGTGTGAATACATTTAACTCTATTGAACTGTACACTTAAAAATCATTAAGATGGCACATTTTATGTTATGTGAATTTTATTACAGCTGTTTAAAATGAGGATCATAAGAATGCCCCACTTATCTGAGTTGTTGGGAGGATTCAGTGAGATCATGCGCCACACCACATCTGTAGCACCAGCAAATGGTCGTCATAGGTGGGTGGGTGAGGGGTGGTAAATGTCTCATCACCTGTGGCTGGTGGCACTGTGGGAGTCGTTCTAAGGTTAAGGTTGCAGCCTGTTTAATGGATGATGAGACTTTCTGGTGACAGAGCCCTCTTTTTCCAGAGTGGAATTCTAGGGCCCAGATAATAGGACACAGGTCCAAATACTATGCTGGGGTAAAAAATGGCCTCAGGTCCCCGATAACATCAAGCCCAGGGGCCCTGAGCAAGTCCTCGGCATCCCTCTGGCACTATACAGCTAGAGGGACCATTCTCAGACTGTCTCTGCTTTATACCTCTGTATGGGATCTCCTGATGGCAATACCTTCTGGAACAGAGAAGCCCACCTGAAATGACCCTCTGGCTCCTCCACAGGGAAGACAGGTCAGCCAGGGACTCGAGGATGGCATGTTCTGCTGTGGAGATGCCTTTCAGAGAATGCCAGGAGGCAGGAACCTGCTGTCTGAGTTGGGACCTGAATAGGTGCATCTGTCTGTGTGTTTAGGTGTGTGAGGTAGTCTCCTTCGTTGAGGGCTGTTTGTGAAGTCCAATTTATTTGTCCTGTGCAGGGCTAAGAATCACTTAGAAAAAACAACAACTTTCATTTGGAAATAATTTTCATTTAGAGAAAAGTTGTGAAAATAGCACAGAGAATTCACATATACCTTTCATCTGGCTTCCCCTCATGTCTACAAGTTACATAGCCATAATTTATTTATCAAAACTGGGAAATTAACATTGGTGACAATATTATTAGGTAAACTAGAGACCTCGAATTTTACCAATTTCTCCACTACTGTTTTTTCTGTTTTAGGATCCAGTCCAGAATCCCACATTGTATTTAGTTGTCAAGTCCTTTGTCTCCCCAAGTCTGTGACAGTTCCTCAGTTTGTCATGATCTTGACACTTTTTATGAGTCTATCAGTTATTTTGATGAACGTCCCTCAATTTGGATTTGTGTGATTCCTCTCATGATGAGACTGAGTTTGTGCCCTTTTTGGTAAGAATACCAGAGAAGTGATAAGTCCTCGGGGCATCTTACCAGCAGGCACATGATGTTGATGTGGCTGACTACTGGTGACATTAACCTTGATTACTTGGCTAAGTTGGTGTCTGCTGGGTTTCTCCACTGTAAAGTTACTATTTTTTCCCCTTCATAATTAATAAATATCTTGGGGGAGATACTTTGAGACTGTACAAACATCCCGTTTCTTCTTGGACATTCTACCCAGTGATTTTAACATCCATTACTAGACTTTCACTGGAACAACTATTTCTGTGGGTGTTTGCCTAGCGGTGATTCATTCCTATTTATTAACTGGAATTCTTCTGTAAAGAAGAGCTTCCTTTTCACTCGCATTTACTTATACAATTATTACTTCATATCAGTACAGACTTAGGCATGTTTATTTTATTCCGTGAGTCATAACCTAATACTATCCTTTATTTTGTTGCTCCGGTTGTTCCAGCTTGAACCAAATTATTTTCCACTTTAAGGAGAAAGAATGTAAAAATCCAGGGTGAGGTCCTTCATCTGTCTCTGGAGTCAGGGCTAGAGGAGCCTGTGTTTGCCCCCAGGGAAGAGCACCAGTCACCTCTTAGCTAAGTTATCCGTAGGGTGGGAGCATAGGAACAGGAGCAGGGGCTGGTGAGATCTGGCCCAATGCGTGGGACTGAAGCTTCTGCTGGGGAAGGAAGGGACCCCAAGCATCCCAGACGATCTGCCTGATGATGGAGTCTTTGTCACTGAGATCTACCGCAGTGGTGAGACCAGTCTCCATGGGCATGACCTTCCATCCAGCACTTCAGTGCCACAGACCCCAGGGAGCGAAGGCCTTATGGGTGAAAGGAAGCTCAGGAGCCTCCTGCCCTGAGGCTGAAGGAGCAAATGCCCTCTCTCCAGGGGGCCTAGATTCAGCAGCAGGGCCACGGGGCAAGCAGCAGGGGTGAATCTGGCTCTTGGCCAGGGTCTAAGCATGGGCTAGCCTTTGCCTCAAACATGTCCTCTTTTTCCATGGAACATCATTAGGTAGATGACCCCCTTCGGGCTGGAAAAAATTAGGCAGTCACCTCTGAGCCAGGCTCCATGCTCCAGAGGCCCTGAGGCCCTGAGGCTTGTTTGGTAAAGATCAGTTTTTTGTCATCAGTGACCTGAGACAGGGTTACTGCTCTACCATAATGATTTCTATCCTCTCTCCAGCTGGTTGCATCCTCTAGGAGCCCATGAGTGGACCAGCTGAATGGCCTAAAGCATGAAGGAGCATCCAGTAAAGGGCCTGGACCTCAGGAGGCACTAGCCTTGTGCTGTGTTTCCTGGGACCTGGGGTCAGAGAGTGGACAGAGCAGGATACACTGGTGCTCCACCCACAGCCCAAAGATATGAAACAGGAACATGGGGGCCTTATTCTCTGCAAACAGGGTGCTTATGGGAGGCACTGGGAGCAGCAAAGGAGGAAACGGTGAGACAGACCAAGCCTGGCATCTGGTTGACAAGTGCATGGGACCCCATATGGCAGCTCACTGGGATGTACCTCCCTTGGGGCCTGTGTGGTCTCTGCCAAAGGTGAAGAGTGTGAACAGGAAGCAAGTTTAAGCTGTTATCTTACCACCAGGTCTGCAGGCTGCCCTGGAATACTGCTGGCTAGCATGAGACTGGCAACTTGGCTGCTGGGACAGCCTGAGTATTAGCCAAGTTTACTCAGACCTGCGCTATGCCAGATTCCAAAGGGAATAAAGTGGGGACCTCCACCTCTAGGCAACACCAGCAGACTTTTATTTACAGTCAATGGTTCAGCAAGAGGACAAATAAAGATTTAGGGGCTTTCCCTGTCTCTGGCCTGAAGGTGCTCCTCTGTTGCTGCCTCACCCCAAACAGTTTGCCTGTTGCCTCTAAACTGTGTTGCTCTGACAAAGGCCACCAGGATATCAGAATATACCTTCTGGAGGCTGCTTCACCCACACCTCCTGCCAAGTTAAAGAGATAAACAGACTTTGTCTCTCTCTTCTGGTGGGCAGCAGAACCCTCACACTTTGTCTAAGAGATTATGTGGTGTGTTGACAAAAACAAGGCTTTGGCAGAACTGGTCGGAGGAACTGCAGGTGCCTCGGGCCTCTGATGGGACTGTGATTTCTTATTAGGGACAGGCTAAATTTGATTTATATTCAAAGGTAATGCAGATCTGCCTTGTTATCTGAAACTTTGGTTTAGTTTAAAGTGTATCTCTGGAGTTCAAAAGAAAGGCAGTGTCAACTGAAATAAATGCACAACGTAAAAGTTGAAAGTTATGTTTTACTTGGCGGACTTCTGAGGACTCGACCCCCTTTGAGCCCGGGATGACAGACTCTCAAATCACTCTGAGGGACTGCTCCAAAGAGGCAGGGGAGGAGCCAGGATATACAGGAGTTTTAAAACAAAGACCGGGTAGTCAGAACATTAAAACATTACTTACTGTTGACTAAAGAAAATCAGATTATCTCAAATTAAATAATTAAGTGCTTTTCTATGTATGGGAGGGAGCAAATGTCTGGGTTCATTGAAATCATTCCTTTGACAAGCACCTAGCTATCTAGGGCCAGTATCCTGTCCTTTCACATTCTCAGTTCTCTCAGGATGCACCTTTGGGGGCTGCCTGCTTGTCTGCATCCTGAGTTGGCAGTAGCAGCTGATGACTTGATGGCCACAGCATTCTTTGTTTACTGATACGGCTTGCAGTATTTTTCATTCACAGCAGGGATCCCCATTTGAACCAGAGGTAGTGCAGAGAGAATGGAGGCTCTGGGGGAAGGCTAGGTTGACTCACATACCCTAGCAATTGGCACAGACAGCCCAGGGCTGGTGGCTCCTGCTCTGTTTGGAGGACTGGAGGGCAGGTTCACAGTGGCACCTTCTAGAGTTTCTCTTTGATGCTGTGTGACTGGTACAGATCCCATCCCATTCGGTCTCGTTCCCAGAATGGAGCCTGGTAGAGCTGTGGTAGATCCAATGTCGGGATGCAAGGGGGATAGCCAGGTCTCTGAGTGCTCCTTCTTTCCTCAGGCCCCTCCACTCCCATCCCCACCAGCCCACTTAAACTCCCTGGGTCTTTTGCTTTGGCTCAGCCTCTGATGACCACAGAACTCTTCACTGAGGAGTCTCCACTAGTGAGTGCTTTTTCTTTACCTCTAATATGAAGAAAGAAAGATAATGAGAATATTTTAAGATTTAGCCTTCTTCCATCTCCTGATCTCTGAGTTAGAGAATCTTTAATTCCTGGTGAGTGCAACCAGAATATTGGGGAATCCCATACTCCACTCAGCCCCTTCTCACATAGTAGCGGCTCTACCCCTGGTTCTACAGGCTGAGAATATTGGGCTGGTTGTCCTTGTCCCAGCTTGTTGTAGAGTGGAAATTCCATGATAAGTGATGCAAGCTGAAAAGAAGGACCAGCATCCAACTCATAAAGCAGAAGTGTCATTCTGAGGGCTGCTTTCCCTTTCTCCAACTTTAGAGCAGGGGCTCAGAGATTTTCCCCAGGGGGAGAAGTAGTCCATAACAACAGAGAGCTCTAAAGCTGTCCCCGCAGGAAATAACTTCATTTGAAACAGTATGTGCAGACGTTGAAGCCTACGAGGGCTCTTTAAAACAATGGAGATTGTGATGGTAAACAATTAAAAGGAGACTGGTAGCTTCATTAGAGCAACAAGCTAACCCATAAGGCAACTAGTTTACTAGAGAGAACCAGAAAAAGAACAGCTCATAACAGTCCTCCAGGAGTCTGAACAGACCTCAAAACCTTGCCTCAAAACTACTCCTGCAAATGATCTTGAATTTAATTGAACTAGATGAGGAAATGTTTTATGCCCCAGGGCACTGTTGAAACAATAAAGGAATCAGCCAGCAATTGGTGGAACCTGACAGCTAGGTGTGATATCAGCAGAGGCGAACAGCTAAATAGAAAAACCAGGGAAAGAGACAGTCAAAAAGAGCCCTGCTAAAATCATTGCTATCCCAGGGTGACTGTGCACATGCCCAAGGCTATGCCCTCTGAGGAGCAACATCAGAGACTTCACACTGCAAGGGAAATAGACTTCACTAAGAGTCCAGCCAAGTCATTAAATAAATAAACAAGCTACAGAAAATAAAAACAAGCACCCTCAGGTTTAAGGGGTGTTCAGTGCTCAGAGTTTCCACAATATATTTCCTAAAATGTCCAGTTTTTAACAAAATATTACAAGACACGCAAAGAAACAGGAACACATGACCCATACACAGGGAAGCAGCAGGAAACAAATTGCCTGAAAGAGCACAGATGACAGATTTAACAAAGACTTCAAAGCAGCCATTACAAATCTATTCGAAGAACTAAAGGAAGTTATACTTTAAAAAGTAAAAGAAGGTATGATGACAACGTCTCGTCAAATGCAGAATACCAATTAGGAGATAAAAATAAAAGTTATATTAAACAAAGAATCAAATAGATGTTCTAGAGTTGAAATACACAGTAACTGAAATTAAAATTTCACTAGTGAGCCTTGTAATAGATTTGAACAGACAGAAGAATCAGCAAATTGTAATCCAAAAAAGGGAGAAAAAAGGAATGAAGAGAAATGATCAGGGTCTTAGAGAAGTTTGAAACATTATTAATGAAACTTACACATGCATAATGGGAACACTAAGAGAAGAGAGAAAGGAGCATAAAAAGTAGTGAAAGAAATACTGAGATTTCCTGAAATTTGATGAAAAGCATTAATCTATACAGCTCAGCAGCTCAACGAACTCCAGGTAGAAGAAACAAAGAGTTTCACACACAGACGTATCATGGTAAAACTACTCAAAGACAAAGACAAAGGGAAAATTTTGAAAATAGCAAGAAAAGTATGACTTACCACATCCAAGGGAATCCCAGTAAGATTTATATTTGACTTCTCACAAGAAACAGCGGAGGCCAGAAGGCAGTGAGATAACATATTTAAAGTGCTGGAAGAAAAAAGACATCAATCACAAATCTTATATCTAGCAAAACTATCTTTCAAAAATGAAATAAAAGCATTCCCAGACACACAAACACACACAAAGAATTTTTGCTAGCACTGCTGCCTTACGAGAAATACTAAAGGAAGTTCTTCAGGAATATGTATTTTTTTAATGCACAACTTATTCTCTGAGAACTACAAAGCATCTTTGAAAGAAATTAAAGAAGACCTAAATAAATGGAAAGACATTCCATGTTCTGTTCATGAAGCAGAAGTCTTAATATTGTTAAGATGGCAACACTCCCCAAGTTGATCTGCAGATTCAACACAAAAGATGTTTAATATCATTAGTCATTATGGAAATGCAAATCAAAACCACAATGGAAATACTTTTTAACACCCACTGGGATGGTTCAAGTTAAAAAGCCATACAATAACAAGTGTTGATAGGAATATGGAAAAACTGAAACCCTCGTTCATTGCTGTTGGGATTGTAAAAAGACACAGCCACTTTAGAGAACATTTTGGGAGTTCCTAAAAAGATTAAATATAGATTTATTATATGATTCAGCAATTCGACTCCTCATATATGCCCAAGAGAAATGAGAACATATGTCCATGTAATATGTGCACAGAAGTTTATAGCAGCTTTATTCATAATAGCCAAAAAGTAGAAACAACCCCAATGTCTATCAACTGATAAATGGATAAATAGAATGTGGTAAACTCACACAATGGTATATTATTCAACCATAAAAAAGAATGAAGTACTGATACTCATACAACAACATGATGAGCCTTGAAAACATTGTGCTAAGTGAAAGAAGCCAATCACAAAAGACCATATATTGTATGATTCCACTTATATTAAATGTCTAGAATAGGCAAATCCATAGAGACAGAAAGTATACTCGTGGTTGCCAGGAGCTGGGAAAGAGAATGGGAAGTGACTGCTAATGGGTATGGGGTTTCTCTCAGGGGTGATGAAACCATTCTGAAATTAGATAGTGCTGATGATTGCACAGCTCTGTGATTATAGTAAAAACCACTGAATTGTAGACATTTAAAAAAAAAGAATTTTATGGTATATAAATTGTATCTCAATAAAGCTCTTATACACAAAGAATTAAATAGCCAGCCAGCTCCCCCACCTCCCCTACAATGGTCAGGAAATTTCCAGCTTTAAATCTGCAACTGAGTTATAAAGAGGAAATAAGAGTGAATGTATATTCTATTATTAACTAACTAATACTTCCTATTTTTTCCCCCAGAATGAAAAAACAACTACAAGAGAAATCCATTTTTCATTCTTAAATGGACTATAGCTAATTTTTCATTCACAGTCATCTCTGAGATTGAAGTCCATTTGTAAAGAGATTTTACACCTTGTGGTAAAAGCTTTTCTAGTTTTTAGTCATTGAATATAAAGTTATTATTTCTAAGAATCTCTTCTGCCTAGTCAGGTTTAAGTGTAACCTGCTTTGCTTACTCATTAATGCTGCTTGTTGTACGTCATGGTTTTGCTTAGGACAAAGGCATGAGATTAGTAGAAAGGGAACTACCACTTAATGAGGCCTGTGATGGTTAATGTCAGACACTCTACTTACATTCCCTGTCCAATGCTCACGACAACCTCAGGAGGGAGTATTATTGTCACTTCTCTGAAGTTGGAAAAGGGGGCTAATGAGTGGCCCAAAGTCACACAGCCAGAAGTGGCAGAACCCCAGAGAGCCTGTGCTCTTTGCTCAACATCAGGCTGCCTTCCAGATTCTCAATCCGATGCAGGTCGCAGATACACTTATCTTTATGATCCTTTATGGCTTTGGAAAAGGCTAAAACTGCTCGACTTTGGCTACTTGGGGGAGTTCAAGGTTGACAGTGATTTCAAAGGACATTTCCAAACTTATTTTCTGTTACTCCTAATTGTACAACATTTGTTCATCAACAATATATTAAGTATCCACTATATTACGTATCCATTATATTAAGTATCCTATGTTTTAAGTGCTTAGCCTTGTGCAAGCATCAGTTATCTAAAATGATTATATGAATGTGTTCAGGTTTTAGAATTCTGTCCATCTGGAGGATGAGCAGGGGGTGCCTCTTTTCCTCTCTAGCCAGAGAGCAAGGCTTCTAGTGGCCCAGAACAAAGCCTGCCCCACCCAGGATTGCTAGGTTCATGCATGCACATGTGCACACCTGATCTGTCCTGTGAGGTATGCTTGATCTTGAGCTTTGTGGAGGCAGTGACCATGTCTGCTTTGTGACCCATACAGAGTCTGGCCCAGAGCAGGTGCTCAATGACAGCTGAATAAATGATTAAGCAATTCCTTTTACCAATCCTCTAGAACTTGGGCTGGTCACTTCATTGCTCTGTGCCTTCATTTCCTCATTTGTAAAATGGCGATAAAGAGAGCACCCATTTCATATGGCAACTTTGAAATCCCATGAGATAATACAAGACACACAGTGAGCACTCAATACACTGTACTCATCATTCCTATTATTATTGCTGCTGAGACCATGAGCGCCATATTCTTCTAGGCCAAACTAAAGCAGAGCTGAAGGCTAGATGGTCCAGCCAACTGGAGCTTACTCTGCTCTGCTGGGGAGCATTGGTTTAAGACCTTGAGAATGAGACAGGCACAGTAACCCTGCAAGGGCACATCCAGTGCCCTAACCCTATCCACTCTGGGCTGTATGGTTCCCATGTCCCACTCTCTGTCCAGGGCATGTGTGAGTGTGGGTTGTGTTTCAGAAATGGTAGTTTTTGACCTCAAAGTACAGCTCTAGAGCAATGCTGGGCAGCTCCTCACCAGGCCATCAGCCATTATGCTCTGAGCTGACCCTGTGTATGTATGTTTGTGTATGTGTGCATGTGTGTACACACATGTGCAGAGACCCACAGGACAGTTCTGTCTCATCAAGGAAAGGATTATCTTCCACTGGTCCTGCCATTTCATTACTAACCACAGGGAGCTTCCTGGGACCTGGCTAGCGGGGCTCCAAGACACACTCCTAAAATCCCCAAAGGGCTGGGCAGGCAGAGCCTGGCCTCCCCAAAAACAGTCCCACGGAGAAAAGGGCCCCTCTTTAGGCTGGCAGCCAATTTATTGGTCACCAGTCCCATGAGCCACAGCTGGAACTTTATCTGCCAATCTCAGGTCCTATTACCAGGTCTCTGGTAGCTTTCTAAAAAGACTCTGGGTACAGTAACTCCCCGAGAGAGCCCAGCCTTGGAACCCACCATGGGTAGCCATGAGATCCAGCTGTCATCTCCTGCCACATGCAAGCAAGAGCTCCAAAGACATATAGCACCCTCCAAGGCCTGGGGCAGATGGCCACCTTCTGTGCTACATGATGCTGACAGGGCTTCTTGGGCCCCTCTTCAGGGAGGGAAGGGGAACCTGGAGCCATGGCCATATGGCCTCCAGTAGGAGGGCAATGCAGAGCTGGCCCTCACTTCACACTTCTCAGCACCCAAGTCAGAACTTCTTTCCTTACTCCATTCCCTAAAGAGACCAGGCTCGACCCACTACCAGGGCCAGCTTCCTGAGCATCAATCCGTGCAGTCACACAGGGGCCCCCACTTAGTTTTCACTCTCTGCTATCGATGTCTTGAAATTCTTAACTGTTTTTAAATAGAGGATCCTGAATTTTCTGTTTGCACTGGGCTTGCAAATTAGGTCACCAGGTCTGCTCACTACCTTTGCCCATGCAATGCCTGGCCCCTCATCTGACAGCTTTCTTCTTTCTTTTCTGTCTCCAAGTCCTATCTATCTTCCCCTAAGGCAATGTCCTGACAAAAATATTAAAAAGAACAAGAAAGGAGAGCACATTACCTTTGGAAGAGCTTTTCTGCCTGACTACAGATGAATGGTGATCATTGATAATGGACACATTAATACCCCTACTATCGAGACTTCCTCAGCTCTGTCCAAGGCCAAAGGCTGTGGTGGAGGCCTTCTGTCCCTAGTCCCGGGGTCACATTCCTTGAAGAAGTACAGGGGGTGGTATGTAATAAACTCACTTTGTCTGGCCTTTGGAATTCTTGTCCAAAGCAGACAGTTACAAGTTTGAGTTCTGAGGCCGGAGCTGGTGTCTCGCTTGCCCAGTTACCTGCTATGACTTCAGGCAAACACCAGTCTCAGAGCCTAAGTTTACTCTTCTGCACAATGGGTCACACTCCACATCATGAGGCTTTGGGGCCTCAATCACTAATCTCTGTGTGTTGGGGCAGATCTCAAGCTCTTTTCTGACACTTTGGCAAGTGATTTTTGTAAGTAGTTGGCCATTAGTTCAGGTACATGTCCTGTCTACTTCTGAGTCATGGCCAGGGAGGGCACATGAATCTGGCCATACAGTTTTGGAGGGTTTGTGCCCTTTCCCATGAAGCCCATTCAGGGGCCCAAGCTGAAGCAACCCTACTCTGGCTATGGTCTCAGACTTACCCTCAGTTGTGTCTGAGGGGTAGAGATCTGAGTTCCTGGCCCTCATTGTCTTTCTTCAGCAGAGCTGTGCTTGGGCGTCTGGCCTGTGGCCAGGATTGTGGGCACCGGGAGAGGCAGACTCTATTGAATCTTGCTATTGTCTCCAGGATGGGGGTGTTCTCAAAGACATTATCCTCAACATCACAGAGTGGCCCCTCTGTGGAAGGAAGGATATAGGAGAGACTTCTCTTGGGTCTCAGTACTTAGAAAAACTGAGCTTCTGTGGAATGATCCAGAGTGGATCATCTGCACAGTGATCCAGAGAGCTGAGCTGCTGGGATATTCAAAGCCAGATTTCAGGGCTTCCCTGGCAAGCAGACAGGCCCCTGGGCAGTATAGCCAGTGGCCAGTCTTACCCTGGCTTGGTTATTTTGCAACCCCGCCTCCCCTGTGATTCCCACTTGCCCCAATTCCCTTAGCTTTTTGTTGTACACATTTCTCTTATGTGTGTCCTTATATATACCTCTCTCTGCTGCAGAATGAGGTATGATATAAATATGTGAATTCATTTTTACATCTATTTCAGGGAAGTTGTGAGAGTTAATAGCTAAATTGCTTTGGGAATGTCATGGAGCAGCACCACTGCCAAGTGGAGCTGGGGTTGGGTGGGAGGCAGGGGGTTTCCCTGTAGATGGGATCATCTTGCCTCGTGCAGCAACCCCCTTACCCACAGCCCCCAAATATTTATGGGCATCTGTTTATTTTTTTAATTAATGAAAGCTCCCTGAACACCCATTGAAACTTTTGCAACCTCCCCTTGAGATTTTGCTGAATTGCCCTAAGTCGAGAGCTGGGAATTGAAACTCTGGCTGAAACTCTCATTTTATGGGTCCATAAGCAGAGACTTGTTAGGGCTATCATAGCCCCCGGACCCGGGGACATGGAGGGACCACACTTGGGTGAGGGCTGCATGGGAAGGAGGGTGGAGGAGTATAGAGGGGAGATAAGGAGCACTGCATAGGGGGTAGGAACCCCACCCCCAGCACACTGGGGCCCTGGATCAGGCCCTAAGCTGGGCCTATGGTGTTAGTGGGCCAGAGAGCACAGGGTTCTCTAGAGGAATTCATTCAGAAAACAGAATCACAGGCCCCAGGGACCACTTGCACTTTTCAACAAGGTAAAGGAAACTTGCACACCTGGACTGAGTGACCATGCCCTCTACCCTGCCCTTGAGGCCTTTCAAACATCTTCCCTCTGTGCTGGGATGCCTTCTGAAGCAGAAATGCCACCTTTGCTTCATACTGCATCCCAGCTGAGGGGTCACCAGTCAAAGCCATGCCTCAGCTGGCTTCTCACTACACAAACGTAAGCAGAGCCACAGTCATCACCCTCCCTTCAGAACAGGAGGGTGAGTCTCAGGGAGGACCCTGACTTGCCCCAGTAAATGGTACAGTCAGGAGTCAACCCCAGGGCTGTGAGGCCTGTGCCCTTTGCACAAAAGCTACAGCCTCGCCCAGGGGAGGAGAGCCTACCTGGCTGCCAAGCTGATATGCCCTCTGAGCTGGGCTGGGACTGGGCCTGCTGAGGGGTTGGGCTAACTTTTCACGCTTTTCCCTGACAGTGGAATCTGGTGTGTGAGGATGATTGGAAGACGCCGCTCACCACCTCCCTGTTCTTCGTAGGTGTGCTCCTTGGGTCCTTTGTGTCCGGGCAGCTGTCAGAAAGGTAAGGATGCTGGGAGGGAGGAAAGATGATTTCAATTCACTGCCTATCTTTGGTTTGAACTGAATTTAGGGTATTTTCACCCAGGGAAAGAGAGGCCACTTAGGCCACCAAGTGAGAGATAGGAGAAACCACAGTATCTCCTGTTTCCCCTGCCCTCAGCCTCTTGCTGGGACCCTCTGGAAAGTGGAGTCTTTATATCACCAAATGCCTCAAAAAAAGCTGCTACTGTCTCACCACTGCCTCCCCACCCCACCCCTAACTCTTGGATGACATGCGATCTGTCCACAACCAGCCATCAGCCAGAGTCAGACCAGAGCGTGAGCACCTGCTCGCTAACTGTGCACCCATCTCTGCCATGGGTCAGGCCCCCGGCTGGACACTGGGGCCACAGAGCTGATCCAGGCTGGTTCTTGGCCTCCTGGAGTGCAGTCTGGAACAGACAGCATCACAGCTCCGGGAGATATGCCCTCAATGGCCCTTGAATATTCTATGGGAACCCAAGCAGGAAAATGGGAGTGGTCAGTGGCAGTGTTGGGGAAGACTTCCCAGAGGAGTGGCCGTCCCTCCCCCAGTTATGAAGCCCAGTGGGACTCCAAGCCCAACAGCCTGATACCTGAGTTTGGAAAACTGGGTGGAAGACTGTTCTGCTCACACCTATGTTCCATTCTATCCATTGGACACTATCAGAATGTGAAATTAAGGCAAGCCCACTACAGTGTCCCCAGTGGACATTGCTGGAAGCTACACTTCCCATAGAGCAGTGATTCACAATTTGGGATGCATGTAGAGTCACTTGGGAAATTTTTTTAAGCTGAAATGCATGTAGTTGTCTGCAGCCAGACAGTAAGAACTGAGGAAGGTGGTTGCTGACACCAGTATTCTTTGAAGCTTTCCTGGTGATTCCAAGCACAACCAAGGTTGAACACCACTGCCATAGAGAGACTCTTGGTTCTGGATTGACAGAATTCCCATGTTGCTGATATTAGATCTTTAGTCTGTACTGTAGCCGCTTTCCAGAAATATGGTGGCAGCTTCTACTTGTGGCTCGTTCTAAAGAGCTGATTTCCACATGGTCCTTGCATAAGCTGTTATGTGCTTTTGAGATTTGGTGCCTCCACAGGAGGCTTAGAATCTCAAAAGTCACCTCCTGGACAGATGGATGCCTGAAGTCTCACCAAGAAGGAACCTGGGAGGATGTGAGGGGGAGGAAAGCCTGTCACAGCCCTTGAAAAAACAAAGTCTTCTGCGATGTCTGATTTAAGGCTTGCCACACACCCTGATTGCATGCTACAGTGACCTGCGTGGGCCATGTTTTGTGCTGGGCTATACTCTACAGGTTTGGCAGGAAGACCATCCACTTCATAACCATGGCTGTGCAGACTGGCTTCAGCTTCCTGCAGATTTTTTCCATTAACTGGGAGATGTTCACCATATTATTTGTCATCGTCGGCATGGGCCAGATCTCCAACTATGTGGTGGCCTTCATACTAGGTAAGGATGGCTTCTGACCTGCAGGGCTCCTCCTTCCACCCCTCTGAGAGGCCTGGGAAGAGGAGGCCACTGAAGAGGTTACAGTGAGTGCTTTTACTCAGCATAGAAGGAAGCACCTCAACTCATGGGCTGTGTTTCCAAATGTGATAAGCTCCAGATGTATATGTGCTGGGGAGGGGACTATAGCTACAGGTTCTTTGATCTGTCACAGGCAGGGCAGGCACTCACAGGGAGCCAGCTCTGTGTTGAGTCCTGAAATATGACACTAAATAAGAGCTGGAGCTGGGAGGAACCAGCTGAGACACATTGAAGGAGCACAGGGCTTGGGAGAAACACAGAGGAGGGGATCTTAAGGGAGCAACAGCCTAGGGATGTCTTCGATCTGAGCTATGAAAGCTTGGGGCTTCTGCCTGGGACAAGGCTAAAGGGCAGCTGGGCATGGCCCATGGAAGGACTTAGAATAGTTGGTGTGGCCAGTACACAGGTGGAGGAGACATGTGCCAGACAGGAGTCCAGCACCAGTCTGCCATCATTGGGCAGATCTAGTCTCACCCTGAGTCAGAGTCCACAACCAGAGCCTAACAGCTGTGCACACGATGACCCTCACTGATGAAAGCAGTCCTGTATCCTAGCAGCAGCCTTCTTCTGGAATATCAGGCTGCACGAAGGGGCCTCACAAGCTAAAGGCCATGAAGAGGCCCCCAGGCCCTTCACCAACTTTCCCTCAGAAGCAGTGGGTGAGCTCCAGACAGGTTGATGAGAGTCATCCACAGGAGTGAGAGGCCCCAGCATGCTCTCTGAGCCTACATGCTCCCTCTGAGTTGGAGAGAGAAGGAGATATAGGGGAACTTCTGGGACAACAGGCACCAATTCTCATAATCTCCAGTGTGATCAAATGTCCTTCCTGGCTGTCCCACATTGTCCCTATTGTCACAGTGTAATTACTAAGAGTGGCCCTTTAATGTAAGTCTAATGATTCTTCTTGTCTCAAAAATCTGAATCTAGTAAGATGATTCTGATCACTTTTAAGAGTCTGGATGACTCATTGGCTTTCAGGATGCTGTGTTCTCTAAGTTGAGGATGCGTACACCCTCTGTCAGGTTGCCAAGATGGAATTGTTCAAATTCCACTCCTTTAATCATTTGTGAAGAGCTCCTCACCACAGGCCCAGCCATAGTGTCATAAGAGGGGAGGAAGGAGGGCCATGCTGAAGCCACACGGCCCCAGCAGAAGCGGGGCTCTCTCCTCCCTGAAGGGGGAAAAAGGGGAGCAAGAATTTCCAAAGGAGATTGTTACGTAGAGGCCCCAGAGAGCCTCCAGCCAGTGGTGCTGGAAACTGGAGATTGGAGGAATTTAGGACAGAAGTTGCAATCTCCTAATGCCTGATGGCCCCAAGGACACAGGGGTCTTGGGCACAGCAAAATCTATTGTTTTCATGATATAAATTCTGCATATTCCATCTTCCTTGTAGTGATGCCCCTATACCTGGAAAGCCCAGTGGGTGGCTGTTTGGGCTAGAACAAACCAGAGACTAAACAGGCTTCCCCAAAACAGAGGGCTCTGCCTGACTTTAGGAGGACCTAAAGGATCCTCTGAAGTGGAAGGGGACAGAGTCACAGTGAAGCCAGAGAAGCCCTGTCATTGGGATCAGGAGCCTGGTGGCGTGTGTGCCATGCATGGTATCCCCTAGATTCTACTGAATGGCCAGCACTGAGACCAGCCTTTCCAGTGGCACAGGGTGTTTCTGGGGCCATAGAGCCTCCCCTGTGAGTGGATGAGGCCAGGAGAGCCCACGCCAGGCCTCCTGCAGGAAAGTCCCTGCCCAGCTGACCCTGATCCTGTAACCAACTTCCCTCCCTGCTCTCCATGCTTAGAAGAGTGAGAGGGCCAAGGGGAAAGTAAGATCTGTAAGATCAGTCCAAGCCTAGATGTACAAACCAGCAATCAGCAGATGGGAAGCTGGGTGCAGCAGGCTCCTATCAGCCTGGGTCTGGGGCTATTGTAGGGTGCTCTGGGAGCCTCCCTGGCTGTAGGTTTACTCCACTGTGCTCTGTGGGAAACTGCTGAGTTTTGTGTCCTGGTATGAGACACTTTGTTCTCAGGCCTGAACATTTAAAGAGTGTCACTGAAAATCAACCTTCCCCTGGAGCAACCAGACTCCCTCATCAGCAGCACCTGGGGTGGGGCGGGGTCAGGGGACCGTGCGAGGGCACGGGGGGCAGGCTTCCCACAGCACAGCAGCGCTCTCTGGTGTTCCAAGGCTGAAATAGTCGAGTTCCGGGTTTTATTTAACTAAAAGAAACCAGAGTTTGGGGTCTGGGCTGAGTTCTGTATGGATCTTCACTTTTACCCTCTGGCTCCAGGGAAGGGTTGGCAAGACTCTGTGATGATAATCTCGCATTTTAGGAGTCTTCATGTTAATTCAGGATGCTGAATTACTCCCACTTCCAAAGTGGTGCAGAAACGGATCCTCTCCTTGCTCTGCTTTAAAACAATTGTAAAGCTTGCCAGAGTCATAGGAGACAAGAAAAGGGAAGGAAGGAACAGTTCCTTACTTAAAGGAACAGTGTGGACACACGTGGAAGTGAGGGAGCTGCCAGAATGATTCTTGTTCAGGAGGAAATGACTACTCAGGACCGAGGACACTGACCCCACCCACACTCCAGCTGCCCCTCACAATCTACTGTTTCCCAGCAATAACAACTTTAACCTGTCCACAGCCTCTGGGTAAAACTCCAGTGGCATCATCCTTTCTCATAACTAGCTGCTTGAAATTATTTTGCACACTTCACTGCCTCCTGTCTTCACTGATCCATTATTTCGGTATTTTTCCAGTACAACTAACATCAACCTCCTATGCAGTATTTGTTCCATGTTGAACTATTTACTATTTAACTATGTTTACTATTTACTGATGTTTAAATGTGTTCTTTCCTTTGATAAGTACATAACTGATGGCACCTCCCTTTATAACTTTGGCTACTGGAAAGCTCAGGCAAGATGGTAATTGCACTATATCAATCATGAAGCCTTTGTCAGCCACATAGTTTTTAAATTGAGATAGAACTTGCAAACCATAATATTACCTCTTTAAAAGAGTATAATTAAGTGGTTTCTAGTATATTTGCAAAGTTGTACAACCAAAAACTCTAACTCCAGAAAATTTTCATCACCCCTAAGAGGAACCCTTTTACCAGTCACTCCCCCTTCTCCTTTTTCCCAAGTCCCTGGCAGCCACTAATCTACTTTCTATCTGTGTGGATTTGTCTATTCCAGATATTTCAGATAAATGGAATCGTACAATATGTGGCTTTTGTGACTGACTACTTTCACTTAATGTTTTTAAGGTTGGTCCATGCTGTAGCATTAATCAATATTCCATTGTAGGAGATAACCACATTTTGTTCATCTCTTCATCTGTTGATAGACATCTAGGTTGTTTCCACTCTTTGGCTATTATGAAGAATGTTGTTATCAACACTTGAATACAAGGTTTTTTTGTGGATCTATGTTTTCGGTTCTCTTGGATATGTACCTTGCTGGGTCATATGGGAATTTTAAGTTTAACCATTTAAAGATCTGCCAGACTGTTTTCTAAGTGGAATTGCTGGGTCATATGGGAATTTTATGTTTAACCATTTAAGGAACTCCTAGAATGTTTTCCAAAATGATACATTGTGTGTTTTTGTTCTTTTCTCCAACACATAACTTTTTACCTTTCTTTGCTTTTTATTTTAATGTAGCCATTTAAAACTTTTATTCAGATTATAAGCTACCTCAAAACCCTCAAGGGAGGAGATGGTATATAAATACACTGAAAAGATGCAAAAATTTTCTGGCAGCCCTTGTTTGCCCTGCAATGTGTGAGGGCAGAACTGGGGGAGCCCAGGGAGGAGTAAGGACTCACTTCTGTGTGTCTGCAAGAGGCTCACATCTGGTCAGCAGAGATAGTCAATGTGTCAGGGGAGCTCAGATAACTTTTCTGGGTATATACAGAGATAAGAAAGATTACTTTTAACTCGAATGGTCTGTGAAGGTTTATATAGGGAAGAGAGGACGCCCTGAGCAGGGGAACACCTATCAATTTGAAAAGAATTCTGAGTATTTTCCAGGGAGCAAAGAGAGGTTCTGCTGTCTTCCACTGGGTCTCTTGATCAAAGGCTCTGTACTTTTCCATCATTCCCCTGACATCTGGCACATTTCAACAGTTTGACTGGGATAACAGAATTATTCCTAAGTACCTACCACATACCAGACACTCACCCAGGCCCTTTACCTACATTATCTTAGTCCTTACAATAATAGCTCCATGAAGTAGGACCTATCAAAGTCACACGGGCATCAATGCTCTCTGCATATACCTAATAGAGGGCACTCCCGTCCCAGGGGTCCCTGGGTCCTGCTCCACATCCTGGCAACTGCACCACATTCTGGTTTCTTGAGCAGGGGTTTGCAGGTCTCTGTTGGTCATTTATGGAAGGGCAGGTCCTGCCTCCATGTGGAAAGGACCCAGTGGTTCCTGGGCTGACTACCACAGAACGGCCCTGATCAACGTGGAAGTAAGCCTGGCCCTCTCTCAGTCACGCCCTCTTGGAGAGAGTGCTCAGATTCGAGTGGTGGTGACAGTCTGTGGGCAAACACTCCTGCAGGCCATGTCCCTCTGGCTTAGTTGTCGGAGTCTCACTCCTAAGTGACACTCAGAGGCCCAACCAGACCAAGACCAAGTGGGCTTTGCCCTAGGAGCAAAAACCTAGGCGGTAAAGGAGGCCAGGACAGGGATCCCCAGTCAGCGGAGCCAGAAGTCACCACTGTAACCCATCTCACTGCCAGCTAAGCACATGGAAAATCTGTGGTACCTGGAGGCCGTGAGAAGTCTGCAGGAATCAGGACTCCTCTGCCAGAGTCCCTCTGAGGGGGCTAGTTGGCTCAAAGACCAGCCCAGGCAGAGAAAATGCAAATCCTAACTTCTAAAAAGCAAGTATGGCCTCACCCATCTCCCACACATGTCTCCAATGGAGCCTCAGTTGAAGGACTGCTTGATAGGGCCAAGGCTTTGCCCCCAGGTGATTCTTTTCTGGACGGTATCCACAGGCCAAACAGATCAGGCTAAAATCCTGGCTGTGAATTTAGGCAATTAGCTTTAACTCTGTAAGTCTCAGCTGATGATGTGTAAGATAGAAGCAATATTAGTTCTTATGTAATTATTGTGAAGACTCAAAGAGATAATATACATAAACACTGAGCTTGGAACCTGGCTCAAAGGGCCTGCTCAAAAAAAAAAAAAATGCTAGCTATGAAGAAGATGATGATGATGATGGTGATGATGATCTTCAAGGAAAGGTGACTGTCTAGAAGTCAGAGTGTAAAGTTGTGCTAACAAGGGATTATTCAGGTTTGTGCCATTCGTATTGCTCCACAGAAGGGCAGAGGCAGGGTAGATTTATTTAATAATTCTTCTGTCCCTGTGAGTACTCTGCAAAGTTAGAACAGCTCTGTTCTGGCCTGAGATCCAAGCTTAGAGAGGGAGATTATCCGGAATCCAGTGGTGTAACTTCCCTCTCTTCTCTTATCAGGGGCATGGAAGTTTAAGGGAGCTCCTTGGCCTCGTGAGTCTACAAGATTTTCACTTGGTCCTGTGCACTTTCTCTTTTCCATAGTCACATCCTCTGCTGCTTCCCTTCTGAATCTCTGCTTAGGAATAAATCACCCCCTATTCATTCCCATATCATTCCCATATGGCATGGTGAGTCTTCCTATGAAGTGGTAGGAAGGTCATTAATGAGGTAAGAAAAGATCTGGAAATAACACTCATGATCCTCAAAGAAGTCTGGCCCTATCCCTGGAAGTAAATTTAGAGGCTGAGAAATGCCCTGTGTGATTAAGGCTACTCTCTGCAGTCTGGGATGCAAGGAGTACACAGTACTAGCCGTTTCTGTCAGTCCAGCTTTTAGAAACAGCAGTTCAAGAGGAAAACACTGAGGCACATCTTCAGTTATGCTGAATGAGAAAGAAGAGAGGTGGGGACAGGAACAGGTAGGCGGCGAGAAAGAGACACCAGCCAAAGTAGTGATTTTACTGCTGCTCTGGAATTAGCCCTTAATTCCTTAGCCTGTGCTCAGGGCATATAAACACAATTGAGAAAATTTCTGTTGAAAGCCAAGCCTGAATGACCTTTGAATGGTCTGTTTTGTATTTTCTGGGCTATTTCTCTATAGTGATGGGCAGATCTCAAAAGATGGAGCCATTGCAATTGGCCAAATCTCCACCCCAGGGCAGAGGACCAAGAGTAAACTCTGGAAAGGGCCTGGAGCTCTGTGACAACAAAAGGAGCTTGTTCTTGGACTCCCTGTCTCAAACCAAGTGCCCCAAGGGGCAGGCAATGTCTCTGGAAGAACTGGAGCTAAACCACCCACTGTGGCGCTGAGCAGAGCAGGAGCCTTTCCCAAAACAGGGCGGGACACCGAACAGTCTTGGGCCTTTGTGGTGGTGTGGGAAAGCTCTGTGAGCCCCAAAGTGTGTGGCCAGCTCTAGGGCTGCCGCCGGCCTGGCCAGTAGAGCAGGTCTTTCTTGTCTTCCCTTGGTCTGCATGGGCTGTGTCCGCCTGGGGTTGATCCCTGGGCACAGTGTGGCTGCAGCAGAATTCAGCCCTAGGTGCCAGGGACCTGATCCCTGCTCCTCCAGAGCCAGCTGGCTCCCCTTTATTGTTTCCCAGGGCTGAAGATGGCTAAGTGTGTCCTAACCCGACTCACTAACTGAACGCTCCATTGTTTCCCAAGAGACTGGAGTCTGCTTACTTACAGTGGAGAATTGTGGGAAGGGCTGAATGCACCACCACGCATGCAGCCCTTGGAAGAGCCGCCACATCTCCTGGGACACCCTTTCTGTTACTTACCTCGGCGCTCTTACTTTGGAAATATGACATTCTCTGAAGAGATTACCTCCTGGGGCTGGGCATGATGTTTCTATGACATGAGGTGGCCTTAAAAAAATAAAATCTATGGCTCGTTTAAAATCTCACAAAACTCATGCTTCTCTAAGGTGATAAGTCTTGGGTCATTTCCCACCTTCCTCCACCCTGACTGCTCCTGCTCTGCAGAGGCCATGAAACAAACACCTTTTCCCTTTCCTACGTGGCTGTGTTTTGAACTCTGCCTGCCAGGTAATGATGTGAAAAGCAAATATTAAAATGAGTTAAAATGCTAATACTCCTCCCTTGTTTTGAACAGGAGCAGAAATTCTTGGCAAGTCAGTTCGTATTATATTCTCTACGTTAGGAGTGTGCACATTTTTTGCAGTTGGCTACATGCTGCTGCCACTGTTTGCTTACTTCATCAGAGACTGGCGGATGCTGCTGCTGGTGCTGACTGTGCCGGGGGTGCTGTGTGTCCCACTGTGGTGGTGAGTGAGGCTCCATCCCAGACAGCCCCCTGCTGCGGGCCAGCAGCCTGGAGCCTAGAGCCTGGTGCCAATCCTAGCATGGGTTTGCTGATCTCACTGCAGCGAGCTGCGACAGCCTCGAAGCCCAGAGACCATTTGCCTCGTTGTGGTGGGGGGAGCCCGCGTGCTGGGGTGTGATTCTCCACTGTCCCACAAAGCTTGGTTCTCAGGAAACCCAGTCCCCACTCAGGCTCTCCCCATTCTTGTCTGTTACTGCTGGTTGTTGTTTGTGGAAATGATACTGTGGGCTTGGTTGTTTTTAATTCTGCCCCCGCCCTGCTCTTTTGACACTTTTCTCTCTCTAGCAAACCTCTTTCTCCTAATGGTTTCAACTAATGTAGCTTCTTCAAGCATCCCTATCATGTGATGATTAGCATCTAAGACGTGCCTGTTTATCTGCTTTGTCTTGAAGGGGGAGAGAATTGCTTTTGTTTAATGAGTTGTTGGAGAAATGTTTTCTTCTCTCCCCCTACAACCCTCCAGCCCAATTTTGACACAGCAGTGTAGGAATAACATAGTGTTGAGATACTGGCCCCATTTTCACCCAGTGTGATTAAGTGGGAAATTTCAAGTGAGAGAAAAGATTAAGAATAATGGAATAAAGTCCTTAGCCATACCCTCTTTTTGGGGGGGATTCCCCATTTCTTTGATTTTTTTTTCATATTTAAGCAAGAGGAAAGGGGATTATTTTTCCATTGGTGGGTCTGGCACTCTCTCTCTCTCTCTCTCATTAATTAGTCTTGGTTTGGTCTCATGATATCAAAGTCAAATCTCCCAGCAGTGACTGTTTTTTGCTGAACTGCTTCATCTCTACCTGCTTACACACAATGGTCATTTTTTGGAACTCATTAGCCCTCGTGGTTGCCCCGTCGTGTGGTCACACTGCCTTAGGAGATTTCCCAGCAGGGCCTTCATCTTGCTGCAACTGTCAGGCAGCCGTAGAGGCTGACAGGTAGTACTTCCTGGCCTTGTTGGATCACGTGTCTCAAGTTAGACCACTCTGAACCACTGTCCTTTGGGTGCCTCTAAGACTGCTGTGGTTTAACCAATGCAGATTCTTGGCATGGGTGTGCATGGGGGAGAGAGAGAACTTTTCTCTTACTTCCCTAGAATTTGAGAGGTAGTGTGTTAGGGGGTAGATACTATTTTGAGTTCCTGACCCAGTCTGCGAGCAGGGCAGTTTTCTGGAATGAGAGTCATCACCATCATCATCATCACCATCATCACACCCTCCGTCTCTCCACAACCCCCTTGCTAACTGAATTTATTGTAAAAGATGTTGGTGACCATAGGGTCTCTCAAGACACAAGACAAGATTATTCAAAGGTTACTTTCTGCCTCTTCAGATGAATGCTTTTAATAATCTGTGTTCCCTGGCTCTAGCTGTCATTTTGGCATAAGAGATAAGTACTTTAAAAATGTTATAATCAACCTTATTAGTATATGATTCTATCAGAGAGAGAGAGAGTACAAAAAGAAAAGGGCCCTCATTGGCCATAAGAGACTAATAGGGGTTTTAATTTCTGGGACTTGGATCTTTGCCTCAGAACCAAACATCACTGCAAGGAACAGCTCTGCTAGGCCAGCCCCTTGAGTTTCTAGCAGAGAAGGTCCATCCCACAAGGAGCTGCCTAACTCTTGCCCTGAGGAGTGTTCTCCCTTCTGTTGCCCACGGGCTGGTTCATGAGTGCTCCTGGCTGTGGGCACTCTGTACCAGGGACAGGACTGCCCCAGACAGAAGGCAGCCCGGGGCCAGGACAAATAAGCTGGGTGCTTGCCCTGAAAGTTTAACAACTGTCTTATCATTTTCCTATAAAAACAAAATAGCTTTCTTTTGAATGTCTTGTCCTTGATGGTGGTACTTTCTGAAGCAATGCTTATCCGTCTGGGTGGGCTGGGATGATGTGGGAAGTGCTTTGGACTACTGTGATCCCTGCTGCCTACTCGATATGTGATGTGAATTCTCCAGCAATACCCTTCCCCTGTTCAATCTGGATTAAATCTATGAAGAGGCTAGAGTGTACAACCTCATTTGGCTCTCCACTAACTTGAAATGATCAGCTAGACTTGATTCTTCATGCACCAAAAAACCATGGCAGTTCGAAAGTAGAGACGGCAGCAACCCTGAGTACAGTGGGCAGGAACCTACACAGAGCTACTGTAGGTAGTCTGGGGATTTTTTATGTCCCACATTCCCTTAAAAGGCTTGGCAATAAGTGGCTAGGTATGAATGGAGTATGTGCGTAATGGGTGGGGAAGGAGCCCACAGGTGCAACATGGGAAAAGCTCTACAATATCTAGCTGACTAAGTATTAGGAACCTGAGGCCAGTGATGGCCCTGAGAGCCCCTAGTAAGAAAGGTAGGATATTTCTAAGAACAACCTGGTTGGGAAAAGTTATCTCTCAGAAGCAGAAGTGCCCATTGCAGTATATGGTGGTTGTGGGGTAAAACTGCTAATTCTGCACTAATACAGTCACCACTAGCCACAGGCAGCCATTTAATTAAAATTAATTAAAAGTAAATAAATTAAAATTAGTTTCTTCAGTCCGACTAGTCACACCAGCTCAATAGTCACACGTGTAGTGGCTGCTCTGTTGGACAGCTCAGATACAGAACACCACAGAAAGTTCTTTTGGATGGCACAGCTCTAATTACTGAAGGTCAGTAACCTCCCATCATTACAGTTGCTACAGGGACCAACTAAGGGTACAATCTGAAAAATGCAAACCGGATTCATTTTTCAACTCATATGCTAGTAGTAGGCTGGGAATGGAAGCTGGGGGTTGGCCATTCTGTATGTTGTGTTTTGCTCTGAGGTAATCCCTACTGAGGCCTTGGAGGGGCCCGTTAATTACAGGAGGTCTGGGTATCTGCTACATATAACTTGTTTTCTAGGATAACTAAGTACTGACAAATAGCTAAGGAAAGCAAGAGCAACAAGACCGGACAGAAGGATGGCTAAGCAATTCTGAGAAATAAAAACGAGGAAAGAATAGGAAAATTAAATAAAGCATGATGAAAATAAATAGAAAAAATAGAAAAATTAGGAAAGAAGTCAACTGTGTTTGAGCATCACTTAAAATGTGGATAGATTGTATAATAAAAAATTATGTTTCTAGACATTAAAAAAAAAATAAGACAACATTGTCTGTCTCCCCAAAACTGGTCTGGGTGCTCACTGAGCTGGGAATCTGTTGAAAGCCCTGGGGACAGCCTGCAGGAGGATGTCAGTATGCTCACCTCCTCCTCTGACTACCGGAAAAGCCTGAGGAACACAGATGCCCTCTCTTACCCAATAAACTTGTGAGCATCACCAACTGGGGCAGCAGGGATGCTCCCAGGGATAGACACACTGAAAAGACCCTAGGCTGTGTTTCTCTTAAGCCACACTGGCTATGATGTTTTGAACGGCATACTCCAGCTGCCCTGGCTTAAACATGCCCACAGTTAGTGTTACCCCTTAAAGTCTGGTCCGGGCCTCAAGCACAACTGATGATTGGTCCTATGATTTGATCAGAAATTTGAAACTTGAAGGTACTTTTATTTGTTCCTACAATCAATGGAGCTCACATGAGGCTTCCCTCCTGATGTTCTTTAAAAAGACAAACTAGCATTTTACAAAATAAAAATTACTCGGGGGCAACTTACAATTAATAACATCAAACCTTGCTACTGTGAAAAATTATAAACCATTATAAGTGAATTTTAGGTTTATTCCTGAATCTCCCCGGTGGCTGATATCCCAGAGAAGATTTAAAGAAGCTGAAGATACCATCCAAAAAGCTGCAAAAGTGAACAACGTAGCTGCCCCAGTCATGGTTTTTGATCCTGTGGAGGTAAGCCTTTGCAGATGTTTCCTCTTGAAATCATCTATGCATTCTTGATCATGGACTTTAATTTGACTCTATGTTTTGGGTGCCCACTATGTACCAGGCATTGTTCAAGGCCTTAGAGACACAATAATGATGAAGTTCTGAGATAAAACCTACCTCAAAGGGCTGTGGGCCAAGTAAGTGCAATAATATATGTAAACTGCTTAGCACAGAACAAGTGTTGATTAAATACTAGTTACTTTCCCTTTTGCAAGCTTATCTTCAACTTTTTGTTGGGGTCTTGCTCCATACCATTGATGCAGATACATACAGCTGTTTTTCAAATGTCCAGTTTAAGTGGGAAAAATGTGTTTGAGGGGTATTCCACCCACGGGTTCCCCACTGTCCCCTGAATCTTACCAAAGCCTGCTGAGGAAGTTGCGCATGTCTTTAGTCTTGCTGTGTCATGTTGACGCCTGAGAGCTCCGGCTGGAGGATTCACCCCTGCAGGCAGGAGGCCACGAGAAAACAGCTGGTATCCTATGGAAGCAGATGCACTTCCTGACAGTCAATGAGGACTCACAGTGTCCTCAGCCATGCCCCGTGCCAACTCCTAGAGAAAACAAGAAAAATTAGACATAGTTTCTGTGCTTAAGGAGCAGAGAATGTAACTGAGCGTCAAGAGGATTCGATGGAAGATAAAGGATGACATGAGGGAGGAAGTACCCAGTGAGTGGACACTGTGATCCAGCAGAGAAAGCGAGCAGAGTGACTCAGGGCTGAAGAGTCCAAACCAGGGAGGACACACAGATGGATGGAGAGGGTGGGGCAGGGCACTCTTGGCTAGGAGAAGGGTGGGGGGCTGCTCAGGAAACCCCATCAAGACCATACGCTTCTTAGTCTGCTTGCTTTCCCCATGCTCACATCTGTGCTCCAGGCCACCCCAGAAAGCAGGACTCTGTGAAGGGAGGCGGGCATGCCAGTGCCTTACCCTGAGGGCTTCCTCCATCCCTGGTCTTTGTGGCCTTTGACAGGAGCAGATACCTTAGTGATGACCGGAGGATTAATTACAGTGGCCATGAACCCAAGCTCTCAAAGGGCTGCCAGGGCAAATATATCTTAATGCTTTGCTCTTCAGATCAAGAATTCCATTCCCAGCCTTTGTCAGTTTGACTAGATACAAAAATAACATTGGGAGTATCTAACACTTGTGCATCTCAGAGCTGTCCTGGGTGTTTGTTGATATTTAGTGGATATGTGGTCTGACTCCTGTTCGGAGGAACTTATAGCCTAGTATTAAAGATCAGACCTACATGGATGAAAGCAAGAATAAAACATAGAAGAGATATATAATTACGGACAAGTAAAAATAAAGGCCAGTGTGAAAATTCGCTTGTGACAGCACGCCTGGTTTCTTCCTGCCGCAAGGCACATTGAGTGTCAACTAGATGAGCCTGTGAAGGGAAAGGGAGCTTGTGCTTTTCCGAGGTCTCTCTGGTGCCAAAGTGTGTGCTCTTAAAAGCTGTGTTTTCTTATCTCACGTAAGGGGCAGTGGCATTAATTTGAACAGGAAAACATATAGAGTAGTATCAGCTTGGAAGGAGATGTTAAGCTTCTCTGGCTTCTCTTCTGAAGCACCTTCAGCCTGGTCCAAAGGCATTTTAGTGGCTCTGTACAGGCCAGAGACAAACAAGCAGTGGATACAAGAATGTTCTTGTTCTCAGGTTTCCAAACCTGGATGCTTATCACAGTTATCCTTTTAAAAATCCAGATTCCCAGGCCAGGCTCCAGGAAAGATTCAGATGAAGCAGGCCCATAGTGGGACCTGGCAATCTGCATTTTTCACAAGTCCTGTGGAAGCATCAAGCATTAGCATGATCCTGTCTGTGCCTGGCACCACCCCCAGAGCTCTCCAGGAGGACTGCTAGTTCCCAGTAGTTTCATAGGAGCTTTGCTTTGTTGTGATAACAGGGTTATGCTTCGGGGGCATGCTCTAGAGCTGTATACTCCAAGTGGTGCAAAAGCCAAAAGGTCATATGGCTGTAAGCTGCATGAGGAAGTGTCTGATTTTTCCTGGAAAGAAGGATGCTAATATCTGGGGAGCACCTGCTATAATGAGGTCTGGCAGTCTTACTTCCTTCTTAGTAGAAATTCCTTCCTCAGCCTCTTACTGCACACACATCATAGGGCCACAGAGAGATTTTATCCTGGGAGATTCCCCACCTCAGAGCCTTGTAACTTTTTAGTTTCAATTGTTTTTATTGAAGTATAGTTGATTTATAATGGTCTGTTACTTTCAGGTGTACAGGAAAGTGATTCAGTTGTGTGTATATATATGTATATAATATATATATATTAGATTATTTTCCATTATAGGTTATTACAGTATATTGAATATAGTTCCCTGTGCTATACAGTAAATCCTTGCTGCATATTTATTTTATGTATAGTAGTTTGTATCTGGTAATCCCATACTCCCAATTTTCCCCTTCCCCCTCCCTTTCCCCTTTGGTAACCTTAAGTTTGTTTCCTATGTCTGTGAGTCTGTTTCTGTTTTGTATATAGATTCATTTGATTAAATAGATTTAGTTTTTTGATTTTACATGTAAATATATAGCTGATTTTCTTTAATTCAAGGGATGATCAGGGCAAGGCCTAGGTCTTCCTGAGATGAAATTAAAATTTTAAAATTCTAAGTTATTTGGGAAGGCCTCAATTTAATTCATGGAACTGGTTACTGAAAAAAAAAGTCACAAGGGACAATATTTAAGTCTACAATACTGTGACCCACAGGGAAAGGGTTCCCCATCCCCCCAAGGTTCCTGGGATTAAGATTTATGAGGTCCCTGGTGCCTGAAGCCAAGATGCTAATTCAGCTCCTGTTTCCTGAAGCTGTACTGGCAACTGATGAGTAAGGCTGGAATAACTTGAATCCCCAGTGCCTGGATTGGAGTTTTGACAAGCTTTTAATACTTGCTAATAGCCATCTACCAAGTGATTTTAAGGCATAGAAATACTGAATTGACTTTGTAGACTAGATTTAATAATGTATCTGCCAAGAAATGAGGAAGAAGGAAAAAAGAACATGCCTACCCCATGATGGCAGCACTAAAAAGAGTAGGTCCAGACTGCAGCTTGTCTATTTTTAGGGCCATCCTGTTCTGCAATTAGAAGAAGTCAATGACAGAGTTTATGCCTCTGAATTAAGCAAGTGTGTCCTAGGCATATGGCTTTCCTCAAAATAGACCGCCTTAGTTCTTACATGTCAGCATATATCATTGATGGAAATGTATCTCAAGTAGTGGCACTACTGAGCCAGTAATAAACTAGTCACTAGTTTTATCTAGGCTACTCTCATTACCTAATGTGAAAATCACTAAGATTCCTAGAGCAATGAAAGCTTCAGTTTTTAAAAATTGTTTTAGATTAGCTCTTGTGCTACCCAACCTAGTAGAGTATGTATAAAAAGATCCAACAGTGTTCCTGAAAACATTTTTCAGAAGCCTTCTGCTTTTCAGTCATGTTAATAATAAGCAAATTTCTGCATAGTATGGTTTTTCTTCTACAGAGAAGCTTTTACATGGAAGTTAACTATAAAGACAGGATATGGAAATATGCACTCTGTGATACTTTGAAGCATTATGGGGCTTTCTCTTTTTTTCCCTAAAATGAGTTTTACTAAATCAGTTGGAATTTACTGTAAGTGGATCCCACAGGATTACCTATGCTTCTTCTTCTCCTTCTCTTCCTCCTCCTTCTCCCCCTTCTTCTTCTTCTTCTTCTTCTTCTTCTTCTTCTTCTTCTTCTTCTTCTTCTTCTTCTTCTTCTTCTTCTTCTTCTTCTTCTTCTTCTTGGTAAGAATGAAATACAGATTTTATGTTCACTGACGTGACCAACCCTCCTTCTTCAAATAATAGCTCTGCAGGAATGAGAATGTACAAACTCTTCAGGAAATATTGAAACTTGAAATTAACTAGACTAGGAGAGGTATTGTTGAATATTGGCATATCTAGACTAGAGCTGTCCAATAGAACTTTCTGCACTGATGAAAATGTTCTATATCTGTATTGTCCGTCATAGTAACTATTAGCCACATGTGGCTACTAAGCAATTGAAGTATGGCTAGTGCCACATTGAGGAATGGAACTTACAATTTTATTTAATTTTAATTTATCTACTTTTAAATAGCCATTTGTGGCTAGTGTCTGCTTGTAAGGCAGGAGGATCTAGACAATTTCTTGATCATCATGAAACTGTAAAGTAATTCAAGCCATTCTTTTGTCATTTTTGTCTTTTTTCTTTTGACTTTCAGGATGCTAACCTCAGTAGGTTACTTTGTTCTGTCTCTCAACACTCCTAATTTACATGGCGATGCCTACCTGAACTGTTTCTTCTCTGCCTTGATTGAAGTTCCAGCTTACATTACAGCCTGGCTGCTACTTCGAACCCTGCCCAGGTGTTATGTCATAGCTGGAGTACTGCTTTTTGCAGGAGGTGTGCTTCTCTTAATTCAATTGGTACCTGCAGGTAAGAAATTATCCAATATTAACAGCTTACCAGAAAAAATCCACACCTTCACTGGGCTAATTATTAGTCACTGCTCCCTGTTTATGTAGCCTTTACATCATAAACAACTCATTAGTCAATTAAACAAGTGATAGTAAACTGTGATTTCCTGTGTTCAAATTACTCCCCTCAAACATAAAAGTTAGCCTTGGAGAATCAGAAATTACCACCTGAAGAGGAAGAGTAATGCTCCCGGTAATTGCCCTTGTAGAAACCTCTTTCATCGAGTCACAGTCCTGATTCCCAATTTCTTGGTACTTTCAGACCTTCTCTCTGAGTTGGTAGTACATGTCAATTCCAGTATAAATTTGTTGGTTTTTATGGTCTGTAATCTTTAAGTAGTTAGAAAGCACATGAAAAGATACATACTTCTCATTTTCGCTATGTCTAGTTTTTTCATGTTGTTAAAATGTTAAGTCAACTGATTATTGATATATAGTATTATGCATAGAAATACGTATTTCTTAATAACAATAAACAAGATAAAAAGGATTGGTCCTTCTCTTCGAATATTAAACTTAACTATATTAACATGCTAACAGCTTACTATGAAACTGTTGCAATAAATAAAAGTGGACAAAGGTCATTGAATGCATAAATGATTCAGAAGAACAAAGTTCAAAGCAACCCCTCACACTCCGTCTTTGTCCATGTCCAATTAGTAAGACATTGAAGATAAAATGTAATTTGGGGGAACATCTTTATGTTATAAAACATTCCTGTATTAGCAAAAAGGACAATACCAGCAACTGAATTAGGAAAACATTGCTTCTAAAAGCATCTCTGTTTACATTGGGTCTCTTTTCCAGATTACAACTTCTTGTCCATTGGTCTGGCCATGTTAGGATAATTCGGGATCACTTCTGCCTTCTCCATGCTGTATGTCTTCACTGCAGAGCTCTACCCAACCCTGGTCAGGAACATGGCTGTGGGGATCACGTCCATGGCCTCCAGAGTGGGCAGCATCATTGCTCCCTACTTTGTTTACCTTGGTGAGATGCATCTTATCAGTCTGTTCTTTTTTAAAAATATAAAAGTAATAGATTTCCCTTGTGAAAAATACAAACAGCATAGAAAGTACTGGAAAAAGTACAAGTTACCTCTTTTCTCTCAGTTCCCCAAATCACAGCCCTAGAAGAAACTAATATTAATAATTTGGTGAGTGGCCCTTCAGATGTTTTTTTCTCCATACGTATATATGTATATGTATGTTTTTAAACACACAAAAAATTATATTATAAATATTCTTTCACAATTTTTTAAAAAAATTAACAGTGTATCAGGATATCTTTCCATATTGGTATATATAGCTCTTTTACCTTTTTTTTTAGTTAGTACATAGACTTTAAATGTATGTATGTATATAAATAATTTATTTAAGTAGGCCCATGAATGGACAGTTGGCCATTTTCAGGTTTGTTATTACAGATAACACTGCAATAAACAATTCCCTATGCCCTCATACCCTTTGTACATTTGGATCCATGAATTGCTGGAGCAATTTAAAAATTTCGTAGATATTGCAAAATTGACCTCTAGATATTGTACCAATTAACAATCTAACTATAAAATATATAAAAGTGCCTGTTTCTCCACATCCTCAGCAACATTGAGGATTATCCAGTTGTTTAATCATTGATAATCTGCTATGTGAAAAATGGTATCATTGTTGCTTTCATTTCCTTTTCTTCAGTTATGAATGAGACTGAGAGTTTTTTCATGTATTTATTGACATTCTATTTATTTTTAAGAGATCTGACTGCTCATGTCTTTCGCCCATCTTTCTAATGGTTTATTCAACTTTTTATTTTTGATTTGTGGGAGCTCTTTGTAATTGAAAAATATTAGCCCTTTGTATATATATTGTAAATATTTTTCCTAGTTTATCATCTACATTTTGACTTTATGACATTTTTTGCAGTGCAGGAAGTTTTAGTTTTTATATAATCAAATTTATCAATCTGGAATAACACTACAGAATGGCTTTAGTAGGGTGTTCATTGGATATAGGCTCTGGCACGTCAAGCCTAATCCCCATCAGGAACTCTACTGGTGAGAGATGTAGACACAGCTCCTTATTCTTCCTAGTCATCCATAGGTTACCTACTGGCTCAAACACACACATACACACACACATCCTCAGAGACATATACGAATTCTCAGAAAAAGTACACTCTAAATCCTTATAGAGAAAGAGAAGCATTTTCCACACAGCTGCCCCGAACAATACCTGAGAAAGTACATTATTATATATTTTGGTGTCATTTCCCCTTTGTTCTTCCCTGTACTTTCAAAGCATGGTCATGTGGCCTAATGGTGGACCACTGGTACATAAGAAATGGAGGAGTCTGAGCAAAACCTTTCTGTTCCACAACAGCTACTCCTGTTAGTGACACAGAGACCTTAGAGAAGCTTCAAGATGAACATTTTTGTCAAATAAAATTCTTGGGTGTGTTGCCCCTGTGTAATCTCTGTAGGCAGAAGGGAAGCAAGATGAAGATCTATTATTTCCTGTCTAAGTAACACCAGATAAAGGAGAGGTGGAGTGGTTCTTCCAATTTCATATAAAACCAAGATATACAAATGCTGCAAACAGAAACCACAGTGCCTGAAATTTTTTTATTTAAACTGGATTGAAAATATTACTTAGGTTTTTTAAAAGAGTCTCACAGCTCTGTGGACCTAGCTTACTGATTTGGTCAAAAGCAAATGTCCAACCAGTCATAACAGCCACTACCTGTCCCTGCAACATCCTAGTCAACCTCTTGCCCCTTGGTGTCCTCCCATCTCCCATCTCCAGTGACCTCCAATATCCAAGAGGACAACTTTGGTAGGCAGAAATTTCTATCAGCTGAACATCTATCACACATAATTAAGTAGAAGCTTAGAGAATACCAGCTGACATGAAAGACTGCATGATAATGCAAAAACCAGGTCGGTGAATGATTATGGAAACACGGGGGCAATGACGTTTGCCAAACAGAAACTGATGTTTTCCATGCTTTTTTTCTTCTGTAAATATTCAGATATTCAGATAAAATCTTAAATACTGTTTGCCACCTTTATAAAATGATTCTCAAGAGTATCTGAAGAATTCCTGTATCTAATTGATTTTGTCCCATGCCTTACAGGTGCTTACAACAGAGTTCTGCCCTACATCCTCATGGGAAGCCTGACTGTCCTGATTGGAATCATCGCCCTTTTTTTCCCTGAAAGTTTTGGAATGACTCTACCAGAGACCTTAGAGCAGATGCAGAAAGTGAAAGGGTAAGTGAAACTTTAAAAAATGATACCAAAATTCCTCAGAAAGAATAAACATGCAAGAATAGCTAGGAAGTTTCTGAAAAGGAAGAGTAATAAGAGGAGAGGAGCTCTAACAGTTAATAAAGCACATTAATCAATGTGATAATGTTATAGGAAAATAAATCACTGTAATAGAATAGAGTTCAGAATTAAACCAAAGAAAATATGAGAATTCAGTGTATGATGAAAAGTAGCAATTCAAAATCAGTGGAGAAAAGTTAGATTACTCAGTACAGGATGATAGAAAATTCAGCTAATTATTTTGGCTAAATAAAAATCTTGAATCCTACTTCAAAATATATCAAGATAAATTCCAGAAAGATTAAAAAATAAGACCTAAACTTGTAAAATCATAAATGTACCAGAAGAAAACATAAACATTTTCATATCCTTAGAGAAGGCCATTCTGAGCATGATATAAAAAGTAAAGAGCCATAAAGGAAAAGATTAATATATCTGATTATGCAATTTTAGAAACTGTTGGTGCAACAAAAATGAAACAGTCAATTAGGGCAAAGGTTGACAAACCAGGGGAACAATATTTGCAACACACACTATAGACATAGGGTTAATAAACTTAATATACAAGAAGCTCTTAGCAACGAGTGGAAAAAAGACAAACTGAGAACTCAGTAGGAAAACTAGCAAAGGTCATGAGCAAGCAGTTTTATAGAAAAGGAAATTTCAGTGGAAAACATATACATGAAAAAGAAATACTCATCCACCTTTTGGTCTGTGAGATTGTGCGAGGGTTTTTCCTCCTGACCTCAAGCAATTCTGACACCAACTGTGTGTCCTATAAGTTAATTCAGTTGTGACACTAACTACCCAAGTTAGCATCATAGGTTAAAGTCTCAATCCCATGAGACAGCCCTCTCTTCACACTCCAGCTGCAAGTAATGGGTCCCCAAGGTTATCCACACTTTTGACTGTCAGGGAGGCAGAAATTTATGCCCTACCACTCTTGCATTCTTATGGCTAGACTAATAATAAAATTGATACAAATCAGATTAACAGGAGAAAAAGAAATAAATTTTGATTAATGTTCATGGAAATTTCACAGAAATAGGACCTAAGAAGTGGCCAAAGAAGGTAGCTTTTACACCTTTTAAACAAACAATAAATTTGAGAGGGATTGACAGAACAAAGAAACTTAGGTTTGGGTGCTTAATTAGTAAGGAATTTAAGCAAAATTTGAGCTTGGGTAGTAAATTAATAAAGAAATAACAAAGTTTGTTTACACAGACATCTTGGTCCAGCCCTGAATTCCCTGTCTCTCTCTGGTAGTAAGTGTGAACCCCTACCTCCAGATGCAGGAAGTTCACCTTTCACATGACAGGAGAGATTTATTTCTTGCTTTCAGGGTTGCAGAGGAGGCCAGAGTTTCCTTTTTGCATTGGCTGCTTCACAAGCAACTTTAATAAAAATTAATCAATATGCCCTGTAGCATATTTGGGGGCAACCTGCCCTGAGCCCCAACGTGTCCATCTTGGGTACAAAGACCAGTGTCTCCACAACCCTTGTCTTCAAGTTCAGGAATTTGCTAGAATGACTCACAGAACTCAGGAAAACATTTTACTTACTGTTACCCATTTGTTATAAATACAAATGAACAGCCAGATGAAGAGGAGTACAGGGTGAGGTTCAGAAGGGTCCAGAGCACAGGAGCCTCTGTCCTGAGGAGTTGGGAAGCATCACCATCCTGGCACATGGATATGTTTGCCAATTCAGAAGCTCTCAGAACCCTAGTGTTTTGGGGGGTTTCTGGAAGTTTCATCACATAGGCATGATCAATTATTAATTCAGCTTCAGCCCTCTCCCCTCCCTGGAGGTTGGTGGGTGGGCTGAAAATTCCAGGCTTCTAGTCAAGGATTGGTCTTTCTGGAGACCAGCTTTCCTCGTGAAGCTATCTAGGGACAAGAGCTGCCTCATTAGAATAAGAGGCAAAGCGCTCCTATTACGCTTGTCACTCAGGACATCACAAGAGATTTATGAGCTCTGAGTCAGGAACTAGGGGGAAAAATCAAATATCTTTCTATGACATAGTAGACTGGCAAACGTTTAAAGATTAGTAGTATGGTAGAAGTTGAGATTCTAGAGTTAAACTGCCTGACCTCAAATTCCAAATCTACTGCATAAATTTGGGCACATTGCTTAATTTTCTTTAAACCTCAGTATTCCTATCTGTTGTGTGGGAATAGTTCATATTGCTTTTGTGAGGTTATACAAGATAAAGTGTTTTTAATGCCTGGCTTGATAAAAATAAGTCCATATGTGAATGGATTCTGACCCCAGACTGAATGTGGACAGCAAAAGGTGCCTACTTTTGATAAGTTGTTTCCTCTAATAAAATAACTACTTTAACATCAACTATAACTTGCCAAGAGCATCATGCTTGCCACTTTACTCTTTCCTCAGGGAAACTGTAACATCACAGAAGACTACTTCTAGGCTCATGAGGTTCTTATTAGAGTTAAAATAATTACCTGTTCATCGACTGGAGACCTGTTTTTCAGTGTCATTTTGGCATTTTGAGGAGGGAAGTCTTGAATATTTAATTTTCTTTAGCACTTATCTTATTTTCAGGTTCAGGTTTGGGAAAAAAACAAAAGATTCCATGGAGAAAGAAGAAAATCCCAAAGTTCTAGTAACTTCATTCTGATAAAAATTTCTACTCTATTTGGTGGGAGTGAAAAACAGATTCATAAGATTAAGAAGAAACTAGAGCCTTTCCTGATGAAATGGACTGATGATAAGAATTAACACTAAAATGGACCTTGCTGTTGAGTAATGCTTATCATATAACAAACTCTGGACCACTCTTCCAGATAAGCTCCTTATTTTATAAGCCAAACCATTTCTAGAGAGTCCTCCTTAGTAATTATAATTAATTCAATGAAATGGGTTTGTAAGATATTGTGAAAATGTGTTGATCAAAGACTGGTAAATCCGTATAAAGATTAACACTCACTTCCAAATACAAATACTATCCAAATAAAAAAAAATCATTGTGTTAACACAACTGTCAGGAGGCAACGTGTGTGTGTGTGTGTGTGTGTGTGTGTGTATAAGTGAACAAACACATTCACAGTCACAGCAGTTTTTGAAATGAACTCATATAGTGGTGTAACCAAATGATTAAATGCAATATTCCTACCCAGAAAATTTTATACACTCCTTTGAGAGGAATTGATGGCAGATATTAATAGCATTTTACAAGTGAAATGCAGCAGGAGATCAAGTAGCCTGGCTCGTATGACCTGTCGGCCTTTCAGAAGGGACCCAAGGCAGTTCCTAGCTACAATTTTGGTGGCTCACAGCCTATTGAATGGTACACAGTTGTTGTGCTCTTTGTGAGGACTTGACTAAGCCTTCTGTTCCCTAAGACTGGTTTAAGAGACATTTTATTGGTAAACAGAGAATCAGGAAAACTGCAAACCAGTTAGATTGATAGAGATGGCTTGGATGTCCCATAGCCAAGAGGGGTCAGCACCCAGGAAGAAGTCTATCTAAGCCAACAATCTGGAGAGCCTTTTAAAACATTCCATTAATACATACCTTCCTAAACATGGTATGCAACTGTATTCTCTCCAATTAGGGGTGCATCTGGTCAGCAATAGGGGAATCTCAGTTCCATGAGAGCATCGTAAAAGGTAAAAACCACTAATGGGATAACATAATAACGGAAGCTCAGAAAATAAATGTCAGCTCCATGTTTCACTATGTTTTAGTCAAGCAGAGATGATAACATAGCAAGAAGGTCCTCCAGGAGACCTGGGCAGCATGCTCTCACTGTTGCCGGCTTTTCTGGGAGCAGCATGGTGGCGAGCTACCAACCCTTTAACAATATTCAGAGTGATGGTGTGTGTGTAGACTTGGTAGCCACTGGTTTTTAATATGCTGCTTGGTGGCATCAGCTGCTAAAAATAATTAAATTTCTTTCCCACCAGCAGTGACCGTTCACTCCTCTGTGCTGTCCTGGTGCTTGTTACCCTCACTCATTGGGCTTTTGTCTTGTTCCCTCCACTATAGGTCTACAAGCCTCTGGGAGGCCAGGACCCCACCTTGCTTATCTTTTTTTCCTTTGTAGGGTTTCTGAGCTTTTCTTGCATGTAATGGGTATCTGACAAGTATTCATTTTAATTAAAATACTTTGTGGGGAAGGGAGCCCAGCAATTCTTAAAACTTGCAGTGACTCCTAAGTCCCCAGCTGGTTGGCTTATGTGCTGGAGAATCTGAAGATCAAGGTCACCTGGATCTCTGGACTTGAGCACTGGTTCTTTGGACACCCCTCTTGAAGCCCAGCCATATGGAGGGGCCACCTGGGGGTGCTTTGGTCCACAGCCCCAGCTGAGCTCCAGCCCTGTGAGTGTGCCATCTTGGATGTCCAGCCCAGTCCAGCCTGGCAATGACAGCCCCAGTACCATCCAATGACAACCCCATGAAAAGCTCAGCCAAACCCTTCCCAAATTCCTGTCCACAAAATCACCAGCAAAATAAAATAGTTGTTGTAAGCTGCTAAAAACAAACCAACCAACCAACCAACCTTTGTAATTCTAGCCTGGTGAAAATGTTATGTTGGAAACATAGACATTTGACTTTTTAAACACCTAAGTATAAAATGCTCTTACAGCTTTTTCTAAATGCAAAAAGTAAGGATGTGATAATTGCCTTTTATTGCTGTTCATATGACTGCTTTATGTTTTACAGTAGTAAGAGATGACTTTTTAAAATCTATTTATAAAAAGGCAACAAGTACACAAATGATTATCTCTTTGGTAGTTCAAAGACCAATCATACATGCCAAAATAGTATTCAATTAAATTCAAGATATATTCCTAATTTTTAAAAACTATTTTTAATATTTGTTCTACAAGCCAACTACCTGAGCTTCCTTATGAATATCAGTCTCAGATGACAGCCAGTATTACACTGAATGTTAGAGTGAAATACCAGAGGCATCCCTTCAACAGTAATTTTATGGATATATGTTTTAGCACCTTTTCTTTTCAACATTTTTGTCTAAGTTTTAGTAACTATAGTCATAGTGTAAAATATAGATAAGAAGTAAAACTATTAGAAAATAGATGAAGTTACCAATATTATGAGGAGCAGAGCATGATACTGTATTTTTTAATTCAAAAGAATTAACTAGAAATTCTTATATTTAAGAGTTTCAGTTTAGGTGGAAGAATATAAAAAGTGTCTCTAAATCAGCAACTAGAAATCAGGTACTAGAAATAACCAGCTAGAAAATATACTGGAGAAAACCAGGTTCCATTCTTAATAGTCATAAAAACAAAAAATACCTAGAAATATCCTTTTAAAAATGTGTAAAACCTAAGTGAAAAAATTATTTCATTTTATTAAGACTTGAATAGAGATGTGCCATGTTCCTGAATGGGTAGATTGAATGCTGCGAACCTGCCATTCTGCCAGATTAATTCACTACTCTAGTATCATCAAAATTAATATTTCAGGGAGATATTTTAGGAACTTAAAAAAACAATTCTAAAGGGCATCTGAAGGAACAAACAGGCAGGACTGTCTAAGAAATTTTTGGAAAGGAAGAGTGGTCAGGTGAAATATTCCCTTACAAGTTTAAAAATACAAAGAAAGATAAACAGGTATTCTAGAAACAGACCCAAGTGTTTATAAAATTGTAACATATGATAAAAGTGCATTACCAATGATCAAGAAAAGGATTAAATTATTCAAAATTAGTGCTAGGACAATTGACAAGCTGTAAAAAAAATAGCATCTCACCATAAAACACATATGATATTAATTTGTAATCGATTAAAGATTCAAATGTAAAAATAAATAAATAGATAAAAAGCTGAAAGAAAATATAGGTGATTATTTAATCTCAGGATGGGAATTAAAGATAAGGTAAAATAAATAGATTTTGCTATAAACTTTTAAAAATTTCTGTCCATCAAAAATCTTAAAATTAACATAAGTTGGAAAAATATTAACAAAAATATATTGGACAAAGTTAGCTTCCTTTCTGTTAATGCATCAATTTAAAAAATATTTGCTTGTGCTCTAGTTAAAGCAAATTATAATAAGGCTAAGGGCATACCTTTGGAGAACAGTGTTTCTGGATCTGATGCTGGATCTGTCACTTATCAGCTGTGTAGCCTTGAGCAAGTTTTACAGACATTCCCTGTTTTATTGGGCTTTGCTTTATTGTGCTTCACAGATATTGTTTTTTTGTTTTTTTGTTTTTTTTTTACAAACTAAAGATTTGTGGCAACCTTGCATTGTTGGATGATGGTTAGCCTTTTTTTAGCAATAAAGTGTTTTAAATTAAGGTATGTACTTTTTTTTTGGACATAATGCCATTGCACACTTAATAGACTACAGTATAGTGCAAACATAACTTTCATATGCACTGGGAAACCAAAAATTTGTGTGACTCTCTTTATTACGACATTCAGTTTATTCTGGTGGTCTGGAACCAAGCCCACCATATCTCCAAGATATGCTGGTGGTCTTCCTAAACCTCAGCCTCTTTACCTGTAAAAGAAGGCTAAGCACCTTCATGGGATTACTGTTGGGATTACATGAGATAATGCATATATTTAGCACCGTGCCTAGCAGACTTCAGTGTTTTCCTCTATCTCACATCTCACTGAATTCAATAGTTAATCATTATAATCAACTTCCTTGCCCCTTTCTTAATCCACCTTACTCCTTTGGGCAAACTGCAGTGCTGGTTAAATTCAACCTCCCTCCTGCTTCCACCAGCACCAGCACAGCTAAATGTAGCTGGAGAAAAATATACAAACATGCTGACAGGTTTCACTTTAAATTAATCATCAGTCTTCAAGAGGAATTTTATTGCTGACTGACGGTCATGCTCTATTGCCCTGGTCCATTCTCTATCCTCAGTGACCTTTCTTTTCAGAACTCTAATATCTCCTCCCTGATGTTCACCCTCAGCTATGCCTTTGCTACCTATTATTTCACCTACAAAATAGAAACAGGAAAGAACTTGTACAGGCTCTTGCTGTCTTAATCCACCAATGTAACTGCATTTGTGTTCAAACACTCTGTCTTTTCTCCTGCTACTTGAGATAAATGGTCTCTGCTCCTAGTACAGGATTTTCTCTCTCTCTCTCTCCACTTGATGCCCCTGTACCCTTACCTGCTCAAGGACATTACTCCAGCAATTCTCCTAACTCTCCACCCCATGATCAATCTTCTCTCTCTCTACTGGATCTTTCTCATTCAGCATGCAAACATACTGTTATTTCTACAATACTGAAAAAGCTCTCCCTTGACCCCACTTCTGCCTTCAGCTACTGCCCCAGCTCTCCCTACCCCTTTGTAGTAAAACTCAAAAGATTGCTCTATATATGCACTACTTCCAATTTTTCCTTCCGATTTTCTCTTGAGCCCAGTACAGTTAAGTTTAAGAACTCCACCTCTTTACCAGAGCAGCTTCTATCAAGATCCCCCAGAGCCTGCATGTTTCTGAACTCAACGGTCAAGTCATAGTCCTCATCTTATTTGCCTTCTCAGAGACATCAAACTGATTTCTCTTTCCTTGAAATGCTTTCTGGGACACCACTTGCTTGATTTTCCTCTTACTTTGTGACTGCTTCTTCACAATTTCTTTTGCTTGTCCTTCCTCATCTCTATTGATTACCATTGGAGTGCCAGAACTTAGTCTTTGGTCCTCTTCCTTTTTTTAAGACCCAGTCTTATGACTTTAAATATCATGTCTATATTAACAACCACCAAATATATAGAGAGCTTAACTCCAGGCTCACACACCAATTCAATATCCTTACCTGGATGTCTGATGGGTATCTCAAACTTACCATTATTATAGTTAAATGGGGAAAAGAAATTATTAGTTTTCAAACAAGAAAATATTAGCCAGCCAATAAACACGCAAAACCAATTGTTCTTGCTTCACAAGTAATCAAAGGAAAACTAACTGGAGTGACAAGTTGATGGCATTTTCCACGTAACACCCTAGCAAAGATTACAAGATCACAGTTTTCAGTATTGCTAAGATATAATGACATACATGCTCAAATTCTTCTGGTAGGATTGTAAACTGGTTTATTTTTTCTATAAGTCAAATGACAAAATGTTTCCCGAGCCTTAAAATGCTTGGATTTTTTAAAATGTTGTAACTGTGCAACTAAGAAATAATCAGACATATATGAAATATTTATGCCCATAGATGTTTATCACGCATTATTTGCAATCTTAAAAAAACTAGGTATGGCCTAACAAAGGAGATAAAAGACTTGTTCACTGAAGATACAAAACATTGTTAAAAGACATCAAAGAAGATACAAATAAATGGAAAGACATCTCATGCTTATGGATTGGAAGACTCAAATATCACTAAAATGTCCATACTAACCAAACCAATCTACAGATTCAATGCAATCTCTATCAAAATCCCTATGGCATTTTTGCAGAACTAGGAAAAAATATCCTAAAATTCATGTGGAATCTCAAGGAAGCCTGAATGGCCAAAACAATCTTGAAAAAGAACAGAGTTCAGAGCCTCACACTTCCTGGTTTCAAAATATACTACAAAGCAGCAGAAATCAAGACAGTGTTGCACTGGCACAAAGTCAGATATGTGAACCAATGGAACAGAATAGAGAGCCTAGAAATAAACCCTTGCATATATGGCCAAATGATTTCCAACAAGCATGCCAAGACTTGCCAGGAAAAGGGCAGTCTCTTCAACAAATGGTTTTATTAAAACTGGTTATTCAAATGCAACAAAATGAATTCAGACCCATACCTTACACCATGTACAAAACTTAACTCAAAACAGATTCAAGATCTAAGTGTAAGACCTAAAACTATAAAACTCTGAGAAGAAAAGCTTCAGAACATTGAATATGGCAATGATTTCTTGGATATGACACCAAAGTACTGGCAACAAAAGCAAAAATAAGCAAATGGTACTACATCAAACTTAAAAAAAATTCTGAGCCAGAGGAAACATCAGGACAAAAAGGCAACCTATGAATGAGAGAAAATATCTGCAAAGTATATATTTAATAAAGAGTTAATATCCAGAATGTAAAAGGAAATTCTACAAGTCAACAACAAAAAACAACCTGATTAAAAGATGGGCAAAGGATTTGAATAGACAATCCTTCGAAGAAGATATACAAATAGTCAACAGGCATATGAAATGATGCTCAGTATCACAAGCCATTAAAGAAATGCAAATCAAAACCACAGTGAGATACCACTTCACACCCATTAGGATGGCTGCTATCAAAAGAACAGAAAACATGTGTTGGCAAGGATATGGAGAAATTGGGATCCTTGTGTACTATTGGTGAGAATGTAAAACAGTGCAGCATTGTCGAAAACAATATGGGATTTCCTCAAAAAATTATAAAATAGAATTACTATATGATCTAGCAATCCCACTTCTGGGTATATATCCAAAATAATTCAAAGCAGAATCTCAAAGAGCTATTTGCATACCCATGTTTATCACAGTATTATTCACAATAGCAAAAAGCTGGAAGCAGCCTGAATGTCCATCTACGGATGAGTGAATAAAGAAAATGTGGTGTATACATACAATGGAATATTATGCAGCCTAGAAAGTAGGAAACTTAAGTGATCTTTCACTTATGCTAAGTGAAATAAGTCAGTCACAAAATGACAAATTCTGTATGATTCCAATCATACAAATTATCTAAAACAGTCAAAATCATAGAAACAGAAATTAGAAAGATGGTTACAAAGGGAGGGGGAAAGGAGGAAAAAAGGAAGTGGAAGAGTTAATGCTTAGTGCATTTCAGTTTTGCAAGATGAAAAGGTTCTAGAGATCTGTGCACAACAATGTAGATACATTTAATACTATGGAACTGTACACTTAAAATGGTTATGATGTCAAAATTTAATGTTATTTTTATCACAATTTTAAACACTCATTATAGAAATAGTTAAATAATGGTGCGCTTTTATGAAAGAATATTATTCAGCCTTTAAAAACAATGTTTAAGAATTTTTTAATAACATGATAAAATGCTTGTGATATAATGCAAGTATTTTTTAAAGGTATACAATAGTATTAACCAATAATGAATACATGCATGAATAAACTATGTTTCAAGGGCATGAAAAAAACTAGAAGGATATATCTCAAAGTAGTAATAGTAGGTATGTTTGGATGGGGGATTATAGATGACTTCTGTTTTAGTTTCTTTTCTGTAGTTTTCCATACTTTATAAATGTTTCACTAATAACATATATTGTTTTATAATCATACAGACGTTAAAAAAATAAAAACTTGACACTCATTAGAAGTTTTTATTTTTTTGACTTCTGTATGATTATAAAGTGCAAAGTTCTGGGAAGTGCAAAGTCCCAGGAAGCAAAGATGAAGAATGTAAAATTTGAACTCTCTGTGGGCTCAGTCTAGCCAGATCATAAACTCCTACATTTGTGGCCTCAGTAACCAGCCCAGGGCCCCATCTAGGGCTGAGCTCTGTGAAGCTGAAACCCAGGTCAAAGTCATTTTCTCCCATCCAGACTCGAGCGTTTTTTTGTTTGTTTGCTTTTGTTTTTTTAAATTGAAGTATAGTCAGTTTACAACGTTGTGTCGATTTCTGGTGTACAGCACAATGCTTCAGTCATACATGAATATACCTGGAGAATGTCATTCTAAGTGAAGTAAGCCAGAAAGAGAAAGAAAAATACCATATGATATCATTCATATGTGGAATCTAAAAAAAAAAAAAAAAGACAAATGAACTTATTTATAAAGTAGAAACAGACTCACAGACATAGAAAACAAACTTACGGTTACCGGGGGGGAAGGGAGTGGGAAGGGATAAATTGGGAGTTCGAGATTTGCAGATACTGACTGATATATATAAAATAGCTAAACAAGTTTATACTGTATAGCACAGGAAACTATATTTGATATCTTGTAGTAGCTTACGGTGAAAAAGGATGTGAAAACAGACCCGGGCATTTTTATCTCTCCTCTCACTCTTCTTGAGCGGCAGTCACCTCTACCCTGATTTAGACAAATCGAACTTGCTCTGTGAGGTGAATTACCTTATCACGGAGGTTATACTTAATAGACTGCTGAATGGGTTGTAAAAAATTATGAGGATTTGAACTATCACCTAATGCCTCTGCATTGGCAAAGAATAGTCTGAGAGCTGATTTTGAGAATCTTGAGATCATCTCTCTCTAACACTACAAATTTAATCGTTCTCATCAAATACTCTCAATTTGACTCCTCTCGGTGCTCCCTGGCCCCATACAGCCCACCATCTCACCCTCCCACTGCTTCCTTCCCTGCTACTGTGTCCTCTGAAAACCTCATTCCGCTGTGGACAAACAACTCTCCTCCTTCAAGTATATCCCTGGTGGCTCTCTCCATGTCCTCGCCTTGACAGAGCTCTGACTCTTCCCCACCCCAACCCCAGTACTCTGCTTCCCTCATGCTCCTGTCTCTCAACTGGAGGATCTTCCTTTTACACTTCCTATGAACTTCAGAGCCAGCTAAGGTCTCAGGATTTTCCTTGTCCTCCTCACCTCCATAACTCCTTCACCTTCACATATGCAAAGTGTATCTTTCAACTTTTGTGCTGTGCCCTTCTGGTTGCTGTTACCAACAGTCTGCCAGGTGCTTAACCACATTCTTTGAGCTCTCTGGAAACCAGTCTGAGGTAGTGATGACCTTTGTACTCAGGAGGATGAGTAATCCTACACCTCATCCTTAGAGTATTTGATCTTTACCTGTACTTTAAGCCATCCCTGCCAAGGACACACCCTGGGCCACGTCATCAATCACAATAACTCGACCTCATTCCAGGACCTTTTGTTTTTTTCACAACCCTTTGGCACTGACTCCAACATCATTTCCTTTCCCTTCCAGTTTATTCCTCACAATCCCCTCAGTTCACTCATATCACTACCCTTGTCCTTTTGTTGACTAATCTTGCAAAAACTAAGCCCGAGATAAATCAAGACATTTTACTTTTCACTCTCAAACCAAGCTGCTGAAGTAAGATACAGGAGAGAATAAGGATCATTGAGGGGTTGGAAGAACATGTGGGTTGGGAGAGATGACAAGTGGGGTGAAAGTCCAGGTGTGACTGGAAATGTAAATTTGTGGAGACAGCAATTCACATGGTTGTGTGATATTCTCCAGTGTCACAGGTAGGAATGAAATGCACAAATGGTTGGATTTGGGGCTTTGCAGTAGGGTGAGCAGAATGACAAGACAATGGAGGGACTGAGATTGAGGCAAAGGACCATTATATCTAGATTGAAGAGGAAAGGGAATAAAAACACAACAACTTCTGTTGATTCTAGTGTGCTGTGTCCGTCTACCTTCTTTTTCCTTATTTGGGCTGTATCAGAACCTGGCACAGTGTTAAGACCCAGAGTGTTCAAAAGAGGAGACTGCAGATCAGCCTAAGGTGGCAGGATCAGCACCATCTTTCTTGGACTATTCACCACTGCAAGACACGACTGTGGTGGTATGAAACCTAAGGAGACTGAACACAGTCGGTTGGTAAGGGCCAAGGGCTAGATTTCATTTTTCAGAATAATGAGATTAACAATTAATAATGTAGGCTTGAAGCAGACCAACCAGTTTTAATTTCGTCCTGCTACATACTAACTATAGCAACTGTGGAAATTACGTAACTTCTCTTGGTTTTCTTTATCTGTAAAGTGAGGGCAATAAGAATATCTCATAGAGCTGTTGTGAGAACTAAGTGATGTCTTGGGTTACTATTAGTAATATTACTATAATAAAACAATAGCAGAGAGGATTGATACTTTGCCAGGAATTTCTAATTTCCACCCTAACCTGACATCTAGCTCAGAAGATTAAGATCTTCAATAATTTATATCACCCAAATTTAACTCAGTCAAAGCCTTCTGTTGAATCTTACTCCAGTATGACTATATCCCATAAGGAGATTTTTGTGTTCCCATGTATCTTCTTTCCTGGGTGATCTTGCCCAGACCCGTGGCTGTAAATATCATTCACATGTGGATAACTCTCATATGTCATTCTGTCCTCTCCTATGACCTTCAAGCTCATATATCCAACAGTCGCCAAACTTTTATTTAAATATGTTTTGAATATTCATATATTTAAATATAAGTTTGTTTTTATATTTAAAATAAAACTCTTTTGCACAGGCAACAAAAGAAAAAATAGATGAAATTGAACTACCTTGAAACTTAAAACTTCTGTGTATTAAAGGACATGATCAACAGAGTAAAAAGGCAAATCCTGGAATGGGAGAAAATATTTGAAAACCATGTATGTCTGAAAAGGGGTTAATATCCAGAATATAAAAAGAACTCCTACAACTCAACAACAACAAAAACCAAACAACCCAATTAAAATGGGCCAAGGACTTGAATAGACATTTCTTCTAAGAAAATATACAAATGAAATGATGCTCAACATAACTAATCATCAGGGAAATACAAATCAAAACCACAATGAGATATCACCTCACACTCTTGAGGATGGCTACTGTAAAAAAAAAGAGATAACAAGTGTTGGGGAGTTTCTGGAGAAATTGGGACCTTTGTGCATTCTTGGTGGAAATGTAAAATGGTGTGGTCCCTATGGAAAACAGTATGGTAATTCCTCAAAAAATTTAAAATAGAGCTACCATATAATCCAGGAATTCCATTTCTGAGTATATACCACAAAGAACTGAAAGCAGGTACTTGAAGAGATATTTATACACCTATGTTCACATTATTCACCCCAAAAGATGGAAGTAGCCCAAGTGACCATTGACAGATGAATAGAAAAACAAACTGTGGAATATAATTCAGCCTTAAAAAGGAAGAAAATTCTGACACATGCTACAGCATAGATAAACCTTGAGGACATTATGTTTACTGAAACAGGCAGTCACAAAAGGACAAAAACTGTATGATTCCATTTTATATAAGGTGCCTACAAGGGTCAGATTCATAGAGACAGAAAGTAGAAGGGTGGTCGCAAGGGGCTAGAGGTAGTGGAGACTGGGCAGTTATTGTTTAATGGATACAGAGTTTCAGTTTTGCAAGATAAAAAGAGTTCCGAGACAGATGATGGTGATGGTTGTACAAAAATGTGAAGGTCCTTAATGCCACTGAATTGTACCCTTATACACAGTTAAGATGATAAATTTTATGTTTTATGTATTTTACCATAGTAAAAAAAATTTAATTAAAATAAAGTAAAACTCTTAATTTCCCAAACCCACCATCCCATCTAATTTCCTCATTCCAAAAACTGGCACCAAGTTGCTTAAGGCAAAAATCCAGAAGTCCTCAATTTCTTCTCTCATGCCACATTCCATAGTAAGTCATGCTACCTTTTGCTTCCAAAATGTATTCTGAATTCATCCATTTATCTCTTTCACAGATACTCCTCTACTTCAGGCCATCCTATGCTCTTGCCTATGATGCTGCAATAGATTCCTAACCAGTCGACCTGTTTTCGTTCTTGTGCTCCACAGCCAATTCTCCACATAGGAGCCAGAGTACTCTTTTAATGATAGAAATCACACCTTATCCTTTCTCTGATTAAAAATACTCTGATGGTTTCTCATTGCACAAAGTATGAAATTTAAAATCCTTGTCACTGTCTGTAGGGCACTAGATGATATGGTCTTCACATAAACTGGCCTCTGGCCAATGTCTCTAACCTGATGTCCCAACACTATTCACTTTGATCACTATGTTCCAGTCACGCTGGTCTTCCCTCTGTTGCTTGAACACCCCAAACACACGCCCTTACCTCACTTGCTGCTCCTCTGCTTGGAACACTGTCTTCCCAGTTCTTCACATGATAGATTCCTTCTCAATCCAGATACCTTCTCAGAAAAATATTCACTCACCATTCAATCTAAAGTAGCCACCTACTGACTGTCACTCTTTCTACTATCACACTCTTTATCTCTACTTGGCACTTAACACTATTTGAAATTCATATTTATATTCACAAGTTTATTGTTAGTGTCACCAGCTCCCAGCTAAATTGTGAGCTCCATGAGAACAGGTATCTTGTTTCTTTACTCAGTTCCCAGAACCCAGAACAGTGCCGGTCACATAACAGCCTATTCAAATATTTGCTGAATGAACAAAGAGGTAAACAACATTAATAACCCAATTTTCCTTCAATGTCACATTTATACACAATAGCCTTTTGAGAAAACCTGTATTTCTAACATTAGCTGTCACCAGTGTCTTTTCTATCTGTTCTCAAATGTGATAACCAGTCTTTAAAATGCAAGCAGCCTATTTCACATCTCATTTTATATAGGTGTACCTAAAGGGAACAAGTTTCCATTTCTATTTCCACTCAAGTTTGTGGCAATGAATAAATATTTATATGGAATTTTAAAACTCATCATGTCTTAAAGCCAAATTGTGAGTTTTCACCTTGGAAATTACACTCATTCAAAGGGAAAGTCTGGACATCTATATTCTTAAAAAATTGTTCAAAGCATATTATTATATTTGATTATATAATCTTCTAGTCTGCAGAATACTTCAAGGCCTATTCTCTTCATGGTTAGTTATCTATCTGTCCAGGCCAAAATAGACTAGGATGAAAATGCAGAATCATATAACAGTACAAATGTGATTTCTTTGGCCCTTCTATTTGTGCAACCCAATCTCCTTCAAAGTCAAACCTCCGGTAATTGGATTCACGAATATAGATTTGTCTTTTTCTTTTCTGAAATATATCTACAGTGGACACCTGGAGAACAGCACAAAAGTGCTGCCTACCACTGACAACTGAAGTCCTGCCACACCATGCTCAACTGCAGCTGCTCTACTGCGCTTAAAATGCATGGTGATGACATGCCACTTGGGATGTTGTCTGGTGAGGTGAATAGACTCCTGTTCCTTCACTCTTGGGTCACACTCTGATGTTCTGAGGCCAAAGCAAATAATACCTCACAGTGATCTTGGCAAAAAAGAGCTATTCCAGATTTTACTCAAGGTCCCCTTTCTATAAAATCTGTACACAGTCTGTGGCATCAACAGCAGAGGTTGGACAGACCCTCTGAATCATCCTCCACTCTGATGTGGAAGCTGTTATATTGGACTAAGCCTTCTCAGAAGCTTTCATTTATTTTGAAATATTAAAACAATTTTAAGAGTTGGTACAAGAAACAAGTTTAGAGGGGAGGGTATAATTCAAGCAGTAGAGCACATGATTAACATGCATGAGGTCTTGGGTTCAATCCCCAGTATCTCCTCTGAAAAAAAAAAAATCCTAATTACATCCACCACCTCCCCCACTGGCAAAAAGCAAGTTTACGTTCAAGAAGCATGATTTTCCTTGGTTAGTTCCAGAAAAGGACTGTTACTTGAAATTGGATGTTAAAAAGGATTAAGTCTATTTCAGGAGGCAGGAATATTGGACAGTAAGTGCAAATGGAATGACTAAGATTTGTATTGACAATTTAAACTCAATTTTTAAAAAAATCTACTACGCTTTATGGATATGTTTATATTTCTTTGTGTAAAACATGCTGGCAAGATTAGCTTCCCTTCTCTGTTTTCATTTTCAATGTAGAATACAATTACTATTAAATAGTTTTATCCAACAGGTTACATTTAAAAACGCACATTTTCTCTATCACTAAGCCACTATTATTATAAAAAGCAAAGTCCTGCAATGTTAAATTTGGCAGCCCTAATTCTTAAAAGCCTTAGAATGGTGCTGTCCTATAAGATAGCCACAAGCTACATGTGCCTACTCAGCCCTTAAAGCTCTTAAAGTGGCTAATCCAAATTGAAATGTGCTATAAGACACACACTGGATTCTTAAGATTCAGTATGAAAAAAAATTTTAATGTAAGATCAATGATTTTTTAATATAAGAATATAAAATACCTCAAAAATGTCTATATTGATTAGATGAATGAATAATAATGTTCCAGATATATTGGACTAAATATATTATTAATTTCACCCATTTCTTTTTGAGTTGCCCTATATAATACATTTGAATTTCATAAGTCCCTGCATATTTTATTACTATAAAATTATTTATCAGAAATCAGAAATTTTAACTGGGTGTCCTATATTTTATTTGTTAAATCTTGTAACTTTATTAATATGACAAGTAGAAAATGTTAAATTACAAATGTAGCTACTTACTCAATTGGATAGAGAAGCTTTAGAGTTACCTAATAGCTTTGTTTCTTTTTTCAATTATCCGTCAACGCAACTCTGTGCAGAAATAACTAATCTAAGGGGGAACATTTAATTCTAGGCTGAGAATGTCAATAATCTTTAAGTTAAATTTTTACATTTGTTTGAACAAGTTAAAGGACAACAAAAGGGCTTGTTACAGACCAAAATATGGAGAGGGCATTTGGATTAGAATTAAAGCATTGCTCCCAATCTCTCCATTGGGGCAGTTAACGGTTCCTGTTTCAAAACAATCTTTGTCACTCTCGCAATGACGGGCAGTATCAAAGATAGTTAAAATAGCAGTGAGACCCTGGGCCAGTCATACTCCCCCTTAAGGGCTCGGCAAAGAGTTGAGGGGAGGGGGTGCGGTATTTTTAATACCTGAGCCTGGCTGCCGGCTGGCCCACTTGTGCCCTCCCCGGCTCCCCCACGATCTCGCAGCCTTCCTCAGCCGAGCGAGGGCTCGGTCGGCTGTAACCTCCCAGCTGGGCGCCCAGAGGCCCGCAGCCCCATGTGCGCGCGGCGGCCCGGGCCCGCCCACCGCCGTCACGTGCGGCCTCAGCTCCGTCCTCGTTCGCTCCGCCCCGTCAGCGCCGCACTGCCGCCGCGTGGGGCGGGCTTGGCGGCTCAGGCCCAGAGTCCTCCCGACCTCGCGCCCCTATGTAAGGCCAGTCGCTTCGGTAGGGCCGCAGCGGCGGCGGGTGCTCACGAGCCTTTTCAGTCGGCGGGCCGTCCCCTGGTCCGTCCTCTGTCGGCCGCACGGTGGGTACCCGCCGCGCACGCGCACAGCCCCCCGCCCCCGGCCCCAGCGTCCCGCCTCCGCGCGCCTCCGCGCGCCTCCGCGTCCTCCGACCTCCGGCCGCGCGCCGCGGGCAGCTGAGGGCGGCATGCGGGACTACGACGAGGTGACCGCCTTCCTGGGCGAGTGGGGGCCCTTCCAGCGCCTCATCTTCTTCCTGCTCAGCGCCAGCATCATCCCCAACGGTTTCAACGGCCTGTCGTCCGTGTTCCTGACGGCGACGCCAGAGCACCGCTGCCGGGTGCCGGACACCGCGAACCTGAGCCTCGCTTGGCGCAACCACAGTCTCCCGCTGCGGCTGCAGGACGGCCGCGAGGTGCCTCACAGCTGCCGGCGCTATCGGCTCGCGACGATCGTCAACTTCTCGGCGCTCGGGCTGGAGCCGGGGCGCGACGTGGACTTGGAGCAGCTGGAGCAGGAGAGCTGCCTGGATGGCTGGGAGTTCAGCCAGGACGTCTACCTGTCGACCATCGTGACTGAGGTGGGTACCACTTCCACTCCAGGGCCTGGGTCCGGAGCATAGGGGGGACTCTTGCAATCTTTAAGGTCGCGCACTGCCCCCTCCAAAGTGAGCGCTGGATGCTGTCACTCCCAATTCGCCCGACTCACTACACACTAATGATGGGCATCTTACATCCAGGTGGCTTGAGAGCACTTTTCGAGGTGCTTTTGACTTCCAGCCGGATCATGCCCATCGTAGCACGGATGTCAGGCTGGACACTCATTTTGTTGGCTACTTTGGAGAGGAAGCCAAGGAGACCCTGTAGATTTCTGGTAGATGCTCTAAGATTCTGAGTAGTCAAAGACCTGCTCTAAATAGGAGTGGGATTGCTGAGAACCAGAGCTAGAATTTGAGCCAAGGAGCTGTCACCGTTTTTCCTCCAGCCTCTTGGTATCTGTTTGGAGAGAGAAGAAATAGCCCGTCTACTTTCTTGAACTTTTAAAGTTAAAGGAAGCATGTTTCTTGCTCCTTTTCCCAGTTACTCCTTCCCACCCCCCCTAACCCCAAAATGACTGTCTGGTCATATGTTATAAGAAATTGTTTATTTTTTGCTCATGTTTAGTTAGCCTTTTAGGATTCATGCATCTGAAGATCCATTCAGGATGACTTCTTAACCTGAAATGTTTAAGGGTATTCTAAGGAAATGTCTTTGGCCAAATCTGATTAAGGTACACAACCTTAGTAGGAACCTTAGTTGGAGTGGAGGGAGACCTTTCTCATTCCCTGGCCCCTTGGATTTTCCTTTAGGGTGGCCTTTTCTGTCCCCTGGTGACCTTGCAGTCATTAAATCTGGATGTATGACATGATGTTCATGGATGTGAGTGGATGTGCTTTGCATCTTACTCAGGCACTGGTGCTCCCTGTAGTCTCAGCAGAACTGAGCAAGCAGGACATTGAAAAGAGCCCTCTTTTACAGGTTCCAGGATACCCAGGTTCACTGAGTGTCAGGATCAGGGGTTCAAAGATTAGGGAACGCTTCTTGGAGAAGGAGGCCTCTTGGTGAGTCAGGGGTGTTTAGCTCAGCAAGATGCAAAGTCTGGAATAGCAAGAAATAACCTAGCAGGAGGGCAGAGTTCGCAGGGAAGGGGCTGAACAGGAGGGTGAACAGATCTTGGTATGGCATCAAACCCCACTCATGTCTCAAAGAGGCTTACATGGGTCCTGGAAACCCTGCATGTGTTGCTTCTGGAGGTTGTCACCCTTCAATGGAATGTGAGCGCTGCCCCAAGAGACGTGTGTGTGTGTGTGTGTGTGTGTGTGTGTGTCTGTCTGTCTGTCTGTCTGTGTGTGTGTGTGTGTGTGTGTGTGTGTGTGTGTGTTGGTTTTTGTATGTTTGGACGTTTGATGTCCTCAGCATTGGTGCCTCTTTGCTCCACATATAGGTAGTAGGAGTGTGACAAGGGCCCCACTGTGATCTCTCAGCTAGTGACATCATTCCAGTGTCCTGAGGCATTATTACTAGAGAAAAGAGGCACTGATTGGAGGTGGCTACTGTACTTTGTGGCTAAAGAGTACACAGCGTATCAAAACTTCTAGTCATCACTAGTCCTTGTTCCTAGCCTCACAATCAAGTCTGTTACCCTACTAGAAGCCAGTGACAGTTGTGAAAGCAGGGGCCCCAGACTGCAGGCAGAGGCCACAGAGGGGAAGCCATACTCCATGACTCAGGAGTCCTTGCTGATTCTGCTTCTGGCTGCCCACAGAAGTGGGAGGCAGTGAAGTCAGAAGCAGCTAGTGGCTTCTGTTTGGATTTTCCTCTGACCCCGAGGGTCCCTGACTTACTGTAGTCATTTGCTCTTGCTTCGCTGCTCCCACCCTGCCTTCCACTGACAGTGGTGGTGGCACAGATGAGCTTCCAAAGGCTGACTGTTCCAGAAGGGTCCTTGAGCTTTGTTGCCCCCAATGACAGCCTTTTCTTTTAAATATTTAGCCTATTTCTTTAGCTGTCTTAACAGTTTCATAAGAGCTTTGTGCCCTTTCACCTACTTACAGGTTGTCAGTCTTTTCAGGAAGGCAAGATTAATACATTACTTAGTCCTTTGTTTGGAGAAAGTGGAATGCAACTTCAAGGCTGCTTATTCCTCTCTGGTGAATGGTCACTGTTGGAAGCTGTTGCATTAACTTTCTGATGGCTGTGTCTGTCTAAGGTCCATTTTCTTTCAAACCAGACCTGGCCTGCTGAGCACTATAGCTAGTCCTGTGCTTGCTAAGTATCTCCAAGCCTGCCCTCTGCCCCAAATCAGACAGAGAGGTATTTGTAAATACTCTGGTATCAAGTTCCTATTCATGTCTTTCAAGAAGATGAAACCCTCAGGTCTCCTGCTTGATTTTTTTTTTCTTTGTTGAAGTTAAGGTGTGCACATGTAGTACTAAACTTTGTGGTAGATTTACATCTTTGTATCTCCCGTAAGTCCTGACCTTGATGTTGGATACAGATGGTGTTACTCAGGAAAATTTTTGTTGAATGGATTAACGAATAATTTAGAAATCTTCTCTAAAGTGAAGATGAAAAGGACAAGTTTAATTCATAGAAGGGAAACTTGGGGGTAATTGAAAATCATTGATGGAAGTATTTTAAAGGAAAGGTAACATCCCCCCAGCCCTGAACTGGGGCTTGTGCCTATATGACTCTGCAACAAGGCATTGGGCCTGTCAGAAAGAAGGGGACACTATTAATGAGATGAAAGAGGTGGTTCTCCCATGTTTCAGGAATAGTTTGGTGGTTCACGTGCTCCTAGGCTGGCCCGTTCTCTGGCCCCTCAGTCATTGTGGAGTGCTGGAGAGTCAGCCACCACCACCTTGCAGTGCCGCAGATCCCTGAGTGCTTCTGCTTCTTGGCCCAGGACTGCATACTTCTCTGGGAACCCGGGTGATTTCTCAGGCTGCCTGGGCCGCCTGCTTTTTGTGTCTCCATAGCACAGCCTGTGGCCAGAAAGATTCTTTAAGAAGCTTCTAGTTCTTCTGGCACCCGTGAGTTGGGGTCTCAGCCAAAACCAGGCAGTCCTCTGCATCCCCTTGCTCCCTGCCAGTCTCCACTTCCCGGAAGCCCCCTGCCCCACCTTTGGCAGCACTCTTGCTCTCTTTTGTCCTGGAAAGCCTCTTTTTCTGGACCATCTTTTCCCTCAGCCTTATCTTACTCTTGAATAGTCTTGGAAGATAGGAGAGTCCCCACAGTTACCTCCAAGTCGACCTGAAGAAAAAGCCATGTCAGCCCAGGAGGAAGGCCCTGGGCTGACTCTGGGGTGGAGACACCAGAGACCTGGAGCTTGTGCCTCACTGCTATGCCTTTATCGACCTCTCTCACTCTCGGGAAGCCCCAACCCTTATCTCTGCCTTTGTAGCTCATGGCAAGCCACTCGCTGGGTCCCCATGAACGTGCAGTCACGACAGACACATCTGGTCATGAGATTGATCCTCTCTCTAACTACCTGAGAACTGATACCCTGAGTCAAAGTTCTGACAGCTGACACAGAGAAGGGGGTGAGAGAGGAAGCAAAATTTTCTGTTCTAGAGATTGAAGTACAGAGTCCATCTGGGCTTTGGGCCTCAAAGCCCAAGGACTAAGCCCAAGGGATACTATGGTTTTTCATTCATCATTCACTCACTCACCTAGGTACCATACGGCTACTGAGCCTCTCCTCTGCAGGGCACTGCCAGGCATTGTAGAGGATATGGTAGCAAATACTTCTCCTTTCCCTGACAGCCTTGGGGCAAGGATTTGCCATTAATTGCAGCAGGAGACAGGATGAAATGTGTTTAGGAATACATGGCTTTCAGTAACAGGTAGTACTTACCAGTGTATTTGACCATTGATGCGGTCAGGCTAGGTACACCTCATGGAAGAGCCTCTGCCCTATGGGCACAGACCCTATCTCTTTTTTCTTCCAGCCAACTCACAGGTCAGAACATTTAGTCTCAGGAAACTGCATCATCTCTCTACTTCACGTAACTGAGAAGCAGCACCAATGACATTCTGCATACAAGAGACACGATTCTCTGTCTTCTTAAAAATTTTAACAGCTTTATTAAGGTATAAATGACATAAAATAAACTGCACATAACTAAAGTTTGTAGTTTGAAAAGCTTTATGTAGGATGTGAGGGTGATCTGGTTGCAACATCTGTCACCGCATTGATTGCCAGGGTTGAAAAGCTTTATGTATACATATGAATATATCTCTCCATGGAGCCATGGCCACTAGAAAGACACATTTCTGACCAGGATGGGTGGCCAGTCTATGCCCCTTGCTTGCCAGGGTTACTCCCAGATTTTTTCACTGTGTGCCTGGTTTCACAGCTCACCTAGCTGAGGGGTAATGATGCTAGACTCATAACCCAAATCTTAAACCCACGTATTCAGTTCTAACGTTGGTCATCAGCCAGTACAGCCCATCCTACTTACTAAGTGGAGGCATCAGTGAGCTGGTCGGTAGCTGCTTTTTAGTCTTGGCTGAGGAGCCAGGAAGTCAGTGTAAGGAATACTCGATTCTTCTGTAAACACAACAAGCCCAGGCTACATAGCCTGGACTCATGGGCTTCTTATCCCACCCCTCCTAAAGAGGATTCAGGGCTCACTGCAGTCCATCTGGTGGTTGACAGGTAAGTGGATGGGTTGGCTGGGTGGGACCTAGTCTGTGCCTGCCCTTCTGTTCATTTTTTAAGACCTATTACCTTTCCTGATGCTACTTACAGGCCCCTTGTGGCCAGTAGGAAGGAAGGATTAACCCATTCTTGCTTTTGGAGGGCCCAGAGTGAGGCCCTGAGAATTGCTAAAAACTGTCAATGGTAGATAGAGAGCCCAGTTACTTCAGGGAGTAACACACTTGCCCAGAGTATGGATGGGCTGGACCCGGTGGTCAGGGTGAGGCTGCAGGGACCAGAGATATTCTGGGGACCTATCCTAAGGTGAGCACTACAGTTATCTTCTCTCCTGCAGAGCGTAGTCTGACTTGGTTCCAGGTAGCATTTGGCCTTGCCAGTTCAGAACTCCCTAGAAGCCTATATTGGGAGCCCTGACATGCGGTAGAGGTGGGGCAGGGGGAGGTTTCACCCCAGAACTCATTGTAGAAGTCTCTATGGATTTCTAGTCCAACTCAGCTGTTAGCCCCCAATCCTCATGAGAGACCTGTTGAGAAGCAGCTACTGTCTATTCATTTTTTTTAATCTCTCTATCTACAAAAGCAGTGCATGCTAGCTGGGAATAGACAGCATTCAAGAGTGGCAGTAGCCATAATCTGGCTGTGAAGCTCTTCCTCACACCCAGGGGCTGACGCCCCATCATTGAGTCCCCTGCCACTTCCATCCTGACGTCAGCAGCCATGTCTGGACTCACCCTGCTAGAAGAGAGATGGTGTCTGGGGGCTGGCACCACTGCGGCTCCAGAGGTGGGAAGGCTGTAGACCTTGGAGCTCCTTGCTTGCCTCCTGCTGGTCTGGGCTTCCTCTAGATTTAGGAGTTGGTGACCCACAACTCTTCCCTGGGGTGGGGATCACCACCCCATTCTCAGTCCATCCAAGGTGCATACTTGCTCCAGAGTGGAGAGCCAGCTGTGTGGCTCAGTGATCCTTATCATCAGCTGCGGGGGTTCTGCATGTCCACCCTGAGGGCTGCCCTCTGACCCCTCTGAGATGCCTGGAGGCTGTGTGCACACACTGCCAGCAGGGCTGAGAAGCACACTTGCTTTTCCCACTGTCCCTGCCTGGAAGAGATGCTTTGTTCTTGGAAGCCGCACATTCTCCGGGAGTGGGCGGGCTCCACAGAGGGCAGGCCAGCAGCCTGGCACCAGGCAAGCAAGGGTCTAAATTCCCCAGAAGGTGGCCTTGTTGGTTACTACTGAGCACCACCTCTGTGTTCTGGAAAACATTTTTCTGGGAACCACCAAGCTTCCTGTTTTGGTTTTTCTTCCTTCTTTCAGCCCTTGTTAGGCTGGGGTGACCTAATGTCTGAGTGTTCAGGTCCCTGTGCCCACAGACCTCTTTCCATGGTAACTGTAGATGGAACTCTGCATTGGATGCTGGGAAATTCAAGCACCATAGCCTGTTCCCTACCCTAGTCCCTGTTTCGCAAATGGGGAAATTAAGGCACAATGAGGTGGAAAATCTTGTCCCAAATCTTGTAACCAGTTTATAGTAGAGTAGAAAGTAAAACATAGTTTCTTAGCTCCTAACTCAGAGCTCTTGGCTGTAGTTGGGCCTAGTGTTGGCGTAGCATCAGGGATCCCAGCTCTAAATGTCAGCAGAAGGACCCAGGGGTCATTGCCCAGTGCTGGATCCTGAGCAGAGCTGGAGGAACAGATCCAGAAGGTACAACCAGGCCCTCTGGCCTCAGGCCCTTGCTAGATGCTTTGACTGTTAGGGCCCCAGAGCCCTGCTCTGGAACCACTCCTGTGCCACCCCTGCCAGTGACCTGAACCCCACTGAAAGGAAGCCCTCCCCCATCCACAGTCCTGGGCTTGGCCCAGATCCTCAGAAGCGACCATGTGAGGCCTCGCCTCCTCCTGGGTTGGCACGTGGGCAGAGAGTACTTGCTCCCTGCCTGTCTCCCCTCCTCAAATTGGTAGCAAGACAGTGGGGCTAAAAGCTGTGAAAAACAGGATGGTGAGGGAGGCCACTCTCCCTGTGAGGGGAAAGCTGCTCTCTGCCTGGCTACCTCACGAGCTGTCACCTGCCTCAGTGAGCTCACACATCTTTGTGGTCGTGGAAACAGAGGCAGTGATGCAGGATGTTCTGATGTCATCTTCCAAGAAGTCTCACATTTAAAACATTTTTAAAAAAGAAATGAGTGATACATCCCTTTGCTCCTCTTTCAGTGGAACCTGGTGTGTGAGGACGACTGGAAGGCCCCGTTCACGATCTCCTTGTTTTTTGTGGGTGTGCTGATGGGCTCCTTCATTTCGGGGCAGCTCTCAGACAGGTAAGGTGGGTGTCTGTCTCCTGCAGCTGCAGGGGGCCCAGCACTGAGCAAGGTAGTATTCTCTCAGCCCAGGGCCTTGTGTTTTAAAAAGTGGAAGCCACATCTACAGCACAGACTCCAGACCAAGTAAAGAGAGTCAGCAGCCCCCTCCCCGCTGCTTGCCGAGCACAGCCTCAGCCAAGCATGCCCACGGTCCAGCTGACCAGGAGACAGACCATGGTTCCCTTCTGCGCTGCCTGGTTGGCCTTCCTTAGGTTAGAGTGACTCTTGCATGTCTTCAAACGTAGGAGAGGTAGACACCACACACACGTGCACGTGAGCTCGATTGTAGGTCTTAAGGCATTCCATGGATGGCCGCCTCTGTGTCCCCAAAACCATTGCTCTCTCCTCGAGGGGAGAGGAGATCTCACTAGCCAGTAGCGGTGTGATGGGCAGAACTCCTGTGTCCACAGGGCTGATTCCCTTTAGCTAAGAGGCCTGTGGTTATGGCACTTTGCAGTGAGCAGGAAGTGTGCTGCTTTGACCTGTAAGCAGATTATTTGTGTAATTCCAAGGCTGTTAACTCACGGTCCATTCGTGGTTTAGGGAGTTCATCTACTCTGAAAAGTACATGTAAAATTTTAGAGATTGTATGTGAGCATTTTTCTGAAGAAAGGTCTACAGTTTCCACGAAGTTCTCAGAGGGGTTTATTATATTGTGTCTTTCTACCCCAGGGCTTCAAGATCTGTGGGAGAAGCCCATGGTGAGGAGAGCAGCCTTCAACAAGGTCCTTGGCCACACTGGGTCACCCGCTGGAGAGGAGTCCCGGCATCCTCCCAGCTCGGGGAAGTCTTTTATAGGGAAGTTTGGGATGAGAATGTCATCCTGCCCTAAGAACATAGCCATTTTATCCTGTGGCACACACACAGAGGGATGTTTTGGCATGTTTGCATCTATGAACTAATGTCTTCACCTGGAAGAAATCTTTCCTCATAAGAAATATGTGCACTTCTCACTAGATTTGTCCTTTCCAGAGTGTCACCTAGTTATTTTAAAAAGACGCAAATTCCTCCAGTCACCAGTGAGCATTAAAGAGTTAAGAAGGCCATGACCACTGATTGAAGATTCTCAATGAACCTGAGACACTGACCCATTTAAGGGAAAGGCCTTTGCTTCCCCAGGCCCTTAGCCTAGCAGCAAGCATCAGCTGATTACTCATATTTATTTAACAAACACTGAGCGCCTCATGTGTGCCATTCACTCTTATGAGCACTGTACCAATAAAAAAGCAACAAATAGTTTAATCTTCATAATCCTATGAAGTAGAAAATATTATTTGCATTTTACAGATGGGAAAAATGAAACCCAGAGGAATTAGATGTCACACAGCTGACAAGTGGCAGAGCTAAGATTCAGGCCCAGAGTCCTGAACCTCTGTTTGGTATGAACTACTGTTCTAGGGCCCTGTAGTTCTCCTAGAACTTGCCTTCCAGCAAGACAGAACATATTAAACAACGAGTTGAGGAGAAGTACAAGGGGCCCAGAGAGGGTCTGACAGAGGAGGCCGCGAGAGGCTGCCCTGAGACGGTGAGGCATGTGCTGGGGATTGGAAGATACGTAGAAATTATTTAGCTAATGGGGTGGAGAGAGGAAAGAGCATTCTGGACAGAGAGAGCCACATGTCCTTAGGCCTAGACTCAAGAAAAGGTATAGCACACTTGAGGGGCCGGAAGAAATTCCTCTGGCGCGGTGTGGAGAGCAGCACAGAGACGAGGCAGCGAGGTGGGCTGAGGCCCATGCAGCAGCACAGCAGGCCGGGCTCAGCGGACAACAGGTTGGGGTCTGGGCTTTAGTCACAGAGCAAGGAGGGCCGTGGAGAGTGTGACATAGTCAGATTTTGCATTTTTAACAAGATTGTTTGATAGCTTTGTGGAGAAAGGCTTGAAAGGAAGCAAGAGGGATTATGAAAAGACCAGTTAAGAGGTTATCACAATAATTTGTGCAGGAAATGATGGTGGCTTACTAGGCTGAGGGCAGTAGAAACGGAGAGGAGTGGTAGGAGGTAAAATTAACAGGACTTGGCTCTGGGCTGGATGCAGGAAGTGAGGGGAGGAAGACTGGCCCGCACAACCAGGTAGATGATGATACCTTCTCTAAGACAGAGCACTCTGGAGGAGGACCATGTTTGCAGGAGGAGATGTTCAGTTTAATTTGAACATACCAAATTTGGGGTGACGGTGAGACTTAGGGATCTCAGGGGGAAATGAGTATGGAGGTGGATGTATGGATATGGTACCCATGAAAGGTCTGGGCTAGAGAAACACATTTGGGAATTGTCAGCTCATAGAACCCTTATCAAAGCCCCATGGGTGGATGAAACTGCCTGGGGACAGTGTAGAGTGAGAAGAGGCCGTGCCCTGGACTGAGCTGAGAGGTCCTCCTAGAGGGATGGCGGGAATTCTCTCACAGGGTTGGGTGGCAGCTGAGACTCAGAGGAATTACCTCAATGTGAGCAAAACTAGGAGGAGATACCCCAGTTTCAGTGCTGAAACTCAGGGCATTTTTCTGGGTCAGCTGTGTCCTGGGTTAGGCGGATCTTGGTGGGCTAGCCTCAGAACCTGACGACCATAGAACACCATGATTACCTGAGCAAAGAATTGACGTTCCAAGAGATCTGCTCCCAAGGAAACAGTAGAAACAAAATTAATGAGTAAGTTGAGGACCACCTTAGTCTTCAGAAGGGCTAGTACAGTGTTTTTGAAACCTTTGAACATTTTTTTTTGCCAGCAGACTTAAGTAGGATCATTTAAGTCCTAGTAAATGAAATAGCCAAAAGTGTGGCTGTTCTGGCTACAGGCCCTGCCTTCAGCTCCCAACACCACCCATCAGGCTCATTAAGTATCCTGCTCGAAGGCCCAGGGCTCTGTGGGATGAACAGTTTACTCCCAGCTGAGCCAGCTCAAAAATCCAAGCCAAACAAATTACCTAAGAGCAATGGATTCATGCCTTCCACTGTTGTCTTTAATACCAACAGTAATTTTTTTATATAGGACTGCTTTCTGGCATATGAATAAGCCTGAAATTCAAGAGCAATTAAATTAATCCTGTGTGGTCAGAGGAATTTTATCTGACACTACATGCAGAATTACAAGAGAGCCGCACCCCTGGGAAGCAGCAGCTGATATTTCCTGTTTTTGTAGACATGTGTGTATGTTTGATCTTTTGTTGACAGACTTTAAAAGCGAGCATTTCTGATCCCAACCCCAGATTGTCAAGGACTGGTGCTGTGTAAGGGTTCCCTGAGTCTTTGTCTTCCTTGCCATCCCAGGGAGCCCACAGGAAGGGACGCTGGGTAGGAAGGGACTGCCCCTTGGTTGGCATGTAGAGCGCTATTGCTACAGAACAGTGCGGGGGAAATTGGAGTCTCCTTCTAGGCCAGGGCTTCTCAAGCTTGGCACTGCTGACGTTTTGAGCTAGAGAATTGTTTGTTGTGAGAGCTCTCCTGGGCATCTCAGGATGTTTAGAACATCTCTGGCCTGTGTCTACTAGATGCTAGCAATGCCAAAAAAATAAAGCAAAAAACCCTGTGTAGTGGGGAGAAGCAGCTTTACCATGGCTGAAGGACTTGTGCAGTCTGCCTGCTTCACACCTCTGCAGTCTTCTATTGAACAGCCAGTCACGATGGCCCTCACCTTCATCATACCCTTCCAGCCACAGTTGTGTGTGCTCTTCTCACAGTCTGAAGCATTCTCCACCCCATCCCTGTGCCTCGGCCTTCCTTAACCATGCAGGCTACCTCAGGGTCCCCAGTGTACGTTACCCTGGTTCCTTGTGCCTTGCCTTCGTAGCACCTAATCAGAAATTGGTAAATGGAAAGTATTACCATATGATTAATGTTGGTGTCCCCCACTCTACTGTGAATATCGTGGAAAGCTTGGTCTTTCTCCCCACTCTCCTTTGTCAACAATTACTTTATCTTTGGGCCTCATCTCAGTGCCCCATCATCAAGGGAAACCCTCTCTGAATGCCCACGTCCCCAGCCCCTACCTCCAGTCCAGCATAGGTTCCTCTGTTGTGTCCCTTGTGGACTAGGGCACTGGTCCTTCAGTGCACTTGTTTCAGTGTGTAATTGTACATTCAGTAGTGTGGTTGTCTGATTAAAATGTGATTACTGTCTGTCTGTCTTACCAACTATAGACTATAAGCTCCTTGAGGGAAGAAATGGTGTCTTTTTCAATCCAAATATGTCTCTAGTGACTAGTATATAATAGAGGTTCAAATAAATTTTTATTGAATGAAAATGAATATTGCCAGCCCTGGCCAGACACAAGCTGAATCTGCTAGGTTGAATTAACTAGGTTGACTTGTTCTTTCCTGTTGAGGTACTGTCTTTAAAACCCAACAAACCTAAAAGACCCAACATTTTTTTAAATTTTAAAATGAACACAGTCATAGAAAACTCACAGAACAAATGTGGCTTAATGAATTATTCCAGGGAAATAACCTTGTAAGTACCACCAAGTCAGGAAATAGAACACTGCTGGACGCCAAGAAGCTCTGTCCATCTGTCCCCCGCAAAAGACAACAGCCTGCCTCCCCTATAAGTAACCACTAGCCTGACTTTTATAATAATCACTTTCCTCTGGGTTTTGTGTAGTTTCATAATCCAAGTATGCATCCTTAAACACAAGTTTAGTGCTGGCCACTTACGACATTTTTCAATGTCTTTTAGCCTGCTTTAATCTAGGGATTCTCCATCCTTTTCTTTGCTTGGGCTGTTCCTCCTGTAGAATTTCCCAGTGTGAATCTTGCTGATTGTGTACTCATGGTACAGTTTAGCGTATTCCCCTTTTCTCTACATTTCTGGCAAACTGCAGCTGGATCTAGAGCGTGGATCAGATTCAGATTCAGCTCCTTTGGCAAGACTGCAGGAGTCATGATGTTCAAGTGTCTCTTTTTATGATAGCAGTCATTGAAACATAATGCCCATATCTGTTCACTCTTTGGGGACTGTCAAATGGTGATGTCCTAATTTTATCACTTTGTTTTCATTTAATAGTTGGAATACTATTATAAAATGATAACTCCCCTTATCTGTTACTGCTTACTGTTCACCTAGTTTTCATAGGAAAGTTTTTATTTATAGTGAATTATTATTTTTCCATCATCCTCTGAAGTAAATGGTTGTTTTAAAAAAATAAATTATGAATGTATGATTTAAGCATAATGAATGTGTTTCAACCCCTTGTAATCATTTTCTTAATTCTGGCATTGCCTTTTGGGCAACCTTGGTACCTAGGCTGCACATTTGTCCTGGGGAGCAGTGGGGGGAGTAACAGCAAAGGCACTGAGAGGCCAGGATTGTCCCTGCACCAGGCACCCTGGCAGCACTGTCCACAACCTCTCCCTGAATTACTCAGGACAGCCTCTCTTGGTGGAGCCCATTCCTGCTGCTTTGCCCCAGCTGGTTCTCTCTTACTCTCCTTTCCTTCCCAGGTTTGGTCGGAAGAACGTGCTGTTTGTGACCATGGGCATGCAGACAGGCTTCAGCTTCCTGCAGATCTTCTCGAAGAACTTTGAGATGTTTGCTGTGCTGTTTTTCCTTGTAGGCATGGGCCAGATCTCCAACTATGTGGCAGCATTTGTCCTGGGTATGGCCATCAAGTTGGAGTTGAGTACTTAATCCTCTGTTTCTCCATCATCTCGCCACCCACTTTCTGGAGACAGCTGTAATGTCCCTCCAGGGGAAGTGGTCTCTTGCAACACTTAACAAGGATTTTTGGTGAACCCAGTTTGTAGGCAGGGACACTGAGTCCACCAGGTGCCCAGCCTTGGGTCCCCAGCAGCACAATAACCTGAGCACTGAATTCCAGTTCTTTTCTGGCCTCTGAGGTGTGGCACCTTGGTCTCATTATGTAATGTCTCTGGTAAAATGATGCCATTTTACTAAAACCCACCCAAGACCATTCATTAAAAATAGGGCCTGCACTGCCCAGGGTTGAGGTAGCAGAGGGAGACGTGACATGAGGAGCAAGGGCCTTGATTGGGAGGCTCGCCAAGGAGGAAAACTGCCTCTCCTGCAAAACATAGTAGCCAGTGAAGTCGACTGGCAAGAATAAATTGATAGGAGTGGTCTAGTCTAGGTCTAGTCATGTGACCTTGAGAGTTTTAATTCAGAGTCCACACTGCAGGTTTGTCCTCACTGAAAAGTTGCCGGTCTCACTGTTCAGAGGAATCTAACTCTAGCTTATTTGTCTTGGGTTTCCTTGGGTTGATTGTTGAAAGGATTATGTCTTTCTCTTAACATTTAATAGAATATTTTTAAATGTAACAGTCAGCATGTGTGGCCTTAATAATAACTCCCCCTTTAATGAACTCTTCCTCACGTGAAGATTACATTTTGAGGCCTGATGTAGCATCTTTAGTGTAAGGCTTCAGGAAGTGATGACAGTTTCAGGAGAGAACTGTTGCTAAGGGACCTGAGAGGCCACAGTGAGGCCCCCCAGCAGATGGTCCAAATCCCATCCCTCCCTAGGGCTTGGAAACTTTGAGGTAATTCCGCCTGCTTTCTTATCTGCACATTGAAAATTATGCAATAGAAGATTAATAAGGAAATAACTTGAATTAAAATACTAACATGACTCCTCCCTTGTTTTGAACAGGAACAGAAATTCTTGGCAAGTCAGTTCGTATTATATTCTCTACGTTAGGAGTGTGCATATTTTATGCATTTGGCTACATGCTGCTGCCACTGTTTGCTTACTTCATCAGAGACTGGCGGATGCTGCTGCTGGCGCTGACGGTGCCGGGGGTGCTGTGCGTGGTGCTTTGGTGGTGAGTGGTGCCCACGAGCAGGATGTCTTCTGTCTGGCTGTTACTAGAGGGCAGCAGCAACCCACAAATCCCCATCTGGGCTCCCAGAGACAGAAGTCTAAACTACTTCTAAGTTTTAAAAACGTGTTTTTCCATACTCAGAAAAGCCAAAAACAAAACAAAACAGCCCCAGGACATCAACAGACTGGTCCTCAGCTCTGTACTGGGTTGATCAGAGTTCAAGGAGAGGAGGAAGCGGTAGCTGTGAGACGATGGGTTCTAGCACGACCTCCCAGGAGCTATGGGACTGTAGGACAGGACACCTGAGACCCCGGCTCCAGTTGTGTGTTGCCAAGGCCCTATTGGGAGAATAGGGAGCACATTGTAAGCAAGAGTCTCAGGGAAGCTGGACAGAGGAAGCCAGGCCCCATGTGAGCCTCCAAGATAGAGGAATTGGACAGGCAGAGAGCAGGCCACTCTGTACCAACAGGGAGAGAGCACAGCCGAGGGGCTAAGGTGGGAATCGCTCCTCGCAGGTGGGGATGGTGAGATCACATGGTTGTGAGAGCATTCCAGAATATGGTGGGAGAAGACACAGAGCACAGCATGAGTCCTGGCTGTGACTGAAAGGCAGAGGCTACTTAAGAGGTAGAAAATAAGATCCACAGTTCTCAAAGCAGCCAAGTCCCTTGGTAAACATAGGCAGATTCCGGCAAGTCAGTTGGATGAATCAGGGGTAGGTGGGCGAGGAAAAACTAGAGTCTGAGAGGCCAGTGCAGAATCTTCTGTGGCTGCCCGGGACAAGCAGGGGAGTACAGCAAGGTAAGGGTCTGGGGTGGGCTGAGCCCCCCAACAGAAATCAGGCTTCCAGAGCCCACCTTGCGTCTGTCTACTTTGTGGCCAGCAGGTGGCACCACTACTCTTCAGAAATGGAGGTGGCCAGCCAGTGGCAGAATCCCATCATGGGGTGCTGGCCCCTCTAACTTTTGTGTACTCCCCTGTAATCAGAAGCTTACACTTCAGGTCATTACTGGATGTAGTATGGTGCATCTCTACTTCTGGCTCTGAAACACCAAAACATTCCCCAAACCTAGCTCTGGTTCCGAAACCCCATTTCCCACCTCCAGTTATGCCCCACCTGGTCTCTTGGGCAGGAAGGCCCCAGTAAGATCGCTCCTGTACTTCCAGGTTCATCCCTGAGTCCCCCCGATGGCTCATCTCTCAGGGACGATTTAAAGAGGCAGAGGTGATCATCCACAGGGCTGCCCGAATCAACGGGATTGTTGCACCCTCAACCATCTTTGACTCAAGTGAGGTGAGCGCTGTGCGGGAGCTGGTGGTAGGGTCTCAGTGACCATGATTTTAGGGTAGCACCACACAGCCCTGAAGCCCTCCCTTCACACAGGAGCCCAGCCCTCTCCCTGTCCAAGCCCCAGCTGCCCCCATGGCAGGCCCTGTTAAAATCAAAATTGAGGAGAAGGTGCCAGCTGCCTAAATTCCCTTCACCTTTCCCATGGATTTTAGGTTTTCATACTCTACATAAGTCTTTTCTAGATGATTATATAGTTGAACCATTACTTTTAATAATAATAACTTTTTATGAGTAATAGGCCTTTCCTGAAGTTAGCATTCTGCGAAATCAAGGTTTCTTACAAGGTAGTTTCTCATCTTAAAAACTAATGCAGCACCTAAAATACGAAGCAAAAATAGATTTGGAGTTAGAAATGTTCCGTCTCCTTCCGCCCACCAATGGGGAGTTGTTGAGTATTGTCTTGGAGCCAGGCCCTTTTTGATATCTGCCACCACCCCTCCCTGCAAACTCTGTTCTCACATGCCATGAGGAATTTCCTGGCTCTGCCTGATTCCTGGGTCTTGCTTCTCCTTCCTGTTACCTCTTTCCACCCTCTCTGCAGCAGGTGGTTTTCCTCAGTCTCATAACTACGAGAAGATGTTAGAAGTTGTCATTACTGGCTGATGTGGTTCTGAAGTGTCTCTGCTCTGACAGGAAGACAAGGGGCTGGCTGTGAGAACAGCCACCAGCAGTCACACTGCAGGGCGCGCGCAGGCGTGTTAGGGTCGCTCAGGGCTCCAGATGCAGACTTGGGGCTTGGGAAAGACAGACCAGTTATTATAGGCAGCAGAGAAGCTGCTGGCCACTGACAGCCTTGCCAGCCTCACAGTTAAGGGGTGGCCCAGCGCCAAATCCCATTCAGCATGTCCTAGAAAGGGCTCTGGGGCACAAAGTTCAGGGAGGAGTAGATGGAGGGAGGGCCTTTAAGTGAGGTGGCCTTGGTAGCTTCGCAGGGGTCAATCTGGGTAAACCCATAAGTCCCACTGGCATCTTTGTGGAAATGAGGCTATTTCAGGGGATCCATTAAGTCAAAAGTTGACCTTTTGTTGAACTGCTAACTCGGGAAAAACAAACTCCAAAGCTGGGTTTGCTTAAGAAAGCAACATCAGTGTGTTTAGACGTGTGGTTTATTAATGTCCTTGGCTGTGCCAAATTTCAAAGGAAGTTACTCTGGGTGAAGCTGAGGTCAATTTTCCTGTTTTTCTGTCAGAAATTTTTTTCCTTGGAAATAGACCAGTAACTACATGGTATAAGGGCTGAAAACATTAATTCTTTTAAAATACTGTATCAGTAAACTACACAGCCAGTTTCTCTCTCTGACCCAGAGGGCTGGGAGCCAGCCTTAGGGTAGGAATGCTCAGAGGCCTCCCTGGAATGTAGCCACTGAGAGGCTGGGGGTGGTGCCGGGAGGGAGCAGTCAGCCTGTGCCTCTTCGTCGGCCTAATTGCCCAAGGGACTAGTCACCTCTCTTCTTCCTCATTCTTGTCTACTAATTTGTTATCGACAAGGCTTGGGGAAGCCTTCTGCAGCCCAGGGTATAGTCACTATACTCACTCTTCTTTTCGAGCAAGAAACGTAAAACACCCCCAACTCGGAGACACCGAAAGCAAAGATGCTAGGGTTTCAAGTGTGTTATCCGGTCTCTGAGTCTCCAGCCTTCTCTCCCTCCCATACCCTTGTCATGTTGTTCCTGCAGCTGCAAGACCTAAGCTCCAAGAAGCAGCAGTCCCACAGCATCCTGGATCTGCTCCGAACTCGGAATATCCGGATAGTCACCATCATGTCCATAATCCTGTGGTGCGTAAGTGAGACCTACCCGAGGCCTCCAAACAAAGCTTCTGGCAGTGGCTGTCAGGCCTCTCATTTGCAGACATGTCTCAGACCAAAACTGACACATGCCTGTGTCATCCGAAAGCGGCAGGGATGTGCCTTGCAATGAAAGAAATGGGCATGTCACCATTCTTAACGGGATCTCAGAAGAGGAGAATGAAAACTGTTGTGGGGCTTTGGGGGGAGATATGGGATCTCTGGGGACCCCTCCAGGTCATGAGGTGAGTCTTGCTGACTTTGAGACCAGTTTAATTGTTCCTGTCCCCTGTGCATCAGTGAGGAGGACAGGTGAGGCCTTTAAGAAATTCTAAGTGAAGACACCATGTCCTTTCAGTTACAGAGGCTGCTAAGTACATTCTGGAAATGTGGAAGCAGGACATCTTCCCTCTAGGATGTTTGGAGACTGTCCTGGAGGCAGAGCCATGGCCAGGATGTCCTCATCAGATTCTTCTAATGAGGCATTTCACCAAGTGTGTCAGGGAGGGATTTGTGACTGACCAGAGAGAAGGAACAATCCGAGTGCCTGGATAGCGTTTGCTCAGTGGCCAGACCCTTGGGATTGCAGGTGATGACCTGAGCCTGCCTGTTAGGGGAGGTAGGCAGACTTCCTCTTAGAGTCAACAAGCCTTGGCAGCCAGCCATTTTGCTCACTCAGGGGTACGATGCATCACCCACTTTCAAGGAATGGCCTGGGATCCCTCAGGGCAGTGCATCACCCCTCAGTCAGCCTGAAACAGGACCAGCATTCAGCCTGCAACACAGACTTGACAGCCCGTGGCATTCTGTAGTCATCTAGGCACTCCTCGTGCTCTGGATTTCCCAGGGACGCCTGCACGTGCCCTTTGCCCTGATTGTACCAGCTGTGGTTTCAACCTGCAGATAACTTAGAAACAGTCTGATTCATTCAGGTCTGGTTGCTGAAGAGTGCTGACCATCAACAGAGAGAACACCTCCTGGGGACCAGGTGCAGGCCAGGGGCAGCAGGAGGCATGCAGACGGGAGACAACATGGCCCACTGGGGGCTCCCTCTCCTCCCCACAGTCCGGTGGGGTTGGGGTCAGCTGCTTCTGACAGGCCTCTTCTTGGCTGGTCGCCTGAGAGAGTCTGCCAGGAATCTATCTCCAAATGTTTGACTAATGATTGTTCTTTATTTTATCTTATCCCTCTGGTCTTATCACAGCCCATTGGTACCTGCCTCTTTCCTCATTCCCTAGCTACTGCAGTTGTTAGATTTGGGGAGATTCAGAGAGTAGGGAAGTAGGCTTTTGTGAGCACTTCAGCTTTGGATTTTTAAAGCCAAAAGGTAGGTTGGAGTTTTTTGGGTTCTGTTTTTCTTTTTTTTCCAACACAGTAAATCTGTCTGAATTATGTAAGTCTTTTTGCTGGGACACTTTGTTTGAAATGCTCTGAAAGAGCTCTGGCCCAGAAGGTACCCTGAGCTGGGGGAAGTTATCTTTCATTCTGAGAAGACTCAGGGTTAAATCTGCTGCCCTCCTGGTAAGGATAGTTTTGAATTTCCTGCAATAATTGTTTTTTAAAAGTCACCCAGCTTGGGAGGCACGTGAATGCCGCTTCTCCACCTTTCTTCTGCACTCTGTTTCAGGATGACCATATCAGTGGGCTATTTTGGGCTTTCCCTTGACACTCCTAACTTGCATGGAGACGTCTACTTGAACTGCTTCCTTTCGGCTGTGGTTGAAGCCCCAGCGTATGTGTTGGCCTGGCTGCTGCTGCGGCACCTGCCCCGACGCTATTCCATGGCCACCGCCCTCTTCCTGGGCGGCAGCGTGCTTCTCTTTGTGCAGCTGGTGCCCCCAGGTAGGGAGCATACTCTTCTGCAGGCTAGAATATCCACTGAGTCACTCAATCCCTTCCAGACTGTCTGCCCGCAATTAATAAAGAGATAAAAGTCATGCCATCACAGCTAGCCTGCACATCTGCATTCTCGGCCAACAAATCAGGTGTCTCCCGGGACCAGACAGTCATCATGGCCTGGGCTCTGGGGGAGGAGGGAGAGCAACCATGTGGGGCTGGTGGTTAATTTTCTCCCTACCCGAGTCAATCTGTGTGTATTTGTTTTTCTCTGTAGAGTGCAGGGGAGGAAAGAGAGCCATCCCTATGTCTTTTTAACATGGCCACATCTTAGTCATTCATTTATTCAATAAGTAGGTACTGAGTGTTTACTGTGGGTGAGGCACTCTGCCACTCTGCTTGGGGCTAAAGATGCAGAAATTAAGGAGTTGGACAGAGCCCCAGGCCCTCCTGGAGCTCACACTCCACTGGAGAAGACAGACAATAAACAAGTAAATAAAACACTTATTATAGTACAAGCTGTGTTACCTTTTAAAGGACAGTGGAGAGCTTAGTTTATATATAGAGTGGTCACAGACAGTGCCCCTGAAGACGGGACAACTGAGCAGAAACAGATGGGATGATGGAGAAAGCCATGAAGAAGGCTAGGAGCAGAACATTCCAGGCCAAGAAAACAGCAAATGCAAAGACCCTGAGGAGGTGACGAGTCTGGCAAGTCTGAGGAGAAAGAGGGAGCTGGTAGGAGGTGAAGAGGAGAAGAGAGGGGTCAGGCCACATTGTGGCTCTCACAGGCTAGTACCAGGATTTTATTTATAAAATTGCCTTGCTATCCCATAGAAGGGTGGGAGGCAGCCCTCTTTGACAGTTCATAAAACGGTTTATGGACCTTCATGTCCATCATGGTACTCAGAGTTTCATGGATTTGGGGGCCTCTGGTGATCATTTGTGGTCCCTTGAGGCTGGCAACACTTTGCACAAGAACAGCCCCCACTGAAGCATTGCCAGGAGCTCAGGAATGTATGTCGAGGTTCACTTTGGAGCTTTGGATGACCCACAAGCCACCCAGCATGTCCCCATTGGCACAGCAGGCAGGAGAGATCGAAGGATCATTCCTGAGGGTCTGTTGGTCTTGAAGTGTTGAGTGCAAGCATGGAATGAGTCAGACTCCCCCTTCATCCACAGGGCACTGGTTGAGTCCGCAGTACCTGCAACGTGAGGTTATGGGGTGCCAGCTGCCCCCCCCAGACAGACATGTCTTCAGGACTTCTGGACTGGAAAGCAGGCTTACTCTGGTGGTCTTTAGCCTGAGGAGAAGAGCATGTCCTCACACAGCTGCAGGTCCCAGCCTCCTCTCAGTATTCAGCGTGGAGGGACATCTTGTCTGTAGCCCTTTATCCTACAATAAGTAGTTTTAGAGACTATCCCCCCATGCCCATCAAGAAAAGGGAAAAAATATATTTGTTTTGGGCAAAAAATTCTCAGTGTACCTTGGTTTGGTGCCTTCTCCTACCTTCTTCCCTTTACCTCTCCAGAATTGAATTATTTGGCTATAGTCCTGGTGATGGTGGGCAAGTTTGGAGTCACTGCTGCCTTTGCCATGGTCTACGTGTACACAGCCGAGCTGTACCCGACAGTGGTCAGAAATATGGGAGTGGGAGTCAGCTCCACGGCGTCCCGCCTGGGCAGCATCCTGTCTCCCTACTTCATTTACCTTGGTAAGTCCCATGGGCCAAGTGCACGCAGGGGCGTTGGGTGGAAGCACTGATTGGCTTTAGTGTGAGCTGGGGGTGACTTGTTAACAGGAAAACAAGCACACACAGCACATGGGATCCATGCAATACTGGATCTATGCCTGGAGAAAGTTCTGGTCCAGGTGCGCTGTGGCAGAACCACTCACTTATAAATGGAAAACAACCTATAGACCAGCTAGAAATTGACAAGAAAAGTAGAGGGTTTTGTATCTCTTTTAACCATCCCAGGCCTTCCTTCAGAGAATACAATTCCCCTGTCCTAAGAAATTGCAGAGTGGTTTAGGGAGCCAGTGTACTTAATTGGGGAAATTTCTCCTTGGAGTCAGAATTTAGAAGGAACAGAAAGGGAAGGATACCCATTCAAGAGGTCTCATGAACAGAGAATCCCTGTAACTATGGAGTGTAAATATCTTGTACCATTTTATGTAACGGGGCGCCAGTTTTCTCTTCCTCTGATTTCCTCATGGCAGCTGCTGTTCCCTTGCACATGCCCAGCCAGCACATCTCTGGGAAGGGGTGGCACCCACCCTGGGAGTACTCAGAGTGCTTTGCAAACATGCTACGTAGACCTGACAAGCAGAAACACCTTTGGATCTGGCCTGAAGATAAATTGAATAGGTTATGACACATCTGGATAGGTGGAGGAGTTATTCCTGTCCCTGGACAAGTACCTCGAGTTCTTTGGAAATCCAGTACTAGAAAATAGAAATGGAAATGGCCCAGCCCTATCTTCCCAGTCTGCACTCCTCCCCTGCACCACGAGGCGCCACTGGTCTGTGCCACTCTGGGTTCTGAGCCCTGCCTAGGTGCCAGATTCCAATGTAGCAGCTCAGACAGGGAGATGCTGATGCCCAGAAGGCAGGTGATCCCTGTAAGAGTTCTGGAAACACAAAGAGGGGAAGAGAGCCCTCCTCTAACTGCACCTCTGGCTTGGGGCTCTGTCTGCTTTGCCATAGGTGCCTATGACCGCTTCCTGCCCTACATTCTCATGGGGAGTCTGACCATCCTGACAGCCATCCTGACCTTGTTCCTCCCGGAGAGCTTCGGCACCCCACTCCCAGACACCATCGACCAGATGCTAAGGGTCAAAGGGTAAGGAGGCCTCCTTCTTCACAAAGTTGATGCTCTGGGTCTGGGCCTGGCAGAGAGTTGCCCACAGAGTCAGAAATGCCCTGGACTAGTTCAGCCGTCAGAGGGTTAGACCTGGCCAAGTGCTTCCAGCCTGTTCTCTCTGGCCTGACCCAGACCGCCACGTCCACATGCACGTCTGCATAGCAACAGCAGCTCTGGGAGAGTGCAGAGACAAGGAGAAGCCTTTCAGAATCTGGGTATGATTTTTTGCCTTTAGTGAAATAGCCTCAGTTCTGGGTTTGTTTGTTTGTTTTGAGACTGGTAGACATCTTTTTAAGATTTGTTACTAACATTTTTTTTGGCTTGCTTTTATAGAATAAAATACAGGCAGACTCCAAGCCACACAAGGATGTTAAAAGATGGTGAAGAAAGCCCCACAGTCCTTAAAAGCACAGCGTTCTAACACAACCGCCAATGAGAAAGGAAAAGACTCTCCTGTCAGAAATGGCTTGTGCAGACACTGAGTGCTTTGGAGGCAAAGGCCTGATGGACACCCAGACTCAGAGTTGCATGTAGTCCTAGAGCACCCTCCCTCCAGGGACCCCGTGGCTACTGACAGACAACTTTGGATAAATCCTAACTATTACAGTGAGGGACTTGGCACTTCCTAAGAACTCAACTATTCACTAGAATCAGTGGGATTTGGAAGAATATCAGAAGCATTTGCTAAATTTACATTTTAATTTCAGATTGCCTGAAAAGACCCCTGATTGAACTAGAGGTCTAATCCCTCCACCCCTCTCCCCCCAAAATCTTTCCCCCATTTCCCTCTAATGGTGCACTTTAGAGGAAATGAAATAATTTCATAGAGAGTTTGATTTCTCCTAGATTCTCAGTTACAAAGAATATTAACTGGGATTGTTGCTTCCCTAGGGCAGGAGAGCCCAAGTCTGGGGAAACCTAAAAGTAATTAATATGGAGAGGACTGAGCAGATACAGAACACAGGCAAATGCATTGATTTATGAGACCTTAGACCACTCAGTGTGACTACTGGGGAGACTTGTTTACATCTGATCAAAGCATTGGGCTTGTCCAGGCCCATAAGAGATGCATCATTGTATCTCCTATTCTTGTTTTCCACTGCTCTGTGATCAAATCTCCTAGCTACTGTGGTTTCTGGTGTATGGCTTGAAGGAAGCAAACTTGTCCCTTCTCCCAGAACTATAATGTGGATTTTGATTATTTGTGTTTTGTTTATTTGTTTGTTGTTTGTTTATTGTATCTTTTTCTCCTTAAGTTATTTGCCCTTCAGAATAGACTTAGGAAAGGCTGATTCCTTAGCCTCCCGGTTCATGTCCTTTTTTTTGGTTTGTTTCAAGCCAGAATCACTCCAGCAATGGTCTGTGGTTGCCACCTGAGCAGGGCCTCACCAGCCTCCGCCACTAGCACTTCTCTGAGTGCCAAAAATGATGTCATTGTGTGTGTTCCTGTTGTGGTACTTAATCATGGGAAAAAATTACAAAGAAGAAAGTTATGCTGGGTTCACCTCTTTCAGAGCTGCTCAGTCGTGTAACACTGGGAGATACTTCGTGTCCAGTGTAATCGTCTTCTCTTTTCTGATATGTTACCATGGTACTCCTAAAGCATATGCTTCACCTGGTTAAAAAAACATACTTTTGTGAAAGCTACTGAAGTGCCTTGGGAAATGAAGATGTTTTAATAAAATGATTTTTTAAAATAATAGCAACTGCCCACAACTTTTATTTCCACAGTTTGGTGAGCCATGTCACACTGTCACCTGACTTTTCTCTAGGTCAGCTTGGACTCATTCTAACAGTGATTTGTGATGAGTCTCTAAGGCTAAGATTTAACCCCCATGTGCTAGAGACCTTCACTCTATTCATTGACTGTAGACTGAGCCAGCATTCTTGCACAAGTGTCTTAGTCTGGGTTCTCCTGAAAGCAGGACCTGAAACCAGTGCTCCTGTGCAGTTTGGTAGTTTATTTGGGAACAAGATTCCAAGGAGCAGAAGTGAAGAATGGGGCGAGAAAACAGGGAAGGAGGGACACCCAGTACAAGGATGGATTATCAGGATGGCCAGTGCCAAGGGCACTGCTCCATCTAGCCAGAACTTCTCAGGAGCCTTGTGAAATGTATCTCAGAACCATCTGCACCATGGATGAAAGGAGGAGCATTTACATATTGGCCTCCATCCCCTATTCATCAAAGGCAGCCCCACAAGGGTCAGCTTCCACATTTCCAGGTTGTACATGCATGAATCCCAAACAGGTTCTATCCCCTGGGTAGAAAGTAAGAGGTAATGCATTGCAGGCCTGAGGTGGAGCACTGCCGGGCTGCCCTTCAGTGAAGCTGGTCAGAGTGTGTGAACTGGTCACTGCAACAGTGGCTGGAATAAGAGGTCAGGCTTAGAGGGTTGAGGGTTGGACACGGTGCACAAGATATATATATATATGTCACAGCCATTTGAGTTAGAATGGGTAGACCTGGGTTAACGGCTCCAGGGTAGATAACTCAAAAGGCACATTGCATAACAAAACGAGCAGCATCAAACTCAGGCAATGGGAAGGAAGCTTGTGAGATGGTCTACTCTCCTCACCCCTGGTTCTGTGCAGGGTTCCCCATTAACTGGCATCACAGTGGCTCCAGAATATGAATTACAGTCCTACCTGCCCTTTCTGTTGTTGCACAAATGAGCAGTTCTGAGTTTTCTCTCTTATTCTCAATGCAAGTGGTTCCTTTCATTTGTGGCCTTTCAGGAGAAAAAAATCATAATTACTTGAATTCTTTGAGCTCTTCCCATGATAGGGCAGTAGCCCAAGTCACTGCTTCTGGGCTAAACCAAGTATCCGAAAACCCAAGTCCTCTGTGCAGGCCTGCCGAACTCATTTGCGGCTTGTTTCCGTCAGAGCCATGACTTTTGGAAAGTGACCAGGGATCTCCTCTCAAAGAAAGAGGCATGTATAACCTGTAGTCACAGGGGTGTTTGTGCATGATGAGGTGCTCAGTTAATGCTCGTGAGAATTAGAAACCAGGATACCCATGGAAGTACAAAGGAAGTGGAGAAGCAATTCAGATTTTAAAAATAATTACTTTTCTACGACACATCAAAGTGAAAACAAGACTGTACCCCATAATCTTTTCCTATTCTTGACAACTAGTTCCTGTCTCCAGAGCTCACTGAACACTCTCCTGAATTCCAGAAGGGCTGGTGTTTGCCAAAGAGAATTAGTCTTCTTAATACCGAGAGTAAGTGACGGTGAATGAGTTGGGCAGAGGCCACGCTCTCTGTCAGGTAGTAAGTAGCACAACAAATCTTTCCCCTACATGTTTGCCATTTAATTGATTTTCCTAAAGGACTTTTTAGGCTGATAGAAAGAGGCTTGATGCAATTCAGCATCAGCAGTAACTTGTGTTGTGTCCCCATTGCTATAAAAGCACTTTGGAAAAATACATCTGTTTCTCCTTCGATCCTCAGAAGTCTTATGAGATTAATAAAGAATGCCTAGGATGACAGAATCACAGGTTTCTCAGCAGAAATTGCATGTCTTCCTGGAGTCTCAGGCAGACCCACACCAGAGGGTCTCTCCTTGGGAAGAAGGGGCCTCATCTCAAGGACAGGTGTGCAAGAGGCTGCCAGAGACCCTGGGATATCATCTCTCTGATGGGCCAGCTACAAGGCGGCAGCCAGGCACCTGACCTACTCTTTTCACCCTAGAAGTCTTACATGAGAAGCTCTTCTCATGGATCTGTAGGGGAAGTGTAGAAATACACTCTGCACATCAAGGAGAGACTGCTAAATGCATGCGGTGGTATCAGTATTTCACAGGGCTAGTCTACTGAACCTTCAGAACTATCTTATTCATAATCACGTAACCTTTGATTATGCAGAAAATAGTTCTGAAAATAAATGTCATCATAGAATTGCCCTCCCCTAGATCAAACAAAATGAGCATAAAAAAGTAAAAACCTATAAATTTTTTTTCACCAAAATTAACCAAACAAGAAAGCAGCATAACTTAATACACTTTATAAAACTGGTGAAGGGAAAGAAAGTGAAGATTCTAACGTTGCCTGTCAACTCTAGCCATACTAAAAAGTCATCGACAGCTGCAACAGTCTCCCTACTTACTCCCAAATCTGGCAAACAGCAGACTGGGTGAAGCCCTCTCTTTATTTCCCTGTCCAAAGATTTTTGGAAACTACTGTAGAAAACAAATGGATGAAATGGAGAAGATGGACAGTGGGCCTAATCACTCTGAAAGCAGTGAGACCTGCCCTATGAGAAATGCTAAAAGGAGTCCTTCAGGCAGAAACGAAAGGATACTGGACAGCAACGCTGGTCCACATGAAGGAATTAAGCCCATGGATAAAGGGCACTACCCAAGTAAATACAATGGGTAGTGTTCATGAGAGTGAGGAAATTACTACCAACCTTACTGAAGAAAGGGATTATAAGAGAATTCTGTAAACAACTGTATGCCAACAATTCAACAACCTAGATGAACTCGACAAATTCTCAGAAACACACATTACCAAAATCGACTCAAGAAGAAATAAAATCTGAATGGACTTAAGAGATTGTATTAATAATCAAAAACCTCCCAACTAAGAAAAACTCAATCAGATGGCTTCACTGGTAAATGCTACCAAACATTTAAAGAATTATCACCAATCCTTCTCAATTTCCCAAAAATAGAAGAGGAGAAACACTTCCTAACTCATTCCATGAGGCCAGCATTCACCTTACACTTGGTAATTTTTCTTAAATTTCAACAGATACTTTTATTCAGTTTTCCCTTAATGAGAGACAGACCCTCCAGGAAAATATACTTCGTGACGCCCACACCTACTTCTTTCAAGCAGACTAATCATATCTGGGCTTCCCGAAAGCTTAGTAACAAAACATGTAAACTCACCTACTGTTAGCCTCCACCCTTCACAGTGAAATGGGTACAGGCTGTCTGGGATCTGCTGTTAATGGAGGAAATGTTTGACCTATGAGAGCGCTCAGTGTTCAAACACTCTTGTAGTTGTCGTGATTTGTTGAAGCCTGCTTCAACAGGATGAGCCAATGTTGCACCTAAAGAGCTCTGCCCTCTCACAGGTGATTCACTCAAATAAGCAATCTCCACGACAGGGTCATTCTCTGCCACCCAGCTCTCTGCGGGTACCTTGCTCAGGGAGACAGACGTCAGAGCAAGAGTGCCTTTGGTGTGCTCATTCTTTTTCCCACAGCGTGACAGAGATTTCCATCCACTGTTGCCAAATATGTAAGTCTCTCCCTTTGGGAACACTAAGACTACTCCTTTTCCCTGGAAAATCAGGGCCACCCAAAGCAAAATTATTTACCCTTGATTGTTCAAGAACAATTGCTCACTCCCATTCAATTTTTTTACTTTTGCCTCTTCAACAAGAACGTTAAAGGATACTTCTGCTATCAGTATGTCATATTTTTCTAGAGGCAAACAGTATATTGTTGAATTCTAAACTACAGTTTGGAGACTATCCATGGAACGAGCATTTTACAAAGAAAACCAGACAGTAGCTCACACAGACAACATAGCTGATAGTTTAGTGGTGAAGCAGAACATATCTCATGAGTGGGGAAATGGATAGAGAGGTCTCCTGCCCACCTGACACCTCACCCAACATGCACAGAATTGAAGCCCTCCAAAACTTGTTCCTTTCCAAGATTCTCCAGCTCACTGAAGGGCATCATTGTGTCATTTTGAGTCCTCCTAGAGCCGACACCAAGATGGAATTAACTTGTAAGAGTTTAATGGGGAGAATGCTCATGAAGGGTAAAGAGGAGAGGGAGCAGGAGAAGGCAGAGAGACACTCAGACCATGATGCAGGTATGAAGAGGGAGAGGGAAGGAAGGAGGATAGGTAGGAATAGCCTCAGACTGCAGAGCAGTTCTGAGGAAAGTTTGGCCACGCTGATGGGAAGCCACTAAATATAGATTGCCTGTTGGAGGAGTCCCACCTTGGGCAAAAATGACCTGGCTCTGGTACCTACACTGTATTCGTTCATTGGCTGAGAAAGGCCAGAATGTGTGAACTTGTGTGGACACCACAGTGGATCTGAAGGTGCAGCAGCTGGAGCTTGTCAGCTATGTTCCTTGTAGAAGAGTCTCTTGAACAGAGAGATCTGAGAACCTACATGACTGCCACAGTCATTCATTCAGTTATGCAACCTGGGAGTCATGCTTGGTATCTCCTTCTCCTTTATCTCAAAGACCCAATCCATCACCAGGTTCCTGACCATTTTACCTCCTAAATAGCTCTCACATCTTTCCATTTCTCTCCATGCCCTCCACCTCTACCACCATCACCCTGCTCTCAGGTGCTGAGCATCTTTCAATCCATTCACCACACAGCAGACAGAGCAGTCTTTTCAAAACACAAGTCAGATAATACAACCCTCTGCTTAAGCACCATCATAGTGCTCATAGGATAAAGACCTGAGTCCTTAGCATAACCTTCAAGGCCCTACGTGTTATAGCTTTTGCCTTACCCTCCAGCCTCCTGTAGACTTGGGTACTCCTTGGTCTTTCTCTCTGCTCCATTGGCCCTTTGGTTACCAGATAGATAATGGTTCAAATCCAGCCTGCTTCCAGTCTCTCAAATGCTCAATAAAGATTCTTTCCTGCCTCAGGACCTTTGCATGTGCGATTCCTGTCACAAATTGTCTCTTCTCCAACCCCATGCCACTTTACCCAGTTAATTAATCCACATTCCTTAGCTCCTAATTCAAACAACCCTTCTTTGGGGAAGCCTTCTCTGACTCCCCAGGAAAATTCAATCTTTCCCATAGAATCAAATGCATTTTGTAGCATTTAGGATGGTATTCTATATTTGACTAATTATTTGATTGTCTACCTAACTGAAATATATTTCCTGAAGGCAGAGACTGTGTGTATTTTTGCTCACTATTGAATCCCCAGAATTAGTAGAGTGGCTGCATTTTGTATTTGCCACAGAATATTTGTTGAATGAATGAAGTATCTAAAAGTTATTTTTTTCTTTTTATTTGAATCACACCAGGTATTTTTTTTTCCCTAACCAGTGATTTCTTTCTTTCCATTTATATTGTTCTCCAGCTGTGTTGCATGATCTACCCCCTACAACTCCACCCCGCCCTCCTGGCCCGTGGTAAAGTTTTGGCTTTGGACTTGGATTTTCAGGTCTTCATTGATGACCACTGCAGGTCTTGATAAAGTGCTTGCTGCAGAACTTGCACAAGATTTTATTCTAGAGTTAGGTCAGGGAGGGTAGGAAGAAAAGAAAGTGAGTTGCTCTCAAACAGCTGGGATACAAAGTTAAAATATAAATCAAGCCAATCTGAGCAAAGATACACAAAACGTCTCCATAAAGAGAAATAAGGACCCCAGGACCTACAAGGCCGAACAGTACTTTTATTAACTAAGGCCTTATTATGTCTAAAAAAGAAATATGTCCAACTGAGAAGGAGCAGCACAGGCAGCTTACGAAAAAGGTGTGAATGTTGGTTGACCAGGCCCCATCCCAAGAAAAAGGGCTAGCCAGGTTGGCAGGAATGAGTGACCAGTCCTCCCAGCATGTCATTTGATCTTTGGTATGGAAGAAGACACACCAGGCTACCCTGCCTAATACCATTAAACATTTAAGTCAGATAATTCACTGTTCAGATTCTACTTTAAGCTCACCAAACCTCTTTCTGTTTATTAGGCTCTAAATTGCAGTTACAAGAAGAGTGCACTCACCAGGCAAACTCCAGAAACTCAGTGTTTCTGATAGTTTTGTTTCTAATAGGAAAGGTCAGGCTACGTGTTTTGGAATCAGATGGCCTTTATTTGAACCCTGACTCTACTACTTACATACATACTAACTGTGAGTCCTTGGGGAATTTCCATCATCTTCCCCCCTCAACTGAAAGAAGATCACATCGCATCACATGATTGTAGGGAGAATTAAATGAAGCAATCTATGTAATATACTTAGCATGAGTCTGGTAAATAGTTAATGAAATCAATAAATTTGCATTCTGATATTATAAAAGCTGATTTTTAATCAATACTCAAACACGGAAAAAAGATGGCATTTTTAATCCACAAGGTCGACGACCAAATCTGGACTTTGGGAAATCATGAAGATAATATTCAGGCTTGTCATCACCTCTTGGGTCCTCTCTGTTCCCATATGTAACATCTACAAAAGGTAACCAGGATTTGGCTTTATCTTCTTGTGTCTTTTTCTCGCTTTTCGTGACCCTCATCTCTCAGACATATTTTTTATGTAGAAGCAGATTTAGCTCTTGATTGCTCTCATGGAGTCAAGAATTATTGTCCTATAATAAGGAAGAGCTCTAAGGCTGCCTTGATTTTTTTTTTTTTTTCCCCTTCATCCTACAGGCCAAAGTCATCATCTTCTGGAAGGGGAACCACGTGTGTTTCTAAGGTCATCATTTGGCCTGCTCCACTTCCCCACCTGCTCTTGAGGGAAATACTGCAAGGACCCATGGAAAGTCACAACATCAGTCATAGAGCAAGGCCTTCATCATGCAGGAAATGTGCCCAAATTAGAAAGAGGCAAACCAAAGTGACTCTGGCAGATTAAGCAGTTTATTGTGTTTTTGTCTTCCAGTTATCAGACTACTCTATGACAAAAACAAACACATGGGAAATTGTGTTCGGAATATGGAGTCTTGACAATGTTTTGCAGGTTTCTACAGAAATGCTTACAAAAGTATTTTTCAAATCTCAGTGGCTGATGCTGGGCAGAGCTGTAGAGACTTCCATCAAATTTTGTAGCAGGGCTCTCTTCTAAAAAAAAACTTGGTCCAGTGGCATAATTATAGGGGCTAATCGTCAGGGTAAGCATGAGGTGACTTCCAAAAAGACTGCAGTTCCCCCAAAGTCCTTCTAAGTCAAGATAACACAGTCCAAACTTTGAAAACTATCCTATTATCAACTGACCGTTAGAGAATGTCTATTAAGCAACGAGAAGAGCAATGACTTTGCCTCTGCCCTCAAAGAACCCATCTAGTGCCTAAAAGAAAATGCCAAGTATTTCTCCCTTATACCAGGAGTAAATATTTTGCTCCAGTTCACAGAGTGCCAGAGCCAGAGCTTGAACCTGTAATCTCTAAACCCTTGGGTATTGATGGGCACCACTTAGCCCAGGGAGTCCAAACCTTAAATTTGCTGTTCTAGTTTTTCTTATCAAATGAAGCGTCCAGCTTTTCACAGACATCATTGACTTTTATTTTTCCGCTGACCCAGAATGAAGAGCCTGGTACCTCTGGGTCAGGACGAGGCTGTCAGGAGTGCCGGTGCCGCCAGCTTGGCAGAGGGACCAGTGCGCATGCCTGGGCTGGGGAGCGGCCCGACCCCTGGGGTCTGCGAGCGTAACCTGCCCCAGTTTCCTCAGCGCCTCCCACCCCGACCCCTCAGACTGTCTCCCGGCCGTCCAGGCCGGTACCCGCCTCCTCAGGCCAGAACCCCCGAAGCGCCGCCGAGTGTCAGGTCCCGGGCCCGCCGCCAGCCGCGAGGCCCCGGCAGGCACTGAGTGAAGGGCAGATGAGGGAAGAAGCCCCGAGGGACGGAGGCGCCGTGGGCCGCAGAGCCGGATGAGGGCGCGCTGCACCGCTGAGACGTGCGCTACTGACCGGCCAGCGAGCAGCCTCCCGGGTGGACGCGGCTCCCGCCGGAACGCCGCTGGGCCCGCCGCGCGCAGACCCGAGGCCCGCGGCCCCTGCCTCCAGCTGCGGGCCCGCGCTCCGCGTTCACCGGGCCTGGGCCCGCCTCTATGCCGCTTTCGCTTTCGCTTTCCTGCCGAGACCGTTGAGGAAAATGAAAGTGCCTATGGCCAGGGCCGGCGCAGCTGCCGTCGGGGCGAGGGGCGCAGCGTGCGGGGCCGCCGGCCTGAAGCCAGCGAGCTGGGGCCGTAGCCCGCGCCGGGCGAGGTAAGCGCAGCCCCTTCGCGGTCGCCTCGCGGGCTCCTCCTTGCGGACCGCGCGGGCGGGACGCCAGGCGGCTGCTGGACGCCGGCCGGGCTGGCCCGGGAGTTCCTACCGCGGGGCTGGGAAGGCCTGAGACCCCGCACCGCTGGGCTTTCGCTAATCCTACAGGCCCGGCTGGAAGACCAGGGGGGAAGGGGCGGGGGCTCGGACAAACGTGCCAAGGATCTGGCAGCCTGGGGTCGAGGTGGGGCGGGGGGTCAAGCCAGGCCACCGGTCGCAGCACACGTTTCCTTTTTGTAGAACGCGGACCATACCCCCCCCCCCCGCCCCACCAACTCCGGGTGCCTCTCTGGACCGAGTTTCGGTAAAAATCAATTTCGGTAAAATGCTAAGCAGAGCGCCTCGCCTCAGCCCAGTAGAGAGGAATTCTTATTTTATTTACCCTTTCTTATGTATCAAACTCCTCTGCTTCGGCACGAGGTCCCATACCGCGTGTAGTTCAGCTGTATTAAGTTTTCCAGATCTGGTTTATTTGGAGCAGCTGGAGTGCCTTCCAAGAGTTACCTGAACTGGCAAGCTTGAAACTCTTCTCTCTTGGTCGCAGGCATGGAGAGCAGCTAGACCAGGATGCCACCTCCACCCCAAGGCCCTGTCCAGGTAAAGACAGGGGCTGACTCTGCAGGGGCCCCAACCCCGGGGCTGGCAGAAATGGTCAGGAGTGGGTACACTTGGGAACCTGGACCTTCCCAGACCAGAACACTTTCTGTCCTGTATCTGCCAGGTAAAGGGTGAAAGATGAGTGCCCACGTTTTTGCCCTTTGTAACATATGCGTAGCTCATTCGTGGTATGTGAGAACTGGGCTCCACCTAAAGGCTGTGGAGACAGCCCCTGTCCCTGGGTATTTCCCATTCCCTGCTGAGAGAAAATATATATGTAAGGTGCCCACAAGAACAGTTGTGTAGATAGGAGAAGGTGCTAAGTGTTAAAGTGAAGTTCTGCAAGCATTTGACTTACATCTGAGTGATGACAGTTTTTGTAGGCAATACCAAGAACCCCCTCCTTTTTCTCAACTTTTATCTCAGCCTACTCACATGGATCTGAGCATAAAGCCCATTACTGAAAGAAAACTTGAATGATCTTAATTTTGAAAACACCCATCTGAATTTGACAAAAGATGACCCAAGGTCCTAATTTTTAAAACATGGGGTGCCCCTTCTGTACTACCCTCGAGGGTCGTGTTGAGTATTAATTGCTTTTAGAAAATACAGCCTTTATCATGAGCCAGAAAATCAGATTCTTTAATTTTTGTGGTGTACTTTCAATAATGACGAGCTGTTCCTTTTCTTCAGAATTCCCTAATGTCCTCCTCTTTTTTCTCTCTCTTGTCAACTAAATTTAAACTATAATGCATGATTCTCTCCTTTTCCTTTCTTATCTTCTGTCTGGGGTGGGGGGCAGGGGCGGGGCGGGGAGTAGACACCATCCACTGCGTTTTCACCACTCAGGTTCTTGCTTCCATGTTCCTGAAAACTAAATGACTCAGCTGAAGACTGAGCAAGCCCCAGTCTTCCCCACTACCTTCTTTTCTCATGGTTTGATTATTCATGGGTTTAGCCACCAGCATGTGAGGCACTTTATTGTATTTTTCACAAGAAAATAATGCCTGGAATTTTAAAAATTTTCCTAAGGATCTCAGGCCTATAGAATTGAATTGCTCATATTCTGAGTTCATGACACACTATAATCCTTGGTCCATTTGGAGTCTCATTTTGTTTTATTTTGCTGTGTCCTCCTTTTATCCTCCATTTCTCAACACCCTCCTCCCCACTCATGCACAAACTTAGACAGCCATCGTGGCATATTTGTTCTTACAAACTACCTTTCCTTATATTTTAGAGAATGTGTGTCTTTGAAAGGTATGTCATGTTTTGCTTTTGCTGTACTTATTTAAATAAATACCATTGTGTTATAAACCGCATACTGTTCTTTTCCCCTCAGCATTATGTTTTTGTCAAACCATATTGCTATATGTAAGTCTAATTTATTAATCCTGGTTGTTGCATAATTTTCTATCAGGAATGTACGAGTACTTAACCAGTCTCCTGAGAATAGATTGGGTGTCCTCTCACTCCTTGCTTCCACAGACCTGCACCAAATACCCTTTTCCAGTGTCTCCATTCTTGTGCAAGAATTTCTCTGAGACAGATCCGTAGATATGAGATTTCTGGATCTAGGATACTTGCATGATGTCTTTTATTAAAAACTGCTGCTTTGTGCTACAGAATGGATTCGTCAATTTCCTCCCACCAGAAGTGCATGAGGACTCCCTTTTCCAACATCTGTCAGCACTTACTATTATCTAATTTACTAATTTTTGTCAAACTAGTAGGTTAAAGCAGTACTCCATTTCTGTTTTAATTGAGCATCTCATCATATTGTTTTCTGCTCGTGAATTGCCTGTTTGTTTGTCTCATTTGCTGTTTTCTTTTAGGTTTCTGATTTTTTTTATCTGGTTTTCATTTTGATATTTACATATTGGTATACTTACTAAAATGTTAATCCTTCTTGAAATGTCAGTGTTGTAAACGTCTTCCTGTAGTCTGGTTACCCATTTATTAACGTCATTTATGGTCTCCTTTTTATTATTATTAGCAGCTTGATTAAGATATAATTTACATACCATGGAATTCACCCATTTAAAGTATGTAATTCAGTGGTTTTTAATATATTTGCAGAGTGTGTTTAACTATCACCATAATTTAATTTTAGAACATTTTTGTTACTCCATTAGCAGTTAGTGTCTAGTATCCATTAATATTCCCCTCTCCAACCCTAGGCAAGCACACTAATCTACTTTCTGTCTCTGTATTTGCCTATTTCTGGACATTTCATATAAACAGGATTATACAATATGTGGTTTGTTGTGACTGGCTTCTAATACTGAGCATGATGTTTTGGAGGTTTATCCAAATTGTAGCATGTATCAGTAATTTGTTCCTTTTTATTGGTCAATGTATTCTATTATATGGATATACTGCATTTTGTTTATCCATTGGTTGTTGGACATTTAGGTTGTTTTTGTCAAAAAGTAGAATAATACGTTTGTGAACATTCATGTACAAATTTTTGTGTAGACATATATTTTTATTTCTCTTGGATATATACCTAGAAGTGGAATTGCTGAATCATATGGTATGTCTGTGTTTAAACTTCCAGAATGTTTTCCAAAGTAGCTGCAAACTTTTACAATCCTACCAGCAGTGCATGAGTGTTTGTTTCTCTACATCCTCACCAACACTTGTCTGTATTTTTTGTTTTAGCCATCCTAGCAGGTATAAATTTCTAGCTCATTGTTTTTTTGATTTGCACTTCCCAGATGGTTAATGATTTTGAGCATCTTTTCATGCACTTATTAGCCTTTTGGATATCTTCTTTGGAGTAATGTCTACTCAGATCTATTTTTAAAATTTGATTATCTTTTGTTATTGGGTTGTAAGAATTAGTTATATATTCTTTTGTAAATTGAAGTATAGTCAGTTTACAATATTGTGTCAATTTCTGGTATACAACATAATAATTCAGTCATACATATACATACATATATTCAATACATGCCCTTTATCAGATATATGAGCTACAAATATTTTCCTCCATTCTGTGAGTTGTCTTTTCACTTTATTGATGGTATTCTTTCAAGCAAAAAAAAAAAATCAATTTTTTGAGGTTCAACTTACCAACCTTTTCTTTTATTTTTTGTGCTTTTGGTGTCATATCTAAGAAATCCTTGCCTAACCCAAGGTCATGAAGAGTCACTCCTGTCTTCATCTAAGAGCTTTGTAGTTTAACTCTTCCTTTTAGGTCTATGGTCTACTTCTTTTTTTTAACATAAATCTTTAAACTTTGTGTAGTCATATCCATCATTTTCCTCATTTTAGTTTATGCCATTTGTGTCTTGTTTAAGAAAACCTTGCCTACCTGAAGCTTATAATTTTTTTCTGTATTTTTTCCTACTAACTTATTGTTTCTTCTACATTTTCATCTTTAATCCAGTTGGATTTTTAAAATTATTATGACTGTAATATTCTACCTTTTTGTTCTTTTTCAAACTCTTCTTAGCTTGTCATGAACTTGTTCTTATATAAATATTTAAATATCTGTTTGGAAAATTCATAGAAATTCCTCTTGAAATTTTGATTGGAATTTAATTGAAATCATAGGTTTATCTGGGAAGAATTGATACCTTTCAATGTTAAGTAATCTCACCTGTGAATATGGTCTGTCTTTCCATTTATTCATTCTTCCTTTTATGTACTTTGAGTTTAGAATTTTTCTCCACTAGGCTCTTTTTAGGTTGGTCTCAAATATATAGCTATCTTTCTGAACTCCTATTCATTCTAATAGTTTTTCTGTGGATTCTCCTGAGAGTTCTATAAATAGTGATACCAGTTGCAGACACTGACAACTTTTGTCTCTTTTCTTTCACCTTTATACTTTGTTTTCCTTTTATTATCTTCGCATGGATTACAGAAGCTAGTGCTTCTGTAATTCTACTACATGATGGTGGTGGGAACAAGTATCCTTGTTGTGTTCCATCCCTGTAGATATAGTTTCTCTGTTAAGTATGATGTTAGCTATAGGTTTGTGGATGATAATCTTTATCAAGTGAAAGAAGTCCCTTTCCTTAGGATCTTAGATACCAAGGAAAATAAATAAAATCCTATGCACCACTTTCTAATGAAAAATTTAGTAATAAAATTTATCATATGTAGTGGCTAAACCAATGAATAATTAAGCTATGAAGAAAAGTTGATAGAAATGATAGGGGCTTATTCTAATTCTGCTGTAAAAGTTGTTTTGTTTTTTTTTTTAAAAATCATGAATTACTATTGAACTTTGTCAAATGCTCTTTCTCTGTCTAGTGAGATGATCATGTGATCCCCCCACCCAGTTTTCCATGTATTACTAGGATATATAATGTTAGCTAATGTAACAACTCCAGCATTTCAAGGGCTTAAACAATTGAATCTGTTTATCACTCATGACATAGTCCAGGGGTGTTGGTAAGGCTCTTCTTCATTTAGTCATTCAGAAACTCACTCTTTCTTCTAGCCAGTTGCTTCCCCATCTGCTAGGACCCGAGTCTTTCAAGAGATCCTTTCTGTTGGTCAAAGATGACAAATATCACTTCAACTCATATTCCGTTGGCAAGGGCAAATAACATGGTCCCACCTAGTTGTAAGGTGGCTGCGAAGGGTGATGGTGTTCACAGGAGGTAAAGGAGAACAGAGAGATGGTGGGCAATAGTAACCTCTTCCGTAATCCATTAACATGGTGAATTACATTGAAAGATTTTTCTGATTTTAAAAGTTGTTTCGTTATTACTTTATCATGATAAAGTCTTAATACATTTTTGGATTTGATTAAGTAATATTTTATTTAGGTGTTTAGCATCCATGTTTATTAGTGTTACTGGCTTGTATTTTTGTTTTTGTGGAGAATTTCAAAATTTCAAAATTATAGTAACCTTAAGTTGGACAGTGTTTCCTTTTTTTCCCATTTTTTGAAGCAGCGCATTTAAGATAGAGATTGTCTCTTCCTTAGAATTTATTAGAATGTACTTCCAGGCCTGAGATTTTATGGGGAAGAGGTTTTAAAAATTATTCCAATTTGCTAAACTGCTATTCACATTTCCAACAATTTTTACGCTAACTTTGGCAATTTTTCTACAAATTTATTCATCTATATTTTCAAAATGTATTGTCACATAGTTATTTATATCATTATTTTGTAAGCTTTTAAATATCTACTACATTTGTCATTTCCTCTTTTTCCTATATTTTTTTCCCCCATCTTCTGTCAGTTATTCTTCTTCGGTTTCCCTAAAGGTTTGTCTATTTTCACAGAAATATTTTTGGTTCTGTTAGCCACCTTTATTTTTTGTCCTCTGTATCCTCTATTTCAGTGATTCTGCCCTTATATTTATTATTTCATTTATTCTTATTTCCCTGGTTACATGCCATTAGTGACACTCATAAAGTGAGATAATGAAGTCCACTCCTCTTGTAATTCCACTTTTTATAGGCAACCACATTTACCAAATTGGTATGTTTTTCTGGACCCTTTTCTCTGCTTATATATTTTCCTACAACTTTTTAGACTATGCAAGCCATGGGCCTCTTTCTGTAACGTACACACACACATATACATTAAATGGAATATCATAATTTATCCATTTTCCATTAATGGGCATTTAGATTGAAAGTCTTGATTTTTTAATAGTGTAATTTTAATTCACTCATTTATTTTGATCACTGATAAGTGTGGCCTTGTTTTTGCTATCTTGTTTTGCCATGTATTTATCGTGAGTTCTTTTTTTTTTTCTTATGACTTTTTCTGGATTCATCAAGGTGTCTTTGTCCCCATTCTTTACTTCCTTCTTTTTATTTAGTGACTTGGAATTCTGTGTCTTATTAGGAGCTCTCATTAAGTTCTTAAGCATAGATAAACATATTTTCCTATCAGTGTTAAAAATTAATCAGAGTCTCCAACCTCATTCGAACCTTTTCAGCATGTTTTTAATTCCCTTCTTATATCTTGCAGGCACATATACACACAGGGGTCTGCCCAGGAATTACTGAAATAATCTGGAAGCTTCCTATTGTTAGTAACTCTTCATGCTTCAAAATATTATTTTTCTATTTTAGAAGTCTTTTCTTAGCAGTTAGCATTAATCTGTACGTATTTACGCAGTTGCCTATCACATCAACGTAGGAAGGCTAAAACCTGTTTCTTTTAGAGTTCTCATTTACTTACTGAAAATTTGTAGTGATTTTTATTTCTGGAGTAATGCTTCACTGGGTCTTTTATTTCTCAGAAGTATACTTTGCAAGTTCATGCTATTCTGATCCTCATTTGACCTTTGCCAGCACAAAAGCATTCTAAAATATTTGTAAGTGCTAAAGTCACTTCCTCATGTTTTACTGAGTTTACTTTAGCTTGGTTAAACCAAATGCAGTATCAATTTGTATAAATTTATCACTAACTGAAGGTTTATATAATGGTCTTCCCCCAGGGTCAGAGACTGGCCAAAGGAGTACAAAAAAAGCTTTGAAAATTCAGCTGCTGAATATCTTACACTAAAAAGCTTAACATTTTAACTTTTTTGTTTATAAAACTTAGTATTTGAGGGTGAAGTAAAATGGGCACTTTCATAGTAAAACTACGGTAAAACTAACTTGAATGAAGTTTGTCAAAACCTTTTTAAAAAAAGTGTCTATACCTTTTACCCCAGTAAATCTACTTCCAGGCATGTATGCTAGAACATGTTTCTGTTTGAGGTCATTTTAGGTGGTGCAGGTAATTCTAGGTGGGACACATTTGTGGTGTCATCTAATACTTTCACGGTGAGAAAAGTATTCCTCTGGTTAATTCCTTTGCAATCTTCTGGTCAGGGGAAGGAGAAAAATCTCAGTTTGGTGCTCGTATGTCTTTAACACCTTTTCAAGCCTTCCTAATCTCCCACTTGATATATGAGGATTAGCAAAGGGGTAGCAGTAGCTTCTATATTTTCATGACACTTTTGCGTTTTACACTGTATTTATTTTTACAGTTGCTTCCATTTATGACATATGCTGCTGGTTTTCCATTTACAATAGTAAATAAGGTTTCCTTTTAAAACATTTATTTAAGGGCAGAAATGAGGTGATTTAAAGAGAAATGTTAAGTACAGTATGGATGGTGTTTAATTATGGCAAAATAATAATGGTGATATATTGATGACTGAAATATGTGAAACATGACCCTAAGAAATCATCTGAGCTTCAGACACAGATTTTAAATGTAGAGGTGTTCTTGTACTTGGGCTTTTCCTCCCATTGTGACTTCTGTTATCACGAAGTTAGAAACTACTCAGTTGCCTAGCAATAAGGGATTGGTAAGTGATTTTGATAACATCCTATGATGGAATAGTGCCAAATTTTTAAAAAGTGTATTTAATGACATGGAAAAATTATATACTGTTAGATAAAACAAAGCTGTTACAAAAGAAAAATACATACAGTATCCTAATACTGTTTAAAAGAAGGTGTGTGTATGTGTGTGTGTGTGTGTGTGTGTGTGTATGTATGTGTATCTCAAAAAAATATTGGCAGAAATATTTCCAAATAAGTTATCACTCGTCTGTTGGGAAGTTTTTCTGGTTTCCATTAATAAACATGTCACTTTTGTCATCAGAAAAATAATATATACATATAACTATTTTTAAATTAAAAATTGTTTTGAAGTATATCTGATTTACAATATTGTGTTAGTTTCTGGTGTACAGCAAAGTGATTCAGTTATACTTATATATACATATTCTTTTCCATATTCTTTTCCACTATGGTTTATTACAGGATATTGAGTATATAGTTCCCTGTGCTATTCAGTAGGACCTTATTGTTTATCTATTTTATATATTGTACTATATCTGCTAATCCCAAACTCCTAATTTATCCCGCCTTCATCCCCTTCCCCATTTGGTAACCATAAGTTTGTTTTCTGTGTCTGTGAGTCTGTTTCTGCTTTGTAAATAAGTTCATTTGTGTCATATTTTAGATTCCACATGTAAGTGATACCATACGGTATTTATCTTTCTCTTTCTAGCTTGCTTCACTTAGTATGATAATCTCTAGGTCCATCCATGTTGCTGCAAATAGCATTATTTTATACTTTTTTATGGCTGAGTAGTATTCCATTGTATATATATACCACATCTTTTTTCCATTTATCTGTTGATGAACATTTAGGTTGCTTCCCTGTCTTGGCTATTATAAATAATGCTCCTATGAACATTGGGATGAGTGTTTTCAAATTAGAGTTTTTTTCTGAATATATGCCCAGAACTGGGAATGCTGGATCATATGGCAACTCTATTTGTAGTTTTTTAAGGAATCTCCATACTGTTCTCCATGGTGGCTTCACCAATTTACATCCCCACCAGTAGTATAGAAGGGTTCCCTTTTCTCCACACACTCTTCAGCATTTGTCATTTGTAGACTTTTTAATGATGGCATTTCTGACCAGTGTGAGGTGGTACCTTATTGTAGTTTTGGTTTACATTTATCTAATAATTGCAATTGAGCATCTTTTCATGTGCCTATTAGCCATCTGTCTGTCTCTGGAGAATTGTCTATTTAGGTCTTCTGCCCATTTTTTTTTTATGGGGTTGTTTTTCTTTTTGTTAATGAGTTGTATAAGCTGTATATTCTGGAAATTAAACCCTTGTTGTTCTCATTGTTTACAAATACATTCTCCCACCCTGTAGGTTATCTTCTTGTTTTGTTTATGGTGTGCAAAGGCTTATAAGTTTGATTAGGTCCCACTTGTTTATTTTTGCTTTAATTTCTGTTGCCTTGGGAGATTGACCTAAGAAAACGTTGGTATGATTTATGTCAGACAATGTCTTGCCTAAGTTCTTATCCAGGAATTTTATGGTGTTATGTCTTATCTTTAAGTCTTTAAGCCAGTATGAGTTTATCTTTGTGTATGGTGTGAGGATTTATCCTGACTTCCATGATTTATATACAGCTGTCCAGCTTTTCCAACACCGCTTTCTGAAGAGACTGTCTTTTCTCCATTGTATATTTTTGCCCCCTTTGTCAAAGATTAATTGACTGTAGGTGTGTGGGTTTATTTCTGGGCATTTCTGGGTTCTCTATTCTGTTCCATTGATCCATATGTCTGTTTTGGTGCCAATGCCATGCTGTTTTGATTACTGTAGCTCTGTGGTATTATCTAAAGTCTGGGAGGGTTATGCCTCCAGCTTGGTTCTTTTTCCTCAGGATTGCTTTATTCTCTTTCTTTTATTCTGCATTATCCCACTGACAATTAAATTTCTACATATTGGATATAATCATGGTTCTACTTCACCTAGATTGAAGATACATGTATTTAAATATAGATGCCTCCTCTCCAGGATTACAAAGTCTCTCCATTAGAAAGAAAAAAAATGGTTCACTGCGAGTCCAAACGCTTGGCAGAAACAACTGCTACTTTTTGCCTAGTAGAAATTCCAAGGATTTTATTCTTAGTACTTCTTAGAGTTTGTTCCTGGAAACCCCTGCACTCCTTTGTGGGAATGGAGTTAGCAGGTCCCTGTTAAGTGAGCAAATGATGTCTCTATCTGGAGGTGATCTTACAGCCATGATACAGTCTTCTTCCTTCTACAAAGAGTGGTGGGCTCTGCCCAGGGTGAGTCAGCCAGGTCCTGAGCCTGAGGAAGGCCTGCTGCAGCGTTCCAGTAATGTCTGCCTTGTGGCAGCAAGACCTTTGACTAGCCAACTCTTCACCTCCTGGGGTCCTTCAGCCTCTCTCCACCTCACTGCCACCACTGTGGTTCACAGTCTCACATCTATTGCTGGATAACATAGTGACCTCCAGCTGCTCCCTGCCTCTCCTTCCGTTTACCTCTAGTCTGTGTTTTACAGAAGCGAGTATATATTAGTCTACTGCTGCTGTAACAAATTACTACTCAGTGGCTTGAAACAATCCAAATTTATTAATTATGGTTCTAAAGGTTTCAGCAAGGTTGTTTTCCTTCTGGAGACTCTGGAGGAGAGTAATTTTGTTGACTTTTCCAGCGTCTGGAGGCTTCCTGTATTCCTTGGCTCATGGACCCTTCCTTCATCTTTAAAAGTAAAAAGTGTGTCTTGCACTTCTTCTTTAGTTAAATCTTCCTTTGTCTCTCTCTTATAAGAACACTAGTGATTACATTGGGCCCACTGGGATAATCCAGGATAATCTCTCCATCTCAAGATCCTTAATAACATCTGCAGTGTCCTTTTGTTGTGTAAGGGACTATACTCATAGCTTCTGAGGATTCAGACATTGACATCTTTGCAGGGCCATTACTCAGCTTACCACATAGTGTAATCTTTTAAAAACACACATCAGCCACATTACCCCTCTGCCTTAGGCGCTTGGTGGTGTTACAGGTCTCAGAGGATAAGGACCTCTCATGGCTAGGAGTGCTATACAAGGGCCCACACCCCTTCTCCACCTCCCCCTGCCTCCTCCCTGTTCTGCCTCTGGTTTGCCGTCCGGGATCCACCCTTTACACCTGGTCTGCTTTTTACCAAGGATGCTTCACCTCTTCACACTCATCCCAGGCCTTCCTGAGGCTCCAGACAAGGTCAGCCTTCCCTAGGATGCTCTTAATAGGGATCTGTCGTAACACCTACCACAGGTTAACATCTTTGCATTTATTTAGGTGATGATTTGGTTTTATGCGTTGCCTATGTAAGTAACTACTCCTTTCAGGCAGGGACCATGTCTATTTTTTTTCCCATCATTGCATCCTGCTTGTGGTAGATTGTTAATAAGCACTTAGGAAGGAATGAATAAATGAATGAATATTAACAGCATTATCATCACTCTCTGTCCCATTTAACCTGCTTTTTCTTCTGCACAGCATCTATCACCTCTTCTATTGTGGTCTCCCTCTACCAGAATGGAAGCTCCACGAGAGCAAGGACCTTGTCTTTTGTGTTCATGCCTCTATTCCCAGGTCCTAGAGCAGTGTCTGGTCCATCATAGGCACTTGATAAATACTTGGGGAGTTAATGCTCTGTAGGATGCTTGGAATCTCTCACAGAGTTGTCATTCTGACCCCTCTTTGTAATTGAATATTATCAAGCTCTTCATTTTAATTATTCAGCCTAACTTAATAATCAGGCAAATTGGCAAAGACTCCTAAAACATGAACCTATTTTTTGAGGATTAAACGAGTTAGTAAATACAAGTCATTCGGAGCGCTGCCTGGCACTCGTGAGCCTGTGTGAGGGTCTGCTGCTGCTGCTGCTGCTAGCAAGTACTCGAGCCCTCAGTTGTTTAGAAGTTCTACTGTCAGAGTTCTGTGGTGGGATCCTAAACACACAACTGAGAACTCTTGTTCTTCGCACCAGGACAGGACCCAGGTCTTCCAGCTGCCTGGGAACAGGCCCAGTCTGGGGGCTTCAGGTAGGTGATTTGAGCCATAATTTGCGTTTTTTTCTTGTTTTGCCTGCAGATGGCAGTAGGCCCTGGACTTCTCTGCAAAGCAGGCAGTCCTAAGGCTGGACAGCAGAGAAACAATAAAATGGACTCCCTTCTCCTGAAAACAAGAAAGCTAGCCACTAGCCACGGGTGAGTATAGAGCTTGAGCTTTTCTCTACATTATTTGTTTTTTTTAGCATAGGAATCAGTGTAAATCACAGTGTTCAATTTTGAGGTACTTTGTTGATTTTTCACAGTTTATAAAAACAAAAAACAGTAGCAATGAAACCAGAAGTATTACTAGAATGTTGCAGAGGCGTTGAAAGGCAAGGGGGCCATCCTGTGCACTGTGAGTGTGGTGTCCCTTCCCTTCTGTACTTTGGGCCTGTCCCCTTTGTCATCCATAGAGCCAATACCCACCCAGACAGGTCCCTTTAAATTCAACAGGTGTGTAGTAAGTTGGCAGTGTGAAGTGTTCTTTGCAGGGACCTCGTGGTCCTTCTTCCAGTTGTTCATAGAGTGATCTGTTCACGTTCTGCCAGAGAATCATCCCTGGCCCAGCAGAGCCCAAAGTTTTTGTCTGTTTGCCCTGACCTTGCGGCTCCCTTGGAGGGCTTCTCCCTCTGATCTTCCCCTCATTCCAAAGCTGGTAACTTCTCAGCTCTAGTTTATTGATCCTAAGACCCCATTAGTGCTGCAGTCTGAGCAGTCGCGTAGGGATTATTTATGTTCTATTTCAACCCCATTTGTTAGCTTTGCCCTCCACAGACAATAATTCTAAGTTTCATATTTGGGATTAAGGGTACTTTCTGCCTTTAATTCTAAGGGAAACTATACCACTTCTTGGAATTCTAATGAGGGGTTTAGCAAAGGCCCTCCTTGATTTTCAGCAACTGCTAGATTTGGTAATGTCCTTCCCCTAGCTGCAGCCTCTTTAGGGCCCTGCCTGGCAAGGATTCTGTGACATCTTCCCTCAGTGTCACAAGTCTTTCTTTGCAAGGAACTTGATCCCTTGTCCTTCGCCCCAACCAATGCCAGCTTTTCCCCAAGCCTCTCTGCATTAGGCTGTATTCTCCACAGTTTACATCTTATTTAATCTTCATATAGACTTGATCAAATAGGTGATACTATTCTTTTGTTACAAATATGGAAACCAAGACTCAGAGATTAAATAATTTACAGAGCTAAAATGGATCAATCCAGAACCCAAGGTCTCTGAAGCTCTTGCCTCTTATCAGAAAGTGAGGCTGACCACCAATGGGTAGAAGATGAATTACATTTGTTCTCGTAGACTTGAAAAAGGAATTAAGTGAAATGAATGGGAAATAACATTATAATCTCTGAACAACCTCTATCTCTAAATTTACTATCCCAATTTTACCTAATACTATTTTTCTTTTTTCTTTCATTTAACCTAAATTGTTGACACACACTGATAAATTATTACTTTATTACCTTTATTACTATTTGCCTTATGCGCATCATTATTTGTACCAGTTGATGCAAGGTAGTTTTATTGCTCATTTGAAGGACCTGTAACATCCATTAATCAGAAGAGTTTGATTTCAAAACTTTGAAAAGTCTTCCTGTGTACCCAGGAGGTTTGTGCCCTGTTTGAGGACACACACGCTGACAAACCCTGAGCTCCCTGAGCATAACTGTCTCAGCCTAGTTATAGTAACTGATGCAACCTAAGTCTCAATTGTTGTCAGAATTAACTGTTTTATAAACCAGGTCACTCATAAGTACCTGATGATATGAATATTTAAAAATATTACAGTTAAAATTGTGGTCCGTGAAAGAAAAGCTGTCCTTTGTCCTGTGGGATCTTCCTGAGTGCTGCTTTGGGCATTTATTCTCGGGCTACTCAGGACAAATAGCCTCAAGGACATATTAACTCTGGGTGTTTCAAACTGATAGACTTGCACAATATCACTCTCACAAACAGGTACTAACTTGTGATTGTAGGGTGTTTTTCCCTTGTCCTCTTTTTTTTGTTTTATTTTTAATTTTTATTTTATTAAAAAAATTTTAAAATTTATTTATGTATTTATTTTACAGTATCATATTTTTAAAATTGAAGTATAGTTGATGTATAATATTATGTGTTACAGGTATACAATATAGTAATTCAAATTTTTAAAGGTAATACTCCATTTATAGTTATTATAAAATATTGGCTATATTCCCCATGTTGTACAGTACATCTTTGTAGCTTAGTTTATATCTGATAGTTTGTGCCTCTTAATCCTCCACCTCTGTCTTGCCCCTCCTCCTTCCCTCGCCCCACTGGTAACCACTAGTTCCTTCTCCACATCTGTGAGTCTTTTTCTTTTCTGTTATAGTCACTAGTTTGTTGTATTTTTTTAGATTCCACATGTAAGTGATACTTTACAGTATTTATCTTTCTTTGACCTATGTCACTTAGCATAATGCCCTCCAAGTCCATCCATGCTGTGCACCAGAAACTAATACACATTTTAAATCAACTGTACTTCAATTAAAAAGCAAACAACCAACTAATCAACTCATTTAAAATATGGGCAGAAAAACTGAACAGACGTTTTTCCAAAAGAGGAAATGCAGATGGCCAACAGGAATATGAAAAGTTGCTCAACATCACTAATATCAGAGAAATGCAGATCAGAATCACAATGAGACATCACCTCATACCTGCCAGAATGGCCATCAGCAAAAAGAACACAGATAACAAATGTTGGCAAGGATGTGGAGAAAAGGGAACCCTTGTACACTGTTGGTGGGAATGTAAATTGGTGCAGCCACTATGGAAAACAATATGGAGATTTCTCAAAAACCCAAAAATAGAACCACCACATGGCCCTGCAGCTCCACTCCCGGGCATATATCCGAGAAAAACAAAAACATTAATTCAAAAAGATACATACACCTGGCTATTAACAGCAACATTATTTGTAATTGCCAAGAAATGGAAGCATCCCAAGTGCACATCAGCAGATGAATGGATAAAGAAGATGTAGCATATATATGTAATGGAACACAACTCACCCATAAAAAAGAAGGATATTTTGCCATTTGTGGCTCTTCATTCTCTTTCTTTTTCACTTCAAAAACTAGAATTTTATAACTGGCATAAACATTTCTATTGCATCAAAATCAACAAAATACCTGGAAGTAAACTTAACCAAGGAGGCTGCCTATACTCTGAAAACTATAAAACACTGATGAAGGAAATTGAAGATGATATAAAGAAATGGAAAGATATCTTGTGCTCTTTGATTGGAAGAACCAACATTATCAAAATGGCCATACTATCCAAAGCAACCTACAAATTCAGTGCAACCCCTGTCAAAATACTCACGACATTTTTCACAGAATTAGAACAAACAGTTCCAAAATTATATGAAACCATAAAAGATCCTGAATTGCCAAAGCAATCTTTGTAGGTCTTTTTTTTTTTTTTCCTTCTTCTATTTCTTCTTATTGTTCTCTTATGGTCTGATGACTAGAGAAGTTCCTTTAACATTTGTTGTAAAGCTGGTTTGGTGGTACTGAATTCTTTCAGCTTTTGTTTTTCTATGAAACTTTTGATTTCTCCATCAAGTCTGAATGAGAGCCTTACTGGATAGAGTATTCTTGGTTGTAAGTTTCCCCCTTTCATCACTTTAAATGTATCGTGCCACTCCCTTCTGACCTGTAGAGTTTCTGCTGAAAAACCAGCTGATAACCTTATGGGAGTTCCCTTGTATGTTATCTGTTGCTTTTCTCTTGCTAATTTTAATATTTTCTCCTTATCCTTAATTATTGTCAATCTGATGACTATGTGCCTTGGTGTGTTCCTCTTTGGGTTGATCCTGTGTGGAACTCTCTGAACTTCCTGGACTTGAGTGACTGTTTCCTTTCTCAGGTTGGGGAAGTTTTTGGTTATTATCTCTTCAAAAATTTTCTCAGGTGCTTTCTCTCTGTCTTCTTTTTCTGGGACCTCTATAATGCGAGTATTAGTGTGCTTCATGTTGTCTCAGAGTTCTCTTAAACCATCCTCATTTCTTTTCATTCTTTTTTCTTTTTTCTGTTCTGCAGTAATGATTTCCACTAATCTGTCTTCTAGCTCATTGATCCATTCTTCTGCCTCATTTGGTCTATTCTTGGTTCCTTCTAATGTTTTCATTTCAGTAATTTTATTGTTCAACTCTGGGTATTGTTTATATTTTCCAACTCTGCTAAAAACTTCGCTCTGTGCATCTATACTCCTCTTGAGTTCTCTGAACATCTTCATCGTCATTGTTTTAAACTCTCTCTCAGATAAATTGCCTGTCTCCTCATCACTTATTTCTTCTTCTGTAATATTATCTTGTGCTTTGGCCTGGGAAATATTCCTCTGCCACCTCATATTGTCTGTCTTTCTATTTGTATTTTTAGGTAAGTTAGTTAACGTTTCTCAACCTTGGAGAAGTGACCCCCTGCAGGAGACTTCTTATTTTTCCCAGCAGTACACTCCTCTCTTGTCACCCAAGGGCCAGGGTCCAGCCAAGTCCCGGTGTAGAATCTGGACTGTGTTTGTGAATTCCTTCCACAGGCTTTGGGATTGTTGTTTTCTTATTTTTGTTATCTGCCCCCTGGTGGATGAGGCTGGACTAGAGGCTTATGCAGGTTTCCTGGAAGGAATCGTTGGTGCCTGCCCACTGCTGGGGGAAGCTTGTTCCTGGACCTCTGGTGGGTAGGGCCATGTCTAGAGGTGTTTGTGGCTCAGGAAGTCTGCTAATGGGTGGGGCTATGTTCCTATCCAGTATGTTATTTGGCCTGAGGCTTCCCAGCCCTTAACCCTACAGGCTGTTGGGTGGGTCTAGGTCTTGGTGCTAATGATTCAATCAAGATGTCAGTCTTCAGGAAAGCTCATGTAGGTGAACACTCCCAGATGAATGTCTGCCACCAGCTTTTATGTCCCCTGGGTGAGTCGCAGCCTCTCCTACCTCCCCAGAAGATCCTCCAAAACCAGCAGGCAGGTCTGACCCAGGTTCCTATGAAATCACTGTCTCTGCCCTTAGACCTGGCGCACACAAGATTCTGTGTACACTTTCCAAGAGAGTAAAGCTTCTGTCTCCCCTAGTCCTGTGGAGATCCAGGAGTTAAGCTCCACTGGCCTTCAAAACCAGATATCCTGGGGTCTCTTCCTTTTCCCAATGCCAGATGCCTGGGCTGGGGAGCCTGACATGGGGCTCAGAACTCTCACTCCTGTGGGAGGGCCTCTGCGACTTAATTATTCTTCAGCTTGTGGGTCGCCCATGTGGGGGCTATGGGGCCCAATTATATCACGAGCACGCCCCTCCTACTGTCCTGCTGTGGTTCCTTCTTTATGTTTCCAGTTGAAGAAGATCTTTTTTGCTAGGTTCCAGTTTTTTCCCCTTGATGGTTTTTTAGCAGCCAGTTGTGGTTTTGTTTTAGTCACGAGGAGAGGTGAACTTGTGGTCCTACCACTCCACCATCTTGACTGGAAGTCTGTCTCCTTGTCCTCTTTTTTTAAAGACTGCTTTATTGCCATCTATCCCTCATACTGTACAATTCACCTCTTTAAAATGTGCAATTCATTGGTCTTTAGGAAGCTCACAGAATTATGCATCCATCAACGGAGTCAATTTAGAACATTTTCGTTACCCAAAAAGAAAATCTTTACCCCTAAATTATCACCTCCCCAATCTCTCCATTTTCCCCAGCCCCTGGCAGCCACTAATGTACTTTCTGTCTCTATGGATTTGCCTATCCTGGATCATTTAAATAGAAGCCATACAATATGTGGTCTTTTGTGTCTCGCTTCTTTCACTTAGTGTGAAGTTTTCAAAGCTCATCCATGTTGTAGCATGTGTCAGTACTCCTTTCCTTTGTTGCCCAATGATACTCTATTGTATGAGTAAACCACATTTTGTTTATTCATTCATCATTTGATGGATATTTGGGTTGTTTCCATGTTTGGGCTATTATGAATAATACTGCAGTGAACATTTTGAGTATGGTTTTGCATGGATTGTGTTTTGTGACTCTGTAAGCTGTAGTAGCAAACGCTGTTTTTAAAAATCTGAGAAAGGAGAAGAACTAAGATGATATTGTTTGAAATTTAAAGAGACAGTTTTTTTTGTGTAGATGTAGAATTGTATTCAAAAAGATTGTCTAATATGAGGTTAAAATCAGAAGGTATTAAATTTAATTCTCCGTATTACTTGAGCTTTCTAAGTTCTGTCTTTTAATACTCTTGCTTAAGAAAACGTAAGAAATATGTGTTAGTCTTTAGGTCTCACTTAAAATAATGTGGAATTAGTTTGGAGAGTTGTGCAAGTATTTTTTCCAGATGTATTTAGCAAGTGGGTGGGGGAATTGGAGGCATGGACCAGAGAGAGGAACAGACAGGAGGAGAATCTGGGGTAATGTTGGTTCAGCGTCCCCAGGGCCCACCCTCCTGGCCACAGGGCACTGGCTTACTTAGTGTGGCTATTGTTTGCTATCTGGGTGAAGTGCTTCACAGCTGAGTGCCTCTGTGTAGTTTCACTCTGCTTCTGACTCACAAAGTTCTGGTGTTGGGCTGTTGGTTTTTAGTAAAAGCAGGTGTTAGGAAGAATATGTTGAAGGGCGAATCAGCCCCTAAGGGACTTTGATAGACATAGTCCTAAAAACATTTCCGGGCTGTTTGTTGTTTTTTTTTTTAAACACCAGTTAACAGTTTTCAGTTTAACTGTGTTTTCCTTCCTGAAGTCTAAGTGAGAATAGTTCTTGTGATTTATTCTATGCACTGTTCTTAGGGAGTTCCTCTACTTGTCAAGCTTGGATTAGAGATAGAGGTTGTTTGGTTTTTTACATACAAACCAAGTATGTAGAAATAGGAGTGATTTGAGTTTGTCTCCAATTTAATTTGTTTCTATACCTTTATTTTCCTTCCCTTGGGTTATATAGAGGTAGTGTTTGGGAGCACTTTAACTGAATTCTAACTTCAGGGGAGTCAGTTAGCAGAAATTTTTATTTATTATTTAATATGTAGTTGAGGGAGACATCATAAGAGAAGAGGCAGTTGCCCTTAAGGAACCCATATTCTGGTTGGAGAGTCAAGACTTTATCCTGTCTGTTAACATGCAATACTGACACCAGTGAGTGCCCAGAAAAACCCACATCAGGGAAGACTTCGTGAGACCTGTCCCTGGGCTTTGGTAGACTCAGGTGGGAGAGAAGGTGGGTGGTGGCTCCAGGTGCACAGGTGTGAGAAGGAGCAGGAGTGTCCGGAGGAGTCAGAGGGACCATACTGGGTATGATGGGTTGACTGGATTTTGGTGGTGGTGGGATTTGACTGTGAAGCCAGAGAGTTTGTCTTTAATATTACAAAGAATAGGAAGTAAAGACATTTGAACTGGAGGACAAGCTTACTGTTTAAAGCAGGGACTTTTTCCATTTTACACCTGAGAAAAGCAGTGCTTTTCAAATAGTGTCTTTTCAAATGATTCTTTAGAATCACATGGCTGGTGGAGGTTGGATCTGCCAGACCGCGGAGTCTACACACACGCTTGCCACCGTGCTGGCCTGTGTTATCTGCAGAGCACACACAGCTCTTGGTATCACCAAGGCTTCACCCAGCTCTGACCTCGTGTGACCCTCTAAGTCTATACATGACTGCATTTGTTTGTTAGCGTCACTCCCTGGGCTGAACCGGTCTAGGAGAGACGAGGACTTTGGGTAAGTCACCTCCCAGCCTATCTGAAGCCCTGGGAAACCAGGGGCAGGAACCCAGCCAGGCCTCCATGGTCTGCACAGCAACAGTCCAGACAAGTTCCAAGAGCTACAGAGACTGTTAGGGGGGAGTTTTGGAGCTACAGGTCCCCAGGCAAGTCTTCTCTCCAAAGTGGGAGCCACAGGGCTGATCACAATCCGGGCAGGGTGACAGCACAGCTGCAGCCATAGCACAAGTTGACTCTTGCTACTACCCTGATCCTCCAGCACAGGCAGGAGAACACAAGGACTTGGTTTGTATTGCAGTTTTCCATTCATTCCTTTGTTTATTCTTGCATAGAGTATTCAGCAAATAGTTAAGCACTTAAAATGTACCAGGCACCACTTTGAGCAGTGGGCTTACAGCAGCAAACAGAACAACCCAAGTCCCTGCCCTCATGGAGCTTGCGGTCTGATCTGGGAGACAGGCAGTGCTTAATACTACTGTCAGGGAGCAATAGGTGATTTTGAGGAAGAGTGAAGCAATGAGAGGGGACAGAGTGACAGGCCAGTCCAGGAAGACTTTTCTAAGGAGCGGGTATTTCAGCAGAAGCCTGGGTGAAGCCAGGGAGCAAGCAGTGTGAATGTGTGTGCTCCAGGCAGAGGAAAGAGCAAGTTCATTGCCCTGAGATGGGATTGTTTGCAGAGCCAGGAAGGAGGCCAGAGCACCAAGGAGCTAGGAGGAGAGTGGAGGGGGCAAAGGCAGCAGAGGGAAGAGGGGCTAGCCACACAGCCTTGCAGGCCACTGTAGGAAGGTAGGATTTTGTTCTTGGCCTAGCTCTAAAGTTTGGTTGAAGCATTGTTCCTGGCTTTTTTACCTCTAAATCTGCAGCCCTCCCAGTGAGCGTTTTTATCTACTTAGTATCTTTGTGTATAGTCCTTTTCCTGGCGGTACTAACCCCTATGAGTTCTGTTGTCTGCAGATGTGAGCCCTGTGTGATAACAGAGCTTTGCCAAGAGAGGGAGGACCAACTACATTTAGAACTCAATATTGACCAGCTTTGTGGTGAAATAAAATTTGTTTTAAAGGTTACAATAGATTTACTTGAATATTATGTTAAAATGTTTATATTTCATTGGAGGGACTCCACTTTGACACAAATGGTCCTTTTATCATCACTGTACCCTCCTCGAGGATCCAGGAGGCCTATTTCTGTCCCCTCCTCACCTGCCAGCTGAAGGCCTAAGCTGGCCACCGTTGCTTGACCTTTCTGATCTCACTTGTAGAATTTGGCTAGTCGTGGCATTCTTGCCCAAGGGGAGGGAGGCAGGGAAAAAATGACTTACTGAGAGTCTTTCCCATCTTGGAGGTCTCTGATTCTATGGACAGATTCCATAGAATATCTTTCAAGGGATTAGGGTTATACCTTCAGTTATGTCCAGGGAGTTGTGATTTATATTTGTATCATGCAGCAGTCCCCCTTTTTCTGCTTTCAAAACATTTTTACAACTGTCCTTGATCTGTGTGAAGTAACTCTGCATGCCACAGTGGTGAAGAACTTAGAAAAACAGACATAATCCTGAGAGCCAGATCCACCTTTACTCACTCTGTCACTGTGGCCATGTTGCCTAACTTCCCTGTTCCTCCAGTTTCCTGAAAATGGGAGTGAATATAGTACCTGCCTCAAAGGATGTATATCATGATTCATCCAGCATAAGATCTGGCTCAGAGTAAAACCTCAGTGAGTATCAGCTACAATGATGACTGTGTGTAATTATTCCCATTTAACAGAAAAGAAAGTCTAGACCAGGGAAGTCAGGTGGCTTGCTTAAGGTCACATGGAGAGTTAGAAGAAAAGCTGGACATAGGAGCCACGGTTTGTGGAGTCCCAGGCCAGTGCTTTCTTCCCAGGATTCACTTTAGTCTCCAGAAGAAAATGCTCATATGCAGAAACAGTTCTGAGTCCACTCCTTTGGTAGCTGGTTCTGGCTATTGTAGGGGATTGAGGGACAGGGCTTCCTCAACACACAGGACCCTCAGTCCTGGGCATTAAAATCCCCTCAGGGAGGGGCATCCATGGTAGCAGAAACAAGGAACCTCCTTCTTTGTTTTCTGAGAGGCAGAGTGGGGCTGGGGGTGATGTGCTTCCAGTACTCCTTTTCCCCATTCCCTACCCTTGCCTGGTCCTGGTCAATCCTGCATCACCCCCTCCCCCGCCACCTCCCTGGTGCTTCAGAGACTGAACCTGAAGTGGGGAGGGGGTTGGGGCTGATATGCAGGTGGCAGGTGGGTACTCTAGAACTCTCTGTCCCTGAGCAAAGCTGGGCCTTCACTCTGTGGCAGGATTCTGTAGCTCAGGCCTGCAAACTGGGTAAGGAGGAGTTTCCCTAAGACTCTTTAAAAAAAGAAGCCTAACTTTCGCCCTGTGGGGCAGATGCCTTTTCCATCTGCCCTGGTTATGCTGTTGCCTGAGGACTGCTCCCACTATTCTTATTTACACAGTGGTGGCTCCTGTTCTTAGCAAAGTAGATTTAAGACTACCCAAGTGGGTTTTCCCAAGAAATGGACAGCTCTTAAAATTTTGCTTCAGATAGTATAGCCCAGTAGAGAAGTCCGCAGTCAGGTAAGCCTGGGTTTGAATTCCAGCTCTGCTTCTTTGTGTGTGTACACAGGTGAGTGGGGGTGTGCTTGGGAAATTATTTAACTTCTTTAACTCTGTTTATACTCTAAAATGGGAACAAGAATATCTACCTCAGAGATTTGCACTATGAATTAAATAAAATAACTTGCTTGAACCACTTAACATGTCCGTGGCCCATGGTAGCTATTTTTATCAACCTTGTTATTCTTTTTTTTCCATCCTTGTTATTCTCATTAAGCATATCAGTAAGCTCCACCAGTCTGTGGGTGGAAACAGCTTTCACGTATGGCTTAGCCTCATGTACGCTGTACATCTGCCATGACTCAGGAGCCTAGAATGACTGAGCCAAAGACCTCAAACCTGCCTTTGCTCTACTGTTATTTGCAGTCATTTCTCATATCCAAGGTGGGTAATCAAGTTTCTGCTAATGTGTAATGCCATGCCATTTCTTTCCCTGTTTCTTTTCTGTTTAATTCAGTGTTCTAGAAAGAAAAAATAGTCGAATAGCTAAAATGTACTGAGGATTTCATACTAAAAGTTTTACGTGTACTATCTTCTTTAATTCACATAACAACCAAATGAAGAAAGAGGTTAAATGATGTCTAAGGCTACACTGCTTTCATGCAGCAGACTGAAGATTTGCTGGTCCAGTTCCAGAGCCCACAAGCAGCCCTGTCCTGCCTCCCTAAATAGGGCATTGGTTGGTTTTGGTGGCCTTGAGAGATCAGGTAGTCTGATCTATCCCCTAACCCCCTTTCTGTGTGTCACAGAGGGGGAAATCTGTCCCATTTTAGAAACTTTCCTGAGAGCACTGTGGATCTTCCTTTGGTAGCCATTTCAGGGTCTGCAGGGACAGTGACTTTCTTAATCTCCTTGTAGTGTCTCCTTGAGGCCAGCTGTCCATCCTTGAGGGTCATTTGAGAGTGTGCTCTGTCCTTGGGTGGACATGCAGACAGTGAGTGTAGCTTCCCTGGCATGCAGGTGGTGGGGCCTTCTGCCATTCTGTGTGCTTGGCATCCAGTGCAAGCATGGCCAGACATTGACCCTGTCTGCTCCAGCCAAGTTGCCGGACCACAGCTGACTCCTTCCTCACAGGTCTGTATCCACTTTGCTCTGGGAGCAGAGGAAGTGGCTTGTGGGCCAACTGGATCACCTGAGAAGCTGTGTGGCCGTGTGCAGTCTGGCCTGCAGTCCCTGGGGTAACTCAGGAATTGGTGGGAGTGGATCTGCTCTAGTCACAACAGCCACTGAAGGGTTATCTAAGGAGCTTTGACGCCTGAGAGCCAACATAGCCCCTGGGGATTCCTTCATTCACCTAGCATTTATTGAGCACCTATAGTGTGCTTCAAGAGGTCATGTGAAAGAGATGTCAGACATGAACGGGCAGGGCCACCACTGGCCACCAGAGAGCTCCACTGCTCTCGGAAGTCTCTGAGGCTGGCAGAGGAGCCAGGTTGGCTGTGTTGCTGTTTATCTGGGCCGCTTCCATGACAACCAGGAGATAAATACCTGAGGTCAAGCAAATCCTGGAGCAAGAGTAGTGTGTCTGGATAGGGTAAGGCCTGTGCTGTGATTTGGAGACTCTTAAGTGACCAGAATCTTCTGGGTTGCCTATTCAGTATGGTTAATTTGTTAATTAATTAATTAATGCCCCACTCCATTCCAGAAATGATTCAGAGTCGCTCCGTTCAGCAGGTGTCTTAGAGGGAAGATGGTATTCTAAGCTTGCTCTGAGTGAAATGTTGGGGTTTAGGCCCTGGTGAGTCATTTCCCAGCTCAGCTCCATGCTCCCAGGGCTGGCTCCCTGGGAAGCACAGCCTTTACTTCCAAAGCTGCTTTGCAGCGTTTCTGTGATCACCTCCTGGTTCCTTTGCAACAAGTGGCCCCAACATCTTCCTGCCTTGAAGCAAATCATGTGACTTAAGAGAAGTAAATCTGACCTCAGTTACCAGGTGCAAATATCAGTCACTGGGAGTAACCAGGAGGCCAGCGTCCCTGGTCGTTTCAGCCTCTGGTGTTAAACATTAAGAGTGCACTGTTCAGGGTGTGATAAAGGCTGTCTCTCACTGTTTATGATTTCCAGTAAATGAAGGGACTTCAGGGAAGGGCTAGGGGCAGGTGAGAGACTCCAGGCCAGGCCCTCTGCTGAGCTGGCAGAGCAATTTCTGCAGGAGCAGAGTGACAGGAATGCAGGCCACAGCTTCTCAAGGCTAGCCTTGTTCTATAGCAGAGCCAGAGAGCCATGCTGCTCAGCCACGTGAGGCAGAGCCAGCTTCTGTACCCACCCAGGTAGCTACTCTCAGGGTGGCGATATGGAAAGAGGAAGACTTCTCTTCTTAGTGTGCTGGCCACTGCACTTGCTTCCTGCTGGATACCAGGCCAACTCGTAGCCCTGGGCACATTCTTTCAGTCTGGGAAATGCATGGCTGGAGCTGCTCTCACAGAGAACTGGAAGAGAATTTTTAACATCTTAAGCCTATAGATACATGGGCCAAGATTGCTCAGCATCTGGTCATAAGGAAGCTGTAGGCAGGCAGCATACCCCACCTTGGCCTAGGAAGGGAACTGAGCTTCCCCCCACCACCTGCCCTCTAATATCATGAGGGAGACCCTTCTCAGTTTCTCTGGGGCACCTAATCCAACAGCAAAGAGAGAGGCATACATCAAATTAAATCATAATGAAGTAAAAGTAACATGTGTTTATTTAACAAAAACTTAGTGAACATTCCACTATGTGGCACCCACTTTGTTAGATGCTGGGCATACAGCTGTGAATAGACAAGGTCCCTGGTCACATGGAGCTTATAATACAGTAGTGGAGATAGAAAATAATTAAACAAACACATAAATAAAATTTCAACACTATCAGTAATGCTTGGTAGCAAATTAAAATACATCGATGTGTAATCAAGTAACTAAGTGCTTGTACTAGGTGGTCAGAGACAGCCTCTGAAGAAGTGGTATTTAAGAGGAAATTCCTGAAAAAGAAGAAGATTGAAGAAAGAGCAGGTGAACAATCATAAGGTTACCTGCCCTGACTGCTGTTGGGGCAGGAGAGCCAGGGTGACAATAGGAGAAGAATGTTCTAGGACAAATAGTTTGGTTACTTGATGCTTTGGGGTTTGTGACACTTCATTTCTTATTTTCTGAATTATTCCCTGAACATTAATTCAGTAAACCTTTATTGAGTGCCCTCTGTGTGCCAGGTACTTTGCAGAATGTTGGTAAAACCAACATAAGTATGTCAGATTCCCTCAAGAGGTTTTCAGTCTGTTGGGAGAGTTAGGCCAGGAAACCAAGACAGTGTGGTAAGTGCTATGAGTGGGAGAATCAAAGAGGGTTAACGAGAACATACAGAGGGACTTCCCAATCCCTGTGGGCATTGAGCGGAGGAGACAAGTCCAGTAAAGCCACCTGGAGAAGATGGCACCAGAGGGGTCTTGGAGGATGAGGTGAAGTTAGCCAGGTAAAGAAGACAGAGTGTATGTTCCAGGCAGAGAGTGGTCTGAACAAAGTCCTGGAGGGAGAGGGTTAGCACATGTGAGAAGGATGCTGGAGCAGAACGGGTAGCCAAGAATGCTCTATTCTGAAGCCTATATCAGACACTCAAGAATACCTTATGGAATTAAGACAGATTCCTAAGAGGCCAAGTCAGCAGCAGGAAAAGGCTTAAGGAAAGGATGCTCAGGTTCATGAGCTCAGACTACTTACTATCTGGTCCTCCCTTCCCACTGGGAGTCATCCATGGGAAGACCAACTCACTTCAGGCAGTCTTTCCCAAATCAGAAGATTCACCTGAACCAGGCACACAGATGGGGGCATGCAAGTGTTTGACCATCCATGTGAACAAATGGATTTTTGGTTTTGGAGGAAAGGGGGCACTGAGATAAAACCTTTTAATCTATAGGTAAGAGCAAGATTTTGTATTTAGGGCAAGGAGACCTCTTTGCATCCTTGCAAATCTCACTAGGCTTTCTGGCAAGTCTCACTAGGCTGTAAAATGGCGAAAGCACTGTTATTACATCCCAGTAAATTCATAATTTGTTCATAAACTAAGATAATCCTATGTTCATTCCAGCCTGAAGGGAACATACAACTTTCTCCCATCGTTTCCTCCTACCTTCTCCCCTTCTTTTGTTTCTCTCTCTCTCATCCCCAGCCCCAGAGACCCTGGTTATCTTTTTTACACATTCATTGCACCCTCAAAACCCTCCAATGTAGATAACAGGACTGTATTACTTGTAAGTCACCTCAGTCATTCGTGACCTGTTAAAAACCAGGAAGTAAGCAGTAAGTAAAAAAGGCAGCCAGAAAGAATGCGAGAGAGAGAGAACCAAAGTTCAAAATGAATTAACATCTGTTGAGGACTTGCGGACTTACTATGTTCAAGGCACTGTGCTAAGCTCATCACATTCTCTATTTAATTTAATCTTCCCAAAAGCTCCTTCGTTTGCCCCTCCAGATCTGCTCTCCACCGTCTCCACCTGCTCTGTGCCCTATGAGGCTTACCTATATGCACTGCGTCACTATCTACTTTGCCTCTGGCTTCTGGCTAGGTTTGGCTAATGGGGAGTACTGGCAGGAGATCAGTGGACACAGGAAAACTAGGTCAAGAATTTATTCCCCTGGGTTGCCTTTGGGTCACTTCAGGCCAACTGCATCCTCCAGCAGCACCCACAACTCCAGCCAGACACCTGTTCTGACACCTGTTCTGACTCTCTTACCTCTTCCTTTCCCTCACACCTTCAGGCTAGAAGTGGTAACGGCTCCCCACTGTTGCTAGCCCTAAAGTGCTTCACTAACCCTTGTTAGTTTCCTTAAACCCTTCCAATTTGAGTGTGCCATCTGTTTTTACATGACCCTGACAGTATAATAAACTTTATGAGGTAAGCACAATATTATTCCCATTGTAAGACAAGGAACCTGAGGCTTAGAGACATTTAATAACTTGTTCAAGAACACACAGGTGGTAAATGGTAAAGGGTTCAAATCCAGATATTCCTGATATATGTGACTAAGCACATGTATGTTTAATCATTATATCACATTGCTTCCCAGGCACTAAAGACCCCTTCCCCAGACTCCATTAAGTATCTATTTGCTCTTGTATTTTGTTTCACAATACACAACCATTTAAAAAGAGCAAAAATTATAAATGAGTACTAAAGGCAGGCTTTCAGGTAAATAGTGAGAAGTGACTGGTGACAATCTAAGATGAAGAAAAGTCATAGCGACTACTGGAAATTGGCCTAAGAACATAAGAAGCTTTCAGAGTCCATACTTGGCCATGTCTTCTCTGCATTCTGAGAGATGGCAGCACTAACATTATAGTCCTCTGGAGTCTGAAGTAAAGTTCTGAATTTGCCAAAAGAGTTAACTTGGGGTTGCCAAATTCTCCCTAACACTAGTCCTTATTTTAGTGGCCAGTTTTCATGCTTAGTTTGTGACACCCCAAGCACAGGGCAGAGCTTTTTAGTTCTGAAACTGCTGATTCAGTTTGCATGAGGATATTACTTTTTAAGGAACTTTCAAAAACACCTAAAATTTAATTTTAGCCATAGTTTAATTACAGAATCCCTAGGTGCAGAATTTTCTCCACTTCCCAGCATTTACAGAATCTCACGTCACTTGGGGTTGGAGGGAGACTCTGGGGAGAAGGACCAGGAACCATTCAGCAGGTGGAAGGGCTTACCCTGGGATTCTATTTGTGGGCTGCCGTATGGAGGTTGTTATTAAGATGGTCAGATCCAGAGCGTCCTCTTGATGGCTTGTCTGGCCAGCCCTTTAAGATCTTAGTAGGAGGAGACTATAAGAAGGCTACTTTACATTAATTTATTAGTAAAGTTGACAGTTTTAAAATCTTTTACATTTGTATTTCTTTTGAGAATTCGATTCACATGTATGTTAGGAGCTGCTAATTGCTTTCCAATATCCATTCCCTCCTCTTTCTCAGTAACAAACCTAATTTTTAGCTGAGCCCTTTGCCACCCAGCTAAAAGGCTATGTTTCCCAGGCTCCTTTGCCACTAGGTATGACCATGTGACTGAGTTCTGGCCAACGAGATGTAAGCGTCATGTGGGACTTCAAACAAGTCTCCTTAAAAGGAAAGGGATGTGCCCTTGTACCTACCCTCTCTTTCTCCATCTAACTTCCATAAATGAGGGCACGATGACTAGAGCTCTAGCAACCAGCATGGACCATGAGAGCTGCACCCTAGGGATGGAACAGAATGAGCTGGAAGAAGCCTAAGTCTCTAATGACTCCTGGAGCCACTGTATACTAACCCTGAACTGACAAGCTGTGAACTCTTCTTTTTAATGTGAGAGAGAAATAAACTCCTATCTTCTTTAGACCACTATTATTTTCTGTTATATGTAACTGAACCACATTCTGATCAATACAAAATGCTCTGTTGCCTACTGGAGCATTTTTTCCCATTACTTACTTGTGTTTTTTTAACATTTGAAGGATATTTCCTCTCTGTAAATGTTGTGAATATTCTCCCCATTTTTGCTTGCCTTTTGATTTTATTTGAGTTTTGTTTTTAAAGGATAGGTGTTTATTTTTAATGTTAATTTTTATAGACTTTTAAAATGCTATTTGCTTTTGTATTTAAAGTCCTTTTCCATTCAGATCAGATAAATATTCACAAATATTTTTTCTAGGTTTTTTTTTTTTTTAACAATTTCACTGTTTATATTTAACATTTTAGTCCATTGGTGAGTCCTGTTGGTAAGTTTTGAATCTTTTGTAGGTCATGAGTTTTTAGCCCTGGCTGCTCTCCTGAGCTGTAGGGCAGGAGCCAGTGTTACTTACATTTCTTCCCATTTACACTACCTGGCCTGACCCTCCACACTCAGGCCAGCACACTCAGCACACATCCCCTCTCCTGCTCCTTCCCCTACCCACTCCTCTTCTGTGGATCATCTACCTGTTACCCAGGATAGCACTCTGGGCTTCTTCTGGAACTTCTGTCTTTGTTACCCTGTGTTCAGCTCTGTTCCAGTTCATCTCTAATTCCTGTTTACCTAGACCAGGCCACTGACAGATTTCTCAACTATCCAGGAGTTTTTATTATTTTCTCTCTGGATAGGAAATATGAAGAATTTTCATATATTTTTTCTGGGTAGATATGGAGCTTTTTAAATTCAAATTTTGTTTTCTTTCAAGAGAAATGAACCCTGTTTATCACCTTAAAATTGGAAAATACAGAAAAGCACAAAACTAAATAAAAATAAAACCCAGAATCTATTACTGGTACTTTTTAAAAACATAAAAAGTAAAAACCTTCTACCCTGAGAAATAACCCCTATCAATGGTTGATATATCTCCTTACAGACTTATTTATACAAACAAATGTAGAAGATATATATATGTACGATTTTGTGAAAATTGGATCATGCTGTATATTTGTTCAGCAACTGGCTTTTTACAAATAGCAATATATTGTGTACATCTAAGACAGTACAAGAAAACCTACTACATTCTTTTTAAAGGTTGCATAGTATTATTCCACTGCATGGATATACCATTTTTTAATCTTCCCTCCTATAGATAGCCATGGAGTTTTCCAATGTCATGCTAACATATATGAGGCTACTGTAAACATCCTCATCCTTATACTTGCATGTGTTTGTGCTAGTGTTTCTAGAAGATTTCTAAAATTGGGATTGTTGGGTTTAAGAGTATACACATTGTAAATTATATATGCTGCTGGTTTCTTCTTGTTAAAAGTTTGTAGCAGTAGATGCACTGTCCTTTTAAATGGTCCTTTCACCACCCTGTGAAGGAAGGAGAATTGGGTAGGAAGATCCTCTTACTGTGCTGCAGCTTTACGATCATCTCAGTTAGCTCAATGGGAAGCTCCAGCACAAAGATTGCGCATTAGCAGAGTCCCACTTTGAGCAGAAATGGACAGGCCCAAGCACCCCTGCCATAATCAGCCATTGGCTGGGAACTTCCTAGGAGGCAGTGGGGCCTTGGCTTGAATGACAGGTATGGCTAATGCTGAAGCTGCAGGCTCACACTCCATATAGCAGCTCCTCTGAGTGACACTTAACCATGGCTGTCAGAAACTGCAGCCTACCTTTTATTTCCTCCTTCCTGCTCTCAGAGACCCCATGCTGTGGTGCCACTGGCCTCACTACATGCCATCCCCCACATGACCTACTGTTCATACCACCCTGCCTCCCAACCCTGACCTTCGCTCACTCATTTCTTTCTGCTTGGAATGCCAGTTCTTCCCAGCTATGCCCATCAAAATCCTAATATGTTTTCAAATCCCAACTTAAATATCACCTCTCATGGTCACCTTCCCTGATCCCACCATGCAAAATTAATTGCTTCTTGTGCCTGTGGTGTTATTTGTAGATTAGTGCTTCCTGAGTTGGATTATTCTTAGCTGCTCCTTTCTCAGATTCTTACCCCTTCAGACTTCAAAACCTAGGACAATATAGGTACACAGTAAACATTGACCTGCTCCTCTCAAAACGCTTAAAGGTTGGAGAACTCCAACCCCTGGAATGGTAGGAAGCACACAACCAGTGGTCAATAAATGTTTGTTGAATTGTCTGGGGCCTAATGTGGAATAGGCAAGGTGGGCCTAAGGCTGCTGGGGAGAGATTGTTTACTGCTGTTAAGGATCACATGGTTTGGTACCAAGTCAGAGTTTTAAGACTAGAGCATGTCTTTTCTCTGTTTATGTTTTCCTCCATGATTTGGAAAGACCCCAATGGTTTTTTTTTTAAGTCATAATTTTATTTCCTCTGGTCAACAGATGGGAACTTTTCGAGGGGCTTCCCTTTTTCAAATACATTTTTATGTGTTGGGATTTTGCATTTCTTCGTCACTTATTCTCCTTATGGATATAAGAAGAGCCATTAAGATGCCTGGGATGAGATCTCCAGGTCAGATGAGTAATCATTTTCTAACTGGGTGTTCATAGAGTGGAGAGAGTTGGAAGGGATAGAAGTATTTTTCCTCTTCCTCTTTCCCACACCCATCAGTTAAAGAACTTCCCTGGGAGGGGACCTGTGGGAAATGGCTGAGGGTTTCCTGGGTGAGCATAGTAGGGCTGACATCAGGGCTTGGTAGGGATAAAGGGGGTGGAGAGAACAAGGGTAAGAACTGCTGACCCAGTCTCTCCACCCTCCTTTAGATATCCCTTGGCTACCTTCCCTCAGCTGAAGGAGGTTAGGGCTGGGGTGGCCACACCCTGGGCACCCTCCTCAACCTCTCCAAGCTGTCAGGTCCTCAGGAGAAGCACTAGGGTTTTCTCATCAACGTGTGGGAGCTGTATGCCTCTGCCTTCTCTCCTAGGGTGTTGTCAGTATAAGTGGAAGCAGGGAAGTTCTAGGCTGAGACCTCAGCTGCTACTGCTTGTTTGGCAGTGGTTATGAATACTTAGAGGCTTTGTGTTATCAGGAAGCCTGTACTAGGACCAGGGTTCTTATCTCTGGGTCCACAGGCTCATCTTCATGGGCTGTGAACCCACCATCTCCCCTGAAATAGTATTAAGTTGTACATTTGGTGGAGGCATAGCTCTCATCCAATTCTTACTTACCAGAAAAGTCTGTGATCCAAACCACTGCTTTAACCCAAAGAATAGTCTTTCTAATAAAAAAGAGGGTGTTTTCCTACAAAATCTGGATTATAGCTGCAATGCCAACACTGAGTAGTGGAGCCCCCAGGGTGATTCTAGAAAGAAGCCCAAATCATCAGCTTCACACTGTGATTGTCCCCTAAGAAGTTTGCATTCCCCTTGTAATCAGAGTTTGTGGTTTAGGGACCATAGGATTCAGTTGGTACAGGTCCAGAGAGCTGAACCCCTGAGAACTGCATCAAGTGGTCTGACATCCACCTCCAAGGAGGACAGCCTGGAGACAGAGTTGACCCTGCAGATGTGTGGATGGGGAGGCCATAGTAGGCATGGAAGGTCTATGAAAATAGAATATTCACAGGGCTTTTAAAAATGCATTCCAGCATCATCATGCTAAAAACCCCTAAAAACCTGAGTTCTGGGCAGATTTTGGTCTCCATTTCAGGGAGACAGTTCTGATGTCACAAAAGCACAAAATTTTAATGTGACAGCCTCTCCAATTTTGACAGCCCCTCTACTTTTATTTTTTAAGTCCTGGCCACAATTATAAATAGGGAACCATTTCTGTTGAGACTTCCCAAGAATTACATAAACAGTTTGGTTATATTTTTTTAAACAGCAGTTTCTGAAAACACTGAAAAAAAAAATCCCACTTATTTAACAGTGTGATGCCTGAGCCAGCGTTGGGAGTCCCTAGGAGGCCTTGCAGAATCACTTCCTTCTGACTGCAGTGGGGGCAGGGCCCTTGCTTGGTCATGAAGCTTGTGCTTTGAGAGGGGAAAAGGAGACTGAGCAGAGGAGGAAAAGCCTGGTGCAGTAGGAGGGAGGAGGCCTCAGATTGCTCCTCCTAAGGGCAGTTGCTGTATCTTATCACCAGCAGAGAGTAGGGACCCAGGATGCAGACATAGCTTTTCGGAGGTCATGACCCTTTGAGGGGGGAGCATGTGCTTCAGGCATGCTCTTCCTATTTGAGGATTGATATAACGGTAGAAACAGGGTTCCCGGGCCCCTAAGTCACAGGGAGAATCTCTCCTTTCTACGGTATTAGCAGTCTCAGTGGCCTTGAAGGTTATCAAACCTGAGGGGCTGGGCTTCAGCTGAGAAATGCCAATGCCTTTTTTGACACATCCTAGTCACCAACTCCTGTCACCACTTAAGTAGACTTCAAAAAGCCATTTAGACAGAAAAACTGGTCTTCCACACCTGTGGGAGTTGCTGAAAGGCTAGGAAGAAGGCCTCCTGCTTCACTGTCACCCTCCCCACCGCAGATTTCAACTGTCTCTCAGTTTTGCTATTAGAAATATGTTTTAAGTTAAGCATTCTCCTTCCCCATGTATTATTTTGGAAGTGCAGTTAGCTAAAGATGCATAAGTCATTAGTGAAAATTAACTTTATCAAACTGATGTGCTCTGTTTAAAGAGGGCTTGGTCTGGTGGTTCTTAGCCTTTTTAAGGTCACACATTGCTTTCAGAACCTGAGGAAGTAAGTAGACCCTTTCCTCAGGAAAATGCACAAACATCCAGAATTGTACATACCATTTGTGGATTTCAGGGACCCCCTTTATCCTACCCTGGAGTTCTGAGTTCTTATGAGAGGATGGTAAATGGGAAAAAGTAGTGGTGAGGAGTGGGGAACTAGGACAAACAAGGAATCTGGGTGCTGCTGCTAGAGATCACTTAGTGGTTTTCCCCAGGACCGGTAGTGTGAACATTATCAGAAATGAATGTCTCACCTGGCTGTGGTCACTGCCCTGCCCTAGAGAGAAGGTAGGCTTCTGTGAGCAGTGATGTTGGGAACCTGTGCACCACATCTCTGAGCTACTAAGATCACGTGTGGTATATATCCATGAAACTGGTTGAGGAGAAAACTGCCCTGGGGGTGCTGGAATTGGCTTTATGCTGGAGAAGGCAGAAGGTGGCTTGTGTTCATCTGGTAGGTGGGGGGGATCCTCTTGGCAAGGTGACAGGGGCCACCAGCCTGCTACCCCCTAGCAAGAGAGGTGGGGGCTTCGTCACTCCAGGCTACATACTCATAACCTTGAGTCTGAGATCTCTTTTCTTTGGGGAAGTCAATTTTATGAGGCAGCTTGTGATTCCCTGGGTATTGTTCTGTTCAAACTGGGGGAAACATGGGGAAAGTTTTTGGATCTAGATTTCATCTGAAAGCATCACAGGGGATTTTGGAAGTGAGGCAGCATAGCGAAACAAGCATAGCGATCATTTGTAGTCCCGTGCTTGTTATGCGAAGCTCCTCCTGTTTGTGGTGACTCAGGAGGGGAGAATTTCCCCATCTTGAGCCAGCTGGACAAGTGTCAACACAGCTCTCTTTGCAGGCTCTGGCACAGAGGAGGAAGAGTAGGGCCTGCACTGGGGGAGCCCCCAGGGTTTTGGGGACTGGACCCAGTTTAGCACACATGAAAAGGGATAGTCCTTCTCTTGATCCAGACAGCCAGGGTCCTCCTGCCCCACAGAGCCATCCTCAGACCTGATACAGCACCCCATCCAAACTGGGCAGCAACACCTTCTTGTTGAACTGATCAGGGGCTCACCTCTCACCTATATCACGTCATAGAACAAAGCCCAGGCTTTGCACGTCACACTCAAATGGGCACACCCTCATGGTCAGATGCAGTCTTTCTCCCACTCATCATCAAACTTTGTCCTTCCTTCACATGTTTGTTTTTTAAATATTAGTTATTTTTGTTACTATTTCTGTTTACTGAATTTCTTGACATTAAAATAAATATTTCTTAAACAGAATACAAAAAACACTAGTTATAGATGAAAAGAAAGATAAATTGAGCTTTCATGGACTTCTGTTCATCAGAAGATGCCATTAAAAGAATGAAATGGCAAGCCACAGGCTCATATTTTCAGTAACATAGCTGGCAGAGGACTTGTATCCAGAATATATAAAGAACTCTTGAAGATCAATAAGAAAAAGACAGACAAAATCTGCAGAAGTCTTGAGCTTCTTTAAAGTGAGTATCTAGATATCCAGTAAGCAAATTAAAGTTTATAAGATACCACTATACACCACCCCAAGAGACTAAAACCTAAAAGATTCATAATGCCAAATATTGGCAAACTCTAATATGTTGCTGGTAGGAATATAAATTTGAACATTTGGAAACTTGGAAAACTGTTCAGCGGGATTTACTAAAGCTAAGATTACATCATCCCGTAAACCATCAGTTCCACTCCTAGGTATATGCTCAAGAGGAATGAGTGCATATATCCACCAATGTCTGTAGTTTTCCCACTCAACAAGGCCCTAGACTGGAAACAGCCCAAATGTCCATCCAGAACAGAATGGATTGCGCCTGGATTGGGAGAATCAGTGTTGTTACAATGGCCATACTGCCCAAGGCAATCTACAGATTTAATGCAATCCCTATCAAATTACCCAGGACATTTTTCACAGAACTAGAACAAATCATATTAAAATTTATATGGAATCACAAAAGACCCAGAATTGCCAAAGCATTACTAAAGAAAAAGAATGAGGCTGGAGGAATAATTCTCCCAGACTTCAGACAATACTACAGAGCTACAGTAATCAAAACAGCATGGTATTGGTACAAAAACAGACGTATGAATCAATGGAACAGAATAGAGAGCCCAGAAATGAACCCACAAACTTTTGGTCAGTTAATCTTTGACAAAGGAGGCAAGAACATCCAATGGAATAAAGACAGTCTCTTTGACAAATAGCGTTGGGAAAACTGCACAGCTGCATGTAAATCAATGAAGTTAGAACACTCCCTCACACCATACACAAAAATAAACTCAGAATGGCTTAAAGACTTAAACCTAAGACAAGACACAATAAATCTCCTGGAAGAAAACATAGGCAAAACATTATCTCAGTACATCTCAGCAATGTTCTCCTAGAGCAGTCTACCCAACCAATAGAAATAAAAGCAAAAATAAACAAATGGGACCTAATTAAACTTACAAGCTTTTGCACAGCAAAGGAAACCATAAGTAAAACAAAATGACAACCTACAGAATGGGAGAAGATATTTGCAAAAGATGAGACTGACAAGGGCTTGATTTCCAGAATATATAAACAGCTTGTATGACTTAATAAGAAAAAAACAAGCAACCCAATCCAAAAATGGGCAGAAGACCAAAACAAACAATTCTCCAGTGAAGACATACAAATAACCAATAGGCCCATGAAAAAATGCTCAGTATCGCTAGTTATCAGAGAAATGCAAATCAAAACTACCATGAGGTATCACCTCACACCAGTCAGAATGGCTATCATTCAAAAGTACACAAATGATAAATGCTGGAGAGGGTGTGAAGAAAAGGGAACCCTCCTATACTGTTGGTGGAATGCAATTTGGTGCAGCCACTGTGGAAAACAGTATGGAGATTCCTCAAAAGGACTAAAAATAGACTTAACATATGATCCAGCAATCCCACTCCTGGGCTTATATCCAGAGGGAACCTTTATTCAAAAAGACACCTGCACCCCAATGTTCATAGCAGCACTATTTACAATAGTCAAGACATGGAAACAACCTAAATGTCCATCAACAAATGACTGGATAAAGAAGCTGTGGTATACTTATACAATGGAATACTACTCAGCCATAAAAACGACAACATAATGCCATTTGCAGCAACATGGATGGCCCTGGAGAATGTCATTATAAGAAGCCAAAAGAAAGAAAAATACCATATGATATCACTCATATGTGGAATCTAAGAAAAAAAAAAGAAATGAACTTAAATATAAAACAGAAACAGACTCAAAGACATAGAATACAGACTTGTGGTTGCCAGCGGGGAGGGAGGCGGGAAGGGATAAGCTGGGAGTTTGAGATTTGCAGATACTGACTGGTATGTATCAAACAGATAAACAAATTTATACTGTATAGCACTGGGAAATATATTCAATATCTTGTAGTAGCTCATGGTGAAAAAGAATATGAAAATGAATATATGTAGATCCATGTATGGCTGAAGAATTGTGCTGTACACCATAAATTGACACAACATTGTAAATTGACTGTACCTCAATTTAAAAAAAGAACAGAATGGATAAATAAATTGTGTCACATCCATACAATGGAATATACCACAGCAATTTAAAAAAGAACAAACTGTTTTGACACATAGCAACATAGATGAATCTCAGACATGTTGAGCAATAGAAGCCAGATACCAAAAAAGTATTACATGATTCTGTGTTTCTGGAGGCTAAGACCATACCTTTTATCTCTGAATCCCCAGATCCCTGCACAGTTCCTGCCACATATAACAGGCCCTCAGTAGATGTTTGTTGACAGAGTGAGTGAAGTAAGATGTGGCCTTTACTCCTGAAAGTGTTTTTAGAGTGATGTTGTGTGTGTTAGGGTGGAATCAGTCTGGTAGGCAGTTAACAAATCCTCGCACTTTGCTCTCAAACGAAGCAGAAGATACATGCTGTAAAGAGAAGCAGAAATGAAGCTCTTTTACCATAATGGGGAAGGGGATGGCAAAGGGGCTGTGAGTTCCAGGAAGATGCATTCACAGGTGCTCAGGGGACTAGGAGTACTTCCTGAAAGGGATAATATTGAGCTGAACTTTGAAAAGCGGTTGCAAGGAGAACAGGCAGAAAAGGTCTCAGAAGAGCAACCCAGCCTCAGGGAATGGCATAACCAGGTGGTTCTCAAGCTTTAGTGCATGTCAGAATCATCTGGAGGACTTGTGAAAACACAGGCAGATGGGCCGCACCCCAGAGATTATGGTTCAGTAGGTCTGGGGTGGGACCTAAGAATTTGCATTTCTAACAAGTGCCAGGTGATGCTGATGCTGCTGATCTAGAAACTGCTCTTTGGGAACTGGCTTAAGTCAAAGCTAGCTGGTCCAGGCAATTGAGCTATATTGTTAGGTAAGTGAAGTACAAGATGGGAGAGGGGTGTGGGCAGGTGGGCATGGCCTGAAGGCCTTTGGCTGCTGTCTGAGAAGCTTAGGCCTTATTCTATACACTTAATTTCAGGCCACGTGCATAGACATGTGTAATATCTGGTTTCCAGGATATCCCACTATAGGTTCTGAGTACCCTCAGCCTGAAGCTTCAGGTTATACAGATATGCAGGTGATAAATGCATACTGAGTTTGGCCTTGTAGAGACAAGCCCTGCACACAGCACACCTTTAGAGGGCAATACAGGTTACACTGATGGACAAAGAAGGATTGAAGAAAGGCATTATTTTAAATATATAACATCAGGATTATTTGTAGCCATGCAGTACACACATGATGTGGGAATGGCCAATGGAAAAAGAATCTGCTGATCTGACAATTCAGGCAAAAGCAGCAGTTTTACTCTCAAAAATTCAGTTTATCTGAATTTTTCTTTCTCATGGTTCACAATTCTTCCAGACCCAAGGACGAAGATGTTATACCACACACTCATTCCCTTTCTATTACCAGGGAGACACATAGAGCCAGGAGATTTCCCCCAAATGGTCTCTCTTTGGCTGAGGAAGGGAGGGTTAGTCACGTGGGTGGGGTCTCAGGAGGGAGGTACACTCTGAATGCCCCAGATGAAGAGTCCCTGCTCCTCCTTGGGGTCATCCTGGTCAGGATACTGGACTAGCAGGACTGCCCTTTCCTGGATGATCCAGGTGTGAAAAGCAGATGCCATCTGTTGTCCTGTGTACTAGCTTCCAGTTTTACTTCCAATGAGCTATGCTTAGTGAATACGAGTTCTCTGCAAAGTAATCAACTGGGTGTGGTAGAAACACAGATGAATCAGCCACAGACCTGCCCTTCAGAAACATACAATTTAATAAGGAAGAGGGGAGACAGAGGTCATTCTTGGTCATTAAAAATCCTCCGACCTGGTCCCTTATTTCTTCCCTGCACATCCCTGGTTTAGGTCTAGCTACTACCTCCTCTCCCTCACTCCCTAGTGTCAGAGGCTGGGGGTCTTACTCATCCAGTAGGATCCTGGGGTCACAGAGGTGAGTAAATCAAGATGCCTGTGGTCTGGCGAGAAGTCCTTCCTGCCCCATTACTGAAGATAGGCCAGTCCCGAGCAGATGCCCTGCAGCTACCTCCCCTGCTGCTGGGGCCATGACCATCATTTCCGGGCTGAGGAAACCCAAGTCTCCTTGCTGGCTGGGTTCCACACTGACAAAGGGTGCTTGGGGGCCCCACCTTTGCATTGGCCTGTCCCAGACCAGCCAAACCATAGGCCTTTGGGGGTTGCAGCTGTTGCACGCATGATGATCCACAGGAAGATGCAACGGGGCTCAGGTGACTGCCAGTGCCCTGACAACTTCTCAACTCCCCAAGGACCTCCTTCCTCTTGGAATTCTGCCCAAGTTTTCCCTCAGGAACATAGGGACTACTTGCTTCCTCCTCACCCCCAACTCCCATTTGCAAGAGAGCCACCTAGAAGAGAGCAGAGGCCCAGAAATCAGAACCAAGTTTACACCTTGGTCTGCCACTCCCCAGCTGTGTAACTAGGGCAAGGTACCTAACCTTTCTGAGCCTTAGTTTCCTCATCTGTAGAATGGGGATAAAGACCTTGCTTACTTTACAGTGTTGTTCAGAGGCACAGAGGATACAGAGGCAAAATTTTTGTCCTTAAATTGCCCTGAAGTGTAATGAGGGAGTCGGAAGCACACACACAGGATGATATGTACCATACCAGAGGTGTGTTTGGGGTGCAGTAGTGAGCAGAGTAGAGACAAACTAATTCTACTGAGGAAACTGAAGAGCTTCCTGTCAATGCTATGGGGCTCAGGGCATGGTGTATGCAATTCTCCAGGGCTTTGAACTCTAGTGTTTGCTGTACACCCAAAACTATGTTAAATATTTTACCCATGTTTTATTTTTTTATTCACAACAAGCCTGTGAGATAGGTGTTAGCATCCCCATTTTATAGATGAGCAAACTAAGGCTCAGAAATGATCATATGCGTTGATCTGGCATAGTATTTATTGAGCACCTACTACATGCTAAGTGTTGGCAGATATAACAGTAAACAAAAGAGACCCAAGTCCCTGGAGCTTGAATTTCACAGAGGAGGTCACTTGCCCAAGATGAGGCTGGAATGTGCCAGAGCTAGGATTCAAACCCAGGTCTGATGGCCTCCTGGGCTTGTGCTTTTCCCGTTCACCCCAGAACACGTTCTCCCTGAGAACAGTCCTCTTATGGGGGGCATAAACTCTCCCTACCAGCCCCTCTGGGGAATTGGAGAATTCAAGGATTCAGGAGGAGGGTGGGTCAGGGATAGGAGAGGAGCTGCTATTTCTGGAGAGCCCTTTATTTCCTGTGCACTCCCCAGAAGTGCTTCCCCAAAGAAAGGCTGACTGCCTCACCACACGGATATTTTCCCCAGGGAGGGTTGGAGGGAGGAGCTTCCTCAAGGGGATTTCAAAGGAGGATGAAGGTGCTCTCTGTGCTTAGGTCAGAGAGTGACACCCTCTTCCTGGCTCAGGTGGGGAATCCCTTTGGATTTCACTGGGTTAATGTGAGGGGCCTATTGTTTTCCTGCTGCTCAGGCCCTCCAGGGAGGAAAACTCTGGGTGGGGTATGTCAGAGGATTAAATCAGCTTCTGGCATCTGAGCGAACTCTGGGGCTCCTTGAGACCATGGCTCAGCTCTGCTCTTCCACTGCCCTAAGCCTCAGGCTGCCTCTCAGTGCCATGAGACTTGTGGTACTCCCACTGGGCAGTGACATTTTCTTTTAACTCGAGGAAACATTCAGAGATTTGCAAGCCTCCCCAACTAAGGAAAAAAGCTACGTACAGAATTATTCATTATAGTACTTACTCATAATAGCAGTCAATTGGAAACAGTCTTAAGTGGCCAATGTTTGGGAATTAAATAAAATTTGGTAAAAATGTGCATTCGGTGGAATACTATGCAGCCATTAAAAATCATCATGTAGAAGAAAACAAAATGGCAAGAGAAGAATGCTTATAATCAATTTAGTAAAAATTCTTGACTAAAACAGCATACACAAAACAGAATGTACATGATCTCATCTTTTAAAAATGTCTATATGTGCATAGAAAATGTCTAGAAAATTGCATACCAAATGTGAACAGTAGTTATCTGTGGGTGGTGGAATTGTAAGTAACTTCTTTTTTCAGTTTTTTCCAATTCTTTCTGTGAAAATGCATGTCTTTTGTAGTCATGGAGAAAAAAATCCCCACAATACATATTAGAGAGAGAAAGAGAGTATCTCTTTTTGGACCTGTACTTAGCTGGTGCCAGGCCCTACCCAGCCTTGGGAAATTTGAAAGCTCAAGAGTAGAGTAGGGTAAGGGCCAGTTTGAGGGGAATTAGCTGGGCACTGTCTTCTAGCTCTCATCTTAAATGTCATCTCCCAGAGAGGCCACTCGACCACACAGTCTGGCTGAAGGTGGCCCCTCCCACATTCTCTTTCCCTCTTTCACCCCATATTATTATCTTCATTGCACTTGTCCACATCTGAAGTGACTTGCCTGCTCATCTGTTTCCTTGGTGAATCTTCATCTCCTCTGCCAGAAGCGAGGCTCCATGAGAGCAGCACGTCCTGCCTGTCTTGTTCCCTCTGACTTTGCATCAGGAGAAGAGGCCCGAGTGAGATCTTGGTTTATAAGAAACAGAGGACCTGCTCAACAACCCCCAAATTATGGGTATTGATCCTAAGGCTACGCATGACACTGAGAAAATGGGAGTAATTTCATGAGAGTCTAGAAACAAGCTGATTGCTGTCTCATGGGGCCAGAACTGGTTGAAGCTCAGCAACCTGGAGAATCTGGTCCAGCTTGGGAACCACAGCTGCCAAATGGTTACATGCATTGTGGAAGTGCCCGCTTTGTGCTTTACAGTTTATAAATGAGTGAAGTGAAGCTAAAAGCAGTTTATCTGATCATCATTTACCCCTTTGCTTCCAGAACTTCTGCTGCTGCCAGCCCACTCTGTCTTTTAGCTCACGATTTGAGCTTCTCTCATTTGAATTTGTTCCAGTCAGGTTCTCATCCCAACCATTTCCCTGAATCTGCCCTTGACCAGGATCACCTGTGGCTCCAAGTACTAAATCCAGTTATTAATTCTCTGACTCCATATTACTTGACCTGTCACAGTGGGTTGCTCCCTCTCCTTGACACCCTTTCTCATGGTTTCCCTCCTGTTTTACTTGCTACTCCTCAATCTCATGTGCTGAGCAACTGAATGGGGCTCAGTCCTCACAGCAACTTCTCTATTGACAGTCACCCCCTTGGTGATCTCATCCTGTGTCATGGCTTTAAAGAGCTATATGGTCAGTAGTCACAAATCTTTGTTTCCAGCCTGGACCTCTCCCCTGAACTCCATACTCATATATCCACCTGCTTACAGGCCTCTCCACTTGAGTGTCTAAAAGTCTTTTCATACTTAACATGTCCAAAACTGAGTTCCTTATCTCCCCATCAGACATGCTCCATTATCAGGCTTCTGCATTCAAATAATAGCTATTCCATCTTCCCACTTGGTCAGGCCAGAAATCTTGGAGTCCTCCTTGACTCCTTTATTTCATATCCCACTTCCAATCCATCAACAAATTCTGCTGCCTCTACTTTGTGGTGTCTGACCAGATCTCATTATCTCCATGCTACCTCTCTAGTCCAAGCCACCATTGTCTCTTGCCAGGATTTCTGCTGTAGCCTCCCAACTGGTTCAACCTATACTCCCCAATTTAATCTCAACACAACATCCAGAGTGATCTTGTTAAAGTGTGAGTCACTTCGTGTCACTTCTTTGTCTAAAACTCTCCAGTGGCTTCCATCTTGAGTCAAAGCTCAAGTTTAATACTTGATGAACTTTAATGCTCTGCACACTCTAGAGCCTCTCACTACCTCTCTGATCCCCTCCCTTACTTCCCCCTTCACTTACTCTACTCTGGCCACACCACCCTCTTCTCTGATCTTTACCATGTCAGGCAGACTCTCACCTTCAGGGCTTTGCATGTGCTGTTGCCTCCACCTGGGAAGCTTCTTCCCCACTGATTTTTAGGGTGCATGTCCTCATTTCTTTCAGGTCTTTGTTCATAGGTCATCTTCTCAGATGTCTGGGCTTCTCTGGCCACACCATTTACAGTTTCAGCTCTCCTTCCCACCTTCTGATCTAATATTTTCCTCCCCCGTCTTTTGCTTTATTTTTCCTCTTCTGGCTACTATTTTATTTATTTATTTATTTATTTATTTATTTATTTATTTATTTGGTTGGTTGGTTGGTTGGTTGGTTGGTTGGTTGGTTGGTGGTCTTTGCCAGAGATTTCAAGTTCCACAAGGACAGGGTTTTTAAAATTTGTTTGTCTACTACTGTATCCCCAGAGGCCAAGGACGGTGCCTGGCATATCTGATGACTGGATATATGAAGAAAAATGTATGACAGGACTACTGACTATTTATACAAGGCCTTGAGACAAGGGAAAGAGCATTGAGGTTTCTGCCAGCATTAGCAGGAGCATTAACAAGCCAAGTGAGAAAGAACTGCCCTGAGCAGAGAATGCCCACGTGGACGTCATGTGCTGGTGTCTGTCGTGGACCAGCTGCTTTGCCCCAGGTCTCCCCCTCAGTGCTGTGCCTCAATCACTTACTTTCCTTTTTTCCACCAGGTGCCAGAGTTTGCAGCCTATTGAAGGAAGACAACATCAAGGTAAAAGAGCAATAATACTGTATCTAGTTTGGGTCTTCCTAGCTTAAAAGGCCCTGAAAGTTATTCAGGGAAGACCAGAGTACTGAAAGTGTTGGCAACCAGATAAAGTGAAGATCTGAGAATTCGAGTTGACTTTTTGATTAGTGTGTGAGTGCTGGGACAGTGAGGACAGCTGAATATGAGGAGTGGATCATCAGAGGTGGCTGTCAGGTCTTCAGATCCAGGAGGAGACTGCTTTCCTTGGGAAAACATCACAACCTCCCTCATGCCAGTCAGTTGTGGGCCTACAGCCTGGCCCTCCTGCTCTGCTTTCCTCCCTCCCCTTCCTTACTATTGAAGTCCAGGCTTTTTTTTTAAAAGTATGGTTCTAACTCTAGAGGAATACACTAGAATGCTTTCAGCATAGGGTTCTAAGATTCAGTGTTAAATCACAGTCCAAATTTTTTTATAAGTGGAAATACTCAGTAAATACTGTATGTGGGGGAATGTGCACTGATAGCTGATGTGACTGGAAAAGGGGCAGCTGTTTAAAATGTGTCTAGCCTTTGTCCAAGCAATTCTACCTCCTGGAATTTATCCTAAGAAAATAATCATATTTGTGCAAAGGTGTATGAACAAAGGTATTTGTAACTGCATTGTTTATAATAGAAAAAAAAAGGGAAACATCAGAAAGTCCAATAAAAAGGAATTGGTTGTTTAAAATCTGGCATGTCCATACAAAGGCATGTCATGCAGCAGAATGATCTAGATGTGTATTTATTGACAAGAAAGATGTTTGCATATATTAAGTGAAAAAAGAGAGAAAGAAAGAAGGAAGGAAGGGAAGGAGGGCAGAAGGGAGGAAAGAAAGAAAAAGAAAAATGGAAAACTCTTACAAAGCATTCAAGGAAAATAGCTTTAGATTTAGCCTGGAGGGTTGAAATCCACATCAGTCTCTTAACCAAGATGAGGACTCAGACAAGTGATGTGATCTCCCTAAGCCCCCGCTTCCTGCCTGCAAAATGGGAAGAATAACACCTGCCTCACAGAGTTGTGAGGATTTGCTGGGATTAACACCTCTAAAGGCCCAACTCAAGGTTTGGCATATGTTGAGTGCTTAGCAGGTCGGTACCCAAATGAGATGTGGACCAACAGTATTTTCACTTGTGAGAAAGCCTGGATACATTCTGGATACTTGTGAGAAAACCTGGAAACATTCTGGAATTTCATGGGCAAATATTGGTTTTATTTGGCTGGTTAGAATTATGGGTGATTTTCAATATTTTAACATTTTTCTATAAGGAATATGTATTACTTATATAATGATGATGTAATTTTTCAAAGGATGTAACAATTGAAAATGTTTAAAAAAAAAAACAAAAAACTACAGTGTATTTGGCAGGCAAGTCAGCTGAGCAGCCCCAGGGCAGAGCTCTGGAGGACTGAGGTAGAGACAGATGGGATGGAGAATAGGCAGTGGGTAAAGGAAAAGAAAGAAAAGACAGTTAGGCCTGAGGGCTAGTGTCCAAGGAGATGTGCCTCAAATGTAAGGCTCAAATGCCTACAATCATGTTCCCCACTTTGGCCTCTTCTCAGGGATCCCCTGGTAAGAGATATGGTGACCTGTCAGATGACCATGAGTGTGTGTGGGCACTTTTGGCTGCTTAGACAGCCTGACTCCTGCACCTCCAGGGAGGGCCCTGTGGCTGCAGCCCTGGGCAGGCGTAGCTCCTCAGCCACCCTCAGAAAGAAACCCAGCATCTTGTCTGGGTCCAGAGTAAGAAAGGTAGGGGATCCTAGTGAATTCCCAGAAGTCATCCTAAAAGGATGACTAGCTCCTCTCTTTGGCAGCCTGGTAGGATCCATACTCAAGGGTAGGGTCTCCCAAGCAAATACAACCTGCTGGGAAAGGGAGGGGGTGACTGTCCAAGGGCTGCTGTGCCATCTCCCATCCCTACCCCTACCTACCAACAGTCTGCTGGTTGGTGACGTTAGGAGAAACTCTTCCACATTAACAAGGTATATGCTGCCCATGCCAGTTTTTTGAGCATTCTTGGGCCATGGCTTGTCCACATAAGTGAATTTTCCAAATAATTGAATTTAATCCAATCACATTGTAATTTTTTATTGGACTCATTTTAATTAATTTCTATTTTATCAAACTTGTCAAAATTATGCATGGATATGGTTTAAATAAAATAGACAGGCTTATAAAAAATCCCCTTTCTACCTTTCTCAGTCCTACTCTCTTCAGAGGGAGCCCCTTTTAACCCTTTTCTATTTCTGTTCTGTTGTTATTTCTTGATTTACCAATTTTAGACCTCTGTGGACTTGTTGTGGTAGATGAGAACTGAGCTCACCTATAAAACCACGTCCAGTTCTCATCCCTGCATCCTTTCAGTAAGACTAACACTATTTTTGGTTAGCTCAATACATACTGAATGTAGACATTCTTCACTGCTGTGCTAAATAGTGTGTTATATATCCTTGAGTTCTGGAGGAAATTATGTTAATTCTTCGATAATTTCCTCCTCTCTGTTTTATCTGTTGAACCTAATGGATTAATCTTCTAATTTTCTTATATTTTCTCTTTTATTTCTCCTCCCTTTGTCTTTTGGGTCTACTTTCTTGGGAAACCTTCCTTGCTTTTATCCTCCAGTCCTTCTATTGATTTAAAAAATTTTTGGCTTTTATATTTTTTATATACAAATACCCATTCTTATATTCAGTTGTTTCTTTTTCATAATATTGCATTCTTGTTTTATGGATATACTGTCTCCCTCTTATCTCTCTGAATGTATTATTTTTCAGTGTCTATTAGTTTTGTGTTAATATTCTTCTAATCTGTAAATTGTCTTTGTTTCCACCTGGCTTTTCTTTGTTTTCTCTTTCCTGTTGAAGGCTTTCCTCAAACATGAAAAGTATCTATTGATATTTATGAATGAAGCAATAAGAAGCTGAATTAAACTGTTTGGGGAGAACATATCAATTGAGGCTTCGCTGCAGGAAGCAAGACAATCTTTTCGTTAACAAGCCTTTAAATGTCAGACTTTTTCTCTAGCGCTGGATTTCTCAACCTTGACACTGTGGACATTTTGGGCCAAATAATTCCTTGTTGTGCACTGTAGAATATGTAGTAGTGTCACTGATCTCTACCCACTGGGTGCCAGTAGCAACCGCACTCCCAGAGTTATGATAACCAAAAATGGCTGTAAACATTGCCAAATGTCCCCTGAGGGAAAAATCTGTTTAGAACCACTGCTCTGGAGCCATGCTGCTTCTCAATAGAAGCATTCTAACTCCCTGTTCCAGTTGCTGTATAGCAAACCACCCCAATACTTTCTAGCATAAACAACTACCATTTTATTGCACTGCAAGTCAGGAATTTGGAAAAGGTACAGCTCTTTTCTGCTTCACAATGTCTGAGGCCTAGGCTGAGGTGCCTGGGAGTTGGAACCAGTTGGGGCTGAAGGATCCCATTCTAATTTTCTCCACTTGGCAGGGATAGCTGGAAGACTGGGCACAACTGGGCCTGGAGACAGAGAGACTACAAATGGCCTCTCTAGTACAACAGCCTGGTACTTGGACTTCTTGCGTGGTACCTCGGGGTTCAGTGTGAATGTTCCAGCCAGCAATATGGAAGCTGCAGCACCTTTTATGGCCTGGCTTTGGAAATCACAGAGCATCACTTCTGCTGTAGTCACAAGCCCATCTATATTCACCGAAGGAGACAAAGACATACCTCAATGGAAGAAGTGTCAAAAAAAATTTGTAGCCATGTTTGTTTACTACACTCTGGAATGGGGTGATATGTGCCTGGGGCAGGCTTGGGTGTGCAGCAGTGGAGGGGAGTGCATTGAGTCCCACTGTTCATTCTTCACACTTTGCGCTCGTCACTCTCTTTTCATCTTTGAAAAGGTTCATCTGCCTCTCTTCTGCCAGGGTTTCTCCTGTTTAATGTCTTCAGTCTCCTGCTATATGGGACACAGTGTAGGGTGGGACCTGGGAGGATTCCAAACAATTGCTGTGGTTCCTTACCCCACCCACTCTGTACCTGACCTGACTCTCCCCAAGGCCTGAGCTCCCCCAGAGTTCTGAGGGTGAAGTAGCTTGCCTTCTGTCAGTGTCCGCCTCTGTGGGCCCTTAAGAAACTAGCTTCTTCCACATCAGCCATCATTCTCCATCTGTTTTCCAGCTTCCCAGAGTTTGCTGAAATCTCTCATCCACTGATGTCTCTACCATTCTATTTGCTCTTGAGGATTTATACCATTTTAATTCTTGACTAGCATTTTAGTGTCACTTCAGAGAGAAAGGAGATCGAGCCACGTAAATAACCTGATGTTTAATGGAAGCCTGTTATACTTATTTTGGATGGATGCATGGTATCTCTAAATTATGTTATAATCTTCCCTGCCTTGTTAAAGCAGTTAAGTAGTACACACGTTTGATGTTTTGTGGATAATTTAGAATCATCTTTATGGACATACATTTTTACCTTGGAATTATTAAGCTAAATAGAGCTATCTGTCCCTCCATGATGAGGACCTAGATCACTGTGCTAAAATTCCTTAAACCCTTTTTCATGGTCATTTCTGTCTCTGACTGCCTCTTGTCCCTTTTATTTGCAGTAAAGGTGCCACATTATAGCACAGTAACTTCTAATTTACTTCTTTTAAATGGCTAGTAAACTAGATGACCATGTAGGGTATCCCCCCACCAGCCTGCCTCTACTCATATTCTACCCTTCCCCACACCTTCCAGTATTTGACCTTTGTGGGTTGGGTCAGCGAGGCTCTATGTCCTCATGCTTTCAGTTGGGTTTGGCTAGTTGAAGACCTCTTCAGGAGCAGGGGAGGGTATAGCTCAGTGGTAGAGTGTGTGCTTAGCATGTACGAGATCCTGGGTTTAATCCCCAGTACCTCCGTATAAACAAACAAGCAAACAAACCTAATTACCACCTCAAGACAAAACATAAAAATTACACATTTAAATAAAATATGTGTATAAAAAGAGGTTAAAAAAGACCTCTGCAGGAGATTAGAGAGTAATGTTAGGGTATGTTGAGGTGCTTTATCCCCCTCCCAACTCCCTCCCTTGCCCAGCCTCAGGTCAGCAAGTCTGTATTCTAAGTAAGTTCATTTCTAAATAAGTTTGTTTGTGTCATTTTTTTAGATTCCACATATAAGTGATATCATATATTTGTCTTTCTCTGACTAACTTTACTTACTATGGTAATCTCTAGATCCATCCACGTTGCTACCAGTGACATTATTTCGTTCCTTTTTACGGCTGAGTAGTATTCCATTGTATATAAATACCACAACTTCTTTATCTAGTCATCTATTGATGGACACTTAGGTTGCTTCCATGTCTTGGCTATTGTAAATAGTGCTTCTGTGAACATTGGGGTGCATGTATCTTTTCGAATTAGAGCTTTCGTCTTTTCTGGTTATATGCCCAGGAGTGGGATTGCTAGATCATATGGTAACTCTGTTTTTCTTTTTCTTTTTTTTTTCTGAGCAGGAGGTAATTAGGTTTATTTATTTATTTTTATTTACTTTTTTAAAGGAAGGTACTAGGGGTTGAACCCAGGACCTCATGCATGCTAAGCACACACTCTACCACTGAGCTATACCCTCTCCCCTTCTATATTCAGTTTTTTAAGCAGCCTCCTTACTATTCTCCACAGTGACTGCACCAATTTGCCTTCCCACCAACAGTGTAGGAGGGTTCCTTTTTCTCCACACTCTTTCCAGCATTTATTATTTGTAGACTTTTTAATGATGGCCATTCTGACTGGTTTGAGGTGATACCTCATTATAGTTTTGATTTGCATTTATTGAATAATTAGCAGCGTTGAGCATCTTTTCATGTGCCTAGTGGCCATCTGTATGTCTTCTTTGATGAAATGTCTGTTTTGATCTTCTGCCCATTTTTTAATTGGGTTTTTTGAAATTGAACTGTGTTAACTGCTTGTGTATTTTGGAAATTATTCCCTTGTCAGTTGCATTGTTTGCAAACATTTTTTCCCATTCCATAGGTTGTCTTTTCGTTTTGTTTATGGTTTCCTTTGCTGTGCAAAAACTTTTCAGTTTAATTAGGTCTCATTTGCTTATTTTTGCTTCTATTTCCGTTACTCTAGGAAATGGATCCAAAAAAATGTTGCTGTGATTTATGTCAAAGAATGTTCTGCCTATGTTTTCCTCTAGAAGTTTTATAGTATCCAGTCTTACATTTAGGTCTTTAATTTGAGTTTGTTTTTGTATATAGTATTAGAGAATATTCTAATTTCATTCTTTTACATATAGCTTTTCAGTTTTCCCAGCATCATTTATTGAAGAGACTGTCTTCACCATCATATATTCTTGCCTCCTTTGTCATAGATTGACCATAAGTGCACAAGTTTATTTCTGGACTCTCTGTTCTGTTCCACTGATCTATATGTCTGTTTTTGTGCCAGTATTGGAGTAGTTTGAGGAGGAAAATAAGCACGTAGATAAAAGGAAACCAGGAAAGAGAATTTGTGTTGGTTTTCAGAAATTATATGACAGGCTGGAAAATATCAACAGTTTCAAAAAAGGGTTAAATACCTTCCTGATACTAGGTCCTTGTTGGGCCTTAAGGTAAAGTGAATGTTTGAGGGACATCCAGGCCGTGTGTGGGTGGGATTCCCCTAGATGTGACATTAGGGGTCCCTCAGGTCAGACTCACCAGGCCTATGTGCTTTCAGGTCAATAGCTTCTTTGATGCTTTTGCTCTGGGGAATGCCGTGTGCTTGTCTATCCACTGGGCTGAAGGTTAACTGGAGCCCAGTGAGGCCCATGGGCTTGCCCTTATCACATCTCGCACCCTTGCAGCAGCTAAGCTGTCCTGTGGCCACCTCTGAGATCAGCCTGCGTGACTCTCCTGCTGGAGTGCTTCTTGGGTTCTCTCACCTCCTCACTCTACTGCCCAGTCAGGCCTCAGTTCTGTTGAATTTATGCACCCCTTTGAAGCACGCATACCTCTAGGGAGAAAGTAGAATCAAGAACTCTTCCTGGCCACCCGTTTCCTGAAGCACAAAAAGGATACGTTTCTTAAACGCTTCTTAAAGACGACAACAGGAAGGGGTAGTGCCACTCTGGCTGGCGGGGGTTGCCTTTGTGGTATTTCACAGGCAGGGCGATGAGATGGCACACTGGGGCTGAGGACCCAGCCAGGGGCAGCACAGGCACAGCCCTCAGGGCCTAAGCTTCCTGGCCTACTCCAGCAGAGCCATGGACCTTCCTGAGCAGAAGGAAAAGGCCTGGGAAGCATCACCTCAGTTTCACCAGGGGAACCCAAAGCCAGGGAAATAAAGAACTGCAGCTTCAGTGGAGAGATACTTCTACATTCTTACCCTGGCTTCCTTATTCATGATTTTTCCTTTCTTTCTTTCTTTTTTTTTTTTTTTACCTCTAGGGATTTTTCTTTTTAATTTGAGGAGTGGGGACTGGGCAGTTGGAGACAGATTTGTTTGTTTTTAACATCTTAAGTGATGTAGGCTTTTTCAGTTTAGCTTGTCTTCTTCCAGCCCACGCCACTCTGTCCCTCAGCCAAGTGAGCCCAGCCGAGGCCCCCGCCAGCGTCCCGCCCAGCAGAGGTGCAAGAGCCCCAGGCCCAACCTGTTCACTCTTGCTCTGTAAACGCCATTCTGGGAAGCAGATATGCAGGGACACAGCCAGAAGAGCCAGCCTATGGCCAGAAAGTGGAGGGCCCCGGAGGGCTGGGGGAGGCTTCTGAGGTCTCTCTGCACAGCCCCTCACATAGCAGAAGGTTCATGGTCCATGCATTTCTGGGAAAGTGAATGGGGCCCAGGTAGGCAAAACACCTGAGTAGTATATATAAGTCCATGTCCTGTCTTGTCTTTTCCAAGCTGCCTATAGTTTGTTTAGAGTATGCTGGAATTCAGCCATTGCTAGGGTGGCTGCCACTAACCACATGGAGAGGAAGGAAAATTCTCAGCCCAAGCACTTGAGCCAAGCCTGACACGGTCCTCAGCAAGATGTTGCAAGTTCCTAATCTGGACCCAGAGCCAGGGATTTTAAGCATCATCTGAAGACCAGAGTTGACTGTTACCCACAAGCACAGACACCCTGAGTGGGTCCTACACACCCCCACCCTTGCCTGGGACGATGCCAGGGCCCACCTGTTCCCATCATATACCATTACAAACTGATGCAACCAGCTTTCAACAGACACTGCCAGGGAAGAAACATATTACAACAGCATGCTGTATGTAATACTTCCTCTACCCATGCAGAAGGCTTCATCACATCAACAAAGCTGGACCTCCTCTTCTCTCTCCACCAAGATGGAAGTGCCTTTTGTCAGGGCCATTTGAGGCTTTTGAATGGATCTGCTTTTCCCAAGAAATTAAACCAGTGGCTTTCAATTTTGTCTGTACATTACAATCTAGAATACAAAAAAAATACTGATGCCTGGGCCTCATTCTCACCCCAGAGATACTGACTGAATTGATCTGGGTTTTAAAAACTTCTTTACTGTCAGAGTTCTTGAAGAACAAGAAGACATGACAACTAAATGGAATGAGAGATTCTAGATTGGATCCTGGAACAGAAAAAAAAAAAAAACCCTTAGCAAGACACTGATGAACCCTGGATAAATCAGCAGTTTAGTTAATAGTATCGTTGGACCACTGTAAACTTCTTATGTTTGATGACTATACTATGACTATGCAAGATACTATCTTTTGGCAAACCAAGTACGTATAAGAGAATTCTGTACAGTTCTGACACTGTCTATGAGTCTAGAGTTATTCAAAATAAAGTTTTTTAATTGAAAAAAAATTTTTAAGTTCTTTAAACATCTAAGTCTTTATTGAAGTATAACATACATGCAAAAAAGAAAAAAGGAAAAGAAAAAAACATAAACCATAAGTGTAAAGCTTGGTGAATTTTCACAAAGTGAATTTACCCCAAGTAATCTGCATCCAGATCAAGAAGCAACATCACCAGCATCCCCTGGTGCCCCTAAGGGTAACCACCATTCTAATTTCTAACAGTATAAATCAGCTTTGCTTGTTTTTGAGCTTTATATTATATAAGTGGAATTATGCAGTATATATTCTTTTGTGTCTGGCTTCTTCCAGTCAACATTGTGTTTGTGAGATTCATCAAAGCTGTTGCTTATAGTTGTAGTTAGTTCATTCTCATTGCTAGAGTATTCCACCATGTGGATATTCATCCATTTATCTACATTTGGGTACTTGGGTTATTGTTGGCAGTTTGGGGTTATTATGATTACTGCTATGAGCATTCGTTGGTGTCTTAGAGCACATTTGCATGCATTTCTGTTGAGTCCGTACTTGGACATGAAATTGCTGATCAGGTCTCAAAATTAGTATGTTCATCTTTGGTACCTTATGCCAAACAATTTTCCAAAGTGACTGTACCAATTTACACTCCCCTTGGCAATATATGAGAGTTCTGGTTGCTTCACAGAATCTTTGCCAACAATTGGTATTTTCCGGCTTTTTCACGTTAGCCATTCTGGTGAGTGTGTGATGATATTACATTGTGGTTTTAATTTGCATTTCTCTGATGACTAATACAGTTGAGCACCTTTTCACATGTCTATTAGCCATTTAGATCCTCTCTTTGCAAAGTGCCTGTTGAAGTGTTTGGGTATGAGTACTTTTAAGAAGACCCTTAGGTGGCTCTGTGTGCAGCCAAGTTTAAAGATCATTGAGCTGAACCACAACTTAGTATCTACTGTTCTGTTTTGTGACGTCCTGCTTTTGAGTTTAGCGTATTTTGGATCTGAGGGGACCTGATGGACCTGTAGAAAGATAACCTTCACCTGCCATACCAAGATGAGCTACCAGGAAGAAGGAAGAGACTAGAGCTAGAGTTTAGGCAGTTGAGAATCTTTGGGAATGTGGCCTCCACTTCACAAGGGTTCAGGGAGGACCTGTGGTGTCCACAACTGCCACAGATATTTCCTAACCACAAAAATGATCCCTTGCTGGTCCCCCTGGAGCCCTAGCAATCATGTGGAAGAAGTGAAGGGGGCCCCATCCCAGGTACTTCCCAGTTTCTAGGCCAGCATAAATGGGACACAGCTCATGGAGGGTTGTGGTCAGGCTGTGGACAGTGGAGCATCTGTTCCAGGGACCTGAGTGGGGTTGAGGGAGGCCTGCTGTCTGTGGCCTCTCTCCTGGGTGAAAGAGAAGTCTGGGGGGTCTCCTACATGGATCCAGGCCAGCTCTTGAGTTCTGTGGGTTTACATATAGGTCCCAGTTGTTATTCCCTCACCTGTAATGGTCTCCTCTATCTTCTGCTCTACCTTGGGGGCCCTGCACCAGGACCTTCCTTGGCCACCCCACCCCAACTTGACCCCTTACTCTTCTGAGCTCCTGCAGCACTTAGAGAGATAGCACACAACATGGCTCCTGATTACACATTGCCTTCTATTGAGTCCCCATTGCATCATCTATGTTCATCTTGTCCCTGCCTCTGGACTGCAGCCTCATCCCAGGGACCACTGGGCATTTCTTCATGCTCCCCCACAGTGAGTTAAGTGGCATTTGGTACCTCAGTGATAACATTCTCCAAATTGAACATGAAGATGCAGTAAAAATATAGACCACGTTCAGAGTCAGCATTTTCCTCCCCTCAAACTGGAGCTGTGCAGGTACCAAGCAGTGCTTCCTTGTGTGAGCTCTGTGTTGGCACATGTGCCACATGTCTGGTAGGCAGGTTGGACCACCAGCAGGGGACTAGGATGCTGGTGCCTGACTAGGTGTGCATAAAGGCCCCTCAGGCAGAGGGGCTTTGCATACCCTGATGAAGTTCACCAGAATGCCCTAAGAGCCCACACCGTGTGCTCTTTGAAAAGAGCAGGGTCCACATTCTGTTGATTGAAGTCCTGCCAGCTGCATGACGTGAGGTAAGGGTCAAGGAGGCACGTGGGCAAAGTTGACATTTTGGAGGCTGATGAGCACAGAGCCAACTCCGTGTTCTCAGTTATGCTGTTTCCCATGGATTCAGTCCCATCTTGGAAATTGCTCTGGGCATAGAGCATTTCATGTCTAATAGTCCAAATGTAGATGTTGGGATCTCCTTGATTGGCGCAAATGGTAGCCTGAACCAACCAGCAACCAAAGTGCTGTCTGAAGCCTGGGAAGAACACTCTCCCCGGCAGTGTATGAGAATTCCAGTTGCTTCACATCCTTGTCAATGACTGGCATTTCTTGTCTTTTTCATATTTGCCATCTGAGTCTCATAAAAAGAGACACTCTTCTTCCACTGATCCTGCATCTCAGCCTCTCCCCTTTCTTCCAGTCCTCAGCAGTCAAGCCCTTCAGTTCTGTCAAACCTGGGTCTTCAGACTCCTTCTCCACTGGCTTCTGTGGTGCAATGTTTGGCATGATCCTATCTCCAACGTCCATGCAATGATTCTCTCCACCCCTTCCCCATGATGTACAGCCATGTTGTCAGCCCCTTGTGGCCGAGATTCTAGAAGGAGACGTCTTCTCTCTCCTCCTCTTCATCCTCATCCACTCATTTATTCAGCAAGTATTCATTTTATCCCTGTCTGTGTTGGGCACAGTGGTCAGGTTCAACAGTGAGCAAGACCACCTGGCCTTGCTCTCATGAAGCTTGCAATCAAGTAGGGTAGACAGATATAAATTGTTAGCAAGTGCTTTTGTAAAGGCAGTTGTGATAGGTGCTGCCACAGCCCAGTAGCACGGGGCAATTCCTTTCTGCCCTTATGCACCTGCAAAAGTCTGCTCATCTTTTGGGGCTCAGTTCACATGCCACCTCAGCTGTGTTGCCTTCCCAACACTGCACCTGCAGACAGGGCAGCCTGCTGGGCCCACAGCAGCTTTGGGTATAACTGCTCCCCACAGAGGCTGAAATCTGAGGACGAGACCAGACCTTGGAGCCCCCTGCCTGGCACAGAGCCCAGTGCATCAGAGGTGCTCAGTAGATGGATGCAAATCCCTGCCAAGACCGAGCCAAAGTATGTGAACATCTCTAGGGGCTGAGAATTCATTGCTTTCTTCTTCTTTTTTAAAAATAGCCTTTTGTTTCTTCTTACTATTATAAAAGTAATTTTAGGTCGCAATAGTGTGAATTTACTTAACAATACTGAATTTTACATTTATAAATGGTTATGAATATAAATTTTATGTTATGTATATTTTATCCACAATTAAAAAAACCATAATGCAAAGATTAGGTACAAAAAACGAGGCAAATATCTATATTATCAAGAAATAAAGAATGAAGTATTTGATTCAGACAAAATTGGGTTAAAAAGTAGGTAGTTTAGATCAAGGAAATATAAATCAAAACCACAATGAGATACCACTTTACACCCTTTAGGAGAGCAATTACCAAAAAAAAAAAAAAAACAAACAAACCAGAAAATAGTAAGTGTTGGTGAGGATGTGGAGGAATTAGAACGCCAGTGCCCTGCTGGTAGGAATGTGAAATGGTAGAGCCGCTATGGAAAACAATACAACATTTCCTTAAAAAATTAAAAATAAACTTACCACGTAATGCAGTAATTCCACTTCTGGGTATATATCCAAAAGAACTGAAAGCAGTGTCTCAAAGAGATATTTGTATACCCATGTTCATATCAGCATAACTCACAATAGCCAAAAGGTGGATACAATCCAAGTGTCTATTGACAGATGAATGGATAAACAAAATGTGGTATATACACACAATGGGATATTATTCAGCCTTAAAAAGGAAAGAAATTCTGCCATATGCTACAACATGGATGAAACTTGAAAAACATTAGGCTAAGAGGCAAAATAAGCCAGACACAGAAGGGCAAATATTGTATGATTCCACTTATATGAGGTACCTAGAATGGTCAAATTCATAGAGAAAGAAGGCAGAATGGGAGTTGCCAACCACTGGCTGGTAGGAAAGCATAAGGAATTAGTTTAATGGGTTTGGAGTTTATGTTGAGGATGGTGAAAAAATTCTGGAGCTGGATGGTAGTAATGGCTGCACGACAATGTAAATGTACTTAATGCCATTGAATTGCCTGCTTTAAAAATAGTTAAAATGGTAAATTTTATGTTATGTATATTTTGCGATAATAAAAAAGTAATTTGGGTATATTACAGACATTTAAAAAACTATTGATAAGCACAAGGGGAAAAATTCAAATCATTCATAATCTTATCACCTAGAGAAAACTGCTGTTAAATTTTCAGTACATGTCTTTTCATTCCTTTCTTGTTCTCCTTCAAAAAATATGTGTGTATGTGTGTTTGCATGTGTGTATCTGTCTACCTTTGGAGACCATACTGGACCTATAGGAAGTCTTCTCACATCTGTTTCTCGACTGTTCCCATTGATACTGCTTTCCTCCCTTCCAGTCATCCAAAACAATTCTATCTCTGTTCTGGACATCAATTCTTGAACAGTTTCTCACATCTGATTTCACTGTCCTGCACCTCTAGGATTACTCTTCTCTGAAAATGCCTATTTCTTCCATGTGTCTGGAAATGTGGTACCAGAGTGGACCCAGGAATGTGTCAGAAGGGGTTGGAGAGAACAGTGAGTGCCTCTCCCACCTTCTTAGGTAATACACGTCTTAGAAGCATCCACCTGAGCACGTTAGCTTTCTTGGATGATGCAGTCGTTGTGGTTCCTGCAAAGGTTCCTCACAACTAAATCCTAAGTCTACTGGTCGAGGCTGCTTGTGGCTCCGGTCCCCGTGCCCTGCCTTGATGTCCCTGCTTCTTGGACCTGGTGCTGGGCCTCATATTATCCCTGTTGATTCTAGCTTCTAGATCCAGCTTCTGCAGCCAGTCAGGAGCCTGCGCCCTCATGCCCCAAAGAGCAGATGCGCCTTTGCCACTGTGAGGGAGCTGGGAGAGGAGTGAGGCCCCACAACCTATGCCACTGTTGGGCCCTGGGAGGAGCAGCCACTTCCCCTCTTCCTCCCTTGAGCAGTGGGCCTCCTTCTTCAGCCCAGGCACAACTCTGCCCTGCATAACAGTGAGTCAGCAGGAATGAGCCAAGCTATCAGAGAAAAGGGCGCCCTCCACCTCATGGGCTCTGTAGGCTTTGGGGGCTGCCATCAGACCAGGCCCCAGAGCCATGCCACAGATGTCACACCTTGTGGAAGTGTTTCCCAGGCCCCCACATTTGGGCCCAGCTGCAACCTCCTTCCCCAGCTATGTCACCTGGTCCAGGAGCCAGGACATGATCAGCTTCTTTGGTAGCAAGAGGTGAAGCAAGAAGCCACAGCCACTCATGTGACTGAAGTTCATGTCTGTGCCCAGCCTTCATTTGTTTCCGAATCTAGCCACAGACATGAGGCCCTTCTCTCTTAGCTTTGAGGCCTCCACAGAAGGGTTTATTTAAGGTTTTTAACCAGGACATTTACAGCCCAGTCCTGAGAAGATTATCTTTTTATTGCAACTTTGATTAATGATTGATCAAAAAGTGATACTAGAAACACTGAAGAACAAATTTGCCCTAGAGATTAGCAGAGGTCTACATCTGCCAGACTTGGTGACCTGACCACCTGTTCCCTCCAAGGGCAAACCAGGGCAAGGGTTCATTTTAAGACCCACCCAACACAGAATCTTTCTCTGTCTCTCTCTGTCTCTCTCTCTCACACACGCACACACACACAGGAAAAAAAAAAAAAACCAGATGTAAATGTCCTTAAATCCTTTTTGGAATTAGACAGGCGATAAATTACAAATAAATGGAGCAGGGATAGAGCAAAGGACCTAAAGTCTCTTAATATAATTTTTCTTTTGATTCCAGTAATGCCTATTACAAACTAGCATCTTAAAGGGAAATCTGGAGTATGAGGAAGAGGAGCTTGTGTGAGAACCATGACCTGGGCTTCCTACAGACCTCCAGTCCCAAAGAGCTGACATCTGAAATGAGTCCAACACCAGAAAGGGAAGGAGCCAGGGATGGGTAATAGAGTTTTTCACAAGCACTTGTGGGAAGAGCTTGGGGAGGGATTGGGCTGTGTTCAGCTGTGCTCTGGCTGTTTTGATGGTCTCTGAGGCTGTGACTGCCATAGTAGGGGTACACACCTGAATCAGAAGGGCCCAAATATACCACCTCAGAGACTGGGGAGCCAGGAATCTGCATTTTAACAGCCTCCCCAACAGGAAGTTTGGCCAGTCCCCACCCTCAGAGAGCCCTAGAGAGCAGGGTGCTGGCAGGAACACTTTTTTCTTCACCTCAGCTCCTCTGTGGTGCCCTGGGGCTCTAGGAGTGAAGTGCTGGCAGAGCAGCTTCTAAACGGAAACTGGAAAATGAAACTGGAAATCACAGCCTCACAACCCAAAGAGCTGCAGTTTCTTTTCCGTAGGGAGAGTCCCCAAGTGAGAAAGAGTGGAGAAGTAGGGAAAAAGCATGTTTAGCGAAGGCAGCGAGGTATCCCTTAGCAGCTTCGCAGTGAGCACACCAGTGCAGGGTCGCGATGGCAGCCTGCGGCCCAGGAGGTGCCAGCAGGGACGGCAGCAGCGCTGCACCAGTCCCCCAAGGCTGGCCTGCTGCTGCCAGCCCTGGAGGGCTTCCTCTTCAGCAAAAGTTAATTTCATGCTTTATGTTGAACGACTGTTTTAAGAGGTATTTTGGGAAGGGCCCTGGCTTTCAATTAATCTGAAAATGTTTCTCAGAATTGAACCTTTTATGCCAGCATTTCGTACCAGCAGATTCTGGCCCTGCCGGCTGCCTTCATCCTCTCTTCACCCCCTGCCGGTGCTCTCCCACGTGTTCTTGCAGGACTTTGATGAGGAATGAAGGTGCTTGAGTTTAGCTGAGGATCAAAGATCAAACACCCTAGTCTGCCCTCCCCCCTGGGCTCCCACAGCACACACACCTGAGCTTGTGCTCACTCAGGCACAAACACTGAAAGCAGCTGCCGCAAAGGCACTGCTTGAGGCAACTTTGACAATACCCGGAGAGAAGCTTTCAGTGGAAGCAGATTTCCTGAAGGGACTGGAATGCGTGGGAGAGTAGAGCAGTGGGACAGGGGCCAAGAACTGTCCCTCCCCATTAACTCCACACCATCCCTGCTGCCCCAATCCCCCAATCCCACACACTCCTTCTTTGATTAAGACCCTGAAGGTGCACCTTCTCATAACACCTTGTGTTTTCCAGCTGTCTGTGTAATTATTTGCCTCTTGTCTGTCTCCCTCACTGGAACTAAGCTCGTTGAAGCCCAGAACCTGGTCTCTGTTGTTGACTGCTATATCTTTGGTGCTTGGAATAGCGGGCATGGGAAGCAGCCCTGATGTCAGATCCCACACCTTTTTTTCTTCTCAGCTTTATTTTCTCATCCATAGATAGGATTTGTTCTATGTATGTGCCTTGAAGGGCAATATAACAGAAGATAATAGGGTATACTTTGGAACTGGGCAGTCTGGGATAAAAATCTCAGCTCTCCCTTACGGACTGTGACCTTGAGCCAGTCAATTACTGTTTGTCTCATTTTGCCTCATTTTTCTCTTCTGTCAAGTGGAACAGTTATATTGGATTTTGCGAGTTAATTCGTGTTCCTGACACCTGGTGAGGGCTCGTCATTGTTAGCTATTATTACCTTAGTGGGGCTTGTGAGGATCCAACAAGATGGCAGATGTGAGCACAGTTCCCAGACTCGAAAGTGCTTATGAATATGAGCAAAGAGGGAGTATTATTTTGGAAATATTGAAGGCACAGCTTTCCTCACACGTCTGGGATGGGGCAACAGTTTTACTTATTTAATGTTCAGCTTGAAGATGCACCGAAGAAAGGTGAAAAACTGAAACCACCAACCGTTTGAGCTGCAGGCTACACTAAAGCTGGTGCAGATGGTAAGGGCCTGGGCAGGCCCACTTCCTCCCTGCGTGCCATTGGTCTTCCTCATACCAGCTACTTCCCAAGGCTACCGGAAGTGGGGACAGGAACACTGCAGGGTGTGTGCAGGGAGGCTTGGGGCAGGAGGTCGGCAGCTGCCGGGGTGAGAACAGAAGACTTTCACATCCTTGGTGCATCCTGGAGCCTCCTGTGCAGTAGCCTGTGCCCTCTCCCTGTGCAGTTTTGTCCAGGATAGGTTGGTAGCAGACTCCCCACCCAGGGTTTTCTCTCTTGAGGTTGCCAGCCATTGTACAAAAGGCGTCCAGCCTGAGACAGGCAGGCTAGAGAGGAGAGGCGAATCTTTTCTCAAAGGAAATGCAGTTGTGGTTTTCAGACGTTCACTTCACATCTGTGGTTGGCGTTTCCCAGGGTTCTCAGAGGTGAATGCAGGGTCAGCCTCATGTCGCCAAATAAGGTTCACCAGTGACCTTAGCAACAGGCTCCACTGCCCATTGGCTGCCACTGCTGCTGTCAGCCAATGTGGCCTCCTGCAGGCCAGCGCTGAAGCTGGGCTGAAGCTTTTTTATGTGCAGGGATCCAGCTGCTCCCTGTCAGAAATTACTGCCCTTTGAAGCAACCACAAATAGGTAGAGAGCTCTGGGCAAAGGTGCCAGGGTGGCAGGACTGCCTGGGTGCCCACGTTTCAGAGTCCACCTGGCCAGCACTCCACTGACTGAGTCTTCACACAGCACCCATCTGCTCCCTCAGCTTGGTGGCCTGGTTCCAGCTCACTAAGATGAGCTTCCCCTCCCACCCCCACCATGTCCTAGCTGTCAACCTTGGAACTCCATAGTTCCCATTTCATAGTCTTGCTCATCCCTCGTTTGTGCCAGGTACTCTGCTAAGCTCCTTCTACACGTTATCTCTTTTAGCTTTCTCAATAACCCTGTGAGTTAAATTAGCCCCATTTTACAGAAGAAGAAACTGAAACTAAAGGAAGTCAGGCAACTGGCCCAAGTTTGCACCAGTAAGTAGGGAAGCCATAATTTAAACTCGATTTTGATAAACAACAGGGTCCTACCTGTATAGCACAGGGAACTATATTCAGTACCTTGTAATGGCCTATAATGAAAAAGAACATGAAAAGGAATATATATATGTATAAATGAATCACTGTGCTGTACACCAGAAATTAACACAACATTGGAAATCAACTATACTTCAACAAATAAATAAATACATAAACCCAATTTAAACTAGTCCAAATTAACAGTTGTCCTATGTTGCCAGTCGCTCAATGTCTTTGTGCCTCAGGGTCTTCATCTGTGACATGGGATAACACCTACCTCACAGGTTGGGATGAGAATTCCGTGAAGGACTTATGTGCAGGAACCTAGTGCAAAGTGGTAGCTTGTCTGGTGGCACACCTTGGCGCTTGTGGGCTTGGTGCCTGCTAGGCATGCTGCATGGGTAGGTTGCACGTTCCTCTCCCACAGAGTATGCTGCTAAAATACTGAGGTTTGTGGACCAGACTTCACTGTGGCCCTTGTATTTGGTTTCCACTTCCTCATTCTCAGCCTCCTCCTACCATCACCCAACTGCATCATTGAAGTAGGGAGGCTGGAGAGGAGCCTGCTGCCAAGAGGCCTCAGCCTACGGGTGCCAGTGGGGACAGGGCGGCCAGGCTGGAGGGAACAAGTTTGGAGGACGAAAGGTGGGTCAGTCAACCTGCAAGAGCAGTCATCCCTCATTTCCTCTGTCCCAGACAATACTCAGGTGTTACAGCACTGCCTCCATGAGGAACATTTTCAGAACTGAAAAATATATCAGTGATCTGGTAATGAAAAATATATGTACCCTCTCACCCAGCAGCCCCACTCCTCAGAATCTGCTCTAACCAAACTCTCACCCATGTGCACCACAATATCCACACAGCACCAGGAAGAGTCCAAATGTGCATCAGCACTAGAGAATGCAAATAAAAACTGTGCACTGTTTCTGCAGTGAAAATGAATGAACTACAGCGACCTGTGATACTGTAATATTAGATAATAATACTGTAATAATTCTGTAACTCTCGTCAACTAATGTTAAGTGAAGCTGCAAAAGAATATATACAGTGTGATTCCTTTTATGAAGTTTAACAGCTGTCAAAACTGAACTATATTGTTTAAAGATAAATGCAGAGGAAGTAAAACTATAAAAAGCACAGAAATTATCGTCACAAAAGTCAATTTAGTCATGACCACAGGGGAGGGTTGGTGTTGCACAGGGGTCTTTGAGGGTATTGGCATTGTTTTATCTCTTGACCTGGTAGTGGTTATGCAGATATTTGCTTTATATTTTATAATTATTAAACTGAACATATATATGCTTTGTGCATTTTCTGCCTAATTATTGTTTTGGAATAAAAAATAAAAGTGTACTGTGTCATTTCCAGCACTGACCAGTGCAGTGAGTGGACAGGACAGCAGAATGAGCTCTACCCCACATGAGCCTTTTTTGGTACAGCACTCAGGTTCTACACTGTTTGCTGAACCACAACTGTTACTGCAGATGAGGAGCCCTGGAAGGAATGGAAGATAAAAGCCAGTGTGCACTTGTGGATTGGAGGACATCCTTTGACATATCACTGCAGCTGGGAAATGAGGAACCAGTGGTTGTGGAATCAGGCTGGAAGACACCATAGTCAAGATCTGGATGGACATGAAGGGCAGAAGGACACGTGCAAATGACCATGCCTGGGACCCAGCCCACTTGGCCCTCATAGAGTATTGATTCGGTTGGAGTTCTCATCCCAGGATCACCACTTCAGGAATATGTGTGTTTGTTGATTATCTGCCTTATGCTTGGCCCCTTCAGAATATAGGAAGAAAATGGCCTTCAGCAGTGGCTGAGACAGCAGTGGCCTTATGCTATGCACAATAAGGAGTCTAAGGCCACAGGATGAGGCTTTCCTGACTCTCCCTCTTAGGGTGCTTTCTAAAGTGGCAAGCTTGTTTTATTCACCGTATCTCCCTAGCCTGGAATAGGCCATGGATGACAGTTACTAAATGTGTGTGAACAAATGTATAGAGTACATGCTGCAGAGAGTAGGCCTCATCAGGCCTCAGAGAGGTAGCCTGCCAGGCTCCCTGCTTCTCCGGTCCATTTCCAGACAGCCCAGCCACAGCAGACTTCCTCAGGAGGTGCCCAGGGCTCTGGCCCCCAGCAGCCCGTCAGGTATTGAAGACCACCCTCCTTTTTCAAGCTAAATGTCACCAATTTCCATGACTGTTTGTCTTATGGCCCTCAGCATTCTGGTGATGCAGTCGGGAGAGGCAGTAAAAGTATCCAGACACGGTCTGGACAGAACCATGGAGGCAGATGGTAAATCTGGGTTTGTGTGCTTTGGCAGTTGGCGTATTCAAGTTGTGTTGGTAACAGCTGCTGGCATGGCCTCCAACGTGGTAGGTAAGTTTAGGGTTGCTGCTGAGAATCTTTCTATCTTTGGTGTTCTCATGACTTTTATATAGATACTTTTGTGATGTAAAATCCCAAGCTGTAGCCTCACCAGTGTTCTATTTCTCCTCAGCTCTCTTGGAGACTCCCTGAGAGCTGGCTAGAGGTAGGCACTCCTATTATTTACTTTTTTGTTTTTTTATTTGAATGAAAAATCATGAATTCACTGTCATTTATTGAGCAAGTACTATGTGTCAGGCACTGCTAGATCCTGGAATATAGCAGTGAACAGAATAGGCCTGTCCCTGCCCCCCAGAGCTCCCACACACTCTGGGAAGACTTGTTAATTGAATGGTTGAACTCATTGTGATCCACACCACTACCACCAAACATTCAGTGGGTGTTCTCTATGTGTTCAACTCAGAATATATCCTGCTTGCCCTCCAGTGCTGGAATGTGGGAGTTGTTGAGAAAGATAACCACTGTGGGAGTGAAAAAACACTGGACTTGGAATGAACTGTCTAGAGGTCAAGCCCTAGTTCTGCCACAAACCCACTGTGTGACCATGGATGAGTTGACTTAACTCCTCTGAGCCTTCGTTATCTTGTCAGTGAAGTGGGGATAGCAATATATCCCTCAGAGGCAAGAGAGGATCTAATAGGATCACTATACTGCACAACTCCAGGGGAAGCTGTTCAAATTTTAGACTATGCAGCTGCTGGTGGCCTAGGATTAAATGAGGGCACTTTTGCTGTGTGCCCCGAAGTAAACAGTCAATAAACAGTAGCTATTGTTATGTACTAGTTAGAGGGAAACAGAGGTCATGCAGGCCAGCACGCTGCCCAGGATTTGGCCAGGCTTTGTTCTTCAAGGAAGGGCAGGGCTCTGAGAAGTGCAAACGGTGATATAGGCAAATGCCAGGAGGCAGCGACTCTCTGGGCAGGTCTGGGAGAAACAAAACTGGTGAGGGAAGTGGCAAGGAGTTCTCCAGGAACACAGAAGCCACTGGAAGCTGGGCATGGAGCAGGAATGGATAAGACTAAGGTGAATACTTCAATTATTGAGCTGCAGAGAATCATAAAGAACATCTTGTCCAGCATTCTGTCTCACCAGGCCAACAGAGACCAGGGAGGAAAGTAATGAGTCTTCGAGGTCCCACAGCAAGGACTAGGGTCAGGACTGCCACCTGTGCAGACCCCAGCTCAAATGACTCCCCTAGTCCAGTTTGTGGTCCCACAAAAGGAAGTCCCTGGTACTTTTCATATTTTTTCTAACTGTAAAAGTAGTTATAGGTCATTGAAGAGCATTTTTAAGTTACAGAAGTAAAAAGAAAATATAATCACCCACAGTTCTACCAACCAAAGATAATTACCATTAGTATTCTGATGCATATCTTCCAGTAGGCATCTCACATATAAAATTATATATTCATTAGATTGGAGTTGTATTGTGTATAGTTTCATGTTCCACCTTTTCCCTGTAAAATTGTGAGTATTTTTATAAGAAGAAGGGAGTGTTTTTTATGCAAAAGAAACCGTAGAAAACCTTTTTTTTTTTTTAGGGAAAAAAAAGCACACAAAGCCTCAGCCTGTGGTGGTTGGGAGGACATCCTGCGGGCTGCAGGGTGTCTCTGTCGCACGTCTGGTGTGAGCTCTAAGGCAGTGGCTCAGAAAAAGACAAGTCTTTCTCTTCTCTCCTGGCCAGGCTGCAGCCTCCTGTCTGTGGGCAGGGCAGAGCTGATAAGTCTGCACTCGCCCTTCCTTCCCTGACCCAGGGTGTGTGAGCATCTACTCCGAAGAAGCCTGTGGCATTGTGATCGTTATTGCTTATTAATAACGGCATCTCAGTCTGTGCAGCACAACATTTTCTCATGTGTTATCTTACTCAAGAATCACACACCCTGTGAGGCAGGCAAGACAAAAACTGGTATACCCGTTGTACGGATGACAGGCTACAAGAGATTTAGTGCCTTATTTGAGGTCACACAGCTAGTAAGTCACAGAGCAGGGATTTTATGAAGAGCTGTCTGACATCCACGTTAGTGATTTTTTCCTCTAACCCTTTTTCTCTCTAGTCCTAGCTTTTCCTAAGCTAAACTGAATTCCCCGTAGTGAGGCCAAGGACTGAGAGAGCTGTGAGTATTAAGGGTGTATGGAAGTGGCACAGAACACCACTCTAGGAGTCTTAAGCCAAGTCCTGACAGCTCTGACTGGATGTGCTGGGTGGCCTGACCTCAGGACAGCTATTCCAGAACACCTCAGAGCCAGCACCATTGGAGACTTGGGGAGCGGCTCAAGGAGGCAGCTATTTCCTGTAGACACGTTCAGCAGAGGCACTGTTCTTGGGGCACCCTTCTAGACTCACCCAAGTCATGGAGGCCAGTTCCTTGCCCAGGGCTCCAGAGTCACAGTGTCTCCCAGTACAGAATAGGGTCTTTCAGAGAGGAACTGGGGCTCTGTGAGACTGACTGTAACCAGTGGATTTTGAGCATCCCTCAGGTGGTTTCCCAGTATTGCTGCTGTAACATATTTCCGTAAACTAAACAGCTTAAAATAACAGAGATTTATTATCTTACTGTTCTGTAGGTCAGAAGTCCAAAATAGGTCTTACTGAATTAAATTCAAGGTGTCAGCAGGGCTGCATTCCTTTCTGGGGTATCTAGTAGAAAATCTGCTTCCTTGCTCTTTCCAGCTTTTAGAGGCCACCTGCATTCCTTGCCTTGTGGTCCCTTCCTCCATCTTCAAAGCCAACAACAGTTGGTCAAGTCTTTCACATAAGACTGTCTCTCTCTGGTTCTGACTCTTCTCTGCCTCCTTCTTCATTTAAGGACCCTTGTGATTACATTGGACCCATCCAGGTAATCCAGAATAATCTCTTTATTTTAAGGTGAGCTGGTTAGCAACCTTAATTCCCCGTTGCCATGTAACATATTCACAGATCCCATGCATTAGGATATAGACATCTCTATTCCACCGTGGACCATTATTCTGCCTATTCATCTTGGTTCTCCCAGGGCCCTGTTCTTAGGCATAGACAGGAGGCTGGGCCAGACCACAATCAAGATGTGCCCACCATTGTTAGAGAGGTCTAGATCCCCTCCCACCTGTTCTGCTCCTTACTCCGCTCATCCTGTCCTGGATTCCTCTTTTCCCATCCTCTGCTCTCAGTCTTAGGTAGAGAGTGGCTCGGCAGAAAGCATCAGGGGGTGTGGACATGAAAGAGAGGGATTCAAGGCTGGATGCAGCAGGGCTGTGGGAAGCCCTGGGGACTGAGGACCTCCCACCGAGAGACTCTAGGGCTTCAAGGACTGGGGCCAGAGCCTAGCCTCTGAGGATTCAGACACTGAGGTCTAAGGGTAGCTCCAGGGCTAGAGGGGCAGACAGCCAAGGATTGGAGCCCCTCCACCTCTACATCCCTGGCTGCCCTTGACAGCCAGAGTTCACCTGGCCTTTTCTCAGTATGACTGCCTCTCGGCCTTTACTCATTCCCTTTCCCCACTCCTTCCCTGGCCCTCAGGCTAGAACCTTGTGGGGGCCCCTGTGGAGCCTCTGTCCCTGGGCTGCCTGCTGAGGTCCTGAGGGATCTAAGACCCAGCAGGAGGGACTGTGGGCAGTGCAGGGAGGGAGAAGCTGGACAAGGCCTTTGGCCCCCCAAGTGGGCTGACCAACTCACCCCAGTTTGCCCAGGACTTCATGAGTTTTAGCACTGAAAATCCCACATCCCAGGAAATTCCTCAGTCCTGAGCAAACTGGGACAGTTGGTCATCCTGCCTCCAAGGCCCTTTGCTCCTCTTAATCTACTCTAGATTACCTCTGCAATCCTCATGGCCAGCCTTTGGACCCTTGGATGCCAACCTCTGCACGGTATCTGGGGGCTGAGGAAGGGCCCCAGGCAAGTGCTAGGGAAGTATAGACTCCTGTTTACAGCAATTCCAGCAAAGGTATCACTCTTGAGACCATGCCTATGTCTGCATGGGACAGAGCTCCTAAACATATTACAGAGGAGTGGAAAATTGTGTTTGCATCTTGTCTCTAAACATTTAACAGCCTGATTACTTTTGGGTGGTGTATTGCAGGTGGCTTCAATTAATATTTCTATTTACTCATCTGTATTTCTTACTCTTACAATTAAACCATGTTCCTTGTGTACATTTTTAATAAAAGAAAGTAATTAATGACTCAGCCTTCCATCTCCAGCAGTCCTGCTGAGGGGCATGGATGGGTTGTGCTGCATGTTGTGGGACACATTGGCCCTTATTCTAGGGCCTTTAGCTACTGGTTGGTCACGGTCTGTTCTACCCAAGGCTCTATAGCAGGGGCAGAACTAGTACCATTCTGTGCCCTCCCTGTCTCTCAGCCTACTGCCAGCACCCCAGAGTCCAGCCTGGCTTGTCCCCCAAGGAAGGACTCAAGCCAGGTGGGCAGTGGACAGAGCAGACGAGTAGATGCTGACTGCAGGGCTTTGCTGACCCAGCGTTTTGCAAGAGTTGCTCTCAAGCTCCAGCCCTGCCTGAGCAGGGGCTCCTCTGGTGAGAATGTGGAGGAGATGAGCTGCTTGCCTCTGGGGAGCTTCCAGTCTGGTTGGAGAGGTTGGGCACCTGGGGAGTAGCAGATAGGAAGGGGACAGGCACTGGCCTGTGAGGCTTTACCTGTGTGAGCCATCAGTAACGGGAGGGCCCCTGGGCCACATGGCATGTCTTAGTCTGGCCAGAGACCAAAAGTGAGGTCCTCCTGAGTGACCTGAGGCAGGCTCCCCAAGTAGGGGCAGATGGTCTCCCAGGAGAACTTTGGCTGCTTGCCAGTTCATGACAGAAGGGTGGTGATGAATGGTCGCCATGCTATTCTGAGTCTTGGAAAGTTGGACACCCCTTCAGGCCCTCCTCTGCCATACCCCACCCCACACACCTATATGGAGATGCCAGGTTCTCACACTAGAAGTTTATCGCTCACTCTGGCAAGCCCAGAAGGAGCACTAAGAGGGGAGCCCTGAGTCCCCAGCAGAGGCAGCCACCCTTCACCTCCCAAAGTCAAGGATAGCAGCCCCCACCCAAGTTCACCATCACCATTGTGTGGGCGACTTGAAAAGACTTCTTGGACTTGTTCTCAGTTTTAAGGAAAGTAATTGCTATTCTGGCCAAATGACTCCCTCCCTCCCTGTCCACCCCAGATCCCCAAACACCAACTCTGTGTCCACACAACCACACAACTTCCTTGTTCCATCAAGTCAGCTTTCTCAGACAAGCCTGGCACACAGTTCCCCCACCACCACCCAAGGACTCACGTGGCCTGGGCCACTTAATTCGCTCCTGAACTGTGATCCCAAGCATATCCCTTCGCCTGTCTGAGCAAAGGTGTGGCTGAATATGTTTAACTGCTGTGGAAGAACTCACTGCACCTGCCCTAATTCTAAGCCGATTCAGGATTGAAAGTGTGAGGGAGAAGTTGGTAGTAGAACCAGACACCCCACATCCAGCTGGCTGTTAAGGAAAAGGGGAAGGCAGGAACAGAGAAGAACCCAGACCAATCCAAGGCATATGGCTAGAAATGGAAGTAAGAAGCACCCAGTGGGGTCTAGAGGACAGGAGAGGCCTTCCCTGAAGGAAGCCTGCCAGTGATTCTGAGAGCCCATCTAATATAAGCAGCAACCAGCCAGCTTCCAGGGGTGCTGGGTTTTCTCAGGGACCAAGAAGCCAAAATTAGATTCAAAACAGGCAGAAAGTGGCTCCAGCCTTGTGGCTGCGAGTTAGGATGCACCCTTGAGTGGCCCTGGCTCATATCATCACCCAGAGTCCAGACTCTGAGGACCCCAGGACCCAACAAAGGGTCTGGTTTAAAGCAGGAGAGTAAGAGAGCTCTGGTAGCCTTGCTCAGACAGAAACTTAGCTGAAAAGTCCTCTTTGATCCCTAGAGCTGAGATAAGGCCTAGCAGGCCAGAGTCCCCTGGAGCTGGGAGCCGGTTCATAAACAGACTTGCATGGATAAGCTACCCCCTGCACTGAGGCCAAGTTACAGGCCTGTCTGTGTCCCACCCCCTGGGGGCCCCACCCCTTGAACTGCAGGTGGCCTCCAGGGCATTTGTGGTGTATCACTCCCTCTGAGGACCAAGCCAAACATCACTTCAGTGGGGCCCTGGGGCCTGAAGCAGCAGAGCCATGTTGCCTGAGGTGGGGGCAGGGAGCTGAAAGCACGGGTGGAGTCCCACATAATGTCCAGAGAAGCTGCAGTTTTGCTGCCTTCCCTTGGTGTTCCCAAATGCTTTTTTGGCATGAGGTGCTTGCCGCCAGAGGTGAGCTCTTTCATATTTCCTCCCCAGGTCTCAGTTTCTTCTTCTTTGGGTAGCTTGACATTGTGGAACCAGTCTGGGTTCTGGGCATGGACAGATGTGGATTGGAGTCCAGGCCCCATACGGATTAGCTGAATCATCCTGGGCAAGCACTGTAAGCCAGTTGAGCTTTCATTTTCGGGTCCGTGAACAGGGACTGTGGTGGTGGTGCCAGTGCCGTGGTGCATACAGGGTGCTTGGCACAGCTGCCAGTGTGAATTGAGCACTCAAGGCTATATTGTCATTACCCGTGAGGTCCTTTCCAGTTCTCCTTTCTGAGCTCATGGAGCTGGATGAGGTGGTGCTGTGGGTGACTATGTCTCTCCCCTTGTACTCAGTTCCCATATTCTTGCCTACTGATTGCCTCTAGTATCTCTCCAGTTGAAATTAAACTCAGCATAGACTCCCTAGTCCTGCCTCACATTAAGCCTGTGGAAGCGAGTGTTCTTCTACAACTCCTCATTCCCAGGAAAGCAGCAGAAACGGGTCTCTTGGTAGCTGCCTTGAGCTAGGAAAACCATGTTGCCAGCCAGCTATGCCCTTGTGCTGCCTTAGACTTGACCTCACAAGGGGGCCCTGGCTGACTAAGTCTCACTCTGCCCAGTACTTTGACTCCTGGAAAAGGGAGTGCACGAGCTCACTGTTCTCCCTCCAAGCCTCTTGCCCCCATGACTGCTGGCACAAGTGGGGAAAGGTTAGTGCAGAGTTCAGATGAATTTCACACATCCTCTTGATGAAGGGTTAGTTGTGCCCACATTAAGAAAGGGCATTACGTCTAACAGACAGAAGCTTCCTGGGTGCTCCAACAGGGCTTCTGAGGAATCCCGTACCTCACTAATGCAAGGATTTTGGATTTGTGCAAACAATGTGAAAGAAGATCAAATGGTCCCAGAGTATGACAGCCTGGGCATTACCTAGCCCCACTAGCCAAGGGGCATCACTCCCAGAGGAAAGGACTCCACCTCCAACCAGGCCCAGGACTTTTTCCAGGACTTCAGTTCTGTCTTTGGCAGTCCCTACCCCGGACTTCCAGAGAGATCTGAGAAAGCATTTATCTTGCACACAGTGCACTGAGATGTTGAAAACTGATGTATCAAGAGGGCATGGTTTGCATCTGTCTTCTCTAAAGGTCTTCTTCCACCATGAGCCTCGGTATGGGCAGCTATCATCTTAGCCTCTAGCTTTCTTCCTATTGCCAATGAATGAGGTGAATGAATAACAGCCCAATTAAAGTGACATCTTTGAAGTAAGGCAAGGAAACTCCTTTGACTAACCAGAAATGCCCTTGAACATATATAGACTTGGCAGGAGTTCTAGCTGTTGCGACTGAGCCCCACTTTGCCAGTATACCCCACTGGAAAGTGGTCCTTCATGACAATGAGGTCATCACAACCCCAACAAAACAGATCTTTGGATGAGCTCCTACCTAGCTCCCTCAGCCAAGAGCTCCTACCATTAGCGCTTAAACTGAGTCTTGGGAATGAGCCACAAAAGCATTGGCAATTCCTTAGAATGACCTTAAATTATTATACCCAAATTTGACAGATTATACTTATTGATATTGCTCCATTTCAGGCACTGTTTGGCTAATAAGTTAGTGTCAGCTGCCATCATCCTTAGGTGAGCAGTTGGACTTTACTATTTCTCCTGCTAGACATGGGCTGAGGTCCATGGTAGGGTGTGATGGGCCAGGTCACCATCCTGGAAAGTCTTGCTCTATCCCAGACTACTCTTCCAGGTCTGGTTCCTAGGACCTGGCTCCCTTGTGATGGGGAGGGGTAGAGTTTTAGGATCGCTTCCTGGACATTCCAAGGAGATGGTCCCTATTGTTTAGGATGCCTTTAGGGTAAGGGGAGCTGGAGCCTAGGATTCCATCTTGGCTCTGGTGACTGGGAGCTCATTGATGGAATTCCTCTCCCATTTTGGTAACTTAGGAGTGATGAGCTTTGCATATTAGAACTTGAGAGATTTCCATATCTGCCTGGGACTTCAACATATCCACTGCCTACTCTCTTTGGGATCCAGTTGAAGGACAAGAGGAGAGTAAAGAAGTCAGAAGCAGTCCCCGCTGTTTGTTCTGGGTTGCATCCCTCCCAGGTCCATTCTACCTGGGTTCACACCATCACCAGCCATCACTAGCTGGAAAAGCCACCCATTAGAAGACCCCAGTTAGAAGCCATAGAAGGCTGGCCACCCCAATCCAATTCTCCTCAGTAAGGGCTGGGCCCTGGAGGAGCTGGGAAAGGTCATCTTATCCCTCCCCTTCTGTGCCCAGGTGATGCTACTCTTGAAAAATCCAGGTGGACTTTCCAATGCACAGGGCTTGAGACTGGAATCTGTCCAGGTATCCACATGTAGAATGCCCACCCACGCCTGCCATTCACACAGCATGTCTGAGGTCAGGAGACAACACTTCCTGAGCATGGCAGACCAACACCTGACTGAACTTTGCCCATTTCCCAGTTTTTTCATTATTTTCCCACTCAGCCTTCCCTCTCCCACACTCCTTCCAGAGGGCTGGGCCCAAAGAGGTGGGGGTCACAGTCTAAGTGGCTCCTGGGACTGAGAATATGGGAGAAATGTCCACAGGGCTTGGTTCCCCTGAGCAAGCTCCTCACTGCCATGGCCTCCTTTCCTGGATGGTGCTCGTGGTGCCAGTTGGCCTCCCTTGGCAGCCTGCCTCCTGCAGGTGCTGCAGTTTAGCCCCAGGGCCGCAGACTGTGGAGGGAGATGAGAAAAGCCCATTTCCAGACCTTTCCCTCTCAGACACTCCTATGACTTGGGCCTTATTGGAAACCCTTTGTTGCCATACATCCGTGACTCCCAACCTACAGTTTTCAGAAATACTGTTCTGATGAAATATACCGCTTTACAGAGATTCTATATGCAGTAGACCAGCCAGAACCCTGAAAAGACGTGGAAGAAGGAAGCCTGCTTCATGTAAGGCCATCCAAGGTTTTCGTAACAGATTTGTGCATGGACCTGCTTCACAGCACACTGTAGGCTGGTATTCAGCACCAGTTATTGTTGGCTGTCAAAACAGTTCATTACTCTTGAATGGGCAGGTTAATAGCCCCAAGCCCCTGTCCCCAGTGTCTTCCAGCCTCCCCAGCTCCTCCCGCTCAGATCTGCTCCCACTGCAGTATCTACCTGTACTGTCCAATATGGCAGTCACTGGCCACGTGTGGCTGTTTAAATTTTAACTAATACAATACTTTTAAAAATTCAGTTCCTCCATTGCACTGGCTACATTTCAAAAGCTCCGTTAGCACATGTGACTGTCATTGCCTACTGTAGTAGCGCAGAGAGTGAACATTCCGGTCACTGAGGTAATGCTTAGCACAGCAGGCGTCAGGGACCTTTTTTGTGCTGGTGTCTGTTCTGATTGCGTGTGACCATGCTGTACCAATTGTTAACTTTTTGGAGTAGCAGCTGAGTACACTTGCATTTGAGTTTAGCAAGACATCAGAGTCTATGGCACATTCCCAAGAACTCAAAACCTAACACTCCCCAGGCCCCAGGAGCCCAAATTCAACTCACAGCCCTGGCTATAAAGCCAAGGGCAAGTGACTATATTCACATGAGCATGTCCCTGTGCCATGACTGCCCATTCTCCTGCCATCTTCTCCATGAATACAATCGAAAGGATTTTGTGATAGGTGCACATCACTGCTCACCTTGAGGTCAATCTCAGGCAGGGTGCCAACAATGAGTCCATCAGAATGTGTCTACAGAAAGTAAAATCATCTATAATTTATCTCTAAATAAAAGGCCACACCCCTTATAAACAATTAGCTTTTTATAAAAAGATAAATGTACATATTTACACACATGTACATGTGTGGTCACACATGACTTAGTGATCAGATGACGTTTCCAATTTTTAAAGTTACACCAAGGTGCTCACACTTGCCTCCCTGGGGCTGCTAAGGGGCTGCCGCGGCCTGCCTGAGGGGGCAGGTGGGTGCAGGGCAAGGCACTATAAATAAATGCAAAGGCCAAGAGCTTGGGGGAAACATTAGTGTACACCTCTGATCAGAAATGTGGCAAGGTCCACAAGAAAAAGTGCCATGTTTTTTCACAAGCCCCTCAATCCAAGCAGAGGGCAGAGCTCCTCTGAGGCAGAGGGGGCACCGTCCCGCAGGACCTCACTCCTCCTTCACATTTCACTGGCTTCGGAATAGTCCCCAGGGCTCAGCTAGGAAGGGAGGTGGTTCTTTGGAACAGGAATCACTTAGTGCAATTGTCTCTTAGTGCAGAGCCAGCCCTGGGGTTGGTGCTGTGCTTTTCTGAGGTCACTGATCTGTTCCCTCGGGCCAACCCAGTGATAGCAAGACCCTTTCCAGGAGCTGGGCTCAGAGGGAAGAGCTGGAGGCTGACTCCTGTCTTGAGACCTCTACCTGACACACCAGTCTCAGAACGCCATCTTCCCAGGAGGCAGGGCCAGCTTTACCCGACAAGAGGAGCCCAGACCCTGGCCTGCTAGGCCCCCAGAGGCCGCTGTTCCAAAGAGGAAAGCCCCATCCCTGTTTGGCAATGGAGTCACACTTTGCCATATCAAGGAGCCACAGAAGTCCTGCTTCTCTGAACCACAGCCACCATGATGCCAGGTCCTGCTTGCCTAGAGGAGTTAAAGGGGGCCAGAGGCCCACCTATGGTGCACAAGGAATGGCCTGGATGGAGGGCAGCCTGACTGGGGGCAGCAGGCTGTCCAGCCAGCTGGTGTCCATGTTCTTCAGATCTGAAGATATCAGCCCAATATACCCTAGAAGACATGAAGAAGGTTGTGTGAGGATTGAGGGTGGGAGGCAGATGCATTCTCCCCCAACCCTCCAGCTCTATCCCTGAAGACCACAGACACAGCAGCCTCTGCTTTCCACCCCACGGGAGCCACATCTTTAGGCAAACATGAGAGCCTGGGAGCAGCAATTTGCAAGCTGTACCCGGATAAGTTTAAGAAAGATGCTTTACCTCTGCTGCTCTCTGATTCTGCTCCACAGCCTTCCCTGCCCCCAACATTGTTCTCCCTTTTCTGGGAAACCATATGGATCCAGGGGCTTCTTACCGCCAGGGCTGTCAACTTCTGGCTCCTCCTTGCAGTTGAAGTCTCCATAGACAGAGGTGGGTTGGGCCCCAGGTTCATTGAGCAGGTACCCCTTCCCATCCACATTTGTCTGCTGCCATCCTGACTGCTCCAAGAGCTGGGGAAAGAGAAACAAGAAGCAATCAGCTCACTTCCAGTACAGACTCACCCTCTGGCCCTGCCCTCAATGAGCCAAAGCTTCCCAGCCAGGATAACATCCTTGGCCATTTTCACATTCTCAGATGGATGCAGACATGGAGTGCAGTTAGGATGGGAGCCTTGGAGGTGAGGGTCTGCCCTGGACCCACACTCCCACATCTACCCTCTGGCATAGAATTTCCAAGACTTCCTTCTTAACTGAATAAGGACATACCAACTGGGAGTGTGGCTTAAAGCAATGGTTAACATATTAAGTCAAGAAAAGATGCCTAGAAAAGCTAGAGATAGGAATTAAGCCCATATCTTCATTTTCTGTGCTGATGGACAGAGCCTGGGTACAACCACTACAAGTTTTTACATTCATTTTAAAAACTGAAGCAGAAAAAAACCTGGAGGATAACTTGCTTTAAAAAAAAAAAAAAAAAGCCATCATATTACAGATCCCAAAGGCTGATTATTGAAACCTGATGTGCCTTTCCCAAACTAACAGGGCTGGGACATGTTGGGGTGGAGGACACAGGCCAGGGACCTGGTGGCTGACTCAGAGCTGTCTGAGGCCCTGACGCCTGCTCTAGGGAGGCATGTCAGGAACCAGGCCTCCCTCCTGTCCTCACTTCCACAGTGACTGTCCCACCAGCCAAGGAGGTCAGTGGTCCCTAGCCACATGGATGTGGCACTAGTAGGACTATGCAAGCAGACAGGTCACAGCAGCACCTGCCTACCCTCCAACTGGGAAGTTCTCACTGGTTCTCTCCCCTCACTGAGCAGCAGCCACCTCAGAAAAGCACCCATGGAGGAAGGAAGGGGCTTTACCTTCATGATGTCCTCAGTTAATTTCCCTTCCTCGTCCTCATCTGTTGCGGCTGTGGATAAGGAACAGAAGTTGGCTGGTGGTCAGCCAGGCTCACCCTGCAGTGCCAACCTCACCACGTCCTCCTGCCCATTTACTTGTGCATACACACACTCTGGTCTCCCGCAGACATCTGCCTGCCGTGGAGATTCCAGAACAGGACATGTTCCTGATGACTCGCCTCTTGAACCCTGAAGCCACACCTCTTCCCTCTTCTCTCCAGCCCACCATAGTCAGCTCAGTGCCAGGTGGAGTTCTGAGCATCTTTTCTCCTTCAGGAAACCCCTCCCAGGATCCAAACAGGCCAGCAGGCCAGGCCCCAGCAGCACTAACCTTCAGAGGTGGAGGGCATGGGTGACACCTGGAAGTTGTACAGGTCACTGGTGCTGTCGGGCACAATTTCTACTGGGATGCGCCAGTCAGGGAGAGTGCTACTAACGGCACACGGTGACAGTGCTTCAGGACAACAGAAAAGTAGGTCAGAGCTGTGTGCTTTCTTAGTTTGCCATCACACCCAGCATCCCCCCAACCCGAAGCCTTCTCTAACAGGCCACCATCCACAAGCACAGTGCCTCCTAGACTCAAGAGGAAAAGCCATCCCACCAACGTCCCTCTGCCAGACTCAGCCCACCTCACCTGGAGTAAGGGCCCGTTCAATGTCCAAGTCCTGCCCCATGTAGCCCTGAGCTGTGTAGCTGCTGTGGTCATCAGGCAGGGTGGAGCTGCTGAGTCCATCAGAGAAAGTATCCGGGCTGGATTCCCCACATGACTATAGAAGGAGAAAGCAGTTTAGGCCCAGGCTTGCCGTGGCACTCCTTCCACTGCCCATCCTGATTTCCGGTGACCAAAGGCTAGCTATTGAGGACCACACTCACCTTCTTCTTGGCCTTGCTCTTAGCATCTCGGCTGGACTTGGACTTTCTCTCTGTGAGGCAGAAAGGCTGTCAGCTTTGGTACAGACAGGCATGCCAGCCCCAGCTGTCTTTCCTCCTTCCCTCCCTCCCTGAGGGCTTCCTCAGGACCTTGAGCCCTTCGATACCTTTCCTCTGGTTCTTGGTGAGGGGTGGGAGCATCCGGTACACCCGCACAGCTGAGCTGCCCTTGTTCCTGCTCTGGTCCTTCACCTCCTCAATATCTGGCAGGGAGTTCATGGCACAGCGGAAGTTGGCCTTCCATGTCTTGGGATCTGGCTCCTTTTCCCCTGCTTTGTATCGGCCTAGTGGGCAGCAAAGTGAAGAGTATCATCAGGGCTAAAGGTGGGGATCCTCAGCTGCTCTCCAGCTTGGGAGGAGAAAGACAAGAGGCTCTCAGACTGCCAGAGATAGATCCAAAATGGTCAAACCAGCTGGTATGCCTGGGTGACACTTGTACAGGCCTTGGGTCCTAGGGCTTCTTAAATGCCCAGAGTTGGCTCAAACACATCCAGCAAGCTTCAGTGAAGGACCCAGTCAGAAGCACTGGAGAGCCCATATGCCCAAAAGTGCTGCCTTTGTCCCAGATTATGCCCAGTCTCCCTGCTTTGGCTGTCAGCAGCCAGAGGATAGGGACTGGGGCTGATCTGATATTTCCAAACATGAGAGTGGCCAAAGAATACTTACTGATAGGTGGGCTGGCTGGTCTGAGATGGACCAAGAATGCCATCCCTCAAGGATAAAAGGAGGCTGCCAACCAGATGGGCCTTGGGCCAAGAACCATTGGTCAACATCAAGAAAAAGGAAGCCCTGAGTCTCTTTCAGTGTCCTTGCTCACAGCTGTTTTTGCCAGGGAGAACTTTAATCCAGCCACAAACTCCATGAAGCCACACTTTCTAAGATTTTGGCCTCACAAATTAATTTGTGAACTTGTTGAAATGATGGACCTTCCCCACCCCTCCCACCCCAAACTTAGGTCTGCCTCCTGCCCATCCCTGAATCCTGTACAACATCTCAAGGAGCTCTGAGACTTCAATGAAGAGCTTGTGTGTGTATTAGAAGCACCTCCCCTTGTCTCCTTCCTGGCCCCTTTTAAGCTGGAATTCAGGACACACACCTGTGTGAATGGCCCAGCTCCGAAAGAGACAGGCGTCCTTGTTGATGTCCCAGCCATGCTTGGCAGCATGCTTCCACGGGATCTGGAAGATCATCTCCTCCTGCACAGCACACATGCACACATGCACACATACACACAAGGCTCTGTCAGCTCAGAGACCATAGGTTTTTGGCCTGAGTCTGCCCAGCCCCCCAGGTCTGGGAAAAGGCTGACTTCCCCTTTTCACCCTGACATCTGGCTTGGGTTGACCCATCCTGAGAATGGTTTAAACAGGCTACTCCATCACTCTAGATCTCTCAGAAGGGGCTCTGGGTTCTGATGAGCTGTGTCACCAACAGCTCAGCAACGACTTCCTTCTGCTAGTTACAGATGTGCTGGGACCCATACAGAGTACCCTGGGATGCTTCTCTCTGGCTTGTCAGCACCAACATAGAAGTGAGAACTCTGTCTATTAGATGGGACTGTTCAGGGCAATTGTGACAACTGGCTTCTACAAAGAGCATCGTGGCCATACACCTGAGGGAGCGCAGGGCCAGACTTGGATGATGACTACTTGTGACCCTGGCATTGTCACTGTACCTCTTTGTCCCTCACTGTTTTCTCTTTGGTGAAATGAAAAAACATGGTAACAGATATAAAAGCTAAGGTCTCATTGTTATCATTACTAGTGGTTAAAAGTATGATTTTTGAGTCAGACTGCTCTGGTTCAAATCTTGGCCTTAACACTTTTTGTGTGATCTCCTTATCTACCTATCAGTATCTCTGTTTCCTTACCTGGAAATGGCGATATTAATAGGATCTACCTCACAGGGCTATTTTGAGGATTAAATGACACAATCAATGTAAATAACATATTTAGCATGCTGCCCTGCTTGTAGTAAGTACACAGTAAACATTAGCTATTATTGTGAATACTATTCTTACTAAGTGTACTAATATCACTATATATTAATCCTGTTATTACTAAGTCTGCAGGGTCTGTGTTGCCCTTTGTGCATTGGCAAGAGGTCTCTGGGGCCTGGAAAACCCGTACAAGGTCAATTTTGGGGTCCCCTGCTGAGCCAGCCATCTTCCTGCCAGCAGTGCCCACTCCTCTGTCTCCTATCTGACTAGAGCCCTATAAGCTGCGTGTGCTTGTTGGGGTCTCCTTCATGAGAGGCCAAAACTCCAGCTCTGCAGAATGCTGGGAGAACCTTGCTGTTGGAAAACTGTCAGTGCCCTCAGGTGGGTGCCTTGTCCCTATCTTGAGAAGGGAGGCAGGCAGAAGTTGGCCAGTGGGGCCCTGGGCTGGGTCTTGCACATTCCCTACATGCAGGACCCACTGGGAAACACATCTGTGTGCTCCCTATCACTTCCCTTTTTGAGCTGCATCTGAAGCTTTGGTCCCCCAAAGGACATAGGTTAAAAGAGTGGCAGAAAAACCCAAAGAGTTACACTCACTTTATTAATCCAGATCAGCCCTGGGATTTGGTTGGAATTAATCTGCATCTCTAGCCAGGGTCTCATGCGCATCCGAGTGATGGGCATGTTTGCTGTAAAGAGAAGACAGAAAGCTCCTGTTTGGAGTCTGCTGAGCAGCCCCTGGGCACTACCCTGCCCCACCCCAGGTCATTCAGTTACCCTCCCCTGCCCTTGGCTAGGTACCAAGTACTACAACCATGGGGAAGGGGGCTTTCTCTGGAATAAAACTGCCCCCCAAATCTCTTCAGTATCTTGAGCAAAACACTCTTCCCTCACCACCTCCTAGGCAATCTTGGGAGGAGGCAGGCATGCAAATGACAGTTTCAGGGTTTATGTGCAGGAAAAGAGACAAAAACCACAGATACCTTAATACCAGAACTTTTCTCCCCAAATTCAAATCCTTTGGGAAGGGAGGGGCTTCTTTTGCTTGGTGCCAAGAAATTTCCCTACTTGAGTTGTTGCTTCTACCTGTGCACCTTCCTTAATGGACAGTCACCCTGTATCTTGGACAGCGCACACTACCTCCTGACCAGTCGATCTATTCTATTCTAAGCCTCCCCCGACAGCCTCTGTACAGAGGCCAGGACGCTAACCCTTCCCGCCTGGCTCCCCTCCTCGGGCGAAGTGGCCCAAGGAACAACACCTGTGGCCGCCTCTTTCCGCGTCCCCGGGAGATACTCCAGTCACCCAGGACAGCAAGCCCCAGCCCCCTGCCACCTGCATAGACAGCCTGAAAACTGGGGCCTGGGCGCAAGCTGGGTCCGCGGAAAGTCGGCGCCAGGAGCACGGGGTGCCCACGCGCGGACGTACACTCGACTTCCCCGCAGGGCTTGTGATGCGTGCAACCAACATACAGGGCCACCCAGAGGCCGCCGGCGGCTTCGCACACACATTACTGCGACAGTGGCCCGGCGCCGGCAACCTCGGCTGGGTGGGCGGTCCACGCCACGGCCCGCCCTCGCAGCACCGCTGCTCGCCGCTCTTCCAGCGCCCTCCCGAGACAGCCCAGGGGCCCAGGCAACACTGCGCCCGCCACTCTCTTAAGCTGAGGTTTTCGGCCCCCATTTCCTGGTGTCCCGCGCGCCTTTGTTCGACGCCACCAGTGCCCCCCGCGGCGAAGGCGGGCTCACCTCGGCAGCAAGCACTATTCGGCGGCGGCGCCCGAGGGTCCTGGAGCGGCGAGGGCTGCTATGCGAGGGTAGGGAGCGCGACTCCGGGTGGGAGCGAGGAGAAGGCAGAGGATGCCCGGGTCGCGGAGCTGCTGGGCACGGCTGGCTTTGGCCTGGCACAGCTCCTGCTGGCCTCTGCTCGGCCTGGCTCGGGCGCACGTCCTGCCTCGACGAAGGAGTGGCGCGCTCTGCCTGGGCAGCGGCGCGGCGCGACGAGAAATCTAAACACTTAGCGGGATTCCCCCAGCCCAGGCCCGGCCCCGCCTCCTAAAGAGCCGCGGGGGCGCCCATTGGTCGGCGCCGCCTCATCATTTCGGGGAAATCAGGCTGTTGTAGAGCTAGCCGCTAAGGGGAAGTACAGGGCGGCTGCCCCTCCCCACCCCCTCCGGCCTGGCGCCGCCGCCCCGGGGCGACCGCGGGCCCGCCCCACCGGCTCCCACTCCACCCCCACACCAGCTCGCCCTGAGAAAGGCTGTCGTGGAAAGCCGAACGCACCCGGCCGCATTGCTCCCCTCACTCTGCACTCCCCCAGCCTGGCTAGTTCCTGTGGCCGTCTCCTCGCCCTCCTTCCCAGGGGATGGGGTATCTGTACCCCCAGCGCGAGTGAGGGGGTCACCCGGCCATCCTCTTCAGAGTGGACGCCAGGATTGAATCCCCGAAAACCAACCTGGTTCCTCACACCCGTTGATGAGGTGGCAAGAAGGCAGGGTTTCGGTCCTCAAACAGTCCCTTTTTTGAGGGCCCACCCACCTCCAGGTCACTTACCTGCCCTGAGGAAGTAAAGGAATGCCTACCCTGCTTGGGGCTGCCAAGACAGGAAATCCCAGTTTGGCTGCTGCTGCCAAGGGACTCGGGACCTCAGTTTCCTCAACTGAAAAATAACAATAACCTTAACTTGCTGTTTTATAGTGACAGATGATACCCGTAAAGCACAATGCCCGACTTGGGCAGAGGATGATGCTATATTTGCAAGGTCCTTGCCCACAGTCTAATAGTGACCGGGGGAGAGACCTCTTCCACTTCTCCATCTACACCCTTGGGACTGCCCCACGGCTGGTCTTAGGGAAAAGGTTTCAGAGAAGCCAGGATTGCTAAATTAGGGTAGGGGTGGGGTAGCCTTGGTTCCTTCTAGTACTCCTGCCTTAGGCCACCTCCACAGCCTCACCTGGGTCTTGCATAGAAGCCCCTCAGTGGCAGCATTGGTGTAGTATCTCAGTCCTCAGGGCTTGGCCCAGAGAGGTCTGGACAACGTGTGGCAATTGGTTAGGGCTGACCAAAGCCATGGGTCTAGCCACAGGGTTGGGGAGTCCAGGTCCTAGGTCCCTTGGGAATGGCAGCTGTTTAACTCTTGTGCTTACAACTAGACCTTGCCCTACTTGTACTCTTGGAGGCTGGGCAGAATGTTCTTTCTTCTATCCAGGACTCTGGCCCAGAAGGTTTCTTCCTTTACCTCCCCAAAGCTGCTGACTCAGAAGTAAATCGCTCTTCCAAGTGGGGCTCGTTGTGTCACTCCTGTCACGGCAGCTCTCCCTCCATAGCGGCACCCAGTTGCAATGTAGCAAGCTATAAATAGACACATTGATACAGCATTCCACCTGTCAGTCACACTACTGCCTCCCTCCCACAGAGGAAATGGATGGGTTGATCCAATTCTGGTATACCAGAATCTGATGCTATGACTAAGGCGAAGCTTGGTTCCCAGGAAACGAACAGGAATGGGTCAGAGCTGTCTCCCAGATACTGATGGATGCAGGAGCTGGGAGAGGCAGAGAGGCAGGAGAAACTGTGAGGAATGAGCCTAGCTGGGTGTTAAGCAAAGTGGAAGGTGCTGAGGCCCTGGAAGGGAGAGAAGGGTTAGGGTGCTTTTTAAGTGACAGATGCTTAATGTGGGACAGGGAGTGGGAACACACTACAGACCAAGACCTTCTGAGCAAGAAGAACAGAAAACAAGTGGCTCCTGAGTTGCGAAGTCTGTTTTCTGTGCAGCAAGTGGATACTTGCCCTATCCCTAAGAACCCGACTTAGCCACTGGAAAATTAAGAATGAGATAAGGGAGATGAACTGTGCATCTCATGTGGTCTGAGAAATTGACCCTGTGAAGGCAACAGAAGACTGTAAAAAGTACTCTAAAACAAGAACTTTATTTAAATTTCCAGATAATCATCTTTGTGTATCTATATAGAGGGGGGTAAGAATCTTTGTGTGTCATGAAGTGTACTTCTGCAGTATCATTTGTAATGGGTCCCTATTATTCTATCACAAGGATAAATAAAAATTTACCTAATTAATCCCCTATTGTAGGACATTTAGGTTATTTCCATTTTTTCAGCACTGCATAGCTAAAATCTTTGCACACATCAATAATTTTTTTGCTAAGAAGAAATTCCCCAGTGCTAGGATTTACCAATGAAATTGTCATTACAGCTTTGAAGTGTTCTTTGCCTTTTTTTTCCTTCTTTTTTTTTTAACTTTTAATTTTAGGGATTCTTATGTAATCTTGAGGCCTATAAGAATCTGCTTATCCTGATTAGAGGTGCTATGCTCCAAATCAGTGAAAGAAAGCTAACCCTGTTTAAGTGTCTCAAATTTTTATTGTGACTGCTCTTGATGAATCCTGTGCTAAGATGTATCACACATTCCCTGTGAAGCTGGACAAAACACATATTGTCTTCCCTCGGTTTCTCTTAATAATTTAGGGCTTGCCTTTTCTTCTCTCTGACTGAAAATACTCACCTTCTATAACTCTAGCCATCTCCTCTGGGCAGGTGACCTCCAAATCCAGGCTCTGGCTGCCTTCTGGATGCTCCCTTACAACTCTGTCCACTCAGGCAAGCAGAACTCTTAGCCTACCCTTTCCACACCGCCCCCCAGCAGCTTTCTCTCTTCCTAATTCCAGCTCCCTTTCTGGTAAAATCTTTCCCATCCTCCTTTTTTTGCCTCACCTGTTCCTCTGGGTCTTCCTTCCCTGTATCAAGTCCTGCATTTACATCCCCAAATCAGACTATTGTTGCCACAGCCTCCCCTTAGGACTTCCTCCCTGTCAGGCCTGCCCCTCCAGGCACCTCTGTACTAGGATTATTTCCCCTAACTCTGATGATCTCCCTAACATTCAGGTTCACACAGGAGCTTTCTGAGTTCCCCCAGACTCCTTAATCCCACTTTCAACTCGCTGCTAACTCTACTCCCAAATGTCCCATTCCAGCCTTTTTTCCCACAGCTCACCTATCCTTGGCAGTAACTAGAGGGCAGTGGAAAGAGAACATAGAATTTGAGGCTGAAAGCCTGGGTTCTTGTGTTTTTGCCACTTGCTGTGTGACCTTAGGCAAGTTACTGTCCCTCTCCTGGCCTCAGTTTTCTCACCTGTAAAATTGATGTACATTCTGCCCATCTGTCCTGTTATGATGATGAAATCAGATAGACTATCAAGCGCCTTTTTAAACTGTAAAACATTAGTCACAGGACGTGTATTTTCAGTAATGCATGAATTTTTCACTGTATTTACATCCTCTGAACACACTTTGTATTTTTCCCCTGTCTTTGCTCCTTCAATTTGCTCCTCATCCCCGACTTCCTGAGATACTTAGCAACACTCACCTCCCCCCAACTCTCTCAATCTCAGTTGTCCCCCTCCCACCATCCTCTCCCCAACCCTCCACACATGCACTGCAATTTCAGTCTCTGTTTTAAGGCCCAGAGCAAATGCCTGGTCTTCTATGAAGCACCTCCAAAGCAGCCAACCAGAAATCCTTCCCCTCCTCAGAACCCTTTGGTCCTTAACTTTCATGTGGCCTTTTCTTTACTTATCACCTTCTGGATAGTGACCTTCTAGGGAACAAAGTCTATATTTTTCTGCAAGAGATCTGACCGGGTCCCTCACACCTGCAGCAGGAGTTAGCTGGAGATTAGCTCCAGAGCAGGATCTCACTCACAGGATACCTCCCATCTATACCGTCACTCAGTGAGGGTAAATTTATTGTGCAGTTTCTCTGTTTAAGGCCCTGGGGTTTTCTGGGCTGGCATAAGGGGCTAACTGGCTGGCAGGGCCTCCTCTGAGATGATTTCTGCAATCAGGCTGCTGTGGGCAAGATCACCCCTATGGGAACCTCCTTCTTGTTGGACCAAATTTTGTTCCCAGCCCCCCCCTCAAGCTCTCAGAACACAGTGTTCACCCTCTGGTTCCAGTTAGTCCTGAAGTAAAGGGACCCAGCAAGGCTTTAACCAGTTGAAGGCTTTAACTCTCAAAAAGATAGTAGGGCAGCCCTGGGCCATTGTGGGGCCTGACACCTAGAGAAGAAGCTACAGTCCCCAAAGCAGATGAACTCCTAGCAGGCATTCCAGCCTTCCAAGTCCAGAGGGAGGGGTCTCTTAGATGCTCAAAGTCCCTTCCAGCCATCATCGATTTTCACAGCAACCTGGGAGGCAGGCAATCCTAAACTGTGAGGTGCAGGCACAAGACAGGAATAAAATCATCTGAAAGCAACCAAAATCTTGAAGATATAATCCAGGCATCATCACTGCCTGAAAGGAGCCTGTTTGAAGATAAAGGCCGTTTCTGAATTCATTCAGCAAATATGAATGGCACTCCAGCTCTGGGTCAACTCCAGGTTTGGCCCTGGGGATGTGCTGGGGCATGAGACTAGCCCCTCCCCTCTCATAGCTCTGGCAAAACGGTGTATGACACAGCAGAATAAACGCTGTACTGTTAAAAAAAAAAAAAAAAAGTCCGACACGCAGAATGGGAGGCTGCAGCTGGCTGGGAAAGCACTAGGGGTCCTGCGATGTAAGAGTGGGCTGAGGATTGCTCCAGCGCTCAGGGCTGTTCCGGAACCCCGGAGGGGGAGCGGGGTGTCAGTGTGGGCTGCCGCTGATGCCCTGTGCAGTTTCATTTCTTATAAACACTGCGTTGGAAGGAAAGAGGCCTCAGCTCCCCATCCGCCCCTAGGGGCCTCGAGGCGGGGGTGAGGGGGAGGCTTTGGGGCCAGGCTCGCGGCCGCGACCCGGGAGTGGGTTTGGATGGGAGCAGCACCTTCCTCCCCGGCAACGATGGGTCTTGCACCACGGCCAGCGCCCCTGGTCGGCTATTTTGCCTTTTAGAGGGGCAGTAGCACCCCTACTTCGCCCTGGGGACTCGAGTCTCGGTCTGGAGACCCTCACCCCGAGGTTACCCCCACTCGTGCAGCTAGGGCCTAAGATGGGAGTATGCGTGTTTGCAGGGGAGGGGGCACAAGCCCTTCCGGCCAACTTCCACATTCCTGCTCAGCCCAGAGTAGGGGTGAGTTGGGGTGAGCGGCCGGCTCTGGGCTGGCCGGCTTCCTGGAAAGGGAGGGGGGGGCGGGAGAAGGCAAAGCCTCCCGTCCTAGTCGCCCCGGTGGCTGCCTGGGGCCGCCCCTCCCCCTCCCCAGCTGGCTGCCCCGCGGGTGCCAGGCGGCTCACCTGCCCTCAGCCGGCCGGGGCACTTCCTCCTCCTCCTCCTCCGCCCAGCCTCCCGCTGCGGGCCACAGGTTTGCAGCCAGCTGACTGTGTGACCTCGGGCAAGTTGCTCTGCTTCTCTGTAACCCTCAACCTTTGCAAGATGAAGCTAGCACACTCAGGGTACAGAGTTCTTTGTAAATACCCCAGCCCTTCCTTCTCCCCCCTGCACCCCCTCCCTGGTTTGGCGGGCACACAGTAGGCGCACAGAAATGGCGCCCACCTCTACGTTGCTGAAGGGGAAGGCCGCGTTGCGTACCCCCGCTGGGCACTCCGCCATCCGCTGCAGCCAGAGCGATCGGGTTAGACTCGCAGCTTTCCCATGGGAGGTGCGGGTGGTGCTGAGCCGCTGGGGACGATGCCCGCTGGGGGTGGGCGCGGAGTGGAGCTCGGGCATTCATGGGCTCCCCACCTCCGCCTCGGCCCTGCTAGTGGGGGAGGGGCCGCACCGGCCGCCCAGTTCTGATCTGGCCTTTCGAGCGGGCCCAGCCCCCAGCCTCCGCGCGGGGTTCCGTGGGACAGCGCCGGAGGGGCGGGGCCTGGGTTTCGGTTTCTTGCAAATGCGGCAACAACAGGGAAATCGAGGAGTTTCCGGGAACCACGCCGGGAGCGCAGAGGTTCGCCAGCGGCAGCCCGGGGTGGGATGGGATCTGTAGTGGAGGGCGGGTAGGGGACGGGCAGGCATCCAGTGTCGCGGGCCCTTGGCCGTCTGGAAGTTCCAGAGGGAGCTGGGGAAAACCGGCCTCGGAAAAGCCCCACCTGAATGCACCTGCCCCCAGCCCCTTCCCAGGTGGCGTTCTCTCATAAGAGGGCGTGGTGGATCTGGATGAGAGGGCTTTATATGCATGAAAAGAGGCAGGTGGAGTCTGTGGAATGCGGAGGCCCCCTTCAAACGGCTGAGGTCCCCAGTTGTGCCATTCACTGTCATATTCCGTTTTATTGCCTTCATAGCTGTTGTCATTGCTGAAATTATCCTTTCTGTGAATTTTATTTGTGGATCCCCTTGATGGTGTGGCCCTGCTTGCCTAGTCCGGCTTGCTGGGTCCTGAGGGCCTGGAATGGAGGGTCTCAGTGAGTGCTTATTGAATGAGTGAAAAAATGGAGTGAGTTAATGGCATCTAGGAGGGCACAGCTCTCTTTGCCCCTTAGCCCAGTCAGCTCCTGCTGAAGCCTGCATACAGAATGAAGGCACCATTCTGTAGGAGAGGCGTTAGCAGCCTCTTGGGAGGGAGTCCCCTATGGCTCCCTGAGAACTGCCCTCCAGATGGGGTGTTTGGGCAGTGAGCAGACTGTCGTCATCACAAAGGAATGCTGGCTGTGAGGGTCGGCCACTTCCTTCCCTCCCCAGGGCTTGCAGCTCAGGCCAGGGAGAATTGTGGGTTGGGCCTGGATCTGGGCTCTGGAGGCTGGGAGTTTGGGATGTTGAGGCAGGGTCCAGGACCCTCCTTTACCTCTTCACACCAAAGCAATACCTGCAGTAAAGGTGGGCAGTGTAGCCTGTGAGCCCATGTTTCCTTAATTCTTGCTTTTGAGCTCCCTATCTTTGATAGGAGTCTCCTTACATCCTTGAGACTATGACTCTTGGAATGACAAATCAAACAAGTAGAGCTCCCTCAGTCCTCAGGACCAGAGAGTGGGGCAACTAGCAGTGGTGGCCACTCTGGAGATAACCAGCTAGCCAGATCCTCAAGCATTCCTTGTCTAGGCCAGTACTGATTTCCTCTGGCCTAGGCCCAGGATCAGAGTGGCTGACCTGGGAGAGGGCCAGGGAAACTCCAAATACTGCAAGAGTAGAGCTTGTGCTATGAGCACAGCCCCTGGTGACCATGGTGACTCAGCCTGGGAATCCCGACTCCAGGGGCTGCCCTGGAAGTAAGGCTTAAGACAGTGAGGCTGTGCCCCTAAGGGGTCCAACGACCATGGCAGCAGTTTAGTGAGACCCCAGACCAAATAGGCTATTGTTCCCTCTTTCTGTGGCCCAATCTGACCCACTGATGCTGGCCCTCTACCTAGTCCAAGTAGTATCTTTGAGGCAGAGAACCCAATCCTTATCCTAGCCCATAGATTAGACTTGGTGGAGGACCTGGTCTTCAGAGTTTCTTTGTTGGGCTCCATTTGAGGTCATATTTTGGAACCAGTAGGTGTAGCTTAAGCTAAAAAATGTCAACAGGAATGTGTCTTTGTAGCCTGGACTCAGCAACTGCTGAGTTATAAGTACATTCATGGAAGGAAAGCAGAGTAAGAGGCAGGAGAATGGGGTGGCCCAGTGGGTACTCTGTTCTTTTCACTTCTGTAGCCCAAGGACCCATCCTTGGCTGAGCACAGCAGGTGCCCTATGAACTAGTGTGGCATGGATGGGGTTGGATGGATGGATGGATGATGGATTCAGATTGTCTCATCAGCATGCACATTTTCCCTGAGATGGTTTTGGTAGCCAGACATTTTCCACAGAGACTCGTGGATGCCCCCAAAGGGAGGGGAGGAGTAAGGCACATGGCTTCCTTGAGCCTCACTGTGGTCTTTTCTGTCTGGTTCTGTCCCTCAAAGGGATCTTTGCTCTCTTTCCCATCACCCTGTTCACATGTATGGCCCCTCCCAGTCCTGCAGAGAGACTGGGAGTCTAGTGACAAGGGTCAGCCAGCCACAGAACAAAGGGAGGAGGCTGTTAACATCAGATAAGTTGCTCTCTTCCTCTCCTGGAAGGTAGCTCCACAAAGGGGATCAATTTAGATAGGAACTCAGCCAGGTGAGAGGTTCCAGTCCTTTTTCCGCATGCTTTCTCAGGAGAGCATCTGTTGACTGACTGACCGACTGGCTGGCAGGAGGGATGAAGGGTCAGCAGAGATCCACCTACCATGATGGTCCAGGAGAAAGCATGACTGTCTGCCCTCCAGCTTGGCAAGTGACAGACCACAATGAGCATGTCACCTTGTCAGATAACCAATATGAAATACCGCTTTGGGAATGTTTCAGAGGCCTGGGTCCATATAGGGAGACAAAATGGATCAGGATGTCCTGGGAAAAGGAGCTATGAGCCAGGAGGCTTCTGGTGACATCCCAAGGAAACAAGCTATTTTCCCTTCCTTGAGAACCCTTGAGGGTGTTGGAGAGGGCTTCCCACAGCCTCAGGGGCTGGAGTACACATGTATTACTTTGCTCTTAGTGACGTGGTAACTCCAGAAGGCTGAAGACTTAGGAGCATCTAATGGTCATGGAATGTTGCTCAGCCCTGCACCTGTGCCAGCCACGTGGGAGGGACTTAGAAGTAAGCAGCTATGGTCCCCACAGTAACTTGGATGTGAGCTCACCGAGGACAGAGGATGTGGATGTTACACTAAGAGCCACTTCCCTGGCACCCAGCACATTCCTCACAAACAGTAGTCACTTAGTAAGTGCACTTGATTGCAGAATGACAGATGTGTGTCCTACAGTGACAGAGCATGTGGTGAAGGAGCAGAGATGCTGGGGTGTAGGGACAGGAGCAATTTATCTCAGCCAGTGTTCACAGAAGGTCACTCTGAGGAGGTGGCATTCAGCAGGCCTTAAAGGGTGATGAGTCAGTAGTGGATAAAGGCATTCAGGATACAAGAACAGCCCAAGCAAAAGCCTGGAGGCTCAGAAGTGCAGAAGAGATCCTACTTGCTTTGAGGCTCCATAAGTTGGCTGAGGCTGGACCATCCAACAGGGGTCACACTGAAGAAGCTCAAATGCTTCTCAGAAGTATGACCTCAGCCTGGTACCCAGGACTCTGCAGGGTAGGACTCATTGTTCCTCTCCTTCTGGAGAACCAAGGTCTGTCATCAGATATTTGTTGATGTAAACTCTAGGCCAGTCCCTGGGAGAGTAACTGGCAATCTGACCTGTGCTTTAGAAAACTTTCTGTGGAGGAAGCACTCATGCAACTCTGCTCTTGCATGACCATGAGAGTGAGTGTCTCCTTAAATTTTGCACCCTAGGCCCCTACTTGCCTCACCCTAATCTGGGACCCTGCTGTACACTAGAGGCAGGGCGATGGATAGGAGGCAGCTCAGGTGCTCCAGGTGGATTAGGGCTATGGCTGTAGGGAATGGAGAGAACTGGACCTAGACGAGAGTAGGATCAGTGAATGGCCAGATTGTGGGATGACTTGGAGCAAGACCCTTCTCACACCTTCCCTAGGTTCCCTATTCTGGGAGAAGTGTAGGGAGACCCTGACTCTGCCAAAGGGGCCTTGGCTTTGGATTAGGTTGTGAGTCTGGGGAGCCAAAGGCATTGAACTGAAGAGTAGGGCAGGAGGTAAAAAGTTCACGGTTTGCACCAGGAATGCCCAGGTCACTGGTGACCAAAGCCAGTACCTGAAACAACATACCAGCACTGCTCGGCCCTGCCCTTTGGACACTGGGTGTGTGGGTGTGATAGGCAGTGAAGGCTGGATAAGGGAGCACCACCGCTGGATGGGCTGTGTCTATCAATCCATCATCCCTCTACTGTCCAGCAAGACCAGAGTCTACCCCCAGGTCCAGGCTGTGTGCCCAGGGGATTAGCAGTTCTGCTCCCAAGCTCCAGCCCCCGCTGGAAACTCTGACGCTGTGGCAGCAGCTCCCCCTGCTGGACACCAGAGAGACTTCCCTATTTCCCTCTTCTTGGGATCTAGGGGAGAGGGAAGGTACAGGGATAATGCTGGCTCAAAGGGCAGAGTCAGGAATTGAGGATGAACTTTGGCTAAGGTAGATAGGCAGGTGCCACCTGGTAAACAAAGCACCTGCTTCCTGGTCAGTAGCCTTTAGCAGGCTCCAGAGAGTAGGGACAAGCAAAGGGAGAGATGGCATTTTCTAAGGTGACTGCTGAGGGGGGCCAGAGAACGAGGACCCTGTACTCTCCCCCAACATCATAGCCCAAGAAGGCCTGCATCCTAGACTAAGCCCACATCTCCTGAGATGGGCTCATGTGACCCCTCAGATTCTCCCAGAGCAATCCCCCTGGGCCTAGATGATTTGTCCTGGAACTGAGGGCCAAGGGGTAGGCCTGTGAAGGGACAGTGCCCTTGGCACTCTAAAACAGGAGGAGTCATCCCCAGACACAATTTCTGCCCTAACTGTCCAATCCATGCTGAGAATGGAGACAAGGATATGTCAGCAGAACAAGGATCAGAAAGTCCATGACTGGCTGTCTGGCTCCTCAGATTCAAAACTCACCTGGACCCACTCCCCTCCTGAGCCCCATACCAGTGCCTCAGACATAGGGACCAATTTAGAGTGTGACAGAGGAGTGAGAGGATCCACTGTGTACCTCCTCAGTCCCCTTATCTCCAAGCCAGGAAGTCCATAAATAGGGCCACACCCTGGGCAGCCACTTCTCAGAAGTTTCTGCCACTAAAAAGGGGTAGCTTTCTCTGATGAGCCGTGTCCACCCATGGCCCTGGCATCTGGAGTTCTCACCTTAGATAAGAAGCTTCTGGGTGTTTTTTTACATCATGACTCTTGGTTACAGTGAAGGCTGAGGCCTCACCTGTTCCCTCAAAGCCTTGACCCCAGGGAAACTTATCTCCCAGGCCAAGATAGTGTGAGTGGCTGCTGTTCTCTTTGGGACATGCCCTAGAGATGGCCTAGTGCTCAGGAGAGTAGCTCCTCACCATGGCCCAGTCTGGCCTTATCAGCCATCTCGATTCAGCAGGGCAATGTAAGCTCCTCACAGAGACTGCTTGGACCATTCACCTACCAGACTCTCAGGGAGAGATGAGGCCTACAGGAGAGGTCCTCAAGAGAGGAAACTGATGCTGTGTGCCAAAACTGCCCACATACTCTAGGTGCCCTCTCAGCCAGAAGGCTGGTGCCACACCAGAGAAGGTGGTGGCCATGGGAGCAGTGAGCTGTCGCCAGTATATGGGAAGGTTGATCCACTGTGCTGAGGATTGTGGATGGGAAAATCAACCTGCAGATCCCAGGGAGTACAGAAGCAGAGTGAACAGTGGAAGAGGTAAAAAGGGTCTAATTTCCTTTGACAAGCAGATCTTATAAAGGACTCTCAGCTGCACCTGCAAACTGCCCCATTGCCTTGTGTGCATTCTATGTGGACCTAATGGCCCAAGCAACTAAGGTAGGGCTGTCCCTTGTGTGGCACACCAGTGCCAGGGACATGACAGCTCTGTCACAAAGCTCCTAAAACACTTCTAGAGGAATTGACCTTCTCTCTTAGGCCTCTTTGCAAATTTTCTCATCATTTTCCTACATGTGTGTCTTTAATCTCCCTCTTCTAGCCCAGGGATGCTTTCTGGTCACTGGTACAATGGGGATGGATTACTTGACAAATTCAGGCAGCAAACATTTACTCTGTGGCCAGATGCCAGGCACAGAGGTAGGTGCTGTGGGCACAGACATTCCACAAGAATTTCTTGAGCCTGTACTATGTGCCAGGCATGGCTCTAGACACTAGGAATACAGAAATGAGTAATCTCCTGCTCTTATTAAACACATTCTAGTAGAAGCAGGCAACAAATAACTAAGAAAGTGTCCTACTGTGATAACTATTCTGAAGAGAAGTTAAACAGCATGATGTCATAGACAGTATGGAGGTAGCCACTTTAGATTTGGTGTTCAAAGAATGTCTGTCTAAAATGGTGACGTTTTAATTTTCTAAGTGACAGAAATACCCCATTCCCCTCTCCCCAGCTTGATGAGAGCCTTGAAGACAGTGGCCTGCATTCCCAGTGTAGGCTCTTAGTAACAGAGGGAGCAGAATGGGACCTGTTCTCAAGGAATTGTTGTTGTTTGTTTTGATCTATCTTCTCAAGTACACATGGAACATTCTCAAGGATAGATCATATGATAGGTCACAAAACAAGTCTTAGCAAACTTAAAATGTTTTTGAGCACATGGTATGAAAGTAGAAATCAACAACATGAGTAAAGCTGGAAACTACAAATTGTGGAAACTAAACAGCATGCTCCTGAACAACCAATAATTCAAAGAGGAAATCAAAAAGGAAATTAAAGAATATCTCAAAACAAATGAAAATAGAAACACAACATACCAAAACCTATGGGATACTGCAAAAGCAGTTCTAAAAGGGAAGTTTATAGTGATAAATACATGTATTAAGAAATTAGAAAGGTCACAAACAAAAATCTAGCTTTATACCTCAAGAAACTAGAAAAAGAAGAGCAAATTAAACCCAAAGTTAGCATAAGGAAGGAAATAATAAAGATCAGAATGGAAATAAATGAAGTACAGAAGAACAATAGAAAAGAGCAATGAAACTAAGAGCTTCTTTCTCAACAAGATAAAAAAATTGACAAGTATTTAGTGAGACTAAGAAAAAAGAGAGAAGACTCAAGTAAATAAGATCAAAAATGAAAGAGGAGAGGGGGAGGGTATAGCTCAAGTGGTAGAGCACATGCTTAGCATGCATAAGGTCTGGGTTCAATATCCAGTACCTCATCTGAAAGTAAATAAATAAATGAACCTAATTACCTCCCCCCACCAGAAAAAAAAAACTTTAAAAAAATTAAAGAGGAGAAATAATAACTGACACTACAGAAAGACATAGGCTCCTAAAAGACTATTATGAAAAAATATACACCAACAAATTAGATAACTTAGAAGAAATGGATAATTTTGTAGAATCATATAACCTACTAAGACTGAACCAGGAAGAAATAGCAAATCTGAACAGACCAATAATGAACAAAGAAATAGCAAATCTGAACAGATCAATAATGAATAAGAAGGTTGAACCAGTAATCAAAAACCTCCCAACACAGAAAACTCTAGGACAAGATGGCTTTACAGAAGAATTCTACCAAACATTTAAAGAAGAATTAATGTCAATCCTTCTCAAACTTTTCCAAAATATTGAAGAGAAGGGAACATTCCTAAACTCATCCTACAAGGCCAGCATTACCTATACCAAAGTCAAATAAAGATTCTATGAGAAAAGAAAACTATAGCCCAATACCCTTGGTCAACATATATGCAAAAATTCTTAACAAAATATTAGTAAGCTAAACTCAAGAACTCATTGAAAAGGTTATACACTATGACCAAGTGAGATTTATCCCTGCAAAGGTGGTCCAAAAAATGCAAATCAATAAATGTGATATACCACATAAAAAGAATGACAGATAAAATCATATGATCATCTCATGTGATGAAAAAGCATGTGACAAAATGCAACATCCCTTCATTATAAAAACCTTCAACAGATTGGATATAGAAGGAACATACCTCAATGTAATAAAGGCTATATACAGCAAAGCCACAGCTAACAATACACTCAATGGAGAAAAATTGAGAGCTTTTCCTTTAAGATAAAGAACAAGATAAGGGCGCTCACTCTCATCACACTTATGCATCATAGTACTGAAAGTTCTACCTAGAGCAGTCAGGCGAAACGAAGAAATAAAAGTCATCCAAATTGGAAAGGACGAAGGTAAAAACATTGCTATTTGCTGATTATATGCATTAATATGTTGAAAGCCCCAACGACTCAAGTAAAAAACTGTTGGATCTAATCAATGAATTCAGTAAAGTTGCAGGATATAAAATCAATACACGGAAATCTGTTGCTTTTCTATACACTAACAATGAAACACCTGAAAAAGAAATAAAGAAAACTGTCTCATTCATAACAGCATCAAAAACAATAAAATACATAGGAATAAATTTAACCACAGAAGTGAAAGAGATATATAATGAAAGCTATAAGAATTTGCTGAAAGAAAAAGACCTAAACAAATGGAAGGACATCCTATTTTCATGGATTGTAAGAACTAATATTGTTAAAATGTCCATGCCACCAGAAGCCATCTATAGATTCAGTGCAATCTCTATCAAAATTCCAGTAACAATTTTCACAGAAATAGAAGAAACAATCCTAAAGTTTGTATGGGACCACAGAAGACCCCAAATAGCCAAAGCAATCATGAGAAAGAAAAGCAAAACTGGAGGCATCACGTTTCTTAATTTCAAACTATACTACAAAGCTATAGTAATTAAAACAGTACAGTAGTGGCATAAAAATAGACATATAGACCAATGGAACAGAATAGAGAGCCTAGACTTAAACCCCTGTTCATATGGTCAGTTAATATATGATATGGGAGCCAGGAGCATTCAATAAAGAAAGGATAATCTCATCAAGAAAACTGGATACCACCTGCAGAAAAATGAAATTTGACCCCTATCTTATACCACTCACAAATATTAACTAGAAGTGGATCAAAGACTCAAACATAAGACCTGAAGCCAATAAACTCCTAGAAGAAAACATAGGGAAGAATCTCCTTGACACTGGCCTTAGCAATGATGTTTTGGGTATGACACCAAAACCATAAACAACAAAAGAAAAAATTCAGTAAGGAGATTACATCAAAGTTAAAAGCTTCTGCACAGCAAAAGAAACAATGAACAAAGTGAAAAGGTAACCTGTAGAATACGAGAAAATTTTTGCATACCTTGTATCAGATAAGGTGTTAATATCCAAAATTTATAAAGAACTGATACAATTCAATGTAATGGAAAAGAATCTGAAAATCTATCTATCTGTCTGTCTATCTATCTATCTATCTATATCTGAATTGCTTTACTGTACACCTGAAACTAACATTGTAAATCAATTATACATCAATAAAAAATAAGAATTTAAAGAAAAGAACTCATACAATTCAATAATACAAACAACAAAAAAGAATCCAGTTGAAAAATCAACAGAGGAACTAAGTAGACATTTTCCCAAAGAAGACATCCAAATGGCCAAGAAGAACATCAGGGAAATGCAGTTCAAAAACTATGATGAGATATCACCTCATGCCTGGTTAGCAGCTAGCATCAAGAAAACAAGAGATAACAAGTGTTGGTGGGAATATAAAGAAAAAGGAACACTTGTGCACTGTTTGTAGGATTGTAAACTCGTTCACTAACTATTGAGAACAGTATAGACTTTCCTCAAAAAGTTAAGAATAGAACTATATGATCCAGCAATCCCACTTCTGGGTATATATCAAAAGGAAGTGAAAATAGGATATCAAAAAGATATTTATACTCCCATGTTCATTGCAGCATTATTCACAATAGCCAAGATATTGAAACAACCTAAATGTCCATCAGTGAATGAATGGAAAAAGAAGATGTGATGTATTTATACAATGGAATTCTATTCATTCATGAGAAAAAAACCCCTGCCATTTTCAACAACATGAATGGACTTTGAGGACATTATGTTAAGTGAGATAAGTCAGACAGAGAAAGACAAATATTGTATAATATGTTTTATATGTAGAACTTATGAAAACTGGAATCATAAAAGTAAAGAGCAAAATGGAGGTAACCAGGGCCTAGAGGGTGAGTGAATGAGATAGATGTTGTTTAAGGGCACAAACTTGCAACTAGTAGATAAGTAAGTTCTGGAGACCTAATACATAGTACAATTATTATAGACAACAAAACTGCATTATGACCATTAATAGAGGTGATAGCTAATGCTACTGTGGCAATTATATTGCAATATAAATGTATCAAAGCAATACATTGTACAACTAAAATTTACACAATGTTGTGCTTCAACTATAACTCAATAAAAAAATTAAATAAAAACTTACTATAATGCTACAATAATTGAACCAGTGATTACTTACTATGACGCTACTAGTAATTGAAATAGTGTGGTACTGACACAAAGATAAATACATATATACATTTGGAACATAATTGAGACTACCAAAACAAACTCTTACATTTATAGTCAATTCATTTTCAATAAAAGCCCCAAGGCAATTCAACTGTACTTTTAATAAATGGTGTTAGGACAATTGAATATCCACATACATCGAGAAGAATTTATATGCTTACCTCACATCACATGTAAAAATTAACTGAAAGTGGATCACAGACCTAAATGTAATAGCTAAAGCTATAAAATGTTAAGAAACAAACATTGGAGAATATGTTTGTGACCTTGTATTAAGCAAAGAGTTCTGAGCTATAACACCAAAAGCATAATTCATAAATGAAAAATTGACAAATTAGACTTCAAAATGTAAAAAATTTTCATTTCAAAAGACATCATCAAGAAAATGGAAAGTCAGGCCATAGACTTGAAAATATTTGTAAATCCTATATTGAATAAAAATTTTATACCTAAAATATATAAAGAACTCAGAAAACAGAAAAAAGAAAACAAGTGAGAAACAATAAATAAAACAAAGCAAAAAATAAAATGGCAGGCTTAAGCTGTAATGTATCAATAATTACATGTAAGTGTTCAACATCAATAACTATTGTGTAAATGCATATTGAAACTATGATAAGATACCACTGCATAGCTATTAGAATGGTTAGGATAAAAGAAGATGTGGTGTGTGTATATGTATATGTATGTATATATATGTGTGTGTGTGTGTGTGTAGGTGTGTGTGTGTGTGTGTATATATATATACACATACATACATACACACATACACACAATGGACTATTATTCAGCCAAAAAGAAGAATGAAATAATGCCATTTGCAGCAACATGGACGGACATAGAGATTATCATTACTAAGTGAAGTAAGTCAGACAGAGAAAGACAAATATATGATGTTGCTTATATGTGGAATCTGAAAAAAAAAATACAAATTTTATTTACAAACCAGAAATAGACTCACAGACATAGAAAAAAACTGGTTACCAGTGGGGAAGGGAGGTAGGGAGGGATAGATTAGGAATTTGGGATTAATAGATACACATTACTATATATAAAGCAGATAAACAACAGGGGCCTACTGTATAGCACAGGGAACTGTATTCAGTTTCTTGTAATGAGCTATAATGGAAAAGAATCTGAAAAATATTTATATGTATAACTGAATCGCTTTGCTGTACACCTGAAACTAATATTGTAAATCAACTACACTTCAATAAAAAATAAGAATTATTAAAAAAATACATTGGCAGGACCAAGTCAAGTGTTGGTCAGGAGACAGAGCAACTCAAATTCTCATTCATTGCAGATGGAAATACAAAACGATAAGGTACTTTGGAAAACAATTTGGCAGTTTCTTATATAACTGAACATTCCTTTATTACGTGATCCAGCGATCCTATTTCTGTGATCCACTGATTCCACTTCCAGGTATTTATCTCAGAGAAATGAAGATGTATGGTCACCAAAATACCTATACACATCTATTTATAATTGTCAAATACTGGAAGCAACTCAAGTATTCAACAAGTAAACCACCTCATACATCCATACAATGAAATACTACTCCTCCAAAAAACAAAAACATGAAAGAAAGAAAAAGAAACAATTTAGGTGAATTTCTAAGTAACTGTGCTGAGTAAAAGAAGCTGGTCTCAAAAGGCTACATACTGCTTGATTCCAATAATATGACATTCTCGAAAAGACAAGACTATGTTGATGGAGATCAGGTCCGTAGTTCCCAGAGGTTTGGGGTGAAGGGAGATGAGACTCCAAGGAGCTTTTTGTTCTGTATTCTGATTGTGCTGTTGGTTACTCAAATCTATACCTAAGTTAAAATCCATACAACTGTTCACCAAAAAAGTTCTTTTTTACTGTATGTTAATTTTAAAATAAAATAAAGCAAACAAGGAATAAACTACAGTTGACCCTTCAACAATGTGGGGGTTAGGGATGCCAATTCCCCCATACAACTGAAACTCCACATGTAACTTTTGACTGCCCCAAAATTTAACTGCTAAGAGCCTACTGTTGACCTTATAGATAACATAAACAGTCGAGGAATACATATTTTGTATATGTATTATATAGTGTATTCTTACAATAAAGTAAGCTAAAGAAAAGAAAATGCTATTAAGAAAATCATAAAGAAGAGAAAATACATTTACAGTACATATATGTATTTATTCCTAAAAATCTGCATTTAAGTGGACTCACATAGTTCAAACCTGAGTTGTTCAAAGGCCAGCTATATTGATACCTACAACAATATGGATATATCACAAAATAATTCTGCCAAGTCAGAGAAACCAGGCTAGGGATTGTATCATTTTTATAAAATTCTAGAAAATGCAAACTAATCTATAGTGACAGAAAACAGACCGGTGATTGCCTGGGGGTGGGCAAGCAACAAAAAGAGTGAGGGAAGGGATTTCTAAGTGGCACGAGAAAACTTTTGGGAGTAATTAACTCTCTTCATTATCTTGGTTGTGGTTATGGTCTCCCTAATGCATACATATTCCAAACTTATTAAATTGTACAATTTTAAGTCCAGTTTCTCCTACATTATTTATACCTCAATAAAGCTGTAAGATAAAGTACAGTGGTTGTCCTCAAGGAGCACAGGATCCAGCGACAAGGAAATTGACAGTTTTGTAACCCAGAGTTACAGGAACAGAAATTGTGGGAGCCCAAACTGGAACATGCCCCTACCCACTCCAACCCCAACCCAGCTCAGAAATCCTCCTGTAGCTAGTTACTGCTAACACTGTTTAACTTTTTTTGGGGAGGGTAATTAGTTTTATTTACTTTATTTATTTTTAGAGGAGGTACTAGGGATTGAACCCAGAACCTCCTGCATATTAAGCATGCGCTCTACTACTTGAGCTATACCCTCCCCCCAACACTGTTTAACTTTTGCATTCATAACCTGAGTGACAGAAAACACATGACCAGCTGATGGTAAAGCTGAGCACTTGAGAAAACTTCTTGCTCTTTTCAGAGTGCTCTCCCAGCACTTACGTTTAGTCCTCATGCTGCATTCCAACCTACCATTCACAAGCTGTGTGACCTTCAGCAAGTTACTTGGCCACTCTCATCCTCTCTAATCCTCATTTCCTTCATCTATCAAAGATGGATAATCAAAGTGCTCACCTGGCAAAGTGAATGACGCTAAGATTATAAAGTAACAACATATCCCCAACTGACAGAGAATACTTCTGGGAGGATTTTGTTTTTTACCTTTATGCATGTGTATATAGTTTACATCATACATGTGACACTTTTGATGCTGAAGAGAGAGAAAGAACTGCAACTCTGAGTCAGGACACCACAATCCTAAGTAAAGTTAGGTGCCTTCTTATCCGACTTACTTCCTAGGTCCAAGAGAGCCCCATTTCAGTTATTGATGGGGCCATGAGAGCCTTCAAGCCCAGTGCTCTGACAACAAAGCTGAGTTTGGGGGACCAAGACCAGAGGGGAACCAGAAGAACTGTCCCCTGGGGCTGGAGGTGGGAGAGTCAGGGAGGTAGTTGAGTGGGAAACTATTTTAAAAGCCACAGCGCACTGCACTCTAGGGACAGGAAGAGAAGGCAGGAGGGAGTGAATGAGCCACATTCATTACACGCATCCATCCCTCCACCATTCATTCTGCCATCTGATACTTATGTATTGCCAGCGCTGTGCTAGGATCTGAGGGATGAGTAAGGCAGGCCCCTATTCCCCTGCTATGAGCCTGAGGGATGAGGAGATAAATAGTAATGTTTGGACATAATTCTAATTCTGTCAGTGCATTTGTTTCTAACCCACTGGCCAGATTCACCCTTGTCCCCTGAGTTTGTTCTTACTGCCCACTGGGCCAGTGTTTAGGGTGGGGAGAAAGAAGCTGTGAGACACAGAGTGATCAAGAGAATAACCTGAGACCAAGGATGGGTGATCTCTAGATTCCCTAGGCCTTCCCAGCTCAGGGGCCCGCCTGTCTTCTCTCCTTGACTCAGATCATTACTGAGCTCAACTGGGTAGGCCCCAAGAAATCTAATGGCTCCCGTCCAGAAGAAAGAACTCAGTCTGAGGATTTGGCTCTGTCCACACCTGGAGAGTGTGCTGGTGGGGGTCATGGTGGAGAAGGCTGGTGCTTCTGAGGTGGGGACAGTGGATTCTAGAATTAACATCCGTCAGCCACCAGAGGGAGGTCTTGGGACATGTGACTGTCCCGGAAAACTGTGTGCCTCAGCCAAGGGATAGTAAACAGAGCTTCGCTTCCTTCAGCCCAGGCTTCAGTGTCAGGCAGGCTTCATTTGTTTTATGATATGTGTTAAGCACCATAAACTCTCAGGACCACTGTATGTGCAGGCGCTTCAATGGCAGCCTGTTACCGAATCCAGCTTTAGTAGGAATTCTTGGGGGAAATACCTGGATCCGCCAGCAGAGGGGGCAGGGGATCCCAGCCAAAGCGTGGGTCCTTAGGTGAAAAAAAGGGCTAGGAAATTGCTCTGTATAATGAACTGAAATTGGCTGAGGAGGTAGGCAGAACTGGCAAGATGGCACGAAGGGCATGAAAAAGGGGGTGGGGAAGAGGAAAACCCACTGTGGTGGGATGGCTACAGAGCTTCAAAGAACAAGAACACTAATGTTCAGTTTGAGATTGCTTCTGCCATAAGGAGATCTGGGTGGCTGGTAAGCTTTGCTGTGTGAACAGGATTCTATGGAAAGTGCTGCACTCTTTTGGGGTGCAGAACAGGAGCAGCACTCGTAGAATGTCTGGAGGGGCCACAGGGAGCAGGAGCAGGGATTCAGTGGTGGTCATGCAAACACAAGCCCCTGGGATGTGTAGCCACCTTGGCAAAGACTTTGGACTGGCAAGTGGGCAAATGGGAGTTGGAGCCTCTCATTGAGATCTCAGGAGCTGGGAGAGCACAGCATACATCTGAGTTATACCAGAGGGCTCCAGGCTAGCAGGTGAGGAGAAAGGAGGACGTCTTTCCCAGCTGGAAGTAGAATTCAGATATGTATCCCAAGGGCAGGGAAGAAGCTGCAGCGGGTGGGAGAGGACAGAGATCAGGCTCCCACTACAGGCCCTGCATGTTGGGATTCTGCCTCCTCCAACCCACGCCGTGCTGTTCACCCCGTATTACACAGACCCGAGTTCAAGCCAGCAACACTAGAGCAATAACCTAACTTATTCCCTTGATTAAACATTAACACCTTCATCTGTTTCCACACAAGAAACCTTTTAAGAACGTAAGTTGGATAATATCCCTCCTCTGCTTTAAACCTCAGTGAGTTCCCATTACTAGAAGAATGCAGTGTCCTTTTCTGTGACGTGCATGGGCCCTCCCTTCCCTCCCTAGCCTTGTCTCCTAACCCCCAACTAATGTGCTCCAGGCACCTCTGTCTTCCTGCTGTTCCTCAACCACACCAAGTTCATTCCCACTTCAGGAATTTCACTCCTGCTGTTCCTTCTATTAAACTGTCTCTTCCCATAGACTTCTGCAGAGCTGGCTCCTTACCATCATTAGCACAGAGACCTTGTCTGACACATAAGGTGGCCCTTGCTCCCCAGTACCTCCCTAATCTCCCTCTGTCACATCATTGTCTAGCCCTTATCAGTATCTGAAATGGCCTTTGCTTATCCAGTGACTTCCTCCAAGGTGTAAACTCCCTGAGGGCAAGGCCTTGCCTATTATCTTCACTACTAATCCTTACTGCCTGGCACACAGAGGTGCTAAGTAAATTTTCTTTTTAAAGAATAAGTGTTCAATCAACTCTGTTTAGTAGTTTTGATTATCAATTCCAATGTATTTAAAAGGAAACTGAGGCCTGGAAAGGTTAGTTAACATGCCCAAAGAATAAGCAGTAGAATTTGAACTCAAGTTGCCTAACTTTCATGCTCACATCTTGACATGAGGTTATTTTACCTCTACCTTTGTCTGTTTTTCCTGGATAGTACTTAACCAGAGTTTATCGTGGTTTTGTTTGCTTGTTGTCTGACCCTTCTGCTGGCGTAACGCAGCTAGAGCAGGCCTGTGTCCTGCTCCCTGCCATGTGGCCAGTGCTGACAACAGTGCCTGGCACATTATAGGCGCCAAGTGAGTGTTTGCTGGGTGATAGATGAACAACCGTGTGACCAGACAAGCGAGGGATGGATATGGAGGAATATCAGGGCACCAGTGGTGGCAAACATCCCCAGGCCCCAGCTGGAGTCCATGCCCAGGGCCCAGCAGTGCCTTCGCTGTTGTGGAAGGCTTCTCTGGGGGCAGGTGACTGGCCTTGCTTGCTCTTACAGTGAGAGTCACCTGCTCCATGGATCTTCAGATTTAGAGTGGTTCGCCTCCCAGGGGGCCTGGGTTTGGCCTTTGCTCCTGACCCCAGCTGAGAGCCCAGCCTGTCCACCGGGACGATACCCAGGCTTCTGGGTGGATCTGTATAAACAGCCTCGCTTCCTTCCATTCATTACATTTTGTCAGCACCTTTTTCAGCTTCTGAGAAACAGGAAGCACCATGATGTGTGGTGGGGTTTGAAAGGATGATAAGAGACATAATCACATTTCTTTGGTGTGGGCATGGAGGCCCAGGGTTCCTGCTTCCTCTGACTCTAATGCATCACCTTTTCCCTTAAGCCAGAATTCTGGAAGATGAGGACTGTGTGGAAAATATCCCTTAGGGGGAAAAAAGCAAAGCAAGAGGGTAAGAGCTTTAAAATTATTGTTATGAAACATATCATACATACAAAATAAAGCATACATGTACAATTTAAAGCTTAACAAAATAAAAACCCATATGCCCACCATCCCATCCCTATGAAGGTGTCTCTTCCATAGTATCTCATTTCCTTCCCACCAGAGGTAAGCACTATTTTGATTTTTGTGGTTATTACTTTCTTTGCTGCTCTTTGTAGTTTTATCACATATGTAAATATCCTCAAACTATATATGATTATGTTTTCATAAATGGAATCATTTTGAATGTATTTACGATTGGCTTTTATTGCTCAACAAAATGTTTTCAGACTCAGCCATGTTGATCCATGTAGCTGTACATTCCATATGAATTCTACTGTATTTCCTGTAATCCAGTGAATGAATAAAACACAATTTACTTATCTACTGATGGATATTTATGTATTTTCCCCAGTATTAGCTATTAAAAACAATGAATGCAGAAAGGATGTTAGGTAAATAATAAGGAAATCTAAATAAGGTATAGACTTTAATTAATAATAATGTATCGGTATTGGTTTCATCAATGTAACAAATGTACATTACTTATATAAGATGTTAATAATAGGGGAAATTGAATGTAGAGTGCTCTGTACTGTCTTCACAATTTTTCTCTAAATTTAAAATTATTCTAAAATAAAAAGTTTATTTAAAAATCCAATGCTGTTATGAACATACTTGCTTTTAGCTCCTGATGTACACATGCAAGAATTTCTTTAGAATATAGAGTAGATTGAAATTCTGGGTCATAGAGAACATGCATCGTCAGTTTTACCAGGCACTGCATTTCAAAAGTACCAGTTTACTGTCCCTCGCACAACGTGTGAGAATTCCTTTTACTTCACATCCTGGGCAAGACTCATAATATCTGACTTTCTCATTTTTGCCAGTCGGGTGGGTGTGAAATGTTATCTCACTGTGGTTTAATTTTGCATTTCTACTAACAAGGCTGAACATCTTTATATGTGTATTGGCCATCAGGGTTTCCTGTTCTAAGAAATGCTTATTCATGTCATTTACCTTTTTCTTCTAGTGGGTTATTTATCTTTTTCTTATTGATTGTGAGGACTTTGTTACACATTCTGGAAACTAATGCTTTGTCTTTTATACATGATACAAGTGTTTGTCCTAGATTGTGGCTTCTGTTTTCATTCTTCTTATGGTAAATTTGAGGAATGTTGACTGTGTCATTCTTTTCCTTAATGATTTGTACTTTGGGGGTTTATTGATGAAATCTTTCCTTTGGCGGTGGAAACCTCCTGTTTTCTCCTTCAGTCCCTCTCCCACCCCTTCTTTAGCTTTTTCCATGTCCTGGGAAGCAGACCTGTCTAGACTACATTAATGACTTCTTTGCTAAGGGGATCCCCATTGGGTTTGGCCATGGGGAGCACAGACAGGGGATCAAAGGACAGGAGCTCAGTCAAGTCAGGGTGCATGTCCTCCCAGCTCTCTCCTTGCAAGGTTGCTGCAGGCTGGCTGTGTTCCTTCATTGAGGGTCCCAGCTCCTACCAGTAGTTCTCTCCATATAGCCCTCTGGATGAATGTCTGAGTTTCAGTAACTATTTCCTCTTCTGTTACAGCGCCTGTGATTAGCCCCAGTACTCCGTTTTCTCTCGTGGCTTTCCCTCACCTTGTTCTCACTTTTATAATGGTCCCTTTATTAAATAAACTCTCCTCAAGTTACCTAACATGAGTGTTCCAGATGTTTCCTGATGGATATGCCCCGCACCAAGGTCGTATCTTTTTTCTTGGTTATTTATTGGTCTACCTCTCTTCCGCAGGATTTCGCAACCATGGCACTATTGACATTTTGAATAGGCTAATTCTTTGTTGTGGGAGCTGTCCCGTGCAGTGTAGGATGTTTAGTAGCATCCTTGGCCTTTATGCACTAGATGACTGTAGCATCCCCTTCCTCCTCTGCAGCTGTGACAGCCAAAATTTGCCAAATGTTCAACAGGGAAAAATCGCCCTCTGTTGAGAGCCGCTGCTCTTCCCCGTGTCAGCACCAGGCTGACCTAGTTATTAAAGCTTGATATCTAGTGGGGCAAGCTCTCCCACTTCAATATCATTTGGTTTATTTTTTATTTTTATTTTTATATTTTTAAATTTCAGTATACTTGATTTACAATACTGTGTTAGTTTCTGGTGTGCAGCAAAGTAATTCAGTTATATATATACATATTCTTTTTCATATCCTTTTCCATTATGATTTATTACAGGATATTAAGTATAGTTCCCTGAGCTATTCAGTTGTTTATCTTCTTGTTTATTGATTTCATGTATAGTAGTTTGTATCTGCTAATCCCAAACTCCTGATTTATCCTTCCTCCATCCCCTTTCCTCTTTGGTAACCGTAAGTTTGTCTTCTATGTCTGTAAGTCTGTTTCTGCTTTGTAAATAAGTTTATTTGTGTCATAGTTTAGATTCCACATGTCAGCGCTATCATGTGGTATTTGTCTTTCTCTTCCTGGCTTACTTCACTTAGTATGATAATCTCTAGGTCCATCCATGTTGCTGCAAATGGCATTATTTCATTCTTTTTTATGGATGAGTAGTATTCCATTGTGTGTATACACCACATCTTCTTTATTCATTGATTTATAGATGGACATTTAGTTTGCTTCCATGTCTTGGCTGTTGTAAATAGTGCTGCTATGATCATTGGGGTGCATCTATGTTTTTGAATTAGAATTTTCTTTAGATATACGCCCAGGAGTAGGATTGCTGGATCATATGGCAACTCTATTTTTAGTTTTTTAAGCAATCTCCATGCTGTTTTCCATAGTGGCTGTACCAATTTACTTTCCTACCAATGGTGTAGGAGGGTACCCTCTTCTCCACACCCTTTCCAGTATTTGTTATTTGTAGAGTTTTTAATGATGATCATTCTTACCAGTGTGAGGTAGTACCTCGCTGTAGTTTTGATTTTCATTTCTCTAATAGACAGAGATGTTGAGCATCTTTTCGTATGTCTATTGGCCATCTGTATGTCTTTTTTGGAAATATGTCTATTTAGGTCTTCTGCCCATTGTTTTGATGGGGTTGTTTGTTTTTTGTTATTGAGTTATATTAGCTATTTGTTTATTTTGGAAATTAAGCCCTTGTCAGTTGCATCATTTGTGAATATTTTCTTCTAGTCTGTAGGTTGTGTTTTCATTTTTTCATGGTTTCATTTGCTCTGCAAAAGCTTTTAAATTTGATTAGGTTCCATTTTTTAATTTTTGCTTTTATTTCTATTGCCTTGGCAGATTGACCTTAGAAAATATTGGTATGATTTATGTCAGAGAATGTTTTGCCTATGTTCTCTGCTAGGAGTTTTATGGTGTCATGTTTTATATTTAGGTCTTTAAGTCATTTTGAGTTTATTTTTGTGTATAGTGTGACGGAGTGTTCTAACTTCATTGATTTACACGCAACTGTCCAGTTTTCCCAAAAACACTTGCTGAAGAGACTGTCTTTTCTCCATTGGATATTCTTGCCTCCTTTGTCAAAGATTAATTGACCATAGATGTGTGGGCTTATTTTTGAGCTCTCTGTTCTGTTCCATTGATCCATATGTCTGTTTTGGTGCCAATACCATGCTGTGTTCGCTACTGTGGCTTTGAGCTATTGTCTGAAATCTGTGAGGATTATTCCTCCAGCTTTGTTCTTTTTCCTCAGGATTGCTTTGGCAATTCTGGGTCCTTTATGGTTTCATATAAATTTTAGGATTATTTGTTCTAACTCTGTGGGAAACGTTCTGGACAATTTGGTAGGGATCACGTTAGATCCGTAGATTGCTTTAAGTAGTATGGCCATTTTGACCATGTTAATTCTTCCAATCCAAGAGCGTGTCTTTCCATTTCTTTGAATCATTTTCATTTTCCTTGATCAATGAAGTATAATTCTTAGCAAATGAGTCTTTCACCTCCTTGGTCAGCTTTATTCCAAAGTATTTTTTTCTTATGTTGCAATTATAAAATGGATTTTTAAAAACCTTTTCTTTTCTGATGTTTCATTGTTAGTGTAAAGAAGTGCAGCAGACTTCTGTATCTTGTGTCCTGCTACCTTGCTGAATTCTTTTATCAGCTCTAGTAGTTTTTGTGTGGAGTCTTTAGGGTTTTCTATATATAGTATCATGTCATCTGCATATAATGACAATTTTGTATCTTCTCTTCCAATTTGGATCCCTTTTATTTCTTTTTCTTGCCTGATTGCTGTGGCTAGGACTTCCATTTATATTGACTGGAAGTGGAGAGAGTGGGCATCCTTGTCTTGTTCCAGATTTTAGTAAGAACGCTTTCAGCTTTTCACCATTGAGTATTTTATGTTGGCTGTGGGTTTGTCATAAATAGCTTTTATGATGTTGAGATATGTTCCTCTACACCTACTTTGGTAAAAGTTTTTTTCATGAATGGATGTTGACTTTTATCAAATGCTTTTTCTGCATCTGTTGAGATCATTATGAGGTTTTTGTCCTTTCTTTTGTTGATGTGACATATCACATTGATTGATTTGCATACATTGAACAATCCTTGTGACCTTGACATGAATCCTACTTGATCATGGTGTATGATCTTTTTTATGTGTTGTTGGACTCAGTTTGCTAATGTTTTGTTGAGAATTTTTGCATCTATATTCATCAAAGATATTGGCCTGTAATTTTCTTTTTTGGTATTGTCTTTGTCTGGTTTTGGTCTAGTTTCTCCTTTCAACACTTCTGGAGCAATTCCATGTGACAAGCAAACATACCTACTGAGAGACTTGCTATGTTTCTTTATGCCTCCATGTCATGCTGTGGCAGTATATCACATCACATTGCTGTACGTCTTTTTTCCCTCACTTCCCCTTTTTCCTGAGCCTCATCACCTAGGCTTATAACTCCCAAATAAAGTGCAGCACTTTAATTTTTGCCTCAGGCTCTGCTTTCTGAGGAGATCTTGGCTGTGACAATTGGTATCAGGCGTGCTGAACCCTTGGAATGAAATTTTGAAGTTTAATGGCTCACCTCTCTAAAATAATAGAAACCTATTGTTGAGAATAAGTAGATTGGCAATAACTTGTGGTATGCATTGGCTTTGCAATTTCTTAAACTTTAAAATCTGGTTAATTTGGATGAAGGGCAGATGGAGAGCCAGGCAATGGCAGTTGAAGTGACTGGGACTTATGGGAACCATGTTACTTGTAAGAATTGCAGAGTACAATGACTCTTCTGACAGCGCTGGTGATCTTACCGAAAGCTAATGAAAGGCTCAGGGCAATCTTATCCCAGTTTAAGGTATACTCTGAAAACTAGAAGGTCTATGACAACCTGAAGGGAGACCCTTTTCTCCTGCAGCCACGGGCAGACTGAGCTGAAAATTAGGCTCACGCTCTGATTATTTGCAGGTCTTTGTAGAGCTTCAAGGGAGAATAGTTGTGTGTATCATTCTTGAGTTGTTTTTTTCTTTGTATGTATATTTTTTATTAAAGTATAGTCAGTTTACAATGTTATATCAACTTCTGGTGTACAGCACAATGCTTCAGTCATACATGAACATTCATATATTCGTATTCATATTCTTTTTCACCATGTTACTACAAGATATTGAATATAGTTCCCTGTGCTATATAGTATGAACTTGTTGTTTATCTATTTTATATATATTAGTTAGTATCTGCAAATCTTGGACTCCCAATTTATCCCTTCCCACACCCTTCCCCCCCAGTAACCGTAAGTTTGTTTTCTGTTTTGTAAATAAGTTTGTTTGTCTTTTTTCTTTTTAGATTCCACATATAAGTGATACCGCATGGTATTTTTCTTTGTCTTTCTAGCTTACTTCACTTAGAATGACAAGGGCTTAATTTTCAGAATATATAAACAGCTCATACAACTTAATAATAAAAAAACAAGCAACTCATCTAGAAATTGGCATTCTTCTTTGTCAAAGTTGGCGCTCTTATAGGGAAAGGGTGAAACCGTGAGACCTGGTATAGGAACATTTGGGTAGGAAAACCTGAGACTCTTGAAACCCTCAATTCTTCTGAGGCATCCTTAACTGGCAGAAGCATCCCTCTCCCCTTACAAGTGCAGAGTAGCTTCTCCTTGCTTGGAGACATAATAATTATTTTTCTTGAAACATGTGCTTCACAAGTTGGCATTTGCTCTCCTCATGACCCTTCCTCAACAATCCTCATTGCCTCCAGGCCTATAATCAGAGTCAGTTCTCAGATAGCTTGTGTCAGTTAGGGCCCGATCAGGAGACAGAACAGGAACACTTAGAGCATATTCTGGTAGTTTGCTGGAAACCTGACCTGATCATGGCCTACAGAATATGAAATGGAGATGCCAAAACTTCCTTTCCATAGTGTTGAAGCTCCAACTATGTTCCCTAGAGGGCACGGAGAAGGCTTCTTCACTAACACAGCAAAGGATGCACTAGTGAGGAGAAACAGGCATCACTGCAAATCTTGGTAGTTGATGTTCTCTGTAAGCTGAGTTGAAGGAGGGGATGCTGACACTGACATGGTATCCCTAGTATCAGTGGTCAAGGTGGGGTCCCTAGAATGGCAGAGGTCTGGTTAGGGCCACTTAATCATTAGAAGCAAGGTGGACTTAACTACTACAATAAGCAGCAAGGCTATAGTAGCAATCAGTATGCCTTGATCCATGGCCCTCAGGGATATATAGTGGCGGCCATTACATTAAGTTTTTCCTAGAGGCAAGAGAGATGTTATTAATCAACTTGCTATTCAACATACAGTCATCCAGTGGTATTGGCAGGTTCTCTGTGAGGGTTCCAGGGTCCCTGTGAGCACCAAAATCCAGGGATGCTTAAGTTCCTTATATAAAATAGCACAGAACAGTTGGCCTTCCATATCCACGTGTTCACATCCAGAGGTACTTGAGGATATGGAGGGCTGAGTGTATATGTAGTCAGATAGACTCAAGAGCTTATGGGTAGAGACCTGACATCAGCCACCACAGTGGGAAATTAGGCCCTTCACTAATTTCCCAGATCATAAACCCAGTGTCCATTCATTAAACAGGAGAAGCCTACAATTGCACTGTATGTACATGCAATAAACTTTCTTCAATCTTTTACCAAAAAGACCTAGAGCCATTCATCAGAATAACCATGCATTGTTAAGGGAAATACTCAGATTCTTCAAAGATTGATACATATGAGGTCTGAGCTGACACCTGGAATATCTAAATGCCACCATGATTTTCTTATTAGAATGAAACTTACATAGGATAAGTGACAAACGGAGCTTTGGCATGAGTCTTTCTATTTTAATTGAAGTATAGTCGATTTACAATGATGTGTTAATTTCTGGTGTACAGCATGGTGACTCATTTATATATATATGTGTGAATATATATATATATATATATATATATATATATATATATATATATATATATTCCTTTTCATATTCTTTTTCATTATAGGCCATTGCAAGGTATTGAATATAGTTCCCTGTGCTATACAGTAGGACCTTGTTGTTTATCTGTATATAGTAGTATCTACAAATCCCGAAATCCCAATTTATGCCTCCCGATCCCCTTTCCCTACTGGTAACCATAAGTTTGTTTTCTATGTCTATGAGTCTGTCTCTGTTTTGTAAATAAATTCATTTGTGTCCTTTTTTTTTTTAAAGATTCCACATATAATTGATATATGCTATTTTTCTTTCTTTCTGACTTCCATCACTTGGTATGACAATCTCCGGGTCCATCTGTGTTGCTGCAAATGGCATTATTTTATTCTTTTTTATGGATGAGTAGTATTCCATTGTGTGTGTGTATACACACACACATATACCACATCTTCTTTATCTAGTCATCTGTTGATAAGACATTTAGGTTGCTTCCATGTCTTGACTATTGTAAATAGGGCTTCTATGAACATGGGGGTGCATGTATATTTTTGAATTAGAGATTCTTCCAGATATATGCCCAGGAGTGAGACTGCTGGATCATAGGGTAAATCTATTTTAAGTTTTTTTTTAAGGAATCTAGCATAAGTCTTTTTTTACACCCTGTGATTATTTTCCTAGTTCTTTACTGTACAAATGGGATAAACATTCTCAGTACTTGGGAGAACCTTCATATTGGTTCTCTGACCCATGAAGTAAAGGTCAAGTGAAAGGCCTTGAAACTATCCCAACCCTCGTCAAGATAGTAAATCAAAGACAATATTTTAGTCCTGGATGATGTCCACTATGAAAGACTATTTCATACATTTCAACATTCAAGTGGTGATCCCTTTTATATTCCAACTCAGTTTACCTTTTTGGCCTCTGCAAAAACCTGAAGAAAAAAATAACGAAAAAGAATATGAAAAGAATATATATATCTAAATGTGTGACTGAAACATTATGCTGTACACCAGAAACTGACACAACAATGTAAACTGACTATACTTCAATTAAAAAAAAAGGATATTTTCAATTCATGCTTAGGCAGACTAGGTTGCACAACTAGCCCTTTGGCTGAGCACAATTAGGAAAGCTGGTTAAATGATTTTTAAAATCTATTTTAAACAATCAGAGAGCTAGTAACGCAGTGAAGACTTAAGAGACTAAGGTCCTAGAGAGAAGGAAAGCTTAGAAGTGAGCCTGACACTTGGCATAGCTTTTGCCTCGCAGCACTTACTAACTAGTAGGCAGTGGTCTAGAGGTTGAGAAGCTGAGTGGCAGAGAAGCTGATAGAAAAGCTGTGGCTGAGGGACTGTGGGTAAAGCAGAGTTTTAGGCAGTCTCACGGGTAAGGAGGAACAAAAAATGGAACGTCAGGGCCCACCAAGGAGGCAGGGTTCCTGTAATACTGCCAGGCTTTCATTTGGGACCTCTGAAGAATTATGCTCTAAGAATATGGACTAATGTAAAATAGACCAGTCTTTTAAAACCCAAGTCCAGCTTTTGGTCACCTGTATGTCAGGCTAAATCAGGACGATCTGTTTACCCTAACTGCTTGCTTGAAGTAAAGTAAATGATTTCTGGAAGAAATAACATCATTCTGTATAAAATAATGACTGTTTATTCCTTCTTGCATTTCAGACCTTCCTCCCCACAATCCATCAAAGTCCTTTTAGTGAAAGTTTATTGGTAATGTGTTTTCTTGGTTTCTATTCCTCTTAAAATGTTCTTAGCTGGTTTAAAAATGGGCATAGAACACAAACGACACCTCAGCAGAGAAGATATACAGACGGCAAATAAGCTTACGAAAAGACACTCAACATCATATGTCATTATGAAATTGCAAACTAAAACAATGAGATACCACTACATACTTAGCAGAATGACCAAAATCCAACACACTGACAACATCAAATGCTGGTAAAGATGTAGAGCAACAGGAGCTCTCAGTCATTGTTGGTGGGAGTGCAAAATAATACAGCCACTTTGGAAGACAGTTTGGCAGAATCTAATAAAAACTAAACATATTCTTAATATACAATTCAGCAGTCACACTGCTTGATATTTACACAAGTAATTTGACAACTTAACGTCCACACAAAAAACCTGCACACAACTGTTTATAGCAACTTTATTTATAATTGCCAAAATTTGTAAACAACCAAGGATGTCCTTCAGTAGATTAATGGATAAATACATTATCTGAATGTGGTACATCTGGGCAATGGAATATTCAGCACTAAAAAAGCAGTGAGCTGGCCATCATTCAAAAGTTCACAAATGATAAATGCTGGAGAGTGTGTAGAGAAAAGGGAACTCTCCTACACTGTTGGTGGGAATGCAGTTTGATGCAGCCACTGTGGAAAACAGTATGGAGATTCCTCAAAAGACTAAAAATAGACTTACCGTATGACCCAGCAATCCCACTCCTGGGCATATATCCAGAAGGAACCCTAATTCAAAAAGACACCTGCACCCCAATGTTCATAGCAGCCCTATTTACAATAGTCAAGACATGGAAACAACCTAAATGTCCATTGGCAGATGACTGAATAAAGAAGCTGTGGTATATTTATACAATGGAATACTACTCAGCCATAAATAATAGTAAAATAATGCCATTTGCAGCAACATGGATGGACCTGGAGAATGTCATTCTAAGTGAAGTAAGCCAGAAAGAGAAAGAAAAATACCATATGATATCACTTACACGTGGAATCTAAAAAAAAAAAAAAAAAGAACATAAATACAAAATAGAAACAGACTCATAGACATAAAATACAAACTTGTGGTTTCCAGGGGGAGGGGGTGGGAAGGGACAGACTGGGAGTTCAAAATTTGTAGATACTGACAGGCATATGTAGAATAGATAAACAAGTTTATACTGTATATCACAGGGAAATATATACAAGACCTTGTAGTAGCTAATGGTGAAAAAGTATATGACTGAAAAATTGTGCTATATACCAGAAATTGACCCAACATTGTAAACTGACTATAACTCAATTGAAGAAAAAAGCAGTAAGCTATCAAGCCATGAAAAGACATGGAAGAACCTGTAATGTGTATTACTAATGAAAGAAGCCAAACTGACAAGGCTATGTACTGTAGGATTCCAATGATACAATTTTTGGAAAAGGCAAAACTATGGAAATAGTAAAAATATTAGTGGTTTCCAGGGGTTAGAACGAAGGGAGGGATGAAAATGCAGAGTACAGAGGATTTTTAGGTTGGTGACACTATTCTGTGTGATACTATAATGGTAGACACATGTCATTATACATTTGCCCAAACTCATAGGATGTACTCATAGGATGTACAACACAAGAGTGAATCCTAAGGTAAACTATGGACTTTGGGTGATAATGATGAGTCAGTGTAGGTTCACAGATTACAACAAATGTATCACTCTGGTGGGGATTGTGGATAGCGGGGGAGGCTGTGCATATGTCGGGTCAGAGGGTGTAAGGAAATTCTGTACTTTATGCTCAATTTTGCTGTAAACCTAAAACTTCTAAAAAATAGTCTATTTTTTAAAATGTTTTTGGTTCATCCTTATTTTTGAAGGAAATTTTCACTGATCATAGAATTCTACATTAACAGTTTTTTCTAGCATTTTTAATTGAAATATAGTTGGTCTAGCATTTTAAAAATAACATTCTATGGTCACCAGCCTTCAATTTTTTTGCTGTTGAGAAATCAGCTTTCACTCTAACTGTATTTCCTTTGTAGGCAATCTATCTTTTCTCTCTGACTGCACTTTAGATTTTTTTTTTCCTTTGGTGTTCTAGGTTTTTACCGTGATGTAGCTAGGTATGGGTTTCTTTTAATTTATCCTGGAATTCACTAGATGTCCTGAAGCCATAGATCGGTGTTTTCACTGTTAGTGGAAAATTCTCAGCCATTATCTCCTCATATTTCCACTTCCTCATTCTTTTTGCTTGGTCTTTCTAGAACTCTGATTAGATACGTGTTAGATGTTCTCATTTTATCCTCTGTGTCTCCTATGACTTCTTCCTGTGGGTGCTGGGGATGCAGAGCAATGGCCTGCTTAGCTCGGTTTCAGTAAGATCCCTCCACCATGAGCCTTGAGAATGGGTCACAGAGTAGACAGATGGGAATACCCATCAAGTAGCTGTCTGGCATTTGCCTTGGATTTTGTTTGGGGCCACCTGTCACAGGGAGCTTTCTCAGTGAGAAGTAGTCACCAGAACTTGGGCCTACAGGGAGTGAAGCTGCTGGCTCTGGGGCTGGGCACACACCACAGTGCTGTGAGGTTCCCCTACCTGCCTGAGAGGCCCTGGAAGAAGGTACTTTGTGCAGCTGTCCACACCGCACTACGTCAGAAAAGCCTTGGGGCCTCCTGAGTTGGTTTTCCCACACTTTGTTTTACACGTGTACAGCCTGCTGTTTCTATCTTCTGTGGGTCCCTAAAATGGAGGGGAAAATGTGATCTGTCTGCTCCTCGTGGAGGTAGGCCTCTGTACTATCCTAGATGCCAGAGGAAATTGTCTTCTTTTAATGTACGTTATGGACTGAACTGTATTCTCCAAAATTTGTATGTTGAAGCCCTAACTCCTGATACCTGAGAATGTGATTGTACTGAGACAGAGCTTTTAAAGAGGTGAGTGAGTTAAAATGAGAACATTAGGGTGCACCGTAATCCAGGCTAACTGATGTCCTTATAAGAAGAGATTAGTCCATACAGAGAGGTAACAGGAACGCAAGACCATGCGAGGACACGGTGAAAACGCTGCCATCTGCAAGCTAAGGAGAGTGGCTTCAGAGGAAGATAACTTGCCGTCACCTAGATCTTGGACTTTTAGCCCCCAGAACTAAAGAAAATAAACTTCTGTTGTTTAAGCCACACAATCTGTGATTTTTCGTTATGGCAGCCCTAGAAAAATAACACAGTGTACATCTTACTTCGACCATATGTCATCACCCTGCTAGTTTGTCAGCAGAACAGGACTGGACTGGGCTCGGGGAAATGTGCGCTTTGAAGGCCCCATGGGAATTTCTGTGGTTACGCAGCAGTGGTAATGGGTAGGTATTCCCCAGGGGAAAGTGGCCAAGTCAGATGACTCCATCTCAGTGTTTGTTCAGGTTTCAGAAGCGGCTGAGCCATTTTCTCCTGGTGCTCTGAGCATTGATTTCTCTGCTCAGAGGTCACATGGAAATTTTTGACGTCTGTTCTTGACTATGCAAAAGTGTTTGAAGGTAGATTGCTTAACAAGCACCTGCCAGGTTGCCTGAGTATCTGATATATCACCCAGCTTCTGGTTTATGGTGACTGAGATTTATGGGATGACATGAGAATGGGATCACTTGTCAGTGTGCTGGCCAGAGCCCTGAGCTTTTCACATGGAAGGTGTTGATTACATAGGCTCTCACTGGCATATTTCAGAAAAGAGCAGGGTCTGTTCTCAAGGAAGATAGTCTTTCTTGGTTCCTGGTAACAACACAGCACTGGCTAAAGAGCTAAGTAAAATATGAGGGCTGTGACTACAGGTGAACTGAATGAGTTTCCTTTCTCTGCTGCTCTAGTCTTATGGACCAGGATTAGTCTCTCCTTACTCCCAGGGTCAGGTGGACAGTTTGGAAGAAAACAGTCCTCATGATCTAGTGAACTGATAGATAAGGTCAAAACCAAAGAGGCATGCCTGTGCATCCCCTGACCCACAGTGGAGTGAAAAACATGCAGCAGGGATGGAATTCTATAGAGAAGTGCACTCTCCCTTCCTCCACCCCAGCTCTCCCTCCTTACTTCTGCTCGCAGACACTTTAGGGTGCTGCTAACTGAGCTGAGGACCACAAACTGCCCATCTTTTTTACTTCACTGGTTTCTTAAGGCCAAGAGAATAAGGCTTCCTCTGAAATTATGGGAGGTTTGAAATGAGACATACTAGCATTTATTAGCTGTATCACTTATTAGCTGTGTGATGTTAGCCAATAATTTAAACTCTCTGAGCCTTTGATTCCATGCCATAAAAAAAGAGTAATGCTATCTTGCATTGGCTTGTGGCGAGACTTAATTGCGATAGTGATATAAAATGTCTAGGAAAGCCCTAACCATAATAAGAGGTCAGTAAACAGTAGTTGGGTCCCTCCACCTTGGCGAAGCACTAGAACATTGTGAACATTTGTTGAGAGTTTATTGTGTTAGATATTAGTGTTACTCTTCAATATTTCTGATTCTCTTCTCTTTCTGGGCACATGGGAGAATTGTATTTCTCTTGCCCCTTCATTGTCCATGGCAGTGTGACTTAATCTAACCAATGTGATGCAAGTGGAAGTATTTAAGAACTGGGGTGTGTTTCTCCATGACTGCTGTTCTCTGCCAAGGGAATTGCAAAAGCAGTTTTGCTACGGAGGCACCATAAGGTGGAAGCATTCTGAAAAACTGAGCCAACACGTGGAGGACAGCTGCTCTGCAGGGCTGCCTAGAGCACACCCATGGTAGACTCTGTGTGATTCAGATTCAGAGGTAATTTATTAGTGTAGCATCATCTACACTATTCTGACTGATAAATAGACAGTGATGTATAAGATGGATCTGAAAATGCTGCAATATTAAAGTAAGAACTCTGATAAAGGAATATTCCAAGTAATGCAGGACACCTACTACTGCTGGGCTACGCAGAGACAGAATCAAAGAGGAGGTAGCATTAGAGCTGGACTGTGAGAGCCAAGAGAGAGAGGAACGAAAATACCTAAAGGATGGTTGTGTGTTCCCTGTGTGGGAAAAGGCAGTTGTACCGAGACAGTGCAGGCAAAAGCACAGAAGTATGAAAATCCATGGAGTATTCTAGGAAGAATGAGAACTAGCATTCCCTACAGAATTTCTCCCCAGTTAATGTTTTCCATGTAGAACATTTCTTTATAGAACATATGTGTCTTTCAATACAATGCTTTTATACCAATACTTATATAGAAAAAAAATATTAGATATATGTCCCCCCAAACTCAGTGCATTTTTACACAAAGTGATGAGGGTGGGGAACTCAACAGAGAAAGTCTTGAGGTTCATTCCAAGTGCAACTGGAGCATATTAAAGTTCACAGTAGACAACTGGAAAGGCTCTGAATGTCAGCTAAGGGCACATACAGCATGTCCTACAGATAAAGCAGCTATATTAACGTTTTAATGATCAGGAAGGATAGTTTTAAATATTTTACATCCTTATTTTACGACAGTTTATTAAATAAATACAGAGATAAAGATTTACAAATATTTTGCTACCTAACATATTAGCTTGTTGCTTATATACAGGCATTTTACTGTGTTTTATGTTTTGGAAAATTGGTTGAGGATTTTGGATTGAGATGTAATGCAAGAAAAATTTTCCCGTTTAAAATAATGGAAACGGGGCTCCTGGTTAGCATTTTCGTGCAAACAATGTTCAGTGAGACTTGCCTGTATTTCTGAATGATAGGGCTTGGTCAAGACAGAGGTGTGACCTGTGAAGGTTGGACCTGAGGTAGTGGTGAGCCAGAGGTTCTGATGCCCAGCAGTGACATATGGATTAGTGTATTTTAACAACAGCCCTGACTGGGCATGGGGAGAGCCTGAAGTAGGGAGCTGGTGATGGCCGAGTCTAGGTGAGAGGAGAGGGCCTTGACTGAGGCAGCAGGGATGGAAAGGGAATCAGAGAGACACTTCAGAGGCTGAATGGTGGATGGAAGGATATGGAGGGTAAAAGTCAGGGAGTCTTCCAGGAGGGTGATGGGGAGGTAGCCATGGTTATATTAGCCAAATGAGGGAACCTCAAAGGAAGAGAAAGAAGGACAAAAAGCAGGAGCAACAGCAGATTTCAGGGGATGAGGATGGCTGCCAAAGAGGGACTTCAGTTTTAGATGCGTTGTGTTGAGGTGTTCTCTGGGGAGATTTCTGTGTGTCCTCCAAAACCCAGCCTAATATCTTACACTGGTTCCTCCCACCAAACAATAACAGTGACATCACTAGGATAGAACACAAATAGATACTCACTTATTGCGATAAGGTTTTGAGAAGAATGCAAGATTCGGGAACGTTTTCCTAAACCTGGAGCCTGTCAAATTCCTCTCCCCTGTTGCCCTAGGTCCTAGGAGCCCCACAGTAGTTAGGCCTGGGTGAGGGGGAAATTGATGTGACTTGTAAGAATCCCACTCTCTCTGGCCAGGGACCACCTGGATGGCTTTGCTTCTACACAGAAAGTAGAATCAGCTGGAGGATCATCATTTCTGCCTTAAAAGTCCTTGATATATCTAAAAAGTCCAATTTTGGTTAGTTGCATACAGAACTGATTGCTTTTAGCTTCTTCGAGACCTGGGGGATTGGTAAGAGTTTCTCAGTGAGATTTTAGATAGAATATTCTAGCCTTAAATCCACAAGAACTATATTGGACCTTGATAAAGAAGTGGGAAAATGACCATTTTTTTTGTTCCTGCCAAATTAATTTTAATTTTTAAAATTGATTTACAATATTATATTAGTTTCAGGTATACAACATAGTGATTCAAGTTTTTTATAGATTATACTTCATTTATAGTTATTGTAAAATATTGGCTATTTTCCCTGTGCTGTGAAATATATCTTTGTAGCTTATTTATTTTACATATAGTAGTTTGTACCTCTTAATCCTCTACCCCTATGTTGTCCCTTCTCCACTTCCCTCTCCCCACTGGTAACCTCTAGTTTTTTCTCTATATCTATGACTCTGTTTCTTTTTTGTTATATTCACTAGTTTGTTTAATTTTTTAGATTCCACATGTAAGGGATAACATACAGAATTCGTTTTCTCTGACTTATTTCACTAGACGTAATACCTTCCAGGTCCATCCACGTTGTTACAAATGGCAAAATTTCATTCTTTTTTATGGATGAGTAGTATTCCATTGTGTATATACATCACATGTTCTTTATCCATTCATCTGTTGATGGACATTTGTAGGTTGCTTCCACATCTTGGCTAGAAAATGACTGTTTTTGAGAAAGAATACATGTTTACCAGGGCAGGGAATTTTGTCTGTTTTATTCACCGATGGATCCTAGTCCTAGAACAGCCCTGGAACACATGGGAGCTCAGTAAATATTTGCTGAATTGAATTGAATTGACATTCAGTCTCTTCACAAACTGTGTTTCCTATTTCCTGTCAGTTTCTAGAGCAGTCAGTGTGGGGCTGTGCTGACACATCTTCCTCTTCACTGGCTCAGCCACAGTTCTGGGGCTTGGTGGGTGCACACGTTGGGAGCCTAGGCAATGGCGGAGTGCTGACCACAATGCCGGTTTGTGCTGGAAGGAAAACATGTCTTCTTGCACAGCAGGACCTGCATTCTCCCACCTGCCAAATGCCCAGAAAGAGCAGGAATGGTTGTTTCACACAAGCAGTCAAACACAACACATGCAATCCATGCAGACAATGCCCAGGGTAATGGCATCACCTGTAAGGACCTCCAGCAGATGCCTGCAACTGTCTCCCAGCACACATTGCAGGGCCTGTGATCAGTAAATATATGCAGGGATTAATGGCATGGCTGATACTCTTACTGGGCCTCTCCTCCAGGTCTTAGTTTTAAGATATATTTTAAAGAATATATATTTTTTGGATCCTTGAGTAATTTTCTCAAGCAGAGTAACCTCTAGTTACGGTCCTAACAGTCATGAACAGGCAGACTGGAGTGTTGTTCTGCCTGATGCTGCTGTTCTTCTGGGAATATGGATGGTGGGCACCTCTAAAACCCAGCGTTCCCAATACAGCTGTCTCCCAGCATTTCTCTGCCCCTTTTGTTATGCCACAACTTCAGGTGAGGTGAAGAAGAACTCCCCCAGGCCACAGCACTCTGGGCTCCACGAAGAGGGTGTCTGGCTCCTTTCCTAAACCGGCAGTGGGACCGGTCTGCCAAACTCTTCTCATAGGCCAGGAAGAGACCTAGTTACAGATTCCTACACTGCCCTCCTCCCAGGGGAAATCCTGCAACTCATTTTAATTCTCTGGCCAGTCCCAGAAGTCCCTTTTAATCACTCATTCATTCATCACCTACTCTTTAACCTGCACCATCCTAGGCTCTGGGTATACCGTGGACAGGAAGCTAGACTCAGCTCCTGCCTGTGTCCCTGGGCCCACATCCCCACTAAGTCCTGCTAGAACACTTCCACCCATGGCATAACTAGCAACCCAGCAACTTCTGCCACCAGTGGGATAGGAGTGCTGAGTCTGCACACATGCAGATCTTCCCTCCAAACTCAGCATGTTCTCACACAGACTGTGCTCACTTCAAGAGTAAGACAAAGGCCAGCAACAAACTGAACCAGAATTGTCTATTTTTATTTTATTGGGAATAAATATTAATTTTCCAAATTCTCAATCATTTCATAAATAATGTTAAGTTAACAGACATTTTACAGAATATTACATTAAATAAGATAGATTAAAGCATATACCTATTTTGCCTGGAGCAAACTGGTGGAAAATACTTCAATGATTCTGATACCTTAAGTACATCTCAAATATTTTATTTGTATGCTTTCTGCCTGTGTGAGGTGGTGAAGTAGCAGAATGCCTGAAATATTTGCTTTGCCTCTGAAGTTTAATTACACTGAACATTATGGCCCAACCGTTGGTTAGCCCTCATTCTCCTTGCAGTAAAACATCCTTCTCTTCCTCCCAAATCTTAAGCTACAATAAGACAGTTTAGTCTCAGCTTTCTGTTGTCCACTCAGTGTTTATTACGCCAAGGAAAACTTGCAGGTAGTCTAGGAACTGTTTTACTTGCCATCTTTCTCCTCCACACTTTTTCTGTGAAAAGAACAGACGACAAGCATTGTAGGAAACTGTCAATTCCTATAAACTGAGGCACAGCCAGACAAAAATGCTTAAGTTTCCACTAAGTGTTTTTAACTTACTTTTTGGAGGTCTATATATTCTTTAATTAAAGACAAGTTTTGGAATAGCTTTTCCACGGCATCCCCTTGTTCAGTTTGATTCTTCAATGTGTCTATTCCCTGAAAGACTTCTTCAATACATAGTTGGTGCTAAATGAGGAAGATTTAAAAACTATAAATATTCAAAACAAGGGATAAAAATTTGGTACCAAAAGTTTAGTGTTTTGTGTTGTCTGCTTGAGTTCCCTTCTCCAAAGAATTTTTCACTTGTTCTTTTTCTAGGTAGCAAACCACTTCATACTCAGATACAATTTCCAAAAGTAGATAAAGTTTATATAATTACTGAGGGGTTTTACAAATGATATAAATTAAGTGCCTCACGAAAAATAAAATGTTAGAAAGTGAAATGCAACTGCACATCAGTTGCCTTTTATAGTTCTAGCTGATAATTTTATTCTATTCAGACTAATGAATCATATAGTTTACATTTTAATACAACTATGACATACTCCAAATGTATACAATTACATCATATAGTCAGAATAATTTAAGTATATGGAAATGACTATTAATATAGGCCATTCATTGTCTATTTTAAAATCTACTGAGCATGATTCTAAAAATATAACCCTAACATCCTAACACTTTAGGAAAGACATGAAAGTGAGGAAAGCCATAGATAGAGTTAAATGGAGACTAAAAGGCCCCTCTCACCCAATGTGGAATTCTTCTGGAAAGACTGCCTGACGTGAGGCTAATTGAGGTGGAAAACTGACAATAGCACCAAAGGGCCTGATCCACTTGTTTAATGGATTTTACTTGTATAAAGTCATTCTTAATATTTATAAGTACATACATATACACCCACGCATAAAAACAAAATGGAGAAAATTAAATAGCTCAAGTGATACCGAATACTTTATAGCTTAAAATATGAAACTTACTTACTCATTCAATGATTTTATCAAATCATGATTTAACTTACATTTGTATGTTCAGGAGTAGGAATCATCAAGTTCTGAAAAGGAGAGGAAATACATTCATTTTTAAAGCACTCTAGCACTCATAACTTTTAATAAAATGCTTGCCAGTAATACGGTTACAATTGTATATTACTAACACACTCCTAATTTTATGATTAGTAACAGATATTTAAAAATTAACTACCACAAATGATTATCTATATGTTTCAAAGACTGTAGGAATCAAAAAGAAAATTACCCCATCGCCTATCAGCAGAGTTCGATGAGTGGAGAGCAGTGTCAAGGTCTCTGCCACCAGTCTATTCATCGGACTTTCTACAGCAATGACACAAACGTAGGCAGCTCCAAGACCTAGCAAACTCAAATACAGAAGCAATCTCATGGCTCTGAAATGTTCAGCGTTTGTCTTGGCAAAGAATAAGCATAGTACAAGATTGCATCCCCAACCAATTTATTCTCTCTCTTTGAGGAAATGAATAATTTCTAGCAATCAGATAGAGAATGCCTAATAATGGCAAATCGTGAAACTAAATGTTTCCAATGTCTTGTATCTTAAAAAATAAATTTTACTTTTATCTTTTAATAATAAAAATCCCTATTTTTCCCCCTTTAAAAACATTTTTTTATTACAAAAGAAAATCTTTGGGTTGATACACCATTGTCCCACATTTGCATTTCTTAAAATCAGATGATTGAATTTCCTCTTAAAAGATGTATGTAAAAAGAAGTATGATGTAAACTACAAAAAAAGAATTTTAGACTAAAATACATAAATATTGGGAAATTTTTTCTGGTCAGCTAAATTCTATTGCAGTGGTAGCTAGGCTGATTCATCTTAACAGGAATTAAAAATACTGGTAGGAAGATGGTGATTAGAGCAGAGACTGTCAAAACGTAGCAGGGTCAAGTTGTGTTCACTGGGTCTCAGTTAGGATCCTTTCTGTTACCAGTGACCAAAAATCTAACCCAAACTGGTTGAAACCAAACAGGGGATTTATTAGCCCAAATGCCAAATGATTCAGGGTAGAAGCTTCTTCATCTTACTTGCCTCAGTGACCTCTGTCGCCATTCTCAGGCAGCTCTCCCACTGTGGACCCATGATGATGTCCAGACTCCTGAATCTATATGTATCCTGTTCATGAGCTGCAGAAGAAAGCAAATTGTGCATTTCTGATTGCTCACGTCCTAGAATGCAGCTTTGTTCACCCTTGATCCCATGTTCACCCTTGAACTGTGGCCAGAGGTATGGGATATACTGACTGGCTCTCCCTGGAGCTGGAGGTGGGCTTCTTCCCCCGCCAAACTGCATACTTGAGAAATTTGGGGTCCTAGGTAGTAGTAAGAGGGACTCAGATGCTAGGAAGGCAACCAATAAATAGCCATCACAGCCACATAACATAAGGGCATGACCTTTCCTTCGTGTCCTGAAAGGGTGGGGTGTCCTTTTGCACCCTGGGTGGGACACATATGAATATATGTGATCAGAGGAATCAGCCTTTGTGTTCCTTAGGCTCAGGTCTGTAACCCCAGAAGGGAGCAAATGAGGCCTCTTTTAGATCACATACATCCTTCTTCCCTGACCTGAACACACACATTGGAGGTGTAAGCCATTGCTTGTAATGGAGGGTTTCAGTGAGCATCCCAGTGTGGCTCTGGCTCTGTGTTGGTGGCCTGGAAGCCTGACTTTAGGACTATTGTAAGTATCTAGGACAGATGGTCCCAAGCACAAATTGCCACCTAGAACCTTTTTCTGGATTGAGTTCTGTATAAGCAGAGGCATCTGGGAGGTAGACAAGGCTTTTACATGGATGTAATCATGGCTCTGCACAGGCAGGATACAATAGTGTGGGACTTCAGTGGCCCCCTTCCTGTACCATGTCTGGGTTTGTTTGTGCTGAAGTATTGGGTTCTTGGTTAGGCATGCCTGGTTTGAACACTTGAGAGACCTTTTCTGTGAGAATACAGAAGTGACCGTGTCTCACTGCAGGAGTGGGTAGAAATCACAAGAGATCTGGACGAAGGTGCTCTTGAAATGATGCTCTCAAAACCAAAGCCGGGTTCTGGCAGGAGCCTTCTCTTCCCAGATTTCTTGAGAAAGAGAGATTGCCCTGGTTCTCTTCAGCCTCTTTTGGGCTACACTGAGTCATTGTGGGTTTAGATGAAGGTTTCAGAGGAATTTCCAAGTGACTTGTTATTTTAGTACCTTAATCACACAAAGTTGTGAGTTTTAAACTTCTGTCTGTTACAGCGCTGCACAGGGAATTGAGGTGATGAAGGATTGAGATACCACTGTACTTGCCTTCGCTAAGCAGGAGAAAACTCACCAACCACTCACTGTTTTTAGGGAGTCATGATGGCTAGCTAGGAAAATGAGTGAAATGGGCAAGGTGTGACACAACACAGGTGGTGGGACGGCAGTAGACTGCAGCACCTGACCTGTCCGCAGGTGGCAGGGTCTGCTCTGCTCCAGCTGACTGTTGCCATGTGACATACTTGGGCTTATGTTGCCAGATCAACCAATTTTTCAAAGCCAGAAAACCTGATTATTATATATGAGGTACTGATTTTCAAATGTTGGCAATTCATAGTTTTAAAAAACATATAGGGTTTTTGCAGCCTCTGATTTATATTATAACTGTGGGATCCTATTGGAGGGCAGGTAATTTTTAAAACCTCCTTTCAAAACTTTGTATCTTTAAATTTTTTTAAAATTGTGGTGAAGTACATGTAATATAAAATGTAACACCATAACCATTTTTAGGTATACAGTTCAGTAGTGTTATGTACATTCATAATGTGCAATCCATCTCCAGAACTATTTTCATCTTGCAAAACTGAAATTCTATACCCATTTAAGCAACAACTCCCCATTGCTCTCTCCCCCAGCCCCTGGCAATCACACTTCTACTTTCTGTCTCTATGAATTTGACTATTCTAGGTAACTCACATAAGTGGAATTGTATAGCATTTGTCATTTTGTGACTGGTGTATTTCACCTAGGATAGTGTCTTCAAAGTTCATCCATCACGTAGCATGTGACAGAATTTCCTTCCTTTTTTAGATGGAGTAATATTCCGTTGCATGTATATACCGCATTTTGTTTATCCATTTATTTACCATTTGAGTTGCCTCCATCTTTTGGCTACTGTGAATAATGTCACTATGAATATGAGTGTACAAAATTATATTTCTTATAATGTTGTCAGAAGTCATTAACTATTCCTCTGTTAGTCTCATCTCCACAACATGATTGAAAACTCTGAGCAAGGACCATAAAATGATGCACTTGAAAGAGATTTATTAAAACTGCAAACAAAAGTTAATAATTTAAATATCCTGTGCAGAATTTCAAGTAATTTATGTAGATATTCTAGCCTCAAGGAAATGGAGCATAATTCCCCTTAACTGTGGGATACACTTAAGGTAAGTGTGGGATAGACCTCATTTTAAAAAGTGCAGTCTGCAAGGGGGATTTGAGAGGAATAGCTTTGCAGTGGAGAAACCTGGCAAACTTCAGCCAGGTGGTCAAGATCAACAACAACAGTGATAATTCATGTTAGTAACACGTACCCTTAATATGATGTAATGAGAATGGCGTTTTATCTCTGTGGTCTTCCTCCCCAAAACTCATAACCTCTGACTAACCATGAGGAAAACATCACACATACCCAAAATAAAGGACAAAATACCTGACCAGTACTCTTGAAAACAGTCAAGGTCATCAAAAACAAGCTAAGTATGAGAAACTCACAACCCAGAGGAATCTAAGGAGACATGCTGACTAGATGTAATGTGGTGTGCAGGATGAAATCCAGGCAGAAAAAGGACAGGAAGCAAAAACTAAGAAAACCCCCCCAAAACTGTGGAGTCTGGTAATGTGCCAGTGTTGATTACCCAGTTGCGACAAGTGTACCATATTAATGTGAACAACAGAGGAAACTGGGTACAGAGTACTCAGAAACTCTCTATAATATTCTTGCAGCTTTTCTGCAAATTAAAGTTATATAAAATAAAGAGTTTATTAAAAATAACCTTGCAAGTAAGAAAAAGGTTAATGATTGTTTATACTATTATTAGTAAAAAAGACTTTGTATCCCATATGTGTCATGCACTTGGGACTTTTTTACTTCACCACTAGACTGTGAACTCCTTGAGAAGGCTTTTATTTAAATGATCTCTTTGTCCTCAATGACCAGCCTATTGTACTCACTCAGTTAATGTTTCTTGAAAAATAACTGATTGAATGAGCAGGCAGTTGGTTGTATTGACTGAACACATTAATGTGAATACTGTGGAAACTGAGAGTCTACTCCCTGGGACCAGGAGCTGAATAATAGAAACAACTTTGGCAGGACTCCTGCAAAAAAGATAGAGTAAGGCTAAAAGGTCATCTAGAGAGACCAAGCCAATGTGAACTACCATGGCATTTTTAAAAACCCACATTATTTTAGGAGAATAGAAAGAAATTAGCAATCAGTATTCAGAATTTTAAAGAATTACATTAGTAACTATACAGTTTAGAAAAAAGACTTTGAATAGTGTTGAAAAGTCATACTACTGGGTAACATCCATCCTTTTGCCCCAAAACCTTTGCCTCTATTTGTGGCTTCCAAATTGGCAGCATGTTCTTAAAAACTGATAACTGTGTTTTTTTTACTAACTGTATAGTCATTAAGGTCAAAAGACTTTTCCATGAACTGATTCTAATCAATCAATTGAGCATGATGCCACAAATTTTTTGCAGTGACTAAATGTAAAATGATAGCATCTCTTTCTTTTTCTTTATCTTATTCTAACCTTCATCCTTTCAATCTCCAAGTATATCTTTTGAATAAATTTTAATTGAATAAATAACATTATAGGAAAATAAACACAGAATTTCTTCCCCTTAGCTTAGCAACTAACAGGTTTTTGTTGACCTCTTCCAGTCTTTACTAGGACAGCTTCACAGAGTTGTAATCAAAGAATATGTGCACTTTTGTTTCTCTTTTTTGCTTATTAACACTTCTCTTTCATGTAGCTACTTACGATTTTAAAGGTTACCTGCTATTAGATGAAACTGATGTACCACAGTTTACTTCACCATTTGGGTTGTTGCTAGTATCCCACAATTACAAAAAATGCTACTAACAGCTCTCTGTATACTTTAAAAAATATTTCCTTATGCTAAGGAATTTGTGTGATCATTTTTATAGCTTTGTTACATTTTTACCAGATTAACCCTCTAAAAATATTCAATGCATAAAAAATAAATCTCTTATACTTTTACAGTGTTTTACAATTTATAAAGCACTTCCACAAAAATAACTTTGTTGAATACTGATATCAGCACTGTGGGATAGATTTCTTTCCTTCAAGATTCTTTAGCACTAGGGTTTAATAGTTTTGCTAATGTAATGAGTGAAACAAATGACAAAGGAAGGTGTGATGCAAGAAGCGGTAGTAATCAAAGAGGCCAAAAAATATGTTGGTAAACCTAAATAAATAATGCTGGTTAAAAAAAAATAACTTACTTAGGGGATTACAAGGAGGAACAAAAATACTAAACAATGATAATGTGGGAGATGGAAGGAGTGATCAGAGTCAGTGCATTTTATGGTTCTTGTACTGTTTGGAGGGTTGCTAAAGATACTCACTTTAGACTTCGAGACACCTGTGAAAAATCTAAGACTAACTATAAAAGAACTGAAATAGAATGTATAACTTCAAAACCAGTAGAATAGAACAAGGGAATAGAGAAAACTCAGTCAATCCAGAATCTAGGAAAGGAGAAGAAGAAATAAAGAAAAAGCACAAAAAAGATATGAGAAATATATTCAAATTTATCAGGAATAAAAGTATACTTCATGCAAATGACATTAAAAGGTTGAAAACCAAGGGATAGAAAGATACACTAGATAAATACTCATCAAAAGAAAGCCGATAGAATTTACTTTAGAAAGTGTTATGAGGATAAAGAGAATCACTAATAGGTATAAGATAGTATCGCATGATAGTTTATTTTCCATTTCATTAATTATGCTATAAGTGAAACCAAACATTTTTCAGCAGTAGTTTACCTAAGAACTGAGAACTTGACTGATAAGCCTTCTTAGTTCTTTGACTGATAAGCCTTCTTAGTTCTTTTTATTTTAAGGATTAATCATTTTTATTGCAAATCTTTCCACCCCCCTCCTAGAGTTCTTATCTCAGTTATAGTTTCCTATTGTTACAAACTTGAAAAATTTTGTAATGGAATCTAGTATCTTGTCGTGTCCATTTTTTTTTCTCTTCGATTCATTATTTTCTTAAGTATTTTAAAGTAAATTATAGAAAGCATGACACTCTATCATTAGCATTTCTATATGCACCTCAAAAAAAGGATCATTTTTTACACAGCAAAATATTATCACATCGAATATAATGAAAATAACAATAAAAATTTTTAGCATTTAATCTCCAGCCTACATTTAAATTTCCCTTTGTACCCCCCAAATTCCCTTCACATCTCTATGACCAAATCAGGATCCAATCTAGGACCATGTGTTGCACCTGGGTAACATGAAATTCAAATCTCTCTTAATTTGCCACCATCCTTTTTCTGAGGAAAAATGTTTTTTAGAATCTACAATAATTCTTGATTAATGACACTGATCTGAGAGCCTGGTCCAGTGTCTTGTAATACAAGCTACCTTCCAGATTTGACTTTTCCATTCTTGTGATATTAGCTAATACTTAATTCCTATGAATTGTAAGCTAAACCTAAAGGTGTGATTAGATTAAACTTAAATTAAAAAAAATCAAACTGTGTAAGAGGCAATGCTGGGTACTTCATGTTAAGACCACAGCAGGAGACATATAACATCTGGTTGTCTAATCAGTGTCACTGGTTAATCCATCACCTCCAAAAGTTTCCTCCACACCCCACCCCCCTTATTTTTCTTTCTTTCTTTCTTTCTTTCTTTCTTCCTTTCTTCCTTTCCTTTCCTTTCCTTTCCTTTCTTTTTTTGTGATATGAACAGTAAACATAAAATCTGCCATCTTGGCAAATTTTGAAGTACATAATATAATATTGTTATGTATAGGCACCATTGTGTATAGTAAATCTCCTATTAATTCATCTTGTATAACTGAATTTCTTATTTTAAAAGTGTCTATTCCTATCTTGTGGTAGTACTTCGAGAAGTAGATTTCCTTCACATATTTGCATAACATTTTATAGACATCTAACAGCTTTTGGTGTACAACGGCAGTTTCCAAACTTTGGTATTAAACGCCTCTCTACACTCTTAAAAATTAATGAGGATCCCTAAGAGCTTTTATGTGAGTTGTAACTATCAATATTCACTCAATTAAAAACTAAAATTGAGGGTTTTTTTTTAAGCAGAATATACAAGCACATATCCCATTATCCATCATCGCGGTGGTGTCTCCACACGTTAAGTGATTATTAGAAAACAATGTACATTAGGGAGCGACAGTGAGCGCAAAGGCAAATAACGGCTTAGCATTGTTAGAAAAGTAGTTTTGTCGTGAGCAGACACCGCATCCCTCTCCCCTCCAGGAGTCACAAGATCACACTTTGAGAATCGCTGTCTGTCACAAGTGTTTGTCGTCTCTTAAAGTTCGTGCCACTCGGTGCTGCCTGGTCCCCGGCAAAGAGCCGGAACCCGCGGCCAACGAGACCAAAGACACTAAATACACAACCTTCCTAGGCGGTAATGCCGCCGGAAACCAGAACTGCGCGCGCACCAGAGGCCTCCGACTTCCCAGCATGCCCCGGGCCTGCGGCGTAAACGCGCGCCGGCCGCAGGGACCCCCACGTAACCCGCGAGGCAGCCGAGGCGGAAGTCTGTGAGTGCGCACGGTCGCGGGCTCCTTGGGCCTGTGTCTTGTGTCTCCTGCGCGCAGCTTCTGGCAGGCCCCTACCCCAGCTCTCTCCGTCCCGAGCGGGAAGGAAGCCGGTGTGGGAGAAAGGACTTCAGCCAGAGCCTTCGCTCTCAGCTGGAGCCTCCCGACGCCGGGACTCGTGAGTCCTTACGGCCCGAGCTCGCCCTGCTCCGGCTTCAGTGTTAAACCTTAGAGGGTCCCGGTTTCTAGACCCCTGGTATTGAGAAAAGAAACATTTGCAAACATGTCTTGGATCGAAAAGATGAGCATTCTGGGAGTGCGGAGTTTTGGAATAGAGGACAAAGATAAGCAAATTATTACTTTCTTCAGCCCCCTCACAATTTTGGTTGGACCCAATGGGGCTGGTAAGACGGTAAGTCCTGAGTTGCCGCCCTCAGTTTATGGGTCGCCACGTCTTATAAGAACGAAGAATAAAATATCTGCGCGGTTCAGAACTCTTGAGTAGGACGAGAGGGATCCATATGGCTCGGCTCTTGAAGCCCGGAGTACCTGGGTCTCTGGGTGATTCCCCGGCCCCGGGGGGCGGGGCGGGGCGTGGTGTTACCTTCAGGCCACAGCAGCCTCAGAAGCAGACTAGACTTTTGGGTCCAGGCTTGTCGGGTGGACAGGGTGTACTTGAGAATACCAAGTGGCCGGGAGCTGCCTCCACATGTACTCAATGAGCTCAGTCCCACAAGAAGCCTTTTGGCTACAGTGGGGTTTTGTTTTAACACTCCTTGCTCCCAAATCAGTACTCACTTCCGGGTAGTTGTTACAATACAGGATTTCTTTAAAAGTTAAAAATATAAATATATGACTTTAAGACTGCTTATCCCAACTAAGCATAATAAATGTGAAATAGATGACTTAATTTAAAACGAAACTGCAGTGGGGCTTGGTAAAACTGGAAAACTATTTTCTTGTTGGAATTCTCTTTCCTAGTCAAAATTAAAAATTGGAGCACAGCGTATGTACTGTGACTTCTTAAAGCCCTGGAAATACTTAGAAATTTGAGTTGGGACTTAGAATGGCATGCAGTTACAGGGAAAGTATAGCCAAGAGGCTATCTCGTCTGAAAGGTTGGCTTGAGAAAAGGCAAGGCGTTATCATTTTAACAGGGAGAAGAGTAAATGAAGTGAAAAGTGAAAGATAAGGTTTAATGTTGAGAGTTGAATGGCAGACTCTTGTCTTACTTTTACATAAGCATATTCTTGTCTTCTTTTATATGCTTATGTAAAAATATTGTTTATTGAATGCTTATTATGTACATAGCTTTATAATAAGTGCTCTACTGGAGGAGAGACTAGTATGTTTAGTGTTTATGAGCCCTAGCTGCTTGAATACAGATTTTTTGCTTCACCATTTATTAGCTATGAGACTGGGCCAAAGCGACCTAAATGCCCTGGGCCTTTGTGCTCTCATCTTTAAAATAGAGATAAAAATATTTTCTACAGCCTAGGATTCATGCGAGAATTAAATGCTTAGTGTATGTAAAAGCAGTTAGTACAATACCTGGCACGTAGTAAGGTCTTCGTAGATAATAGCTATTTTTTTGTTTTGTTTTTAATTTCTTAAAAATTCCAACTTTATTAAAGTATAATGACATATAAATTGTAAACTATTTAAAGTATACATCATGGTGTTTGATACACATATACATTGTGAAAGGATTCCCCTATCTAGTTAATTAACAAATCCATTACTTGATATGTTTATCTTTTTTTTTTTTTTTTTGGTGAGAACATTTTATTTCTACTCTCAGTAAATTTCAGTTACACAATACAGTGTTCTCAGCTGTGGTGACCATGTTTTACTTTAGCTGTTATTATTAACTTGAATTAATTCAAAGGGTTTTAATTGGAAATAGAGAATTTTTTCCCAAGTAATAATTTTTTATTTTATTTCAGTATACTTTCTTAATTATGTAGGTTTTCTGTGAACTTACAGAAATTATTCTTTAACCCTTAATCATACTTATATTACAGGTTTTATAATGTTGAATTTTATCAGATCATATCCTTTATAGTCTATATGGTAAATAATATTTTTACAATGAATTAACATTTTATGATAAACTTCTGTGGTTCTCTGGTAACTAAATAATATAATTTTATATTTCTTTAGACCATCATTGAATGTCTAAAATATATTTGTACTGGAGATTTCCCTCCTGGAACCAAAGGAAATACATTTGTTCATGATCCCAAGGTAACGGTGCTAATAAAACTTTGTATTTTTAAAATAAAGTTTTTACAGCTATAAAAGTGATGATAGTTTATTGTAGAAAACCTGCTAACGGAAAAATATAAAGAAATATGAAAGTCACCCATACACAGTCTTAGCACCCATTGACAGTCATTGTTGATATTTTCATGTATTTTCTTCTTTATATACTGTCTTACATAGCTGAAGTCATAGTCTAATTTTGTATTCTGAAGTTTTTTTCCCATTTAATATTATCATAGAGTCCCATGTCAGTGAAAAACTGTATCAAATAGATAAGCAACAGATTTGTACTGTATAGCACAAGGAACTGTATTCAATAACTTGTAGTAACCTGTAATGAAAAAGAATATGGAAATGAATATACATATGTATATATATGACTGATCTATTATGCTGTACACCAGAAATTGACACATTATAAACTGACTAAACTTCAATTAAAAAAATTGAAAAAAAGCTATATTAAATTCTTAATCCAGGTGTTTGGTACATGGGTACTTCTTTTAATCTTAATCTTTATACTTTTTCGTTATGTCTGAAATATTTCCTACTTAAAATGTGTAAAATTTTATGAACATTTTTAATAATTGCATAATTTTCTTACATTTAGATTGCTTTCAGTTTTTCTTTAAAATGTACTGTGATGAAAGCCTTTGTGTGTGAATCTTTGTTTGAATTATGGTATTTAAACTATTAGTCTGTATGTAAGACATAGAATTTTCTCTACATATTTTGGCCTATAGGTTTTTCTCATTCATATGTATAGTGGGGAAATGTGCCTCTCTCAATACTCTCACCCTCCAAGAGTTTGTTGTATATTTCTTCCAGGCTTTTTTCTGTGTTTATAAAAATGTATCTGTGTGTGCATATAAATACACTCATGTAAATATTTTAATATATATCAATAGAATTTTATTATACCATTGTATAAATTAAGTATTTAGTGACATATTGCAGATATGTTAAAATGTATATACCTTTGTTTGATTTTTAATTTTATTTATCTTTTTTTTTTTTTTTTGGTGGGGTGGGGAGCTAATTAGGTTGGTTTGTTTTTAGAGGAGGTACTGGGGATTGAACCCAGGACCTTATATATGCTAAGCACATGCTTTAGCACTTGAGCTGTATCCTCCTCCATTTCATTATTTTTAATTGCTAAATAGTAATTCCATGGAGTTTGTATTCTATAGTTAATTTAATTGACCCCCTGTTGATGGTCTTTTATTTCCACTTTTATATAACTTAAGATGACTGTAATTATGAAAGTATTAATTTTCCTCTTAGTATAGTGAATCATTTAGTATATTTACTGAGCCCTCTCTATAGTGACTGTTTCCCTATTTTCTTTCCTTAAACCTACAATCTACTCTCCTTGATGGTCTTGCCTTTTACTTTATTGAGAAAATAGGAGGAATCAGGTGAAAAGTCCTCGTTTTCCAAACATAAATTCTACCAAACTACCCTGCATATGTACCCATACTGTTTTCTTCCCTGTATTAAGGGTAAATTTTTTTATTGTTTTATCGAAAGTTCAACCAAGTATTCTTGGAGAGTGGGTCCAATCAATCCCTTCTGTCAAGTCAAGCATTTTGTTTTTCAGTTGTCCTTCCTCTTGCATTAACATCAGCAGTTTCTCCCTCTTTATAGGCTTGTGTACATTGGCGTATAAACATGCTCTGGTAGCTCCAGTCTACAAACAGACAACCTCTCCCTTTATTCCAAATCACCCTCTGGCAAATACTCTTTAGTGTATTTTATAGCAGAATTCACAAGAGTTGTGTGCACTCATTGTCTTCACTTCATTGTTTCCCATTTTCTCCGCAGCCTACTCTGTTCATATTTTCTTCTTTTTTTTTTTTCTCACTAAAACTGCTCTTGTGAGGTCACCAATAATCTCCATATTGTCAGATAAAGCAGTTATTTTCTAATTCTCAGTAACTTTTCCACAGGTTTAATAGAGTTGGTTTTTTTCTCTTTTTGGAAAAAAAATTGCTCTCTTGGCTTCCATGACATCATAATCTCATACTTCCTTTTGGCCATACCTTAGTCTCCTTTGGTGGGTCTGCTTTTGCCTGACTCTTCTTGGGTGATCTGATTCACTCTCACAGCTTTAGGCATTGGTTATATGCTGGTGACTCCCAAATTTAAATATCTAGCCCCAACTTCTTGCCTAAACTCTAGACATATATGTCCAGCTGCTTGTTTGGCTGTTGAATGGCATCTCAAATTTAACATTCAAAACAGAACTCTTGGTTCCCTGTTTCCCCACCCCCTCACCTTCTCAAGACTGTTACTACCTCAGTACTGTCCAATTTGATAAATTATATCATCATCTACAAATTTGCTCATGCCAAAACCTGTGTGCCAGCCCTTGAGTAATTCCTTTATCGCACCCTGTTTCTCATTCATGAGCATTTCTTACCTACTTTTCTAAAATATGTCCAGAGTATGTCCCTTCATGCCATCTCTGCTCCTTTCCTGGTCCAAACCACCACCTTTTTCCCTTTGAACTATTCTTGTAGTCTCCAAACTTCTTTTCCTGCCTCATTCTTGAAGTTCTCTCTTTTTTACACAGCAACCAGAGTTATCTCTAAATATTTATTCATTCATTCAAGAGGGAGTGAGTCATTCAAAATCTGAGAGAAGAACATTCTCTCAGTGCAAAGTCCCTGAGGTAGGATCATGCTTGGTGTGTTCAAGGAATCATAAGGAGGAGCAAAGGAAGGACTGGGGAAGAGACTGGTAGAAAATTAAATTAGAGTAGTTGGGGGACTAGCTTATGTAGGACCTTGGGTTCTTATTTAAATTGGAATCTATTGGAAGATTTCAAGTAGGAAAAGAACATAATCTGTGTTTTAAATTGATTAGTCTAGCTGCTGAGAGGAGACTTATCTGTAGGTGGCAAGGGTAGAAGGGAGAAGACTAATAAAGAGGATTTGTGATAATTCAGGTAAGAAATATTGGTGGTTTAATTAAAGTGGTAATGGTAGAATTAGTGAGAAATGCTTGGATTTGGGATATATTTTATTTTATTTTTTATTTTTATTTTGGGGGGATTTGGGATTATATTGAAAGTAAAACAAACAGATTAGCTAATGATTTGGGTGGTGGTGTATAAGAGACGTAGAAGCATCAAGCATAACTCTCACAAGTTTTTTGACTTGAACAACTAGGTAAAATAGTGTTGCCATTTATCGTAATGAGGAGACTCTGGAAAAGGATATTTGGGTGTCTCTAGTTTAAACATGTAAATTTGGGATGTTTGTTAGATATCCAAAGGAGATATCTCATAGGTAAATAGATGTATGTCCAGGGGAGAGGTTTGAGTTAGAGAAAGAAAATTAAGAATCATTGATGCATACAGTCATATGTATGTGTGTGTGTATGTGTGTATATGGTTAGCCTTAAAGCCTGATGGGATCACATAGGAAGTGAATATAGAGAAGAGATCCAAGACCTGAGCCTAGAGCACATTAGCATTTAGAAATAGGAGTGAGGAGGTGGAGCCAGCAGAAGATGCTAAAAGAACAACTAGTAAAAGTAAGGAAAACAGCGTGGTTTCTTGGAAGACAAAAGAATAAAGTGCTGCAAGAAGGATAGAGTCATCGACTGTGTCAAATATGTGGATAGCTCAAGAAAGAGGCAGATTTGGCTATGTGAAGGCCATTGGTGATCATGACAGAACCAGTTTTAGTAATCTTAGAAGACAGGAGGTAAGGAAGTGAGACACAGAATTGTTTCATGAATTTTGCTGTAAGTGGAAAGAGAGATTAGGACAGTAGGTAAAAAGGTTTGCAGAATCCAGGAGAGCTTTGTTGGCTATTTTACTGTTTTATTGTGTTTTATTTATTTATTTATTTTCTGGTATTTCCATGTTGGTTGATGCTGTAATATCTCTGCCAGTCTCACCTCTCACCCACCCCCTTTTCCAAATGCTTTCATCTTTCTAGACTGTTTTTTCCAGCTATGTGCACATGTTCTCCCATGGTTCTGGGAGATGATGAGTTTAACTCTCTTCACTTGTTACCCACTTTTCAGCTGCTCTCGTTTCCCAGTTCTGAGCTCCCACCCACATTGGTGTTCATCAACTCTCCTGAATCATTCACATCCGCTACTGTGGGTGGAGCCATTCCTGTCACCTAAATTGCCCTTATCTCCTCAGTTTTCTCCAAATGCTGTGTTGTCTCATCATTTCAGTTCCTTTCACCCTCTTTTACCTTCAGCTACTCTGGTCTTTCTTTTTCCCATTTTAATTTGTCCCTGCACCTAATACTGTTTACCTTGTCTTAAACAAACACCTGAGTTTTTTTAGTTCTCCTAAACAATCTTTCTTACCTATCTTCAGTTGTTTCTGTCTTCTTAGAAACTTTGATTTCCATGTTGCTCCATTTGCCTAACTTCCCCCCTTTCTTCTCTACTTTCAAACTTTTGACTATGTCAGTCCTTCCCATTCCTCCTCTGACTTAATTTGCATCTCCTCAGTTGACCTGAACCCTAGGAAGCTCATTTCCCTTTTGTCTGCGTCTCATCAGTTTTGTTTTGCTTCTGGCTGATACTGTAAATTACTTGGATGCTTATTTCCTCAGTTGCTTCTTTATCCTATATTGCTCCCATATGTTGTGTTTTTAAAAGTGGAAGATACTAGAACATTTAAAGACAGACAGGAATAACCCTGGATAGAGGGGGAAAATTGATGCAAAAAAGGGGATAAATTACAGAGCAAAATCCTTGAGTAGGCAAGAAGAGAAAGGATCCATTGCTCAACTGAAGGAGTTAACAGGAGTGTGCACTGCTTATCCATTTAAGAGGATGGCAGACAGAGTATATGTGGTAAATTTAGTAGTGAGAAAAATGAATCAGTTCTCTTTTGATTGTTTCTATATTCTCAGTGGAAAAAAGAAGTCAAATCATTGACTGAGGGTGGAAGAAGGGGTTGATTGAGACTAGAAAAAGTACTTTTCATCTCAGAGAATAAATTGATTAGGGAAGTGTTACAGGGTTACATAACAGTGTCAGGGGTGACTTGAGGTTTGTGGGTGAAAATTTGTAGGGGGAGCAGTCATTATGGTTGTGTTTCTTCAGTTTTGTTCAGTTGCTCAATGGCAAGCACTGAGCAAGGTGAAAAGTTGGATTTAATCAAGGTTAGGGGTTTGCCTGATAAATACAATGAAGGGAGTGAGAAACAGGGAATTGACTGTATTCTTAATAGATTTACTTATTTGATCAATTCCCCTGTATGTAATGAATCTCCTAGCACTGCACTTGAACTTCAGCACTCCATACTGGACTGATTCCACTGCCATGTGCAAGTCGTCTTCATGCTGCTTGGGCTATAACCTGTCATGTTGGCCCTCTCATATGAATGTTTTCCCATTCTGTTTGGGCTCTGACTTCCCATGCTAGACCACCTTCCCGTTTCCCACCCCATGGACACCTTACTCACCTTTCTCTGTCCCTGATAACTCTGTTCTAGTGGCCTGTTGTAGGCATGCCCTCTCTAACGTGGGATCTGAATTTCCCCAGTAGACTTCCCCACTATGCAGATTCCCTTCTCAGTGTTGTCAGGCTATGAATCCGCACATTATGCCTTTCCCCAGTGTGAAAACTATCCTCCTCCTGAGTTTGGTCATTCCTTATCACAGAAGCCCTTTTCATCTTCCTTGAACTGACACACTGGGACTCTTGAAACTCCGTTTCAAGCTGTCTCCCCATGTGGATACCCTTCTCAGCCTACTCAAACTCAGTTATCCTGCTCTAGGCTGAGCTACCATGTCCCTCCACCTCCAGCCAGCATGAATATGTACCTCCTTCTGCCCCATGTAATGGTTTTATAGCTAGATTGTTTGGAAAGAGAAGGGCTTATTTTATTTTTTTAATTTTTTTTCTTTTGGATAGAAACTGTTTTAAAGTGTGATATACATTTCTCTGCCTTAATAAATTAATTCAATCTAAATTACTCCTTTTGAAGTAACTCTTCCTCAATAAGAGCATCAACAATAGTATTGTGTTTGAAATGCTGCAAAATACCCTTTCTTTGAATTCCGTTTACTAATTTGATACTTGACAGAAAGATAGATGCCACCAGAACAAATATTTGTATTTGGCCTACTAGTCCGGCACATTGTAAACAAATTAACTTATTTTCTGGCACATAAATGCATAGCTCCTTTGTTTAACTACTGTGGATTAAGATCTAAGCAGCAGTTAACCTTGGGATGAAATGATGAATCAGGTGCCTGAGCTCGCAAAGCTGAATATCATCCTGTGGCTACCTCCTCACTGAGATGTCTGTATCCTAAGTGTCTCCTGGATTACTCTCAGCTTCCTGTGTTGCCTCAGTCTAGTCTGTTTACTCTAAAGTAAAAATGATTCTTCTAAAATGCATATCTACTGCATGCCTTTCCCCTGGATTAAACCCTTCAGTAGCTTTCCATTACTTTAAGTCAAAAACCCTTAACAAGTTTCTGAAAGATTTTAACTACTGGAACCATTTTCTATTTTAATTCCCTTTCCCCTAGTTTCTGCACCAAAGGTTCTGAAATTACTTTAGCCATTGAGTGACTCAGATCATTTCAGCTGCTAAGTTCTGCTTAACTCTGCCAGGTCTCAGTTTAAACATTCATTTCCTTTAGAAAACCTTCCCAGAACTTTCCTTGACAGGTTAGATGCTTCTATTTTGTGCTCCCAAAACACCCTATACTTCTCTTATGATGATGTTTAACGTACATTTCTCTACTCTTTTAACCTGCCTGCCTTCCATGCTTCGAAGGGAAAAAGTGTCATTTTTGAGCCAAACAACATGTGAAAACTCTAAAATGCTAAATAAATATTTATTAAACTGATGAATTATTATAAGTTAAAATTTTGCCCAAAAGTCATTAAAAGGCCAGCAAAAGATACTTATTTTTTAATTGAAGTATAGTCAGTTACAACATTTCTAATGTACACCACAGATGTTCCAGTCATGCATATACATACATATATTTATTTTCATATTCTTTTTTATAAATGATTATTACAAGATATTGAAAATGGCTCCCTGTACTATACAGAAATAACTTCTCAAAATCTTGTTTTGTATATAGTGGCTAACATTTGCAAATCTCAAACTCCCAAATTTAATCCCTCCCACTCGCTTTCCCTGGGTAACCATAAGATTGTTTACTATGTCTGTTAGTCTGTTTTGTAGATGAGCTCATTAGTGTCCTTTTTTCTTTTTTCAGATTCCACATGAGTAATATCATATGATATTTTTCTTTTTGTTTCTGGCTTACTTTACTTATGATGATGAACTTGAGGTCCATCCATGCTGCTGCAAATGGCATTATTTTATTCTTTTTTATGGCTGAGTATTATTCCATTGTAGAAATATTCCACAACTTCTTTATCCAGTTATCTGTTGATGGACATTTAGACATTTAGGTTGTTTCCATGTCTTGGCTATTGTAAACAGTGCTGCTATGAACATTGGGGTGCATATAACTTTTGAATTAAGGTTCCCTCCAGATATATACCCAGGATTGGGATCACTGGATCATATGGTAGGTCTATTTTTAATTTTTTGAGGAATCTCCATGTTGTTTTGCATATGGCTGCACCAAACTACATTCCTATGAACACTGTAGGAGGGTTCCCTTTTCTCCACACCTTCTCCAGCATGTATTGCTCATGGACTTTTTGATGTTGGCCATTCTGACTAGTGTGAGGTGATACCTCATTGTAGTTTTGATTTGCATTTCTGTGAGAATTAGCAATATTGAGCATTTTTTCATGTGACTATTGGCCAATTTTGTCTTCATTGGAGAATTGTTTGTTTAGGTCTTGTGCCCATTTTTGGATTGGGTTGTTTGTTTTTTTGTTAAGTTGTATGAGCTGTTTATATATTCTGGAAATTAAACTTTTGTCAGTAGTATCATTTGTAAATATTTTCCCCCATTCTGTAGGTTGTCATTTTATTTTGCTTATGGTCTTCTTTGCTGTGCAAAAGCTTATAAGTTTAATTAGGTCCCATTTGTTAATTTTTGCTTTTATTTCTATTGCCTGGATAGACTGTCCTAGGGAGAACATTGCTAAGATTTATGTCGGATAATGTTTTGCCTATGTTTTCTTCTAGGAGGTTTATAGTGTCTTGCCTTATATTTAAGTTTTCAAGCCATTTTGGGTTTATTTTTGTATATGGTGTGAGGGAGTGTTCTAACTTCATTGATTTACATGCTGCGGTCCAGTTTTCCCAACACCACTTGCTAAAGAGACTGTCTTTTCTCCATTTTTGCCTCCTTTGTCAAAGATTAATTGACCATAGGTGTCTGGGTTTATTTCTGGGCTCTCTATTCTGTTCCATTGATCCATATGTCTGTTTTTATGCCAGTACCATGCTGTTTTGATTACTGTAGCTCTGTAGTATTGTCTGAATTCTAGGCAGGTTATTCCTCCAGCTTCATTCTTTTTCTTCAATATTGCTTTGGCAATTCTGGATCGTTTGTGATTTCATGTAAATTTTAGTGTTATTTATTCTAGTTCTGTGAAAAATATCCTGGGTAATTTGATAGGGGTCTCATTAAATCTGTAGATTGCCTTGGGCAGTATGGCCATTTTAACAATATTGATTCTTCCAATCCAAGAGCATGGGATATCTTTCCATTTCTTTAAGTCATCTTTAATTTCCTTAATGAATATTTTGTGGTTCTCCATGTATAAGTCTTTCACCCCCTTGGTCATATTTATTCCTAAGTATTTTATTGTTTTGGATGTGATTTTGGATGATATTTTAAAAGGGATTGTTTCTTTCTTTTCCTCCTGTTTTGTTCTTAGTGTAAAGAAATGCAACTGATTTCTGTATGTTAATCTTGTATCCTGCTACCTTGCCAAATTCTTTTATCGGCTCTAGTAGTTTTTGTATGGAGCCTTTAGGGTTTTCTATATATAGTATGTTACAGTGACAATTTTACCTCTTCTCTTCCAATTTGAATCCCTTTTATTTCTTTTTCTTGCCTGATTGCTGTGGCTAGGACTTCCAAGATTATGTTGAATAGAAGTGGTGAGAGTGGGCATCCTTGTCTTGTTCCAGATTTTAGTGGGAAGGCTTTCAGTTTTTCACAGTTGAATATTATGCTGGCTGTGGGCTTGTCATAAATAGCTTTTATTATGTTCAGATATGTTCCCTCTGTACCCACTTTGGTAAGAGTTTTTGTCATAAATGGGAGTTGCATTTTATGAAATGCTTTTTCTGCATCTGTTGAGATGATCATGTGATTTTTGTGCTTTCTTTTGTTGATGTGGTGTATCACATTGATTGACTGCGTATGTTGAACCACCCTAGTGTCCCTGGGATGAATCCAACTTGATTATGGTGTATCATCTTTTTTATGTGTTGTTGGATTCTGTTTGCTAATATTTTGTTGAGAATTTTTGTATCTATATTCATCAATGATATTGGCCTATAATTTTCTTTTTTGGTAGTGTCATTGGTATTGGTATCAAGATTATGGTGGCTTCATGGAATGAGTCTGGGAGTATTCTCTCCTCTTCAATCTTTTGGAAGAGCATGAGAAGGATCGGTATGAGCTCTTCTCTGTGTGTTGGTAGATTTCCCCAGTGAAGCCATCTGGTCCTGGACTTTCATTTGCAGGGATGTTTTTTATTGCTGATTCTATTTTACTCCTAGTGATTGGTCTGTTCAAATGATCTATTTCTTCTTGATTCAGTTTTAGTGTGCTGTATGTTTCTAGAAACGTGTCCATTTTTTCTAAGTTGTCCAATTTATTGCTAGATGGTTGTTCATAGTATTCTCTTATGATACTGTGTATCTGTGGTATTGGTTATAATTTCTCCATTTTCATTTCTTATTTTGTTTATTTGTGTCCTCTCTCTTTTCTTTCTGGAGAGCCTGGCCTGAGGTTTGGCAGTTTTGTTTATTCTTTCAAAAATAACCAGCTCTTTGTTTGATTGATTTTTTCCTATGTTTTAATCTCTGTTTTATTTATTTTCTCCCTGATCTTTATTATTTCCTTCCTTCTGCTGACTTTAGGTTTTGTTTGCTCTTCTTTTTCTAATTCTTTTGGGTGGTAGTGTAGGTTGTTTACTTGAGATTCTTCTTATTTTTTTAGGAAGGTCTGTATCGCTGTGAACTTCCCTCTTAGGACTGCTTTTGCTGCATCCCATAGATTTTGTGTGATTGTGTTTTCATTGTCATTTGTCTCAAAGTATTTTTTAATTTCTTCTTTGGTTTCATCACTGACCCATTGTTTTTTCAGTAGCATGTTGTTTAATCTCATGCTTTCAGTTTTTTTCTCATTTGTTTTTCTGTGGTTGATTTCTAGTTTCATGACATTGTTGTCAGAAAAGATGCTTGAAATAATTTCTATCCTCTTAAATTTATGGAGGCCTCTTTTGTGTCTAAGTATATCATCTATCCTAGAGAATGTTCCACGAGCACTTGAAAATAATATATATTCAGTTTTGGGGGGGTGCAGTGTCATAAAAATATCAACCGAGTCCAACTCTTCTATTGTGTCGTTTAGTATCTCTGTTGCCTTATTGATGTTAATGGGGTGTTAAAGTCTCCTACTATGATTGTGTTCCCATTAAATTCCCCCTTTATGTCTGTTAGTATTTGCTTTATGTATTTAGGTGTTCCTATGTTGGGTGCATAGATGTTAACAAGTGTAATATCCTCATCGTGTATTGCTCCTTTGTTCATTATATAGTGTCCTTCTTTATGGCCTTTGTTTTAAACTCTATTTTGTCTGAAATCAGTATTGCTGCTCTTGCTTTCTTGTTTCCATTTGCTTGAAATATTTTTTTCGGTCCTCTCACTTTCAATCTATGTGTCTCCTTCCCCCTAAAGTGGATCTCTTTTATGCAGCATATTGTAGGTTCTTGTTCTATATGTCTTTTGATTGGAGCACTTAGTCCATTGACATTTACGGTAGTTGTTGATAGATGTATGTTTATTGCCATTTTGTACTTTGTTTTCCAGTTGATTTGGTATTTCTTCTTTGTTCCTTTCTTTTCCTTTTTGTTTTTCTTTTTGTGGTTTGATAATTTTCTTTTGTATTAGCCTGGTTTCTTTTTGGTTTTTGTGACTGTTGTGTGCTTTTGATTTGTGGTTACCCTGTTTTTCAAGTGTGTTAACCCATTACTGTATCTGTTTGCTTTAGACTGGTAGTCATGTAGGCTCAAACACATCCTAGAAAGAACAAAGAAAAAAAGAGAGAGAGAGAGAGAAATCTATATTTCTTGCTCCCCTCTTCCACTTTTATGATTTTGATGTTTTTTTTTACATCTTCCTATTTATTCTTTTGCAACTCATTGTAGTTATTGCATTTCCAATTATGATTTTCTCATTTCTATGGCATCCTGCTTCTTTTCTATTTAGAGTAGACCTTTCAATATTTGTTTTGTCATAGATTTAGTATTGCTGAATTCTTTCAGTTTTTGCTTGTCTGTGAAATTCTTTATCCCTCCTTCTATTCTAAAGGATAGTCTGTCTGGATAGAGTGTTCTAGGTTATAGCTTTTTCTCATTCAGGACTTTGGATATATCTTGTCACTCTCTTCTGACCTGCAATGTTTGTGTTGAGAAATGAGCTGAAAGCCTTATGGGGATTCCCTTGTAATTATCTTTGTTTTTCTCTTGCTGCCTTTAAAATCACTTCTTTATATTTATGTGCTACTGAATTCAGTTGCTAGTTAATTTGGGGAAATGTTTTGCATCTGTATTCACAGGGATATTGGTCTTTCATTGGCTTTTCTGTAGTTTCCTTATCTGGCTTTGGTATGATGATAATACTGGCCTATCTAAGAGAAATAGGCACTCAGGTTTTATCTTTTAAGTCTCTATCACATTTTTGGCTTTTGTACAGTGAACCACTCAGGTAGATAATATTATATATATATTTTTTCATTCAGATATTAGAAAACAAGTGAAACTGCTATATGTCTATTTATCAAGTGATTCTCCTCTCTCTTTTTAAAAGTCTCTGTGTACAACTACTCTCAGTCATCAAGACTCACAGATAGGTGTTCTCTGTCAGCTTAATGACTATCCACAAAGCTTCTTCTATTGAATCTAGCCATTTCCTCCATCATTGAATATACAGTAAGAACATCCTTATTGCTTCAGCCACTCTTATATCCCAGAAATCTCATTTTAACATTTCAAAAGTTAAATCTTTTAAGATCACCCTTTATTGTACCTTCTCTGTTTTGTTTCAAAACTTACAGTTACTGTAAAGATTTATATTTGGGTAAAATATTTAACATATATATGCTTTTCCCATGTGTTACTGTACCTCTTTTAGAGTTTTAAATTTTAATTTGAAGTAAAATTTCAATTGAAGTTAAATTTTAAAAAATCACTTCTTTATCTTTAACTGTGAATGTCTTAATTATAATATGTCTTGGTGAAGTCTGTTTGGGTTCTTCTTGGTGGGGACCCTCTGTGCTTCCTGTACTTAGATATCTGATTCCTTCTTTTCAGTCATCATTTCTTCAAATACCTTTTCAATCCCCTTTTCTCTTTCTTCTCCTTCTGGGACCCCAATCATAGATTGGCACACTTTATATTATCCCATAGGTCCCTTATATTGCTTTTATTAGTTTTCACTTGCTTTTCTGTCTGTTGTTCTGATTGGGTGATTTCTGTTATCCTGTCTTCTAAGTCACTTACTCGTCCTTCTGTATTATCTAGTATGCTTTTTACTGCCTTTAGCTCAGCTCTTATCTCAGCTGTTGAGTTTTCTGTTTTTAATAGTTTTCAGCAAATGGAGTATAATATGCAGCATAATTGTGTTTATGCAGCTTTAATGTATTCAGCTTCTTGGGTCTTTTTTATAATTTTATTTGTCTGTTGAGATCATTTCACACATTATGGCCATCTTTTCCTTTAAATTCTTGAACTTATGTGTCATAGCTTTTTTTTTTTTTTTAACATTTTTTATTGATTTATAATCATTTTACAGTTTGTGTCAAATTCCAGTATAGAGCACAATTTTTCAGTTATACATAAACATATATATATTCATTGTCACATTTTCTCTGTGAGCTACCATAAGATCTTGTGTATATTTCCCTGTGCTGTACAGTATAATCTTGTTTATCTGTTCTACAATTTTGAAATCCCACCTATCCCTTCCCACCCTCTGCCCCCTTGGCAACCATAAGTTTGTATTCTATGTCTATGAGTCTATTGTCATAGTTTTTAATATCCTTGTCTGCTAATTCCAAAATTTGTCATTCTGGATATGTTTCTATTTCTTTTTTTCCCTCCCAGTTATGGACTACAATTGCTTCTTCGTATAGCCACTAATTTTTTATTATATCCTGGACATTGAAGACACTACAGTGACAGTTTGGATTATGTTGACTTCCTTTAAAATGTGTTGGGTTTTGTTCTAGAAGGCAGTTAATTTATTGGACATTTAGCTTAATTCTGTCAAAGCTTGTTGCATGATTTGTTTGGATGGTCTTTCTGAGACCTCAGCAGAATACTGGGAATTTCCATAAGCTCTTCCTACTCTGGCATATCAGGACTCATGTCTCCAAGTACTGTGTAACCTCTAGATCCTCCATTCAGCTCACAATCCCACTCCTATACCCCAGTAGTTGTTCTCTGCTATTCCTCACTGAATCGCTTCCTGGAACACATGTAGCTTGGTATTTGTCCAAAGACTCAAGAGTTCCCAGATTTTTGGTGCCCCATCTCTGCACAGCAACCCCACTCCTGTACCCTGAATCAATTTACAATTTACAACCACCTCAGCATAACCAAACTTCTTTCTTTGTTTCATCTGCCAAGTGATTGCTATTCTTTGTTGGGCTCTAATTCCATGAGTTGAAGTTTTCAGAATGTCCCTAGGTAGCTAGAATGAGTGCAATCACCTCATATTATTTCTCTTTTCTCAAAGATCACAGTCCTGCACCATCTGTTGTCCAGTACCTGAAAAGAGTTGATAGCTATCATAGTAATAATTCATTCATGTGAGAAACTTTAATAGAGATGCTAAAACTAGTGGAGGAAAAGCTTGGTGAGGTGTGAGACATTTACATGGTCTCAATGTCTCTCTCATTCCCAAGTATTTATTAATAGCAAAGTAGAGAAAATAACTTTAAGGTGGAGAAGCCTTTCAGGTAACACCTTTACCAAGAAATTGAAAGTAACATCCTCAGTAACGAGGTAAACTGAATCATCTAATAAGATGTAGTGTAAGGAACACATCATCACTTCTGTTAATATTCCTGCCAAAGATGCATAATCTGATTTTAGTCATGAAGAACTGTTAGATAGACCGAAATTTTGGGAGATACTCTAAAATAATGTTCTGCATTTTTTTTGAGTTACCAGTCATGAAAGTCAGGGAAAATCTGAGAAACAATTCCAGAATGAAAAAAAAAAAACAAACCTAAAGAGACATAACGACAATGAGTAATTTTAAACTGGATCCTTTTGCCATAAAGAACATATTGGAATAATTGGCAAAATTGAATGGGATCTCAGGACCACATGGTAGTAATATATCTTACTCTCATTTTCCAGGTTTTTATGGTTGAAAATGTCCTTGTTTTGTAGGAAATGCTGGTGTTGGAACATCAATGTCAGCAACTTAACTCTCAAGTAGTTTGGGTGAAAAAGTCACAAGATATATATATATATATATATATATATATACACACACACACACACACATACACACACACACTATATTTCTGTTATTCTTTAAGCTTGTGATTATTTAAAAAATATTTTGAAAAACACTTTTGGTATTTAAAAAGATAAAATTTATTTATTTGAAAAAATCTATATACCTGATCTAATGATGCTGAATAATGAAGGTAGATAATATAACAAAGTTCTAGTAAATGAAGCAATATTCCTTTCCTCCTATATTTTGAATATCATGTAAAAAATGTCATTCATTTTGATTTTGGATAAATTTTTCTCTTTTCCTCATTTTTGATAGATATGATTGCTTATATCTTTTCTTTCAGAACTAATATTCTGATACTTATTAAGATAGAATTTTTCTCTTAACCTTCAAAGGTTGCTCAAGAAACGGATGTTAGAGCTCAGATTCGTCTGCAGTTTCGTGATGTGAATGGAGAACTTGTAGCTGTGCAGAGATCTATGGTGTGTACTCAGAAAAGCAAAAAGACAGAATTTAAAACCCTAGAAGGAGTCATTACTAGAACAAAGTAAGTAAATTTGAATATCTGTTCATTTTTTATCTTTTAGGTCTATAAGACTTTATTTATCCCTACTATTTTATGAGAGCTTACCAATTTTTAATTCAGTATATATATATGTATTCATATATTCAGTATACACATGTATATATATTATTCAGTATATAGGTATGTATATATAATATATAATATATACATGTACATATATACATGTATTTTCAAATTCTTTTCCATTATAGCTTATTACAAGAAATTGAATATAGTTCCCTGTGCTATATACAGTGGGTCCTTGTTTTTTATCTATTTTATGTATAGTAATGTGGATCTTTTAATCCCAAACTCCTAATTTATCCCTCCCTCCTTTTCTTCTCTGGTAACCCAAGTTTGTTTTCTATGTCTGTGAATCTATTTCTGGTTTGCGAATAAAATTTGTATGTATTTTTAGATTCCACATATAAGTGATATTAGTGCTACTTGTTTTTCTCCATCCATGTTGCTGCAACTGGCATTATTTCATTCTTTTTTATGGCTGAGTAATAACACCCCCCCCCACACACACACACCCCAACCACACGTTGAGCCACTGATCTGTCGATGAACATCTAGGTTGTTTCCATGTCTTTTCAGATTATAGTTTTCCCTGGATATATGTCCAGGGAGTGGGATTGCTGGATTACATGGTAAGTCTATTTTTAGTTTTTTAAGGCACCTCTATACTGTTCTCCTTAGTGGTTACCCTGATTTACATTCCCACCAACAGTGTAGGAGGGTTCCTTTTTCTCCACACCCTCTCTGGCATTTATTTGTAGAGTTTTTAATTATGGCCATTCTGACTGGTATGAGGTGATAACCTCATTGTAATTTTGATTTCCACTTCTCTTATAATTAGTGATATTGAGCATCTTTTAATGTGCCTATTAGCCATCTGTACGTCTTTTTTTGACAAATGTCGATTTAGTCTTCTGCCCATTTTTTGATGGGGTTGTTGGTTTTTTTGTTACTAAGTTGTATTAGCTATTTGTATATTTTGGAAAATAAGCCCTTGTCAGTTGCATCATATGTAAATATTTTCTCTGAGTCTGTAGGTTGCCTTTTCTTTTTTTTATAAGGTTTCATTTGCTCTGTAAAATCTTGTTTGATTAGGCCCCATTTGTTTATTTTTGCTTTTATTTCTATTGCCTTCGGAGACTGGCCTAAGAAAACATTGGTATGATTTATGTCAGAGAATGTTTTGCCTATGTCCTTTTCTAGAAGTTTTATAGTGTCATTTCTTATATTTAAGTCTTTAAGCCATTTTGAGTTTATTTTGAATATGGTGTGAGGGATTGTTCTCACTTCATTGATTTACATGTGGCTGTCCAGCTTTCCCAACAACACTTGCTGAAGAGACTTTTTCTCCATTGTATATTCTTGCCTCCTTTGTCAAAGATTAATTGACCTTAGGTATGTGGGTTTATTTCTGGATTTTCTGTCCAGTTCCATTGATTTATGTGTATGTTTTTTGTACCAGTACCATACTGTTTTGATTACTGAAGGAGAGCTTTTTTTTTTTTACCTTTTTTTATTGAGTTATAGTCATTTTACAATGTTATGTCAAATTCCAGTGTAGAGCACAACTTTTCAGTTATACATGAACATACATATATTCATTGTCACATTTTTTTCCACTGTGAGCTACCACAAGATCTTGTATATATTTCCCTGTGCTATACAGTATAATCTTGTTTATCTATTCTGCATATAACTGTCAGTATCTACAAATTTTGAAATCCCAGTCTGAAGGAGAGCTTATTAATTTTTTAACAGACTTTATTTTTAGAGCAGTTTTAGTTTCTCAGCAAAACTGAGCAGAAAGCAAAGTTCTGCCACGCTTCTACGCCTGCACAACCTCATCCACTGTCAACATTTAACTTTTTATTTGATACTCTTTATCAGTTAAGCAGAATGATCCCATTAAAGATGTAGTGATATTGTTGGATTCCTTTGAGTAATTTTTGTATAGTTGCTTAATTAAAGGTGCATACTCACTCAAAGATAGATTGAATGAATGAAAAATGCTAGTATCATGTCTATAGGGATCCATGAGATGAAAAGCAGACAGGAAAGAGTAATAGTTTGTTCCTTTCAACTGTTGTCATTCTGTTAGAGGCAATTAGCATCTTGTAATGGGTACGGATATTGAAATTAGGCTGCCCTGGATTCAAGGCTTTATCCCTGTAGAGTAAATTGCTTTCCTTACACCTTACCCCTCCCTTTCACTTACGTATTTAGTTGTCAAACTAATTAAATAATTTATGTAACCAATACTGTTCTGTATCTGTTGTGTGCTAGAGGCACTATACTAGCTACTGGATTCTCAAACAGGTTCTTTTACTGGCTTTTGAACACACTCAGGTCTCTCCCACAGCCGCAGATTTCATTTTATTCCTGTTACTGTCTCCGTCTTCCCCTTTTTAGCCCGTCCTCTTAAAAGAGTTGTTGATACTCTCTGTCTCTATTTGTTCACTTCCTTCTGACTCCTACTTTGTCCATATTTTTCTACTGAAACATCTCCAACTAAGGTCACAGATAACCTCTGTATTAATTAGGATAATGCTATTGCTATACAAAATAGACCTCATAGAAAGCCCTTTTTTTTAAATTTGTAAAATAAGAGTTCATTATCACTGTATATAGCTTAGTAGGATGTTATAAGGATTCATCTAATGCATATAAAATGCTGAATATGTCATAAGTTCTCATGTATTGGTATGATTGCTATAACATATCACAAACTTAGATGCTTAAAACAATACAGATTTATTATCTTACAGTTCTGTAGTTTAGAAGTCCAAATTGGGTCTCATTGGCTTAAAATCAAGATGTTGGCAGGGCTTTGATCCTTCCTGGAGGCTCTGGGAGAAAATCTGTTTCCTTGCCCTTTCCATCTTCTCGAGGCTACCTGTATCCCTTGGATCGTGGTCTTTTTCCTGCGTCTTGAAAGCCAGCAACAGTAGACAGAGTTCTCATATCACATCATTCTGACCTCTTCTGCCTCCCTGTTCCATATTTAAGGACTCTTGTGATTGCCTTGGCCCCACCCAGAAGTCCAGGATATTCTCCATTTAAAGTCAAATGATATTGTGGAATACTACTCAGCAATAAAAAATGCTCTGTTGATACAGCAGCATGGATAAATCTCAAAGAAAGAAGCCAGACAAAATAGAGTGCATACTAATTCCATTTGTATAAAATTCTAGAAAATACATATTAATCTATAGTGACAGAAAGATCAGTGGTTGGCTGAGGGTAGGGTTAGTGGTAGAGGAAGAGCAGGATCACACAGGGACACAGTGACTATGTTGGAAATCATGAATATGTTCATTGTTTTTACCATGGTGATGTCATGATTATATGAATATACCAAAACTCATATCCATATGTCAAAAATACAGTACAATTTTAGTATGTAAAGTTTATGTCATTTTAAAATATTAACAATGTTTAAAGTTGTGAAATATACATAATAAATTTTTTTAAATAAATAAAGTCAGATGAGAAGCAGCATTAATTCTATCTGTGGTCTTAATCCCCACTTGCCACATAACCAAACACGTTCTCAAAATCCAGGGATTAGGATATCATTATCTTTGGAGGGTCATTGTTCCATGTACAACTCAGTAAATAGTAGCTATCTGATCACTTCTTACTTGAAAATTTTTTTCTAGACTATCATTACATGGCACAACATTGTTGCCTATTTCCTTCCCACACAACCATGTCCTACCCAGCCAAAAAATATTGGAGTTCCACAGGCTCAATCCTAGATCCTCTCCTGTTTTTGCTTGGTACTCTCTTCCTAGACAAGCTCATTCACTTTCATTGCTTGAATTACCATGTATTTGTAGATGACTCATGGATTTATGTCTCTCGACCAGACTTCAGTTTCCAGACCTGTGTACCCAACTGTCTCTTATTTTCTGCCAGTTCTTTCAAAGATACCTCAGTTTCAGCATATTCAAAACCAAGCTCATGATCCTTTTCCCCTGACTCTCCTTTAGAAAACCTCCCACAGCTCGTTCCTCTTGCACTTCTCTTCCTCAGTGAATGACACTACCATCCATCCATTAACACAAGCCAAGAACCTGTCTGTCTTGACACCTTCCTTGCCTTCTATATTTAGTCCATTACCAAGTCCTATGGATTTAGCCCAGATGGCTCTTGAGTCTGTTTCTCTCCATCTCTGTGACAACCATTCTGGTTCAAGCTACCATCATCTTTCCCTGGTCTAATGTGATAACCTCCTAGTATATCAATGTCCTTAATACCCCCCTACAAAACAGTCTGAATACCTTCAGTGTAATGTTTTCATGATAGATATAAATGACAGTAAAGACAGATATTGCCTCTGTTCACCTAATCTGGGTATTAACAGATACTAGACAGAAGATACGAAAGAAAATGGTGAATTTATCTTTCTGAAGAAAGATAACTGAGAGATGTCTTAGAATCCGAGGTCAGGCCTGGCCCTGGGTATGGTGAAGTAGGGAACTCATTTAAAAGACCCTGAGATAGTTCTCTATATTGCTTTCTCAGTGTGACCCTGGAACTTGGGTCTACTAATTAAGAATCTTCCCTGGATTTGCTTGGATGGGCACTACTAAGGTTTGACTTTACACTCCTCTTAATGTGTATCTGTTACTACCCCTTATCTAAGCTACACATTCTTTAAATATTTTTATTTTTGCTTGTCTGCTGTGTATCATCATGTTTTGTTTTATTCTTTCAAGTCTCTTATTTTTAAGTTCTGGGGATTATAGACAGTTTATATTTCCTCTGTGTACTGTCTATAAATATTTTAAATTATTACATTAAAAGCCCAAATATGTTAAAAAAATTCTGGCATCTTTTCCCTACCACCTTGTTTTACATACTCCTTCATTAGTGAACTGTTGAATCATTTAAGGCATTTTTTATTATGAGAATGCCATCCACAGGGGATGAATGAGGGGATTTTTTTTCTTTTTTTTAGGCAAGTACAGCATGAAGGATTGATTAAGCAATAAAGTAGGTACAGCTGGAGGTTATTTTACATAATTTCTTTTTTTTTCTTTTTTAATGAAGTATAGCCAGTTTGCAATGTGTCAATTTCTGGGGTACAGCGTGTTTCAGTCATACATATACATACATATATTCTTTTTCATGTTCTCTTTTATTATAGGTTATAGATGATATTGAGTATAGTTCCCTGTGCTGTACAGTATATATAGATATATTTTATCTATCCCATATATAGCCATTAGCATCTGTAAATCTTGAACTCTCAGTTTATTCCTTCCCTTCCCCCCCTCGTAACCATAAGTTTGTTTTCTATATCTGAGTCTGTTTGTTTTGTAAATAAGTTCATTTGTGTCTTTTTTTTTTTTGATTCCACATATGCATGATATCATATGGTATTTTTCTTTTTCTAGCTTACTTCGCTTAGAATGACAGTCTCCAGTTACATCCATGTTGCAACAAATGGCTTTTTTTTTTTAATGGTTGAATGGTATTCAATTGTGTATATATGTATACAGCACAGGGAATATAACTAATATTTTATAATGACTTTAAGTGGAGTGTAATCTATTAAAAATATGTCTATGTACATTACAACTTCTTTATCCAGTCATCTGCTGATTGACATTTTACATACTTCCTTGATTTCATTTTTCTATAGGCATGGCGAAAAAGTCAGTCTCAGCTCCAAGTGTGCAGAAATTGACCGAGAGATGATAAGTTCCCTTGGGGTTTCCAAATCTGTGCTAAATAATGTCATTTTCTGTCACCAAGAAGATTCTAATTGGCCTTTAAGTGAAGGAAAGGCTTTGAAGCAAAAATTTGATGAAATTTTTTCAGCGACAAGGTTTGTAACCTTTAATTAGATTTTGTAGCCTATTAAGTTATTGAGCCGTGGTTGCAATTTGGATGCTTCTTTTATGACTTCTCATCCATGGCAACCAGTGGGCATATTTCTTTTGGTTTTCTTTCTGTGCATCTTTATTTACCTGGTTGACAGTATGTATGTAACTTTTTTACTTACTGTTATGTCACAAGTATTTTCTAAGTTATTAAAAACTCTTTGTAAATGTAATCTTAATGATTGCATTATATTCTATTATTTGAATATATTGTAATTTACTTAGGCAGAAATCTGATTTTTATTTAATGTCTTCAAAGGTACATTAAAGCCTTGGAAACACTTCGGCAGGTACGTCAGACACAAGGTCAGAAAATAAAGGAATGTCAAACAGAACTAAAATATCTGAAGCAGAATAAGGAAAAAGCTTGTGAGATTCGTGATCAGATTACTAGCAAGGAAGCCCAGTTAACATCTTCAAAGGAAATTGTCAAATCTTATGAGAATGAACTTGATTCACTGGAGGTAATTTGATTTCTTGTGTCCTAAAGAGAAGGTTACCTTTTATCATGGTAGCTCTCACCCTAAAAGCACTTTTATTTTTCTGTGAATTTGAATGGTGTATTTCTTGAAAAAATTATCAGAGACTATATTAATGTTATGGTTAATGTCTTAGGTCTGTATTAGATGGGTAGTCTTAAAGTAACTGAAAGACCTTGGATTTGACAGTAATCAAATTTGTAGCATCATATTAAATTAGTAATATTTAAGTAATTAAGTAATACTTAAATGATGTACAGGTAATGACTCAACTTTACAGTTCTGTATTCTTAAGGAGATTTTTTTTTAATTGGCAGGTCTTTCTAGGGATTTTTTTATAATTTGCGGGATGTTCTTGACATTTCACAAAATTTGGAATTGATACATAACATGTTCATATGTTTGTTAATGAGTTAGCTTTTTTCTAAATTCTATGATTTATAAGAAAGACCTTCAAACCCTTTCATTCACTTCACAAGCATTTATTTAGTGTTTCCTGTGTGCCAGGGTGTACTGGACTTGGGGCTACAGGTACAAGGAGGACTACACCACCATCCTTGTCCCTTAAGGTGTTCTTAGTCTAAATAAGAGCATTCTTAAAAATGGCTTTCCTAAAGTTTCGATTTAAGAAAAAAAAATTTTAATTAATGACTTGTTTTTTAAAACTTACCTATAAATACTGGTGTAGATCTTTGAATTTTAATCTGGAAAAACTTTGGTTTTCTTTCCCAGTGCCCATTGACATGAATGCATCTTTTAGTGAATATTTATTGTTATGTGCATAGCACTGTGCCAAGTGCTCTTGGGGATAGGGAAGCCAGAGGCTTAGACTTGTTTTTAAAGAACTTATAATCTAGTTGGAGAAACAAGGAATATCTCTCAAAAGATAGTTAGGATTACAAAGAAGTAAAGTAAAGAGCTGTCTGAATAATATAGTTTAGAGCATAGGTTCTTTAGGAGCTAAAAGATGGAGACTGTGGCACAAGTGAGAAAAGAAAAAATGGATTAATTGGACTTTATCAAAATAAAAACCTTTTGTTCTGCAAACAATACCATCAAGAAAGCAAAAAGACACCCCATAGAATGGGAGAAAATATTTGCAAGTCACAAATCTCATAAAGAACTTTTATCTGGAATATGTAAAGAACCCTTATAACTCAATTTTAAAAAGGAAACAATTTGAAAATGGGCAAAGTATCTAAATAGATATTTCTCTAGGGAAGCTATGTGTATGTGTCCAATAAGCACATGAAAAGATGCTTGACATTATTCATCAGGAAAATGCAAATCAAAATCACAATGAGATACCACTTCACACCCACTAGAATGGGCTGTTAAGTCAAAAAGGTAGATAATAAGTATTGATAAGGATGTGGAGAAATTGGGACCCTCATACATGCTGGTGGGAATGTTAAATGGGACAGCCATTTTGGAAAACAGTTCAGCAGTTCCTCAGAATGTTAAACATGGAGTTGCTATATGACCTAGCAATTTTACTAAATGTCTTATTCCCAATACCAATTAAAACATACATCTACACAAAAAGTTCTATAGAAATGTTCATAGCAGTGTTATTTGTAATAGCCAAAAACTGGAAATAACTCAGATGTCCATTAACTAACTGATCAATAAAATGTGGCATATTCATATATGGAATATAATTCAGCTATAAGAAGGAATGAAGTTCTGATACATGGTACAATAGGCAGGAACCTCAAAACGTGCTAAGTGAAAGAAGCCAACCATAAAAGACCACATATTGTATGATTCCATTAATTTGAAATGTCCAGAATAGGCAAATCTATAGAGACAGAAAATAGATTAGCAGTTGCCTAAGGTAGTGAGTAGAGAGAAATGAATAGTGACTGCTAAGGGGCACAGGGTTTCTTTTTTGGAAGTGAAAATATAAGATTAGATTATGGGGATGTTTTCACAACGCTGTGAATATACTAAAAAATGTTGAAACAGGCGAATTGTATGGTATGGAAAAAAAGTACCAAAGTGACGGCCTTGAATAGAAATCTATCACAGGGCTTTCAATGAAAGAGTCAGAGCTGGGCTGGGCCATAAAAAGTGGAGAAGAATCAAATTAACAGACTAGAAGGCATTTTATTTTGTATTTTAAAAGTAATACATGCTCACCATGAAATTAAGGAAGAGTATTAGTTGAAAAGTAAGAGATGCTCTTCCCACTTCTCACCCTGACTTCCCACATGTATCCTACCAGCAGTTTTTTTTTTTTCAAAAATACAATATATATGTGTATACAAATATACACATGTATATATGTATTTATTCTCATGTACAAGCTTGTTAAAATAAGATTGTGTGAGGAAGAGCCTGGTTAAGTAAGTCAGGATAGAAGTGAAAGATAAGAATTGCAGTCAGATTATAAAGAACCTAATGGATTTAGAATGTAGTTCAATAGACAAAAGAGTGACAAAGTATGTTCTATTTTAGAACAAGTTGTCATAACTGTGTTTAGTTACTGTGATAATCACCAAGGTATTGGAACACATTTTCTTAGAGGCAGCCTGGTTGTAAAGATGACAAGCACACAGAAGGTAGAAAAAGACAAGAGCTGTGAGAGCTCTGAGGAGGAAGAGAATTTTCTGTCTGAGGTAGCCAGAGAGGATTTCATAGAACTGAATTTGGGGTGTGGTTTTGTTGACCTGAAATGGATAGGTAATTAGAGACACAAGGATAGTAAAATGCAAGCTATTTTTGAATAATATCAAGGAAATCCTTATAGTTGAAATGGAGTATTTATATAGGAAATAATGTCAGAGCTAAGTGATAATACCTAGTGTTTATTGAGCAGTGCCAGGATTCTAACCAAGGCTGTAGCAAACATTGAGGTGTTTGTATAGTTCTCTATCTATATTTAATTTTGGCTAGTTCTCCAAGGGCTCAATCTTATTCTCTCTGTCTTCAGAGACTGGCCCAGTGTCCGGCACTTAGCAGTGGTTCAATATTTATTAAGTGAATGATTTCCAAAGTCCTTTCTTAGCTCTAAGTTATGAGGATTCTTCCTTTCAGAGAACTCAGTATAAATTTTGAGTCAAATCACCTTTCCAGCATCCATCCAGAGGACAGTGTCATTTCAGTAGGGTACTATAATTCATGCTTTTCCATTTTTACAGATTTCTTCCATCTTCAGGATCTCTCTCATAACTTACTTTATTCCCATACTACCACATCCTATCCTGAACTTAATGCACTTAGGCCTGTTTTCCTTTCTTGCCTTCAGTGGAAATTGCTTGAGAAATTTGTTTTCAAGTTCAAAAGCACCCTTTGGCCCTTACTTATTCTTCCATACATTAGTTCATGGTCCTTGTATAGATAGGCTAACTGTCTGATTCTTTTGTTTTATTTCACACTAACACCTACGCTTTAAACACGCTGCTATATTTTTTTGTTGTCTTTCTGCTTGTCTTAGCTCCTTTTAATAGGTTGTGTGCTCTGAGGATAGAGCCTGTGTTTTGCACTTTGGGATTCAAGCCAAAACACAGATGTCAAAGAGGGAATCTCCAGGATCTGGCAACTGGCTGGATTTAAGGAATGAAGCAGCTGGAGATGTCACAAAAGATTCAAGCCAAGATAATGTTAATGCCCACCGAGACATAGTCAAAGCACTGATAAACGCTCAGACATTTCTGACAAGCAGGGTACCATAACGGAGTTGTTATATTCATTGCTCTTAAGAATCAATCCAGTTCTCTTTGTTACAGCGCTTAAGATATTTTCTGAACACAGAATATCTTTTTACGAGTAATATGAATGGTCCCCTTCATTGAAGGCCACTGTGTGCCCAAGTCACTGATCAAAACACTTTAAATGTATTATGTAAGCCCTACAGTAACCCTGAGCTTTTATAGGCAAGAAAACTGAGGCACAGGTGTTCATAATGGAAGTTAAGGGTAAAGCCAGGACTTGAGCCGAGACCTCTCAGATTCCTAAGCCCATCCTTTTTCTTTTTTAAGTCAGATTTATTGACATATAATTTGCATATAGTAAAATCCATCCTTTTGAAAATGTGTGGTTTGATGAGTTTGGCCGAATGCATACAGTAGCATTACTACTTTTTTTTTTTTAAATGAATGTACTGGGGATTGAACCCAGGACTTTGAGCATGCTAAGCATGCATTCTACACTGAGCTATTCCCTAAACCCCAGCATTACTACTGCTATAATTAAGGTACACATTTCCACAACCTCAGAAAGTTCTCTCAAGTCAGTTTGTAGTCAATCCCCTATCTCCACTTGGTAATCACTGATTTGTTTTCTGTTATTATAGTTTTGCCTTTTCCACAACACCTCATAAATGGAATCATACATTACATAGCCTTTTGTGTCTGGCTTCTTAGCATAATGCTTTTTAATTTGCCTGTGTTATTGCATGTATAGGTAGTTTGTTCCTTTTTATTGCTGAGGGTATTCTGTTGTATGGACATAGTAAAATTTGTTCATCCGTTCCATGGTTGATGGACACTGGTTTGTTAGGAGCTTTTAGCTATTATAAATAGAAGTGCTATCATTTTTTGTTTACAGATCTTTGTTTGGAGATGTTTTCATCTCTCTTGGGTAATATCCTAGGAATGGGATTACTAGGTTGTATGGTAAGTGTATGTTTAACCTTATGAGATGTCAGACTATTTTTCAAAGTGGCTGTACCATTTGGTAGTCCTACAGCAATGTATGGGTGTAGTTGAGCGTCATTCTTGTCACTTAGTGTTGTCAGTCTTTTATTTTAGCCAGTTGTAGTAGATGATTTTCTCATTGTGGTTTTAATTTGCATTTTCCTATGTTAATGGGTATTGAGAATCTTTTTATATGTTTATTTGCCATCTGAATATCTTTGGTAAAGTGTCTATTCCAATCTTTTGCCTATTTTCAGTAGGTTTTGAGGGTTTTTTTTTTGTCTTATTATTGAAGCTGTGACAGTTCTTTATGTAATATGGATACAAATCCTAGTCCGATATGTGTTTTGCAGATATTTTATTTTCTTTCCTACTTTCCAAAGGTCAGGAGTTTTTAATTTTGATTAAGTCTAGTTTATCAAATTTTGTTCTTAGTTTTTGCTTTTTGTTTTTCTTATCTAGGAAATATTTGCCTGACCCAAGGTCATAAAGATTTTCTTCTGTGTTTTCTTGAGGTTTTTATAGGTTGGATTTTTATGTTGAAGTATATGCCCCACTTTCAGGTTAATTTTTGAATATGGTGTGAGGTAAGGTTGAGGTTTACTTCTTTACATACAGACATCCAATCATTCCAGTGCCCAGAGCCTACAGTCTTTTTTTTTCTTTTCTTTTCTTTCTTTTTTTTTCTTTTTTTTTTTAATTGAAGTATAGTCAGTTTATAGTGTTGCATCAATTTCTGGTGTACAGCATGATGTTTCAGTCATACATATACATACATGTATTCCTTTTCATGTTCTTCATTATAGGTTACTACAAGATATTAAATATAGTTCCATGTGCTATACAGTATAAGCTTGTTGTTTATCCCATATATAGTTGTTAGCATCTGTAAATCTCAGATTCCCAATTTATTCCTTCCCATCCCCATCCTACCCTGGTAACCATAAGTTTGTTTTCTACGTCTGCAAGTCTGTTTCTGTTTTGTAAATAAGTTCATTTGTGTGTTTTTTTTAGTCCTCATATGAGTGATACAGTATTTTTCTTTCTCTTTCTTGCTTACTTCACTTAAAATGATGATCTCCAGGTCCATCCATGTTGCTGCAAATGGCATTATTTTATTCTTTTTTTTATCACTGAATAGTATTCCATTGTACAAATATAGTACAACTTCTTTACCCTGTCATCTGTTGATGGATTTTTAGGTTGTTTCCATGTCTTAGCTAATGTAAACAATGCTGCTATGAACACTGGGTGCATGTACCATTTGAATTAGAGTTTCCTCCAGATACATGCCCAGGTGTAGGATTGCTGAATCATATGGTAAGTCTATTTTTAGTTTTTTAAGGGATCTCTGTACTGTTTTCCAAAATGGCTACACCAAACTGCATTCCCACCAACACTTTAGGAGGGTTCCTTCTTCTCTACACCCTCTGTAGCATTTATTGTTTGTGGACTTTTTAATGTTGACCATTCTGACTGGTATAAGGTGATACCTCATTGTAGTTTTGATTTGCATTTCTCTGATAATTAGTGATACTGAGCAGTTTTTTTCATGTGCTTACTAGCCATTTGTATGTCTTCACTGGAGAATTGCTTGTTTAGCTCTTTTGCCCATTTTTGGATTAGGTTGTTTGTTTTTTGTTACTATGTTGTATGAGCTTTTTTGCATATTTTGGAGCTTAAGCCCTTGTCATTCACATCATTTGCAAATACTTTTTCCCATTCCATAAGTTGTCTTTTTGTTTTGTTTATAGTTTCCTTTGCTGTGCAAAAGCTTTTAAGTTTAATTAGATCCCATTTGTTTATTTTTGCTTTTATTTCTATTGCCTGGGTAGATTGCCCTAGGAGAACATTGCTAAGGTTTATGTCAAAGAATGTTTTACCTATGTTCTCTTCTAGGAGTTTTATAGTATCTTGTCTTATGTTTAAGTCTAAGCCATTTTGAGTTTATTTTTATGTATGGTGTGAGGGAGTGTTCTAACTTCATTGATTTACATGCTGCTGTCTAGCTTTCCCAACACCACTTGCTGAAGAGACTGTCTTTACTCCATTGTATGTTCTTGCCTCCTTTGTCAAAGATTAATTTACCAAAAATTTGTGGGTTTATTTCTGGGCTCTCTATTCTGTTTCATTGATCTATGTGCCTGTTTTTGCACCAATACCATGCTGTTTTGATTTCTGTAACTCTGAAGTATTGTCTGAAGTCTGGGAGGGTTATTTCTCCAGCTTCGTTCTTTTTCTTCAATATTGCTTTGACAATTCTGGGTCTTTTGTGATTCCATATAAATGTTAGGATTATTCGTTCTGTGAAAAATGTCCTGGGTAATTTGATAGGTATTGCATTAAACCTGCAGATTGCTTTGGGTAGTATGGCCATTTAAACAATAATAATTCTTTCAATCCAAGAGCATGGGATATCTTTCCATTTCTTTAAAATCATCTTCAATTTCCTTAGTCAGTGTTTTGTAGTTCTCCATGTGTAAGTCTTTCACCTCGTTGGTCAGATTTACTCCTAAGTATTTTATTTTTTTGGATGCAATTTTAAAAGGGATTTTTTTTTTACTTAACTTTTCTGATCTTTCATTGTTATTGTAAAGAAATACAACTGATTTCTGTATATTAATCTTGTATCCTGCTACCTTGCCAAATTCTTTTGTCAGCTGTAGTAGTTTTTGTGTGGAGCCTTTGGGATTTTCTATATATTGTATCATGTCATCTGCATGTAGTCATAATTTTACCTCTTCTCTTCCAATTTGGATCCGTTTTACATTTTTTTTCTTGACTGATTGCTATGGCTAAAATTTCCAATGCTGTGTTGAATGGAAGTGGTGAGAGTGGGCATCCTTGTCTTGTTCCAGATTTTAGCGATAAGCAGAGCCTACAGTCTTTATTGTTATACCACCCTGCCTCCCAATCTCATCTCCCATTTTTAAGTACATAGCTTTATGCAAGTCCTCTGAGTCTCCTACTTAGCCTGTACAGGTATGCTTCTCCTTATTGTGCTTTGTAGATACTGCATTTTTTACACATTGAAGGTTTGTGCCACAGCAACCCTACATTAAAGCAGGTCTATTGGTGCCTTTTTTCCAGTCGCATTTGCTCACTTTGTTTTTCTGTGTTATGTTGAGGTAAGTGTTGCAATATTTCAGTCTTTATCATTATTATATTTATTGTGGTGATCTATGATCAGTGATCTTTGATATTACTATTGAAATTTTTGGGGGGTAGAGCAGTCAGAATGCTAATATAAAACAGTGACTTTAATTGATAAATGTTGTGTGTGTTCTGACTGCTCTACTGACCAGCCATTTCCCCCATCTTTCTCTGTTTCTTTGAGCCTTTCTACTCCCTGAGACACAACAATATTGAAATTAAACCAATTAATAATCCTACAGTGACCTCTAAGTCTTCAAGTGAAAGGAAGAGTCACACGTCTCTCACTTTAAATCAAAAGCTAAGAATGATTAAGCTTAGTAAGGAAGGTATATGAAAAGCCAAGACAGGCTGAAAGCTAGGCCTCTTCTGCCAATTCATTAGCCAAGTTGTGAATGCAAAGCAAAGTTCTCAGAGGAAATTAAAAGTGCTACTCCAGTAAACACACAAATGATAAGAAAGTGCAACAGGCTTAGTGCTGATGTGGAGAAGGTTTTAGTGGTCAGAAGATCAAAGCAGCCACAACATTCCCTTAAGTCAAAGCCTAATCCAGAGCAAGGTCCTAACTCTCTTCAATTTTGTGAAGGCCAAGAGAGGTAAGGAAGCTGTAGAAGACAAGTTTGAAAATAGCAGAGGTTGATTCTTGAGATTTAAGGAAAGAAGCCATCTCTGTAACATAAAAGTGCAAAGTGAAGCAGGAAGTACTGATGTAGAAGCTAGAGCGAGTCATCCAGAAGATCTAGTTAAGATCATTAATGAAAGTGGCTACACTACCCAGCAGATTTTCATTGGAGACAAAACAGCCTTTTATTGGAAGGAGATGGCATCTAGGACATTCATAGCTAGAAAGGAGAAGTTAATACCTGGCTTCAGAGTTTCCAAGGACAGGCTCACGGTTGTTGTTAGGGACTAATGCAGCTTGTGACTTTAAGTGGAAGCCAGTGCTCATTTACCATACCAAAAGTCCTAGGGCCCTTAAGAATTACGCTAAATCTACTGTGCCTGTGCTCCATAAATGGAGCAACAAAGGCTGGATGACAGCACATTTGTTTACAACATGGTTTACTGAATATTTTAAACTCACTGTTGAGATCTACTGCTCAGTAAAAAAAAAAAAAAAGAATTTTTTTCCAAACTATTACTGCTTATTAACCATGAATCTGGTCACTCAAGAGCTATGATGGAAATGAACATGAGATTCACGTTGTTTTCATGCCTGCTAACACAACATCCATTCTACAGCCCATAGATCAAAGAGTCACTTTGACTTTCAATTTTTTTGAAGAAATACATTTCATAAGGCTCTTGCTGCCATAGACGTGATCCCAATACGGATCTGGGTAAATTGAAAACCTTCTGGAAAGGATTCACCATTCTAGATGTCATTAAGAACATTCATGATTCAGGGGAAGAGGTCAAAAAGTGAACATTGTGGTTTTTTTAGATGTAATACTATTGCATACTTTTACAGTATTGTGTAAACAGTTTTCATATGCACTGTGAAGCCAAAAAAATTCATTTGACTTGTTTTATGGTGATACTCACTTTATTGTAGTGATCTGCAACTGAACCTGCTGTATCTCTGAGGTTTGCCTGTAGTGTCGTGATGATTAGAGAGAATGTACAGCAGCACTTAGTACAGTGTCTGCAGTAGAGGTATTTAGTCAGTGATAGCTGTGACTATTATTATTGGTAAAATTACTTTTTCAGATCTCTCATTCAGCTAACATACTGAACACCTGTTACATGTCCTGGGGATGCATTAGTGAACAAAGTTAAAGTTTCTATGGTGATTACATGCTACCCATTAGTATACAAATCACAAAATATGGTATTAATGTAATTTTATTAAATGACATTGAAGGTAAGGATGCATTTTGATGCAGCTATGAAGGCCTACAACTAATATCTGTAATAATGATGTTAGTTAAAAAATTACATTCTAAAAATGTCTTAGAAAAGGAATTGGTCAGCCTTGGAATCATAGAGGCAAACCCTGGAAGAGTATCCCAACATCATTCAAGGAGAGAATACTCTGAGCCAGGTCACTCATGTTCCTCATAAGGTAACCACCTGTCCCTGGAAGCAGGCCACTGAGATCGTTTGTCGCACTTCACTTGCCCTCAGTCCTCTGTGCTTGAGCAGACTTTGAATCAAAATATAGTTTTCCATGTAAATTTACCTACAGGCTCAGGATGCACTGGTGACACACCATGAGTTTCTAGTCCATGCAGTAGTTCTGTTTTCTTTTTTAATAAGCATAATAGTTAACCTTTAAGGAGTAAGTTCATAAAATGTGATACTTTTATCACATTTGTGATAATGTGATAATGTAGCTCTAAGTACCCAATGAATGAATGATTTTTATGGGAGGTGTTGAGGGCAAGGGATGGGCTTTGGAGTTGGTAGTGGAGTTTAACTCCTGCTTTTCTTTACTAGCTGTGAGGAGTTGGACAACTTACTTAATGTCTCTGATCCTCAGTTTCTCTCTGCCCCCTTGATAGCATTGTTAGCATTAAATGAGATCACTTTTACTAAGTGAGTGGCCCTGGGACATCTTATTATCTTTAATTATTTACAGTGTAAACTACAGTGAATTTTATTAAGAAGAGTGTTTATTTTCAGGATCGTCTAAAAGAAATTGAACAAAATCTCTCTAAAATCATGAAACTTGACAATGAAATTAAAGCCTTGGATAGCCGGAAGAGGCAGATGGAAAAAGATAATAGTGAACTGGAGCAGAAAATGGAAAAGGTTTGTGGTAGTAGAATTTTGTTCTCCTTCAGAATTTTGAGGTTTAGTGTAATGAACCTCATTTGATTCTGTTTTGCCCCTCATATTTTGAAACAAACATACACATTTTGATGTTTGTGTTACTTCCATGCTTACATTAAAAGGAAGGATACTGAATAAGCTTTGGTATTTTGTACCTCAGAGTGATACCTTGTATTTCCCGTTACTTATTAAACGTCTTCATTTTGGTTCTACATAGGTTTTTCAAGGGACTGATGAGCAACTAAATGAGTTATATCACAATCATCAGAGAACAGTAAGGGAGAAAGAAAGGAGACTGATAGACTGTCAGCGTGAACTGGAAAAATTAAATAAAGAATCTAGGCTTCTCAATCAAGAAAAATCAGAACTACTTGTTGAACAGGGTAGGTCTTTTTCCCTATTATAGTATTATGCATTTTCTGCATACATAAATGATGAGTCTCCATGGAATTACACTGAGTGAAAAAAAGTCAATCTCAAAAGATTATGTAGAGTATGTTTCCATTTTATATAACATTTGGAAATGCCAAAATTTTAGAAATACAGAACTAGATTAGTGATTGCCAGGGATACCCAGTAGGAGGAGGGGCAAGAGAAAGGTTAGTGTGGTTATGGTTTTAAAAACAATAAGGGAGATTCTTGTGGTATTGGAACTGTTCAGTATCTCGACTGTCATGTTGTATATATGAACCTACACAGTCGATAAAATTATATAAAACTTAATACAAACATACATGAGTAAAACTGGGGAAACCTGAATAAGATTGATGGATTATATCACTGTCAATATCCTTGTGATATTATACTATTGTTTTGCAGATTACTAAAAGAAAACACTTTTTTTTTTCTACTCAGAACAATTCTGATACCAGATTTTTCCACACTAAGCAATCCTCCAATTTTCAGTGGACATCAGCTGAGTGTCATATAATTTAATTCCTTTCTCACACTCACTGTCCAGACAGCACAGACCCCACAGGTTAGGAGCTCAGTCTCATGAGACTGCCTCCCACTGCACTTCAGATACCAATCCCACGTCCTAGGTTGTCTGGCACCTGTACTTCTGAAATACTATGATTATGTTTTTTTAAAGGTCGTCTACAGCTACAGGCCGATCGTCATCAAGAACATATTCGAGCTAGAGATTCATTGATTCAGTCTTTGGCAGCACAACTAGAATTGGATGGCTTTGAGCGTGGACCATTCAGTGAAAGACAGATAAAAAATTTTCACAAACTTGTGAGAGAGAGGCAAGAAAGGGAAGCAGAAACCACCAGCCAACTGATAGTAAATATTGTTTACTTTTTTGTGTGTCAGATTCTCTAGTAGAATTGTTTTAAATTTAGGGTGGACCTTATTTTGTCATATTTTTGAATTAGTGTTAGAATAAAATTTGCTATGAACTAGGAAAAAAGCCTTAATGGAAGCAAATTTTTTAAAAGTTTGTAATGTTAAAAATATGAAGAAAATACAGGCCTATTTTTTTTTGTTTTTGGTTTTGTTTTTTGGGGGGGTAAATTTCCTTTTTAAAGCTAATCATATAGAAAAAGTTTGCTCAGAGTTAATAATGATTGTCTCTGGGAGATTGTTGTTACATTTTTTCATACTTGGCTATATTTTCCTCAGTGTGCATGTGTTACTTTTGCAGTGAAGAAACTTTCTTAATGAATTTTTTAAAAAATATTTTATTTATTTATTATTGTATTGCTTAATTATTTATTTTTTTTATTTTGGCAGGGAAGGGAGGTAATTGGGTTTATTTATTTTTGAGGGAGGTACTGGGACTGAACCCAGGACATCGTGCATGCTAAGCATGCACTCTACCACTTGAGCCCTCTACCCTCCTTAAAGAATTTTTTTAGTGAAAAAAATTGTTAATGCTCATTCTTCTCATATGTATTTAGAATGACTTTGCAGAAAAAGAGACACTGAAACAAAAACAGATAGATGAGATAAGAGATAAGAAAACTGGACTGGGAAGAATAATTGAGCTAAAATCAGAAATCCTAAGTAAGAAGCAGAATGAGCTGAAAAATGTGAAGTATGAATTACAGCAGTTGGAAGGATCTTCAGACAGGATTCTTGAACTGGACCAGGAGCTCACAAAAACTGTAAGATATTATTTGAGTAATGTAATTTTAAGGGGTAAGACATTTAGAATCTTACATTCTAAAGTATTTTATCTGTTGCTTATCCTAAGATTATGACTTCTTAATTAAAATTCTTAATCACCTAACTCTTGTCCTGGAATTTGGTGGACTGAAAATTAGAATTACCTAAGGAAGCTTTTAAAAAATACCTTTTCTTAGACCTTAGACCTTCCAAATAAAAATCTCTAAGAGTGGGGCATGGAAATGTGTGTTCAAAACAAAACTAGGTGATTCTTATGATACCTTGGTTAAGAGCCACTTATCTAAGTTAAAAAAAAAGTTTTTTTCCCTTTAGGTTCCACACATTAGGTTTTATATGATTATTACCATGTTCTCACTTTTTCCATGGAGAAAGTTTCTTAGCCCACCTCTTCCTTTCATGAATTTCCAAAATTTCTTCCTTGTTTCTAATCTGTCCCTTGCCTTCACATCTTCACTACCAAAATAAGCATCCTAAAAGCTTGGCAAATCCCCCTTTCAGATCACATCTTGATAATTTAAATATTTCTTTTTGCTCCCAAACTTAACCATATAGCATACATTTTTGTCAGTTTAGCACTTTATCACAGTATTACTCTGTTGTGATGGGGAGGTACTGGTCAGGGACCACACCACACTATTCTTAGTTTCTATATGCCAGGCAGTGTAGTCAGTTACATAGGTACTTTATAAATGCTTAATTATTGACTGAAGAGTCACTAAACTGTACAGGTCAACGTATTTCTCTTAATTTTGCCCTAATTCTCGTATTTCCCTCCTGTTTGACCCTTCCAGATTTATTTACTAATTCTCTACCATTATAATATAGTAAGGTAACTTTGTAAGATTTTTTTCTTAAAAATCTTATTCCCTTTGTTTTTTCTGTTGTTGTATAAAAGGATACAGTAATACTTTGACCATTCTGAGAAGTAGCTGATTTCTAATACACTTTGTGATTATTTTAACACAAATATATAAACCTGTGCATTTGTTTGAATTATTGATAAGGAACGTGAGCTAAGCAAGGCTGAGAAAAACAGCAACATAGAAACTCTAAAAACAGAAGTAATAAGCCTTCAAAATGAGAAAGCAGACTTAGACAGGATCCTGCGTAAATTGGACCAGGAGATGGAGCAGTTAAACCATCATACAACAACACGCACCCAGATGGAGATGCTGACCAAAGACAAAGTATGACCTTTCTTTTTGTTCTAATTATAATTTCTGGTATTTAAATAGCTTATTTTACATTTATAATTGTTATTCTGTGCAGTATCTAGTTGGTATTGTCTTTATATTTTGGGGATTAAGTGAGCTTAATACTCTAAAAATGGACTGTCAAGCTTAAAACCTATTTTCTAATTACAAAAAAAATGGAGAAATATATATAAGCACATACATAGAAATTGCTATTAATTTTTATTGATTACTATACAGAAGTTTTAATTTTTTTCTCTTATGGCTTAGGAGGTCCACCCCCACTTTAAGACTTTAAGAAATCTTATATTTTCTTACATTTTTATAGTTCTATTTTTTAAGCCTAAAAGTTTAATCAATCTAAAATTTATTTTTGTTCTTTATGTAATGTGGAGATAATGAGCTTTATTTTTTAAAGATTTTTTTTCTCCTTTAGGCTGACAAAGATGAACATATCAGAAAAATAAAGTCTAGGCACAGTGATGAATTAACTTCATTGCTAGGGTATTTTCCCAACAAAAAACAGCTCGAAGACTGGCTTCATAGTAAATCAAAAGAAATTAATCAGACCAGGGACAGACTTGCCAAACTGAAGTAAGTAGTTACAACATTTGAAGATGTAGTAGAGCTCTTATTTCATAATTTCATTTTTAATTATTTTAAGATCATTTATTGTCATGAAATGGTATGTCTTATTCATTGACTTTGTCCTATATTTTACAAATTAAGTAAAATGGTAACAGATGGTAATTTGGACCTCTTGTTCCTTGAAGGTTTGCAGAACTAAGTTAAGAAGATTAAAATTCTCCTTTATAAAAAGTGAGATCTGAAACTATTAAACTCCTAGAAGATAACATAGGGGGAAAGCTTCATTATATTGAAATTAGCAAAGATTTCTTGGGTATGACACCAAAAGCACAGACAACAGAAGCAAAAATAGACAAATGGGACTACATCAAACTTAAAAATGTCTAAATAGCAAAGGAGATGATCATCAGAAGGAAAAGGCAATCCACAGAATGGGAGAAAATATTTGTTAACTATATATCTGATATTATCCAGAATAATAACTCCTACAACTCAATAATAAAAAAAAATACCCAGATTAGAAAATGGGCAAAGGACTTGAATAGACTTTTCTCCAAAGAAGATGTACAAATGGCCAACGAGCACATGGAAAGATGCTCAAAATCACTAATCATCAGGGAAATGCAAATCAGAACCACAGTGATACATCCCTTCACACCAGTTAGGATGACATTACTATCAAAAAAACAAAATAACAAGTGTTGGTGACGATATTGAGAAATTGGAACCCTATGAATTATTAGTGGGAACATAAAATGGTGCAGTTACTATAGAAAACCTGGAGGCTTTTCAAAAAGTTAAGAATTACTGGATGATCCAGCAATTCCACTTCTGAGTATACATTTAAATGCATTAAAAACATGATCTTGAAGAGGTATTTGCTAATCCTTGTTCATTGCAGCATTATTCATAGTAGCCAAGAGGTGGAAGTAAACAAGTATTCATGGATGAAGGAATAAAGGAAATTTGATATATGTATAATGGAATATTATTTATCTTTTAAAAAGGACATCTCATATGTTACAACTTGATGAACCTTGAGGACATTACACTAAGTGAAATAAACTAGTCACAAAAGACAAATAGTGCATGGTCTACTTACATGAAGTATCCAAAGTTGTCAAACTCTTAGGAAGTATATAGAATGGAGATTCAAAGCAGCCAGAAGCCAGGTGACTGGTGGGGGTGATGGAGGGAGAAGGGGAGTTGTTCAGTGGGTACAGAGTGTCGGTTTTGCACAATGAAAAAGTTTTAGAGCTCTGTTGCACAACAGTGTGCATATAGTTAACACTACTGTACTGTACACTTAAAAATATTAAGAAAACATTAAGATGTTAAATTTTATGTTTTTCCCACAGTTTAAAAAAGTGATCAATTTTTTCAGAAACCACCTTGAGTGGTGCTTGGATAAGAGGGTCAGAAATTACACACACACACACACACACACACACACACACACACACAGAAAAATTCCACACAGATCTTTGAGGAATATAATGGATTTGGACATGTTATATTGTGTTTCTCGTGAAAATGTCTGTTAGGGAATAGAATTTTGGAGTTTGAAGTTCAGAAGATTGGAAGTTGTTGCTTTGTAAGTGATAATTAGAGTCAAGTAGAGTCACTTGAAGGAGTTATACAAAGAGAAAAGAAAGAATTATAGTCAGACTGCTGGAAAACACTAACATTTAAACTGTTGGCAGGCAAAGGAAGAGGAGAAAGTGAAGAGCCAGACAGGAGTGGTGTCTGGGATGCCTTGAGAAAATAGTCTTCCAAGGAGGGGGTCAACAGTGTTTGGTGCTGCTAAGATAGTAATCTTGACGAGCAGTGCTCAGTGGCTAGGATGGCCTTCATCTGCATGCTATTTTTCTTCCAAATTTCACTGTGACTCACAATGGGAATTATCAGGATGAGGCATGTGTGCACTTACAGTTATTTGAAACTAATTTCTTAAAATAATACCTAGCCTAACTGTGCACAGTCTACTCCAATATAGTCTACATGTTTTTTAATTTTTAAAAAAATGCTGAATACAATGTATTAAATTGATTACATTACTTGCTTAGTGCATCATAGCCTGTAAATTGAAAAACCTTGATCTGTGTGGCTGGCTAGGATGGTATTTAAGAGTTAAAGTGGAGATAAATTGTACTTGCGAGCAAAGTCTTTGATGAATGAGAGGGAATGAATGATCAGGTTGTAAGTAGATGACTGCAACCAGGAGGGGAAGTTTTTATAGGAGACAACGGAAGAACAATTGTGAAAGGATCCAAATGGAATTAGGAGGATGTTTCCCTTTTCTCTCCCTCCAGTAGATCCAGCAAGCATATTCTCCTTGCTGAGGCCCTTAATCCAAGATTAAGACAATGAACCCCCATAAAGCAGGCAGAGTTTTGTCTATACACGTTTTTCTGGGAGCAGGCCTATGACCAGGGTTGGCAGGTGAGTCAGTGTCCTAGGGTTCAGGCAGTAGTGAGCTATTGCCATGACTTCTTGATAAAAAGTACTTGGTCAGAGCAAACCTTTATAATATTTGTTGGCAGAATTTGTTTTGGATCTACCTACTCAAACTTTTCAAACTTACTTCCTATGTTTTAAAATTGTAATCCATATTTGGTCTTATTTTAGCAAGGAACTAGCTTCAGCTGAGCAAAATAAAAATCATATAAATAATGAGTTAAAAAGGAAGGAAGAGCAGTTATCCAACTATGAAGACAAGCTGTTTGATGTCTGTGGTAGCCAAGATTTCGAAAGTGATTTAGACAGGCTTAAAGAGGAAATTGAAAAATCCTCAAAACAACGAGGTAAGTTAATCTACTTTATATTATCAAGGCATTTTAACATTTTTGAATTTTCATTCACAAGTAACTACTAAGGATGGAAGATTTTAAAACTTGGTTCTGGAGCCAGGGGGCTTAAGTTTTAGTCCTGGTTCTACAGCATACTTGCTATGTCTTTGGGCAAATTGTTAAAGCCTTTGTATACTTCAGGTCATTACTTGAGGACAGAATTGCCTACCACATGTAGGGTGTTAGGGAGGAGTAAATCAGATTATAGTTGTAGAGCTCTTAGAATAGTTTCTGGCACATAATAAGCTCTTAAATTTTATTATACTTTTTTGTGTGTTACCAGAAAATAATTTATACAAATCTGAATGTATTGTGCCCTTTGGGAGAAGATATAAATATCAGAATTTTTATTTCTTCCATAATGTGTTTATAATGCAGGAATAATAATCATATATTTACAGAAAAGGCTGTAACCATATTGATAAAACTATATTTTATATTCTTTTCACTGGGAATATATTTTCTTAAAAAGCCATGTTGGCTGGAGCCACGGCAGTTTACTCCCAATTCATTACTCAGCTTACGGATGAAAACCAGTCGTGTTGCCCTGTCTGTCAGAGAGTTTTTCAGACAGAAGCTGAATTACAAGAAGTCATCAGTGATTTGCAGTCTAAGCTGCGGCTTGCTCCAGATAAACTCAAGTCAACAGAATCAGAGCTAAAGAAAAAAGAAAAGCGGCGTGATGAAATGCTGGGACTTGTGCCCATGAGGTGAGAATGTGGATTTACTGTTACTGTGCATGTAGCTGTCCAATGCCTAGCATGTGGTAGATATCAGTAAGCATGAGATGAATGAATAAAAGTTAAAGTCAGGATTCTAAGCCAGTATACCCATCTCATGTTTATGTGATAACAAAAAATAATTACTTTGTTTTAAGGTAAGCTTGCTTTTTAAACTAATCACAAGGTAGATATAATCTGTGTGTGTATATTTTTCCTGAGACTTGACTTAAGGGCAGAAATTTTGACAGATTTATAACAGTTTGCTTTTGTGTCACTTTCTGAACCCAGCAAAAGAATTAAAGTACTGGAAAGCTCCCCCAAAGGCAAATTTTAAACTATGCTTTTATATCTTTCCCACTTTCAAAAAGAATGAATCATAGATGGTTTCTATAGTTATTTTCCCTTGCTTGCATAAGAAATTCAGATGATGGTCTACATATAAATAAAATCAAGTCAGGAAGTATGTGATGCTTGCCTTGGTGTCTCCAAGAACATGGAGCACAGAGCTGGTCACAGAGACCAATAAGTCATGACCGTCAAGTTGCTGATAGTCTGTATAAGGAGACAAGCTCTCAGAATCAGACATTTAGAAAGCTGGGCTTAATAAAGTACTTAATTATTTCAAACAAATGCATTAGTTAAAAAGAGAGAAACCAGTGGACCACAGAATGACCATAGGATTTTGAGGACAAGGTAGAGAGGGAATGTAAAGCATAGGAAAGTTGGTTCAACTCAGTTACGATAAGGAAAGAGGACAGGGAAATTAGACCAGTGTGTGTGATGGGTAGGAGGGTATGACCTGTGCTGCAGTAGAAATGTTGTTTGCAACATTGTAAACTGACTATACTTGAATAAAAAAAGAATGCATTTTAAAAAATACATTTTTTCAATGTTGTGTGGAGTTTGAGAACTTATTTATAGGGATTGATTCCCACAAGTTGGGAAGATAGAGCTACATTATATTCAGGTCTAGTTATAGCTCTTAGTACCTCACAACAATGATTTACTATGATTTTTCATGGTTCTTTGGGATGATTTAGCTTAGCTAAGTCATTCTCACTTGGGGTCTTTCATGCAGTTGTAGTCAGATGTTGGCTTCAATCATTTCAAGGCTCTACTGGATGGAATGTTCAAGATGGTTTACACACATGGCTGGTGGTGATGCTGACTGTTGGCTAGGAGCTTAGCTGGGGCTATCAAACAGAACACCTTCACATGGCCTCCATATGTGTCTTGGGCTTTTGGCAGCATAGTGGCTGGATTACCAAAGGAAGTATCCTAAGAGCAAGTGTCTTAAGGCCTGGGCCCAGTCATTGGCAGTGTTACTTTTGCTGTTTTCTGCTGTTCGGAGTAGTCACAGAGCCTGTCAAGATTCAATGAGAGGACACAGCTCCACCTCTCTATGGGAAGAGTGTCAGAGTACTTGTGGCCAGCTTTATTCCACATAGTATCCCAGTATCTGGAGTGGCACTTGTGTATCATTTTGGTCACCACACATAAAGTAAGATAAGCTGAAGCTGGAAGAGCAAATGTATAGTCTGTCAGGTGATGATCAATACCATGGAGGAGCACATGAGGGGTGGTGGAAGGGGCGTTACTGATGGAGCTGGCATTTGAGTGGAGACTTGAGAGAAGTGAGGGAGGCAGCTGGGCAGCTGTCCAGGAGAAGAGCATTCCAGGCAGTATAAAATCACTGAGGCATGTTTGACCCCCAGGCCAAAGGGGAAAGTGGTTGAAAATTAGGTCAGAGAAGTAGAAAGGAGCCAGATCCTGCTTATCCACTTTGAGGAAAATGTATTTTCATTTAAAACCCCCAACTCACCAACACTTAATATAAGACCATTTGTTGTGAATGAAATCTCAGATGGAAATGTAGCTATTTATCATTTTGCTTAATACTGACTCGGGTTCATTTTTTTATAACACCTCATTAAAATAAAACTCAATCAATATATTTCCCCATTTCTCCCAAAGGTTTTTTATTCAGAACTGTATCTGTGTTGGTCCCTTTTATGTAAAATCCCCTTGGCAAATGAATGCTGTCCCAAAACTGAGTTTCTGAAAATTTTAAGAAAGCAAAGCAGAAAACCCTACTAGGTAGTAGTAGTCCATTCGCTCAGGATATAGATTTACTTTTTTTCTTAGAATAATTGTTTTAGCATCTTAGGTAACATCAAAAAAGAAGGCATCAAAACTTGGACCACATCAATAAGGGTTTTTGTGTGTACATGTAAAAATGTTAAAATTGAATAGATGCCTGTAGTTCTTTACAAAGAAGTCCCAGTCAGGTGAATGCTTGACTGTCATTAGGCTTTCATAGCTTTGTCGCTTTTTAGGTGCTGGCACATAACTTAAGATCAACTTCTGGTCTATAATAATCAGGAAATAATGCAAGCATGGATTACTCATAATCTGCATACTTTTATATATATTCAGGGAACTTTTTCATTTCTCTGGTATAAAAAATTAAAGGTCTTCTGTCACCACAGATCAGTTCAGGTTGGTATTTCTTGGTCATAGTATGGTAGGTTTTTTAAAAACCATTAATAGTATGCAAGCGCTAACCCTTGAGTTACTAGTTTATTGTAAGACTCTTATTAGAAACCAATTTAATTTATTATACTAATTTAATTTTAATTAAGAATGTGGAACTTTTTCAAAATAAGCTTAATAGCTTTTTTTTTTTTTAGATGAACAAATTTTATTGTTTCAGAGGTGTCAACAAAAATAGGTGTGGGCCAGAACCTGCCATAGGTGTTGGTAATTCATCGGTTAGAGTAGCAGCAGTAAAGTGGGTTAACAGCTTTTGTAGCATAAACCCCTGAAGCATTTGAGTGGTTTTCCTTCCTTCCTTCTTTCTTTCCTTTCTCCTGTCCTTCTGTCATGATTTAAACTTTTTATTTTAAAATAATTTAGACTTACAGAAAAATTACCACAATAGTACAAAGAATTCATATATACCTTTCACCCAGCTTCTCCTGATGTTCATAGTTTGTGTAACCATAATATTGTTATCAGAAAAAATCAAGAAATTGACATTGTTATAATTCTGTTAACTAAACTATGAATCGTATCTGAATCTTAGCGGTCTTTACATTAATATCCTTTTTCTATTTCAGGATCTAACCCAGGATCCCCACATTGCATCATCTTGTTATTTCTCCTTAGGCTCCTGCAGTCTTTAACAGTTCTTCAGCCTTTCTCTGTCTTTCATGATCTTGATACTTAGGATGAGTATGGTCAGTTAATTTGTACAATACATTTCGGTTTGGCAAACAGCATGGTAAAAATTGTTACAATTAAGATCTACCAATAGATACTACAATCATTGGACAGAAGTTTGTGGAGAAACAAGATATTTACATAGTCTTCAATGTATTTCTCCTAAGATATGTATTGATTACATAGAGAAAAATAGTAACTCCCTAATGGATAAATCTCACTGACACCATCTTAACTAAGTGAATAAGATTAACAGTAATAAGACATACTGACATCATGTAGCCACTGATACGATGTCCTCAGCAGGATACAACATCACTTCTGTGATCATCTTGCCGAAAATACATAACCTCAAACTTATGAGAAAACATTAGATTGCTTATTTTTAACTGTGTGTTTTTTTGTGAAGGCAAAGCATAATTGATTTGAAAGAGAAGGAAATACCAGAATTAAGAAACAAACTGCAGAATGTCAATAGAGACATACAGCGCCTAAAAAATGACATAGAAGAACAGGAAACACTCCTGGGTACAATAATGCCTGAAGAGGAAAGTGCTAAAGTGTGTCTGACAGATGTTACACTTATGGAGAGGTTTCAGGTTAGTTTACTATAGTTTAAGGCAGAGTAAAACTTGTTTCATGGTTGTTTGAATATGAAGTATGAATGTTAAAAATAGTAGTTTGTATTCCAGTACAGATTGTATTTAGAGCTCCCTATCCTGAATTTCAGGTAGTCTCAGGGAGTAACTGCTTAACTTACATTCCTGCATTTAGATTTTTTTATTGATAAATTGAGAGAATTAAGCAGTAGTCTTGTTTATTTTTCTTTTTCGGTCTGCTTCCTTTTATTTATATCATTTAAATTAATTTCATTATAAAAATCAGTTTCATTTTTTTCTATTAAAATTTCTTAAAATTATATCTGAAAGCAGTTACAAATTTTGATTTTAAAAAATAATTAAAAGCAGTTACTTTTTAAAAATTATAAATAATGATAATGCTGTAAGTTTCTTAAAGGAAATAACCTTGATTTATTCTTAAGATGGATCTTAAAGATGTTGAAAGAAAAATTGCACAACAAGCAGCTAAGCTACAGGGACTAGCCTTGGATAGAACTGTTCAGCAAGTAAACCAGGAAAAACAAGAAAAACAACACAAATTAGATACAGGTAATAGAGTCTGTCTCCTCATGTACCCATAAAGACTTCAACATTCCCCCATATGCTTTTTTTCCATAAATTTAATCATTATTATGTGGACGAGGAACTGTCTGTCTTCCTTCCAGTCCGTAGTGTATTTACTCTCTGTTCTCAAAAGCGTTAGTTCTCCTCAGTTTCTGTCTTTTTGCACAACAGATTTTGAATGATTAGTAACAGATGAGCTGTACTCTGTCTCAGTTATACCAGGCCTGTGAGCCTCACCTGTGGTAAGGCTCACAGCAAGCAGGTTTGGGAGCTGGAGGGGTTCTTGTGGCACTTTTGTTGCAGTGGGTGGGACCCACAGAAACTTAACCTTTGTGAATTGTAGAGACCTATAAAACTAGAAGGATGGTGCTCATAGTATTTTCTGTACTCAACATTAATCAGTGCTTCAATTTGTTTTCCTGCAGTTTCCAGTAAGATTGAATTGAATCGGAAGCTTATACAGGACCAGCAGGAACAGATTCAACACCTGAAAAGTACAACAAATGAACTTAAATCAGAGAAACTTCAGATATCCACTAATTTACAACGTCGTCAGCAATTGGAGGAGCAGACTGTGGAATTATCCACTGAAGTTCAGTCCTTACACAGAGAGATAAAGGTAAAAACATTCATACAAACTTGTTTTTTAATTTAGTTCAAATAAATGAAATGCTGTTTATTGGGGCAGTGGCCAGAACTATACTTATTGTGAGCATCAAATGAAAATGGTATAATAATTCTTTGTGTGGCACCTGCGGGGTGACAGAACTTGTACTGATAGGTAAAGATTTCCAAGACAAGGATTTTGGTCATAATAAGGAAGAACTGGCTGCCTTGTTAAGTAGTGAACTCCCTGTTCTTGGAGGCGGTGGCTGAAGGATTCCTGCTTGTGGGAGGTTTGTCTTATCTACAAATCCTGTATCCATGGCAGACACTGCTTCTCAGTCATAGCACTTTCTCTGTTTGATTCCAAATGTAGTCTCAGAATACTTCCCACTACAGAGAGCAGGCCCTAAGTTGACACATGGAATGGAACCCATTTAGCATCTCTCATCTAGGTTAATCAAAGACCCAGCCAATTAAATTTTTTTTCAGCCAATTAAATTTTTAACATTTTTAGAAACAACGGTCTTATCTAGGTTTGGATAATTATGCTTATTCAGTAAGCACTAAATATATTATTGAATCTATTATTCATTGCTAAAATATTTTTTTCTTAAGTATTTTTGGATTACAAAATATGAGTGGCTCAATAATACTATCTTACATTTGTATTTTTTTACTGCTTATAAATACTTTGACATTAAACCGTTCAGTGTCTCAGTAACCCTGTTGATAAATGTGACTAAATCCCCTTTTTATGGAAAAAGAAACTGAGATTTACAGGTATCTTGTGATTTGCCAAGTCCATGCATTTAGTAGAAGTCAGGGTTAATTTTCAAGTAGGTCTCCTGACGTCTGAGACATCTGACTTTCCACCACACAAAACCACTTCCCAATATGATAAAATATACCCACCTTTAAGTAATACTAAATAATCATTTCTACCTTTATGGATTCATTAGATAGTTCAGGATCTTAAAAGTGCTTGAGGATCGTTGTTTTTGAATAGTGGTTATCATGTAATTATGCTGTAGAGATGTTACAGGGCCAAATAACATGGACTTCTGATTAGTAAAATAGTTTGTTATTTGCAAGACCCTTTCCTTTCAAAATAGATGTGGACACACCAACATGTGTGTACTGGTAAGCTTTTATTACCATAAAATATCTACTTAGCCTCAGCAAACTAAGCTTAAAGTCAAAAGTTCCTTTACAGTCATATTTCCATCTGTTAAAAAAAGACCTTGACTGAAAGAGCTTTTCTATTCTTTAGTCACACAGGGCTGATATGGACCCTACAAACTCAAAAATGTATACCTAAAGCCACGTGCTCGTGTAATTGGGAGCACATGGCTTACTTAGGTTAAGAATCAAATCAGTGACTAACACAATATAGATAGTGATTAAGAGAGACACTGGACCTGGACAGGATTTGAATCCTGGCTCTTTAAATTTACTGGCTTTTGGGACCCTGGACAAGTCATTTCTGTGCTTGTTTACTCATCTGAAATACAGCATGAAAATAATGGTACCTTTCCCATAGGGTTGTGGGAAGGAGAAGACGAGTTGATTTTTAAAGCCTGGCAAATAGAAAGTGATTTTATTATGACTGTAAAGTCTGACACCTAAAATAAAGTAATGGAATGTTTTATAAGAATTTATATTTTTTATATCTTTAGGATGCTAAAGAGCAAGTAAGCCCTTTGGAAACAACACTGGAAAAGTTCCAGCAGGAGAAAGAAGAATTAATCAACAAAAAAAATACAAGCAACAAAATAGCACAGGATAAAGTAAGATTTCATTTATAAATTTACTTAATAAAAATACATATTAAAATGATTATATTCAGAGTATCATGTTAGATACCAGTATTTTACATGAAATTAAAAACATAAAATAGTATTTTCAGATTTGTGACATATAGTCTTGACATTAAAATGTTTTCTTAGAATAAAGATTAAATTTAAATTATTTTGCTTCTTGATCTAAAATAGAAATTGAGAATTCGACTATTTAATCTAATCCCATAGGGAAATCATAAAATTTATTTGAAAGAAAATTTGCTGGTGATAGAAATTGGAACCCAAGGCTTCTGACTTCCAAGCAGTGTTTCACTGTACTCTCCTATTAAGTTTTTATTACTTTTATGTAAGACATTCCTTGGAAATAAATCTTCTTAAATGCCTTAGTTCTAACCAGTGTATATTTAATAATTTTTTTTACAGATAAATGATATCAAAGAGAAGGTTAAAAATATTCATCGTTATGTGAAAGACATTGAGAATTACATTCAAGATGGAAAAGATGACTATAAGAAGGTAATTTAAAACTAATTTAATATAATTTAAAATTATTTATTTGTTTATATTTTTATGTCTTGTGCTTAAGGAAGTTTCTTTTTGTAGCAAAAAGAAAATGAACTTGATAAAGTAATAGCTCAACTAAGTGAATGTGAGAAACACAAAGAAAAGATTAATAATGAAATGGGAATCATGAGACAAGACATTGATACACAGAAGGTAGGTCTTTTTTTTGTTACTATGGTGGCACTTATACCAGTAACATTCTTTGTTTTGTTTTGTACTTTTATTTTCACTATTTGCATTGAGTAAAAATGCAAGCAGGAGAGAAAAGCAATTCTAATAACATTGTCTTTTCTTCTTCCCTTCTTTCTTTTTTATTTTCAGTAAAAGTTTAAACATAAAAGCATAAAATTAAGTTTCCCTCCACTTCTGCCAATTCTCAATCTCACTTCTAGATATCATTCTTAAAGGTTGTCTGTTAAGTAAAATATCTATATATTAAGTCATTTTTCAGTTAATTCCTTTTTTGTTTACTTTCTCTGTTAAAGAACCTAATTTCCACAGTATAATCAAAATCACATTGAGAAAATATTTTCAACATGACCTATAGAGGCATAAGTTAAGTTTTAAAACCCCGTTTCTCTGTTTCTGCTGTTTTAAACAAAATTTGCTATTCGAATGCTTTAATCATTTGGTTATAAGTAGTGGTTAAAAATCTCTTTGAAGATTAGTTTTATCAGTTTTCTGCAGAGTTGCTGGCTGTAGTGCCAGGAATTTCAAATACATGAATACCAGTCAAAGGCAAATTGAATCTCTGCCATCTTATAAATGCTATAGAAATTTATAATGCATATATAACAAAATACTTAGTTAGCACTAGCTCATATGTGGGTTGCCTATTTAAAATCACAATCTATAAATCATTAATGGCCATATACATAGAGAAATCATTTAAGATTTACCAATCTATGACCATTTTCAAGTTGGTGGCCTAAATTTAGTGGCTCTGACTATATTAGTTTACTTTTGTAACCTGTCTTTTTCCAGAAATTGTTTACTAACTTATCTACATAGAGCAATGCCAAATAACATTTTAAATTAATGGGAAAATGAGATAATGTGGGAGTGAGGATAAGAAGGTAATGAAACCAGGAGAGTAGTAAGTATATAAAATGTAAGCCATGAAATCTGATGTGCTTGCATTTTTTTTAAAGATCAGATTACAATGGTTTTGACAGAGAAGCTTAATCACATTGCTGTGACATACATATTAAGATAACTAGGATTATGACTGACAGCATTAGACTAGGACTGACAGCATTAGACTAGGATGTATCTACATTTCAGAAGCTTTATATAATTTCTAGAATATCTATATTAACAACACTTACTCATACCGTATCATCTGAGGAGGCTTATCACTCACTTGACAATGCTTCCCATGTAATTCAACATACCAAACAATCCTAGTTAGTTTAGTATTTTTCTCTTGAGATGCCTCAGGGGCTCTCTCAAGCATCCTAGAGTCAGTTCACTTAGAATGATGATCTCCAGGTCCATTCATGTTGCTGCAAATGGCATTATTTTGTTCTTTTTTATGGCGCAGTAGTATTCCATTATATATATCAATACATATCTTCTTATTGATATTTTTATTGTTTTGGTTTTGTTTTTATAGGTCTTTTTTTTTTTCTCTTTCTTCTTCAGCTGATAATCTTATGGGAGTTACCTTATATGTTATTTGTTGCTTTTCTCTTGTTAATTTTAATATTTTCTCCTTATCCTTAATTTTTATCAATTTGATTACTATGTGCCTTGGTATGTTCCTCTTTGGGCTGATCCTGTGTGGAACTCTCTGTGCTTCCTGGACTTCGGTGACTGTTTCCTTTCCCAGGTTGGGGAAATTTTCGGTTATTAGAGTTTTCTGTTTTTAGTTGGCTCCTCTTTATAGTTTGTTTCCTTTTCATAGTATTATGCATCTCTATTCATAGTCCCTCTTATTTCCTTCAGTGCTTTTATCACCACCTTTTTGAAGTCATGATGTAGTAGACTGTCGAGGTCTATCTCATTGTTCATTCTTTCAGGGACTTCTCTTGTTCTTTTAATTGGGAGTGGTTCCTCTGCTTCTTCATTTTACTTATGTTTCTCTGGCTCTGTGGATTTAGGAGTATCAATTATCTACTGTGGTCTTGAAGGGCTGTTTTTTCATTTGTTTTTATTTAAAATGGGAGCGTTCCTGTGTAGATTGTGTACCTAATAGTTCAGTTACGAGGGCTGTTCTTAGTATGGATGGTTGCCACATCTTTCTTCTTTGTGTTGGCTATTATATTATCCCTTTGATTGGGGGTGTGGTTGGTGTTGTGGTGATCACAGCCTGCCCTGATTGTTGCTGTTGAGCACAGCCTCCTTTATTGTTCTGTGGTTGTCACAGCCTTGAGACAGGCCAGATCTGCTCCCCTGTTGCTGGAATATAGGCTTCTAGATCCGTTTCTGAGCTGCAGTGTGTGGTAGGCAGGGTTGGAGCGCTTCAGCTGGGAAGAAGTCACTGAGTGTACCTCCACAGGAGATGTCCACTGGGAAGTGCCCTCTGTGGTGGTGTCTGTCTCTTGTTATGCAGGCTTACAAAGTACTCTTTGTTGATGCTGCCTTTGTCACTGCCTTTGTCCCTGCCTTAGCTGCGGGAATATCAGCCACCCACTCTGGAGTCCCCCAGTTTTTGGGCTCCCAGAACCACCAATGCAGATCCGCGAATGTTAGGTGCTAGGCATAGTCCATTATAACTACTGAAATAATTGTATTGGTGCTGCTGCTGCCACGAAGTGATTTGGTCATTTTTTAAGGACAGAACTGCTCAAGAAGAACAGCTAAGTTTAAAAATTTTCATTTCAAGTCCATGGCCAGAAAAGTGTCACCAAGTACAGAGACTTACTGTTTTTGTGAAACTTCTTACTGCCTTGTATGATTATGTGTCACCTTGAAGGTAAAGATCTTACCCAACATACTTCACAGTATCTAACAGGAGACAAATAAAACTAGGGGGGAAAAAGTGGGGGAGACTTTGATGGTAGTACTGTTCTCTTGTGATCATTTAGATTGGTATGCTCCATTGTGAAGTTCCTATGCAAGATGATCCAGCGGTGTGGGGGTAGGTATAAAACATTAAAACATGTAATTATATTATTTTAATCCCATCATTTAAATTTCTGTTTTGTGAGTATATGGGCCATCTGGATTAGTCCAGGTCTGGGGATTCCTTCACACTGGTTTATTCTTTCTCTGCTGAGTTTCACATGATTCTAAGTAAGGCAGAATTAGCACTACCTGTCAGCAGTTGCCTGCTATGAATCACATGTTGATAATTGATTGTTTTTGTTAACAGATTTAATATTTATATTTAGATACAAGAAAGATGGCTACAGGATAACCTTACTTTAAGAAAAAGAAACGAAGAACTAAAAGAAGTTGAAGAAGAAAGAAAACAACATTTGAAGGAAATGGGTCAAATGCAGGTTTTACAAATGAAAAAGTGTGTTTTTAAAAATAGTCTTTAGTTTAAATAGAGTTCTTTATTATTGAAATGTAAAAAATATTCAATACATGTTTTCTAAAGAGAATTTAAACCTGCAGCCTGTGTGTCCCTTCATACTTATAGGAAAGTGGGCAGTTTTTATACAAACATATTTCATGGCCTTACAAACTGAATTACTAAAGAAGTAATACAGAATTTATAGTCAGACTACTATATATAAAATAGATAAACAACAATCCTACTATATAGCATAAGAAATTATATTCAATGTCTTATAATAACTATAATGAAATGAATATATATGTATGACTGAATCACTGTGCTGTACACCAGCAACTGACACAACATTGTGAATCAGCTATACTTCAATTAAAAAAAAAAAAACCGTCACACTGCAGTGATGGCCAGTATTAAAAATACCAAGTTCCCAGAATTCTGCTAACATGCTTCGTAAGATAATGATACCAAGCAGAAAGAATATATGGCCTCTGGACCCTGCTTGAGTCAGAGCTTGTGCCTTCTATCATATTGCCAGTGGAGTTACTGCCAGAGCAGTTTGTCATTGGAGGCCCATTCTAGATGGTCACAGTTATAATCATGTGCCAGCAAGATCACTTTTTTTAAACGATTAATCTGATTCTTTTTTCATCTGGTTTTGTTGGTATTTACTGTAGTTGCTCCCTTCTTGCTACAGCAGAAAAGATTTTATTCTTGCTTTGTCTGTCTTAGACTTGCCTTAGGAATTCTATAAGAACCTGGTTGATGCTATGGCATTAGATGGTATAAGAGCTTGTACTAGACACACAGATTTTTTGGAAACACCTCTGCTGGTTGAATATAGGCCTCTCGTTCACTAAGCCATTCCTTGTAGATTTTTCATTTTTTTTCTTGACTTCAGAAAGACATCTGGGTCAAAGAATGCTTAAGATTTTCTAAAGGATATAGTCAATTGAAATTTAACTTAGTTTATGAAGCCTAACAAATGGTTACTCCTTTGTTACTGTAAATTCTCTTGGTTTTAGTTCTATTGGTTGTAGCTATTTAAAATCTGTGTCATATAACAAGGAAATCAGACTTAATAACTAGAAGAGCTCTTCATCTTTCAGCCTCTTCATTTTGTATGCATTAGGACACTAAGACCCAGAAAAAAAATCACAGGAAATTATGATAAAAGCCAGGAATGTTACCCAGATACCCTAGCTCCCAACCCTCATTTCTTTAATGCTGTAATGTTGGTGCTCTTGGTGACAGGTTGAAAAGTGAAACTTATGGAAGAAACTTTTAAATGAAACAATTTATTTTTTGCTCCTGAAGACAAAAACGAGAAATTTTTACAATTCCTTCTGTGACTGGTACATAACACTACTTTTTACCTTCATTCAGACTACTAAGCACAACTCTTCTTTTTCAAACTTTTCTTCAGCCAGGATGCAACAGAAATGTCAATAAAACAGATAATCAAGCCACTTCTGTAAGGAAGCCCATAAACTTGAGAGCAGTGCCTGGCAAATAAGAGGGTGCTTAATTAGTAATTGTTAAATGAAGATTTTTAGAGCACATTAAAATCTGAATTATCTACCAAGTTACAAGAAAAGCTTAAGTATTTGACTTTTTTGGTCATTATTAATGCTCTTTATACTTGTGCAAGAGAAATTTTGTTTTCATGGAGGCATACAAACTTTTAGTAAATATTACTGCATAAATTAATAGTTTGAGATGTGAGTTTATTTTGTCTGACATACTGTGAATAAAATGATGACACCTGTTACTCAGTGACTTCTCAGAGTTGGTAATTGTGCAGTCTCAGTCCACAAACAGAAGTTTGTGAATTTGTAATATTAATCCCCAAGAGTACTTCACTTAGGTTAGTGTCTAAACGTCAGGAACTTTTTAGTGTTCACATGTAGTGAGAGTTCTTTTTATTAAGCACACGAATATCAGGTGTTTAGAAACCTGGATGCTTCCAAGATTCGGAATGAAGAAAATTTTCTTTAGTATTGAAGTCTTAAGTAAAAACCAGGGAGAGACTGTTATCATATACTGATTGTTAAGGAGAATGATAAAATGATACTTATTTAAAGAGATCTGGCTTTTCCATTTGAGCTTGCTTTAAAAGCTAAAAATGGTCCTCATTTGTCATTTTCCCTCCTAGTGAACATCAGAAGTTGGAAGAAAAAAAAGAAAATATAAAAAGAAATCATGGTTTGGCAATAGGACGACAACATGGTTATGAGGAAGCAATTATTCGTTTTAAGAAAGAACTTCAAGAACCTCAATTTCGGGATGCTGAAGAAAAGTATAGGGAAATGATGATTGTTATGAGAACAACAGAGCTTGTGAACAAGGATCTGGACATTTACTATAAGACCCTTGACCAGTAAGTATTGGACTGGGGATTTGGTTCCCATTGCAGTTAATATCGACTAGCATATTTTAGTCTTATTTTACTCCTTTTTTACTTTTCTTTATGAAGGTACTGGGGATTAAACCCAGGACCTAATGCATGCTAAGCATGCACTCTACCACTGAGCTATACACTCCCTCATCCCTATTTTACTTTTAAAACATGTTTAATACCTACCAAAGAATGGAAAGTATATGTGTGTGTGTGTCTACACATACACACACACGCTTACTTAAATTACGAAGTTATGTATAGTAATGTTAAGGTGCACTCGATCCCACTCCCCATACCCAATCCAAGAATTACCATTATCACTAACTGCCATCCACTTAGATATTCCTCCTTACCTCAGCCATCTGTCATCCCCACTCACTGTAACCACTGACAAAGATTTTTGCTTTCTCTGCTTTTTAAAAATTTGTATAATATGTTTATTTTTTTTAGCTTTTTAAAAAATGGTATCATATTCTGGATACTCTTCTAGAATTTGCTTTTTTGTGTTATTTTGTTTTACTTTTATTTACTCATGTTGCTTATAGCTGTGGTTCATGTATGTTCACTGACGTACAGAATCCTATTGTGGAAATACCCTACAATGTATCCATTTTCCAGTAGATGGACATTTGGGTTGTTTCCAGATCTTTACTAACATAACCCTTGCTTCTAGGAACATTCTTGTCATGTCTTCTGGAGCAAAGATGTAAGAGATTCTCTAGGGTATAGGTGGGAGTAAAATTGCTGAGTTGCAGGGTATGCTCAATTTTATAAAATAACATTAAATTGTTTACCAGAGTGATTTTACTAATTTACACCACTAGCAGAACATAAGAGTCTTCTTTGATGCATCCTCTGACATTGATTTCTTAATTTTTGTCAATCTAATGAGTTTTAAATGACAAATCATTGTGGTCTTCAGTTCAGTCCCCTGATTTCTAATGGTGCTGAATATCTTTTTGTTTGATCATGTTGTTTCTTCTTCGAAATGTTTGTATCTTGTACCCATTTTTAATGTACTGTTGGTAGTTATATTGATTTGCAGGTGTTCTTTACCTCTTCTGCATTTTAACTCTTTTTCAGTTATGTGTATTATAAATATCCTTTCAGTCTTTTTAGGTTTATCTTTTCACTTTCTTACAGTGTCTTTTAAGAAACAAATTTGATTTTAAGGTAGTTGAATTTACCAATTTTTTTTATGGTTCTTTTTGTGTCTTGTTTAAGAAACCCTCCCCTATTCCTGTATTTTCTTCTAAAAGTTTTAAAGTTTTGCTTTTCACATTCAAATATATTTAAGTATTTAATTCTAAATTGAATTTTATATATAGTATGAACTAGGAGTCCAATTTCATTTTTTTCCCTTATGGATACGAGTTGTCCTGGCTTTGTTTATTGAGTAGTTTATCTTTTTCTTAATGATCGCAGTGTCACTGCTGTCATATGTCAGAATTCCATGTGTGCATGGGTCAGTTCTGAGTTTTCTGTTCTATTTCATTGGTCACTTTGTCTCTGTGCCATTACCAAGACTGTCTTAATTACTTCAACTTTATAATATATTCAACATATAGCAGAATTTTGTTTTTTATTGTCTGTCCATCTTTGTCTTTTAACTAGTGAATTTAGTCAATTCATTTCATTGTGATTGATTAGAGAGTTATATTTATTTCTATCTTTTTTTTCTACTTTCCTGACTTCTTTGGGATTGGTTTATTTTTCTTTACTCCCCCTTTTCCCCTTCTTTGGGTTGTAAATGATACACTTTAGTTATCTGAGTGTTTACCTTTAATTTTTTAACATACATATTTGACCTAAAAATCAAATGTATTGCTTTCCAAAGGAGTCCTCGAGTAACATTATCAGCATCATTTAGGAACTTGTTAGAAATGCAAATTTTCAGTCTCCACTTCAGACCTTCTGTTAGGTCAGAAATGTGAGGGACCAGGCTCAGTAGTCTGTGTTTTAATAAGCCTTTCAGGTGATTCTGATGCACATCAGAATGTAAGAACCATGGCTCCAATGTGACTTGCTCTAACTTGTTCCTGAATGTTAATGAATTTCTGCTACGTGCAGTGTTTCTGTTATCTGATAGTTTCATTTTACCTTGTTTTTAAATCATCCCAAATTAGTTATAATTATTGTGGCTTCACAATCAGTGCTTGTTTGGATATAGCTACATGTTTACCAGTTTCTTATAAATCCCATTCCTTCCTTCTTTAGATTCAGTTCCTCTGTTTTTAAAAGTACACTTTTAAATAGTTTTTTCCAGTGAAGGATTGTTAGTAGTAAGTTTTCTGCCGGTCTTTGAAAAGTCTTTGCTCTCAATATTAATAGTTTAGCTAAACATAGAGCTGTAAATTGACAAGGTTTTTCTTTTCTTTTTTTTCTTTAATACTTTAAAAATATTCCATTTTTTTCTGACCTCTGTGGTTGCTGTTTATAAATCATTCTAATTACTCCTTTGGAGGTAATCTACCTTTTTTCTCTGGTTCTTTTAAGATTTTTCCTTTGTCTCCAATATTCTGCTTTTTTAAAAAGTGCATCTAGATATAAGTTTAGTTTGAGTTCTGTTTAAGATTGGTGCTTATTGATCTGAGGATTGATAGCTTTCATCAATTTTGGAAAATTCTCATATGTTACCTCTTCAAATGTTATCCTTTCCTCATTTTTTTACTGTTCTCCCCTTCTTCATTTCTTATTCAGCATAAATAAACCTCATTCTTTCCCCCACATTGCTTAACCCCTCTTGCATATACTCGTAATATACCAGGTAACGTCTTCATATCTTCCAGTGCACAGATTCTTCAGCTGCTGCTTTTGTAATGCCTATTGTATTTTTTTAATTTACTTCCTCCCCATATTTCATTGTATTTTTTACTTCTGTGAGTTCTATTTTATTCTTTTTTAGAAATTCTTATTTTTTGTAATGTATTTTTTCTAAATGTTTTTAGTCCTTGTATTATGTTTACTCATTTTAAATATACATATTTTGTATCTTTCACATTGTCATTCTTTAAATTTCTCATTTTTAGGAATCTATTTGTGTTATTTCGTGTGCTGCTTCTAGCGCTTACTGAAGTATTTCTTGGGTTTCTTGTAGTGTTTAAGCTCATCTTTAGTAGTTCTTTTTTTTTTCTGTGAGACTCCCTTGTGACCTTTTTGTGTGGCTGTCCTTCCACACAGCAATTTTGGTTTTGTATCTGCTAGGCACTCCAGGGATAGCACTGGCCTAGGTCTAGTTTTTATGTTAATTTTTCAATTTGGGAGTTCCTGAACTACATTGTATAACAGTGAGCCTTAAACCCAGGTATGGCATTTGCCCAGTCCCAGCTTATTAATTTCCCACTCTTTCACTGAAGGTTGATGATACAGCTCTTCAAGAGTCTTAGCCTTTATGTGGGGGGGTCACTTCTCTCTACCTTCCTTAGGCTTTATGCCTCATCTTCTGTCTTGGAGGGTAATACCCAATCCCTGATTATGAAAATAATCACTAAATTCACCACAGCGTCAGATTACATACTGACCATTGTGGGTTTTAGTTCCATCTTTGTTTCCACCATGTAGAGATTTGCCTTTCTTTCTTGTGAACTCAACTATAGTGTAAAATAATTTTTGTTATGTATCTGTCTAGTATTTATTTCTAGGTATTTGTGGCAGGAGAATTATCAGTTACATAGATTTTGTTTGTTGTTGTTTTCTAAAATGGAAAATATCCTTTTCATTGCTAAGAGAACTACCTAGACAGGGCCTCTTCTCTGTTAAGGCTTCCTCGGGAAAGAGCATAGTGAACAGATCAGCCTTAGCAGTGACATTTGGACCACAAGGCTCAGGAGGACAGAAAGAGCCCACTTTTCAATATGAGGATTATTTTAGTTAATGATGGTAACAAAAGTGGCCCCAGAATCACCTGGCCATAGCTCTGGCAGGTACAAGTTTTAGAAAGTACATAATCTTTTAAGATAAGTAAAAACTGGGAATGAGCCAATTGTGTTAGTCATTTTTAAAAACAAACACTAATAAGATTTTTGTTGAATTAATTTTGACTTCTAATTGGAGGGGTACATCTTTTGTCCTCTTGCATTGTGAGTGAATAGGTTAACGTTACGGTGCCCTTTGGGTCCAGAAAGGCTCATGGAAATGTATGCCTGGACCAAGTGGGAATTTTTGCTGTTTTAACCTCTTTGAATAGTGAAACTTCCCCTGGATTTTTAAATCCAACAGTTAAATTGTTGAAATTTAATGTTTTGAAACAAGCACATAGCAAGACATTATTAAAGAATCCTTGCCCAGTAGAATATGTATATACAACATTTGTCCTTTTTTTTTAATTGAAGTATAGTTGATTTACAGTGTTGTGTTAGTTTCTGGTGTGCAGCAAAGTGATTCATTTATACATGTATATATTCTTCTTCATTATAGGTTATAACAAGATATTGAATATAGTTCCCTGTGCTGTACAGTAGGACCTTATTATTTATTTATTTTACATGTAGAGTAGTTTGTATCTGCTAATCCCAAATAAACAAAAAAAGAAAGAGCAGAAATAACAACCAATACCACAGAAATATAAAAACAGTAAGAGAATACGGGGAACAATTATAGGCCAACAAATTGTACAACCTAGAAGAAATGGACAAGTTTCTAGAAATATACAGACCACATATCCTTTTTTTTTTTAGTTCCATAATTCTTTTTAGTCTTTCCAGCTACCTCATATATGCCTTTAGAAAGCTTTTTAACATTTTGAGTCACTTAGCAACTGAGGCTACTATGTACATAGGAAACTCCAAACATTTCTTGAGCACTAAGGAATAGGGGACCTAGTCCTTACTGGCAAGTTTATTTGAAGCATAAGCAAGACATTATTACCGGATATAGCTCAGTGGTAGAATGCTTGCTTAGCATGCATGAGGTCCTGGGTTCAACACCCAGTGCCTCCATTAAGAAAAAAAAGATTTTTATCAGTAAAAATCTACTGTACAGAGTAGGATAATTTAAGTTGGTTGTGAAGAAAAAATTAAACTGAGTCTTAAAAACCAGGAAATGTTTGTGCAAAAGTTGATAAGTTTTACTTGTTTGAGGCCTAAAAATCCAGTAATACATGGTTTAAAGTATTCTCTCTGGAGACTACCTGAATCCGAGTGTGACTATTCACATTTAGTGAGTTATTTAAAGGCGCTGAGCTTCAGTTTCCTTATCCATAAAATGGAAATCTTTTTTTTTTAAGTCCATTATAGCAGTCAGTATAAAGTAAGGGTTAAAAGAATAACTCAGAGCCCATTTATTCTAGTGTTCTTTGCCATGTTCTATTCTTTAGTGTAAATTGTTAAATTCTCTATTTCTTAAGAGTACTAAGGATCTTTATTAAGAAAATGTAGGTTTCTTTTCTTTTTAAATATGTTTTAAGGCTAAATTTCTCAAGGGTAGGGACTATACAGAGGGGATACTAATATTAATTTAATACATATTATGTGTTAGCCTAATCTGATTGAATTCTTGCATCTACCCTATAAAGAGCAAGTATTCATCAGAGAGATTAAGTAGAGTGTCCAAGAGTATGCAGCTTAATGGTAGATATAAATTAGATCACAGAACAAAGGCCTTTCTACTCCCACTGTGCTCTACTGTTACCATGGTGCCCCTCCTTTTTTTAACCTTAAAAAAACTGATATTCATATAGAAGTTTTCTTAACTGTTGCTTAGCTCATACTTCCTTATTTAGAGTCACAATGGACTCATTTTTATATATTTTTTACCTCCTCAGTGAACTCTATACATATATGTGCATAATATATTGTCATATATATTAGGATTTTGTTCAATTAAGATTTGAGTTCTTATATGCTTGATACTGTTCTAGATACTGTATACTAAGTACATAGGGATGAAGAAACAAAAAATTAAGAAATAAGTTCATAATCAGTGAAAATTAACTGTGGTGATGGGAATAATTGAAGGGCTACTTTAGGCCTTTTCTAAGGCAGGATCTTTTCTGAGAGTGTGACATTGAAGCTGGGACCTGATTGATGAGAGGAAGCAAGAGGTGCAAAAAGCTGAGATGCATACATTCCAGGTGGAGAGAATAGATGATGCAGAGGTCCCAAGAGCAGTATGAACATGAGATGTTTAAGGAGTAGGAAGAAAGCACGCATGACTAGAATGCAGTGAGCAGGGGCATAAGGTCAGAGAAAGATGGTTGCCAGAAGATCCCATGCCTTGCAGCCTTGGTCAACAGTTTGATTTTACTCTAAGTGAAGTAGGAAGTCACTGAAGGGTTTGAAGCAAGGAGGTAAATACAGTCTGATTCATAGTTTGAAGAATTTCAGTGTGGAGAATGGATTAGACGGGGCACCCCAGGAGAGAGTGGTGGGCTGGACTAAGATGGTGGCAGCGGAAATGGGAAGAAGTAGATGGACTCGATTCTTGTTCTGGAGATAGAGTTGACAGGCCTTGCATCTGAATTGAATGTAGGAGAGGAAAAGGAAAAGAATCAAAGATTGCTTCTACATATTTTTATACCAGGATATTGGGGAAGTAAATTGCCATTCCCTGAAATGGGCAGGACTAGGGAGGGGAAAATCTGGAGTTCTGTTTGGAACACTTTAAGTGTGAGGTGCTTACAGACGTCTGTGTAGAGATGCCAAGCAGACAGCTGGGTCTATAATCTGGAGTCTAGAGTTCATGGGAAAGGTACAAATGTGGGAACCTTCAGCACATATGTAGTATTGAAAGCCATCGACTGAGATTACATATTGGAATAACTGTAGATAGAGAAGGGAAGGGTCCCAAGACACATGATGTTTAGAAATCCAGTAAAGAAGTAGCTGATGAAGTAGAAGAAAAATTTTAAAGGTGTGCTATCTTAAAAACGAAGAAGTATTTCAAGACTCTAACGTTACTGAGAAGTCAAATAAGATGAGGGCTAAGACGTGACCCTTGAATTTGATAAAATGGAAGCTGTTCATGACTTTCAGGAGCAATCTCAGTGGCATGGTTGGCCTCAGTGTTGGATGAGGAGGTAAGAAATGGAGACAGTACTTGTAGGTAATTCTTACATAAAATTCTGTTGTTAAGCAAAGCAGAAAAAAGGGGTACTAACCAGAGAGGACTGGGGGCCAAGTTAGGTAGGTCTGTTGGTTTTGTTTTAAACTTTATTTGCACATATTCTGCTACAAGGTAGCTCTTCTTCTTAGTACACAGACCTGCAGACCTGGGGTTTCATATATATTAACTGAATAGAAAACTGTATCTGGGAGCCCTCCAGCTAGCTATCCCTGCAGACGCCGAGAGCATCGACAGCAGGAACAAGAGGCATTCCCTCAACAAGGCATCTGTTCATTCAGAAACCCCTGTTCTAGCTTCTCTTGGCAGACTCTGGGATATCATCCCTTTCCTCCTGCAAACTGTTAACAGTCCAGTAGCGGAGACCATGGTGGGTGCTCCATAGCTGTACTTGACCTACACCTTGAACAATGAAGGAGAAGGGCATTTCAATAGAGGGAAGTGCCTCAGTCACAGAGGCGTCACACTGAGCAGTGTGAGGGCAAGTGAAGAAGCTTGATGGGGCCAATCGGGAACTTGTGGGGGTCAGGAGGTGCACACGGGTGCTTTCCAGCAATTTAGGCTTGCCTAAGAAACGAAGTCAGGCTGTTTACTGAGTTCTCTTATCTGGTAATCAGATGGATTCTTCTAAATGAGAAGAAAAAAAATGGTATAGGTTTCCCCAAAATTGAGTCTTTGTGCACTTGTGCTCGCAAATCTTTTTAAGGTTTATACTGTGAGCCTTAAATTTGGCTTCTCACCTAGAAGAAAGTAAGGTCCAAAATTTCCCTCATTGTTTCACCTCCTAGAAGAAGCATGCAGTCAGTGTAATTGTTGCATTCAGCTGTCTATTTAAGGTAATACAGGAAATTAGCAGTGCATTTTCAAGAAAAGCTGATTACTATCTGTTATTAGTAATCTAAAACCATCACCGATTGTAAGCATTGCTAATGGTAAGAGACACACTAAATGAAAAGGGAGAAAACATCCATTATTTAGAATTTATTATCCCTTATCTACCCCCTTAATAGAGAACATCAAGTAAAATTAAATGATTTTGGAATATATTGCTCAAAGTACAGTGTTCTACCTTATGCCCAAAATGTTCCACTGTCACTTTTCCTCAAACATGGAATGTTGCATATTAAGTCATACTTCTGAGACTCAGTGGAAACCTGTAACTTTAACATCAAAGTTTTGCATCCCAGACAGCCAACTCTCTGGAAGTCTATTTGGAACCTGGCTTCTTAAACTCAAAGAGAGCTTGGGGCTGAGGCCTCTATCCAGGGCTCATCTCACGGCCACCATTCTCATTCTTATCTTGGATACAGTACATTTTCAGATCAGCAGCCGCTGTAGCATCAAGCAAGCAGATTACAAAACCAGAAGATAGCTGGTGGCAGTTCACAGTCACTTGCAGGTTTCTTAAATCAAATATTTATCAGCCACTATGGCAATAGTGGTTGACCCATTGCCTCAATTTTAAAAGCTGATATTTGGGTGTCTGTCTGAAGGAAATAACAGTAGTTTAATAGCTTTAAGATTTCAAGAAATTAACCTAACAGTCTTAAATGTTTCATCTAGAAAAAAGAGGACATTTTGCTTTTAAATGTGTAACTTAAGTTTGGCAAATTTTGAATTCTGCTAAGTACTGAAAATCACTGTTAGTTTGGAAGGCGATGCTCAGCAGAACCTGATACTCAGCATACCATTTCCCTTACACTAGAGGGCTTCCACTGACCTAAGTGCTGGGAGACAGGAAGTTCTCATGGTGGCAAGGACCAGGGCAGTAGAGAAGAGTATCCAAAGTAATAATGAGTAACAACGGCCTCAGCCAATTATCTGGCAACTTATATATCTCATAGGATGAGGATAATACAGTTGGAAAATGTCTTTTGTAAGTGCAATCTTTTCTACTGATTTTTTCCAACTTGGTTAACTTTCATTAACTTACTAGTTTTTAGCTTACTTCTGAACATTAGTTTTTTATATAGTTTTAATATTTTAAATATTTAATAATATTTTTATTAGGAAGGCACATATGTATTTAGCCCTTTTATTATTTTATTCAGTGAAATAGCTGGAGACACGCAGAAACCCAGGTCATGATTTGCCATTGTATATGCACTTCTGATTTTGAGCATCAGTTCAAACTTTGCATAATGGTAATTAAGCTTCTAGCTTGAGTCCTGGAGATGGCTTAAATATGAAAGAAGCAAGAGCTAGAACGGTCTTTTCCTGGCAGGTGAGGTTTTGGTCTGCCTGGCTGCTAATGACTCCATTTCAGGCATTCAGTTCTCTGCTAATGACTCAGCCCTGACGTAATTTAAAAAGTGGCCTCAGAGCAGCACAGCAGCAAAAATCCCAAACTAGTGTACTGGGGAGGCCTAATATGCTTCATATGTGACTTCAAGTTAGAACCCACATGTACTTAGGAGATAACTCAGAGGCTTACAGAAGCTTTTCACTAAAGGTCCAAGTGTGGAGGTAGTTGGACAGCTTAGAACAAAAAGAGAATCTAGAAATTGCTGGTGCAGAAGCCATAGTGCAGAGAGGTGCTGAAGGGCAGTATGGTCAGCTTGGCATTCAAAGGAGGCGTCTGTGTGAAGAAGGAAGAGGGACATGGATAAAAACAGCTCCACACACTACCACAACGCATACCTCTTTTTTTTTTTTTTTTTTTGATAAACTATTTTTTCGAGCAGTTTTAGATTCACAGCAAAGTTGAGCAGAAAGTACAGAGATTTCCCATAAACCTCTGCCCCGCCACCCCAACCATAGCCTCCCTCACTGTGCATGTCCCTTACCAGAGTGGTACATCTGATAAGCCTACACTGGCACATCATACTCACCTAAATCTGTAGTTCACAGTAGGGTTCACTCATGGCATTTTACATTCTGTGGGGTTTGGACAAATGTTTAATGACATGTAACTACCAGTTACAGTATCATATGCCAGTATCACTGGCATATGCTTTGTCTTTTGACCTCATTGTGCCCCCTTTCAAACATTAGACCCTTGTCATGTGTGAGGGTCACAATCCTAAGACTCATGGAGCACTAAAACTATAAATACCATTAAACCGTCATTTGTCCTCATAAAATGCAATTGATTATTACTGAAATTTTTAAGGAAATCTTTCATGTTCTTAAGAGTATTTAAATATAAGGTTGCTTTATAGATCTTTTTTTTTTCTTAGATCTTAGACCTTTTCACTTTCTTTGGGTAATCGGTTTTCACAAAACATACATTTCATATGAGTTAGTATTATATGTATTTAACTGAAGGACATGCATATTCCAGGCACATGGTAGGTGTGATGCAACTAGCCAGATGACCATTTACCCCTAGTAGTTGCCAGCGCATGAAATTTATCTTTGCCTTAACACAATGATAGTTTACTAGAGGTCATGGACCTTCAGGGTCATTCTTACATGTTAATTATCTGTAAAGTCCAAGTGTTAAAAAGTGTATTAAGTTAATCTTGGGGAAATCCTGTGGTTTTCAGTCAGCAGCTCCCACAGGGATCGTGCACGGTACTGTTTCAGAGCTGCTTTTCTTCCACAGCCCACACCTGTGTCAGACCCTCCTTAACTCTTACCTATATTACTGTGGTAGCTTCTCCCACCTCATTATCCCTCCCACCCGTTATATTTCTACCAGGTTAATTTTCTTAAAGGTCACCAGTGCTACATATTCTCTTCTAATTTTAGGAAAGACTTCTGCAGCCGGCCTTTCTCATTTCATCTCTTATCACTCTGTTCTAATGAAACTGAACAGGTTTGCTCCTTTAAGGCACCTTTCATTTTACTATGCCATTTCTCTTCCTTTGAATATTACCTTAATTAAGCCCTTCCCAAACAGATGTAATTGTTTCTTCCTGTGTGTGCCACACTGCTCTGTACCCCGCATACCATGTAGCCCACTCAGCCTGCATTACAGCCTGTTTATGCTTCCTGCACTCCGTTAGTCTGCAAGTCACAGAACCATGGTTCAAGCTGGACTTAGGTTGATTTCCATGACGTCTTACATTTATTCAACACTGAAGTATTATTACCTTGGTGACATATTTTCATTTCCTTCACAGTGCTTTTGCATGTATATAATAGACAAATATATCTTTTTTGTTTTATGTGAGTAGTATCACATGGTAGGGTTTTTTTTGGTTGCTTGGGTTTTTGTTTTTGTTTTTTTACCACGTGATAAAATCCTGTTCATATATGTAAATACCTCATTGGTTTTTAATGGCTGCATAATATTCTATAGTGTGTATGTTACCTAGTTTAATTACTGATGGACATATTAGGAAGCTCTCAAAATGTTTGCTACTATAGAAAATGCTATAGCATATGTCTTTGCACACTCGTGCAGATATACCAGAAAGATAGCTTCTTGGAAACAGTTACTGGGTCAGAGGGTGTGTACATTTTTAACTTGTTACTGTCAAATTGCCTTCCAAACACACAAAATTTGTTTCCACCAGTAGTGTATGAAAATACCCATGTCTTTATGTCTGCATTTCATATTACCAGCCTTTCTAATTTTTGCCAATCTGTTGTACCAAAAATGCTCTCACTTGAATTCACATTTCCCTGTGTAATAGTGAGGTTCAGTGTCTTTTCATATGTTGGCTGTTAGTATTTCTTCTTTAAGAACTGCCTATTCATATCTCTTTGCCAATGTTTTATTAGGCTCTCTTTTTCTAAGTGGTTTTTTTTTTAACATTTTTTATTGATTTATAATCATTTTACAATGTTTTGTCAAATTCCAGTGTAGAGTGCAATCTTTCAGTTATACATGAACATACATATATTCATTGTCACACATTTTTTATTAGCTGTGACCTACCACAAGATCCTGTATATATTTCCCTGTGCTATATAGTATAATCTTGTTTATCTGTTCTACATTTTGAAATCTCAGTTTTCTAAGTGATTTGATTTGAGTTTTCTAAAGATTCTGGATATTAATCCTTTTTACATATATTGTAAGTACTTATTTCTAGTTTATCATTTGTCCCTTAACTTTCTTTATGGTATTTTTTGTGACTATTTTAGATAGGCAAATCTTTAGTCTTTTTTATTTGTGACTTCTCAATTAGAAGGGCCTTCCCAGTCTGAAGATTACAAAGATGTTTTCTTTTAATGGTCTTATTTAACTTTTAATCCTTTAATTTATTTGGATTTTTTTTTTGAAATTTGATTAAGGATATTGCTGTAACTTTAACTTTTTCCTCTTTCCAACATTACTGAAAACCTTCCCCACTGATTGGAAATGTCAATAATCTAAAGTTCTATATGTATTTGGTTTCATTTAATTTTTATTTGTCCCAATACTATGATTTTACTCATTTGCATTATCTAAGATATGAACTTAAGAGTCACCCTGTAGATTTCATTTAAAAAATTATTTAATCTTCTTGGGAGTTTTGTTTGGATAGCTTTTATGGATTACTTGGGAGAATGGACAACTTTGCAATCTTGAATCTCCTATTTTGGACCCTATAGTATGTGTCTCCTAATTAGTCCTTTTTTTTTTTTTTTTTTTTTTTTTTTTTTTTTTGTCCTATTGCAAAGTTTTATAGCTTTTTCCTCTAGATCCTGGACCTTTTTGTTAGATTTCTTCCTAGATATTTCATAGTTTTTATTGCCATTATGAATAGGATCCTTTTTTCTTGTTATATTTCCTATTGGATTTTGCTACTAGAGAATGTATGTTTACTGTATTTCTGACCATCTTATTAGTCTTAATAGTCTTTCAGTTGATTTCCTAGGTCTTGTGAGTGTACAATTATATCACCTGCAGAAAAAAATGACAAGTTATTTTTTGTTCCCCTCATTTATTCTGTTTTTATTGTCTCACTGAATCATTAGGGATCTGCAGGACACTAGAGCAGCAGTAATAAGAAGCATCTTTCTCTTGGTCTGAGCTTTAGGAGGAACACGACTGTTGATTTTAACATTACACTCAGTGCTTACTGTGGATATTTGACAGTCATTTTATCTAAGAAAATTTTCTGTTTTTTTCTTATTGAGGATTTTTATCAAAACTTGGTATTGTAATGAATATTTTTCTATCCTTTGAGATAATTTTTTTCTTTTAATCTGTCAGTTCAATGGATTATCTTTAAAAATTTTTTCCTATTGTAGTATTGGTTTCTTGAGATGAACAATATTTGCTCATGATATAGTCTTTTATTTTAAATATATATTTTATTGAAGTATAGTCAGTTTACAATGTAGTGTCCATTTGTGGGGGGGGGGAGAGGAAATTTCATAAGCATAGGTAGCAACCTAGAAAGGTATGCAGGACTCTGTGAGTGCATTTATCTTAAAGTGATATTTGATTTGTTCTGAAGAACCTGGAACTCAGCACACTCCCTGAGTTAGGGAGATAAAGGTGAGCCTGGGGAAACTCAGGTAGCTAGAAAGAGGCTACAGCTCAGTGGTAGAGTGTAGGGCTAGCACGCAGGGGGGCCTGGGCTCGATTCGAGAGAGAGAGGGAATACTTTTTACTTATTTATTTATTTTAAGTTACATTTATGTACTGTTCATTGTTTCTGAGAATGTTTGGGGGTTTAGCTTTTTAAACTTACATAGTTATCAGAGGAATAAAGCCAGCCACAAAATAAGAATTAATTCAAAAAGATACATACACCCTGCTATTAACAGCAAGATTATTTAATAGGATGCTTCCATATCTTGGCAATTAAGTGCACATCAACAGATGAATAGATAAAGAAGGTGTAGCGTATAAGTACAATGGAATACAACTCACGCATAAGAAAGAAAGATATTTTGCCATTTGCAGCCCTTCATTCACTTTTTTTTTACACTTCGAAAACCGGAATTTTATAACTAGCATAAGTATTTCCATGGCATCAATAAGAACAAAATACCTAGAAATAAACTTAACCATGGAGGTTACATATACCCTGAATATAAAACATTGAAGAAGGAAACCGAAGATGACAGAGAAATGGAAAGATACCTTGTGCTCTTGGATTGGAAGGATCGGTATTATCAAAATGGCCGCACTACCCAAAGCAACCTGCAGATCCAATGCAACCCCTGTGAAAATACTCACATTTTTCACAGAACTAGAACAAACAATTCCAAAACTTACATGGAACCATAAAAGACCCCGAACTGCCAAAGCAGTCTTCTGTAGGTCTTTTTTTTCCTCTTTCCTTATGGTTGATGACTAGAGAATCTCCTTTACCATTTGTTGTAAAGCACCCTCTCCAGCATTTATCGTTAGTGGACTTTTGAATGATGCCCATTCTGACTGGAGTGAGGTGATACCTGATTGTAGTTTTGATTTGCATTTCTCTGATAATTAGCGATATTGAGCATCTTGTCATGTGCCTATTGGCCATTTGTACTGTAGTCACTGGAGAATTGCTTGTTTAGGTCTTCTGCCCATTTTCGGATTGGGTTTTTTTTTCTTATTAAGTTGTATGAGCTGTCATGATACAGTCTTTTAAATGTCCTCAGTCCTAAATTTGATTTTATTCAGAATGTATCTATATTCATTAGCAATATAAGCCTATACTTTTTTTCTCTTTTTACTTATATTTCTCCTTGCTGTGTAATACTTCATATTCTTGGAAGCTAGGTGTACCTTGAAAATATGGTAACATTTATTCATAAAACTGAGCCTGATGGCTTTAAAGATGGTATTTTGACTACCTTTTTAATGTTCATTAAATTCAAGGGCTGTTAATATCATGACTCCTCTGATCTTGAGCACCTTGCTAACTTGATTAAATCTCAGTACCCCTCCCAAGTTTTATTGAGAAATAATTAACATACATCACTATAAATTTAAGGTGTACAGCATCATGGTTGGTTTTACACATATTATGAAATGATACCATAGTAGGTTTAGTTTACATCCATAATCTCATATAGATGAAATTTTTAAAAAGGAAAAAAAAATTTCTCCTTGTGATGAGAACGCCTAGGATCTACTCTCTTAACTTTCCTGTGTATCATACAGCAGTGCTAACTATAGTCATGTTGTACATTACATCCCTAGTACATTTTTATCTTATAACTGGAAGTTTGTACTACCTTCATCCAATTCTCCATCTCTCCACTCCTGCACCTCTGGTAATCACAAATCTGATCTTTTACTATGAGTTTGGTGTTTTGTTTGTTTTGTTTTTAATATTCCACATATAAATGAGATCTTACAGTATTTGTCTTTTTCTGACTTATTAAAATAATGCCTTCAGGATCCATCCATGTTGTCCCAAATGGTATGATTTCCTTCGTTTTTTTAGGGCTGAATAATATTCCACTGTGTGTATGTGTTTGTATGTGAGATGGACACTTAGGTTGTTTCCATGTCTTGGCTGTTGTAATAATGCTACTATGAACATGGGGGTGCAGGTATCTTTTCGAGTAGTGTGTTCATTTCTTTTGGATATATTGCCTCAAGTGGAATTGCTAGATCACATGGTAGTTCTTGTTTTAATTTTTTTAGGAACCTCCATACTGTTTTCCATAGTGGCTGCACCATTTTATAATCCCACCAACAGTGCACAAGTGTTTCCTTTTCTCCACATCCATGCCATCATTTGTTATGTCTTATTGATGATGGCTGTTCTAACAAGTGTGAGGTGATATTTCATTGTCATTTTAACCTGCATTTAGTAACTGTGATGTTGAGCATCTTTTCTTGGCCATTTGTGTATTTTCTTTGGAAAAATGTCCGTTTAGGTCTTTTCCCCATTTTTAAATTGGATTTTTTTTTTTTTTTTTGCTATCAAGATGTATGAGTTCTTTATATATTTTGGATATTAACCCCAAGTATATGGTTTCCAAATACTTTTCCCATTTCATAGTTTGTATGTTCACTTTCTTGTTGGTTTTTTTTGCTGTGAAGAGCCTTTTTAGTTTAATGTAGTCCCACTTGTTTGTTGCTTATGCTTTAGGTGTGATTCCCAAAAAATCATTACCAAGACCCATGTCAGGGAGCTTTTTTTTTTCTTCTCGGAGTCTCATGGTTCCAGGTTTTACATTTAAGTCTCTGATCTATTTAGAGTTAATTTTTGTGAGTGACATAAGGCAGGGATCCAGTTTCATTCTTTTACATGTGAATATCAACACCATTATTAAAGAGATTGTCTTTTCTCCATTGAGTATTTTTGGCTCCCTTGTCAAATATTGGTTTACTCTGTGTGCTTGGGTTACTTTCTGAGTTGTTGATTATATTCCATTGGTCTCTTTGCTTTTATGCCAGTACCATACTGTTTAATTACTATAGCTTTATGGTGTAGCTTGGAATCAAGAAGTGTGATTCCTCCTGCTTTATTGTTCTTTCTCAGGATTTCTTTGGCTATTTGGGGTCTTTTGTGGTTCCAAAAAAGTTTTAGGAATGTTTTGTCTATGTCTGTAAAAAATGCCATTTGCATCTTGATAGAGATTGTGTTATCTCTACAGATGGTTTTAACTTCTTCCATCCATGAACACAGGATACCGTTCTATTAGTTTGTGTCATCTTTTTTTTCTTCATCAGTGTCTTCTAGTTTTCAGAGTAGATATCTTTCACTTTCTCGGATAAATTTATTCCTAAGAACTTTATTGTTTTTGATTCTGTTGTAAATGGGATTGATTTATTTCTTTTTCAGAAAATTCATTGTTAGAATCTATTTTTTTACTGATAAAATGGGGATAACCAAACTTCTCAGTATTGTAATAAGGATTAAATGAGATAAAATATGATTGTTTCCTGTAATTGTCCCTCTTATAAGGTAAATGCTTATTACTGGTAACTCCTTATTGCTGTAACTCCATACCAGCACAGAAAGAAGACAGAAAGATAAGTGAATGGTCCAGCATGGTAGGCATCAACACTGACATACCCCTTGGTGAGTCTAGATCCCTCCCAGGACTAGCGCTTTTCCCTGCAGTGCTGTCTCAGCTGGCCTCCCCACAGGCCGGGATGCACCACCTGTGTTGTACACAGGAGCCCTAATGGAGGCTGTGTGTGTGCACCTTGGATACCTACACCCCACCTGGAGCTGCTTCTCCATTGGGAGTGCTTATTTGTTTGTTATGGAAGATTCTGAACTTGAATGGAAAGATGACTTTTCTTAAAGTCATTTGAAAACTCGGGATCATAATGTACAAAGCTCAGGATTATATGATCGGTCCCAAGAACATTCTGAGGTTTTTGTTTTTGTTTTGCTTTTTAGCAGACATTTAGAGGTTGTGTCTCCGTCCTTCTGAAATAAGTATAAACTCTGAGACTGACACAGAGGTATAAAGTAGAAAATGGAGACTTGCTGCATTCTCATCAACAGGCAGAATATGGTTTTTCCGGTCTTTATTACTTCAAAATCCTTCATCTGATATTTAAAATGTATTTATGTTGAGTCATTTCTTTCTCTTTTGCTGGTAAACCAGAAGATCATGAAATGATTTTGCAGAGGGAGTAGCATTACGTTCAGTTTCTTTTTTTGCATATATCAGATAAGAGGCTTGCAAATGGAAGTATGTCCACCTCACATCCTTTGTATGGTAATGGCAGTGATGTTTGCCCTTTTTGTCACTGGTGCAACATTTATTAGTTCATAAAGCCACTTCCAAAGAACTTAAGGACTTTTTGACAAAAGGTGACTAGTAAGAATGATGTTAGATTTTGACAGGCTACTTTTGTTTTTACAGACATTTCTTTCCTTCTTGTTAGTGTTTAGAAACTACTAGTATTTTAAGAGTGTTGTAGAGGGCAGGGGAGTGCCATGACAAAAGAAAGTTAATACACATATTTGGAGTTAGGATTTCTGAATGTTTGACTAGGAAGGGAAAATAAAAGTTTTGAGGTTCAGCTCAGCTTAATCCTCTATATCACCCTCTTTGAACTAATACTGCTGGTTGGCAAAAAGCTCACTTATCTGAGGAATAAAAGCAGCTTAAAACGTTGACTTTGGTAAACCTTAATAATAATGGAAGAGAAGAAAGGCAGCAGTTCCAGAGATTCACCTACTTTTCTAGACTAAGGGACTCTGTACATGTCCCTTCCCCTCTTCAACTCACTGTCATCCATTCAGCAGGGCTCCCTGCAACTGAATTGTATCTGTGGAAATAGTCCTTCCATTACGCCTAAGAAAAAGTCTTCTAAAAAATTGTTTGCAGAAGTTTTCACAGTATTTAAGCATTTCAGGGAGTGTTTGTCACATAATAGAGTGAAAATGGAGAAGGATAAAGACCCTGGAGTAGTGAATCTATATATATATACCTGACAGTTTGCAGTACTAGCCAATAGGTTTTGGTTTCGGTTCTGTATTTTTTCCTAGCTCCTATAATATTTTACTTTTATCTTGAAAATATTGGGGGAGTTATGATATGGTTGTCTTGTTACTTATTATATAGTTCATATAGTTCATTCAATATATATTGTTAAATATAATATGCTATTATTATTATTATAGATCTTTATAGTTATCGTTAAGGTACCAGTGGCTTCTTTTTCAGAGCAATAATGAAATTTCACAGTATGAAAATGGAAGAAATCAACAAAATTATTCGTGACCTTTGGCGAAATACCTATCGTGGGCAAGGTAATTAACATGGTGTATCATGAATGCTCTTTCGTAAATCCTGTCTCCAGCTCTTGCCTCATAAGACCTCTCATTATGCCAGTATTATCTCCTGGACCCCTTTCTGAACATCTCTCTGAGATTTTTTAAGAATTCTTATCTTGGCAACATCTTGTAGCAAGAAAAAAATGCAAAGTTTTCTATTCCAACGCCTGACAGGACTTACTTATTTGGCTATGGTGCAAATTATATTTAACTGATGACATAGCAGGTTCTTTTGAAGTACAGATAGGGATAAGCTGACATGTGATAAGAAGAAAACCACCAGGAGGAAACTCTTAACAGGGGAACTAAGAAAGGCACAGCTGAGACTGAGGGTTGGGGCATCTGGGTTGCTTCTGGACAGGAATCCTCACTACCAGAGAAAAAGATTCCAAATCAGCTAGTGTTTTCCCCTGATAATGTCAGCCTCACATGTTGCCTGTAACTTACTTTGATAATGTTTGCAAGTAACAAAAGGCTACAGAATAGATTCCCCCCTGAAATCTTCTCTCTGTGTCAGATATTGAATATATAGAAATTCGATCTGATGCCGATGAAAATGTATCAGCTTCTGATAAAAGACGGAATTATAACTACCGAGTGGTGATGCTAAAGGGAGACACAGCCTTGGATATGCGAGGACGATGCAGTGCCGGACAAAAGGCAAGTTATCTCAGGAGCCCCCTGTACACAGAGAGCTGACAAAGAGAAATCGATGTCAGCGCAGTGGAAGCACCCAAGGCTGCCCTTGAACGGTAGGCACTCCTTGCTGCCATGTAAAGCGGATCAGGCTCAGCTACTCTCATTACATTCTCTCAGTTCTAACCAGCGTTTCCTCCAGCACTCCTTAAAGGAGGCTTTTAGGCGAAGGGCCTGAAACATTCTCACAGGATAGCCGAAGTGTAGAGGAGGGAGCTGAAGACAACTGTTTCAGAGCGCTCCTTAGGAGAGTAAGCTTGCTGTTTCGTCAGTTATAAGACACATCACTACTTTGTGCCACCAAGAAAGAAAAAATCCACTTGTAATTGTAAGGTGCATCCTGATGTCAAAGAAATCAAAGGGTTGGGCAGGGGTATGTTTTAGCATCAGTGACACAACAATATTAGCAAACCAGATCCTAGATTGAGCCAGATCAGGCATTACAATAAATGAGTGTCTCATTGAGAAAGCAGCCCCATCACAGGACTCAGTCCTCAGCACCACCCCCAGACTAGCCTTGGGCCTGCAGCCCAAAGAAGGGTCTGCCAGAGGCAAAGCTTGTGATACCCCCAGATACCTTTGATACCTTGTGATACCTTTGCCCCCACAACCCAGGCCATCTGGCTCTGCAGGAAGCTCCGGGAGGAAGCCGAGGCTGGATATACAGAGAGAGCACAGAGGAATCAAGTTTGAAAGAGTTGGGAAAGTGGGACCTGTATCCTTGGGGAACACAGCTGGGTCCTTTCCCTGCGCACAGGTTTTTACCCAGGATGTTACAGATTTTTGAGCTTCCTCTTTTCAAATTAGAAGCAGAAGATTACACTTGATCACACCTCTGGACCCCTGATTTTAACAAAATTTTAAAATTCTAGAAGTGGATGCTCACATTCTCTGAGTTATTTTCATAAATAGTTTTCAGTTTTTGTTTAAAGACATTCCATCCATGTATAAATTTTCTTCTCAGCCCAGACAGCTGATACCAATTTAAGGCATCTGCAGATTATTATCTTGATCATAGTCTGCAAAAATGACAAATTTGTGATCTATAATCGGTATCCCCTACATGCTTTGTTGCTTTTTAGTGGTAACTATGAATGAGAAATACGAAGAATTTGAAACATGTCTGTTAAAAATACTTTGTGAACAAAAGCAGATTTCTTACAGCTACTCTAATCTATAGAAATTAACTAGCAGTAATTGCTTCCTTGCTGTTAGGGGACAGAACAGACAGGTGGTTTGAAAGAGGTGGGCCATGAGCTCCATTCATACTCCGTTCTGAGTGAGTGGTGGTGGAAGTGGCAGCCCACCCTGTGTATCAAATAGAAACTAGAAACTGTTCTAACATCACTAACTCACTGATGCTTCTTCACTCACAAGTGCTGAGGGTGGGGGAGTGTTACAGCTCACACAGAAACTGTATCCTTCCTGAACTAGTCCTTCACTCTTAATTCTGTGCTCCCTGTACCCTCAGATGGCTTCAGCTGCAGTCTGAGTATTTGGTATTAGGTTTCTGTTAACCAGCAAAGTGCCTCATAGTTTTGGTTGCTTGACTTTCCTACAGTCTTCTGTATCCCTTGATGCTTTGACCCAGGAATTCCCTCCCTTCTTCTCCCTCTCCACCTCTCTCCCTTAAATCATTCACACAAATGTTTATGTGTGGATTAGAGCCCTGGGGCCTCTTTTGGACCACAACATAGAGATTTAAAGATGTCTCTGAGAGAAAAGGTGTCTATGAGGCTCTGGAAAATGTATTATATCCAAGTTTTCTAACAAATCTTATCAGGAAAATAGCCAAGTAATACATTTTTAAGAGTATTAATCTTTATACCATTATTAAAATTATTCGTTACAGATAAATGGTAATGCACTTCTGATTCAAGTCTGTGATTTAAAGTTTTGTTATAGCTAATATGTGTGTGTGTGAGAGCGAGAGAGCGAGAGAGAGAGAGATCAGCATTGCTTTTAGCATTTTATTCATTGCAAATAATAGGATGAGATAGTGCACATGAGGGTTCACCTTCTGGAAGGGCCTGAGAGTCTGGTCACAGTGCTAAGCTTTCTCAAACAAAAGAGCAGTGATTTACCTAAAGTCAGTGACCCTGGGACATTGCCCTATCCTTCCCTTATAAAGACATTATGCTAGGTCTGCCTGCTCTTGTAAGGTGATGTGCAGTGCAGCTCAGAGCTCTGGTGCTTTTTTCCAGGTATTAGCCTCACTCATCATCCGCCTGGCCCTGGCTGAAACATTCTGCTTAAACTGTGGCATCCTTGCCTTGGATGAGCCAACAACAAATCTTGACCGAGAAAACATTGAATCTCTTGCGCATGCTCTGGTTGAGTAAGTATTTCAAATTTGGGGCTGAGATATGATAGTTTTTTAAGTAAGATTAATAGAGTTCTGTGGTGAAAACCCTCTGCAGATGTGTCTTCCTTGGGGAAACTGGTTTTGCCAGACCTTAAGCTTTACCTTTTTACAGTAATTCTTCAGATGCTTAAGAAAGAACTACATGGTGAACAGCCACCCCAGACACATCCTGCATTTCCCCAGCATGTTCATCGGGAAACCTATGGTGAGGGTTTCCTGGCTTGGTTTGGTTTTCTTGTAAACCCACCAGAGGGGCCCTCATGCCACGTACTGTAGTTAGCATGCCCTGCTAAAGCATTTCTGGTTGGTGATGGTGGGTGGTGACTGTCTCACCAGCTTTTCACATGTGTCAACAGCTCTTATTCAGAAAGTGTATTGTGATGAAGTAGAATCCAGAGGATAATACTGCGTATACCCTTTACCACAATTCACCTGTGGTGGGTACGGCCCTGGGGATAGGCGGCACTTGCTTAAAGACTGTGCTGGCAGAGGAAAGGTACTTTTCCTGAGGTAGAGAAGCTATTTTGGGTACTCCTTGCTCCAGACAGACTCTTTCTGGCAGAGAACGTTTTCTGTGTGATAGCAGGGGGAGAACGAGAACTGAGTGGCTACAGAGCCCCCGTCTCCAGCCATCTCCCCATAGTCCTGTGTGACGCAGGAAGGGCTAGCGCTTTTGAAACCTAAGTGCATCTAACTCCAGGCAAGGGATAAAGAAGTGGTTAGTTAAAAAAGAAAAAGTCTTTGAAGTCTCAGTCTTTTAGCTATTTACCTCAGAATATAGATAACGAGCAAAAATGTTTCAGTACACCCACTCAGGCCCCCTGTGTGTCATACCAGTGATGCATCTAGTGACTGGTGGTAGCAGAATTCTGAGTAGACCCAGCTCCTAAGAAGGCAGTGGGGCTTGCAGTGTTATTCCCCTTGCCTGTAGTCGTTTTTTGTTTTTTTTTTTTAATTTAATTTTCTTACAGAAAAAACTAGTAACAGGTCAAGAAAACCCCAGGCAACAGAGCAATCAGACTTCTAGAGTTGAGCAGCATAGACATTAAGGAAAACTCAGTAAACCATTTCTACTTGCTTTAGTAAGAAGAACTTTATGTTCTGGGAGAAACTAGATCATGTATTCTCACCAGTCCCTAAGCCAGACCTAGGTGAAGAGTCCGGCCATGCAGCCCCCGTCTGGACAGGAGATGGGACGGCTACGTGCCTGGCTGAAGGCTTGGGCCTACCCCTCCCCCAGCCACTTCCTGCAGGGCTGTCAGAGGCCCTGATACTCACACGGCACAGGAAAAGCCTGGTCATCACACACATCACACACTTATGTGTCTGACAAGGTTCTCAGTGGCTTTTTCAAATACAGGTAAGGGTTATGTGTGCTCCTAAGTAATAAAATGTTCTAAATATATTGTTTCAGGATAATTAAAAGTCGCTCACAGCAGCGTAACTTCCAGCTTCTGGTAATCACTCACGATGAAGATTTTGTGGAGCTCTTAGGGCGTTCTGAATATGTGGAGAAATTCTACAGGATTAAGAAGAACATTGATCAGTGCTCAGAGATCGTGAAATGCAGCGTTAGCTCCCTAGGATCTTGGGTTCATTAAAAACAATCAAGGTTTAAATGCCTTAGAAACACAAGTCCTTAGGCAACTGCTTATTTCTGGTATCAGCTGAGTCAATATGAAAGTACATTCTTTTGAGTGAGCCTTGTGTCTAGAGTTTTTAATTCCTGAGAGGTTCCAAATTCATTAAAATTGTGTCATGTGAAATGTGGGCTGATTCCCTGAACTTAATCCCCCTCCAGGCAGCCTCTGACAGGCCTGCGATGCTCAACAGCAGCACAGCTGGACTCAGCCTCTCTCCTTCCCTCCCAGCTCAAATGAGGGATTCTCTGTGACCTGAAGCTACTTAGTCGCCTTTCACTTCTCAAAGCATCAGTTAGAAGCAGGTTCTCTGGACACTTTATGGTTTGGGCAATTTTAAAAACAGTGTTTTAAGTGTTAATTCTAAATTTGTTTCTTTGGATGTGGTTTTAAAACCTGCATTATCAGTATTAATATCTGAAGATGACAAGAAATGATTAAATTTTAATATTTGACTCTGCTCTTAACTTTATAAACCTGGGCAAGTAATATCTCCCTCTCTGGGCCTCATTTTCCCCCACCTAAAATTTGAAGTCATCAAATGGGGGGTTCAGGGTTTAAAAGGAACCTTACATAATCATCTAATTCAATACACACCATCTTCCCTCCCCACATATCCCTGCCAAGTGGTCATCCAAACCTGGGCTCTCTCTTGAGAGAGGAAGTTCCCTACTGTGCACATCCATCTTTGGAAAGCTCTGACCATGGGCAAGGCCTCCCTTTCACATGGGGCCTGACCTGCCTTCATGAAGGAGTCTGTAACTCTCCATATGTCTATGCTGTGTATTAGCATGGCCTCACCGTAAATTCTGATTGCTCTCCAAGCATGCAGTCTGGTGTGGAAGGCAAGCAGGGCTCACTCAGGGTTGCCGATGGGGGCCAAGCAGACCTGGAAAAGCAGGCCTCATTTTCACCCCAGATATTATTTCTAATAAGGGCCTGACATACACTTACCTTGGAATTGCTAGCTGAGAACTTGAAGCCATTCATAAGCATTCCACACAGTCATACTTCCAAGTCACACACTTTTGAGTTAAACTTTGTGGAGTTTTATCATTCAGACTCTGTCATGGGGCACAGTCGCTTTTATGCCATCTGCAAATCTAATGAGCATATGGTGCAGCCAGCCTTTCTCAACCAAGGTGTAGAACAGAATTAGGCCCTAAGGTGATAGGCTGAATGGTAGCCTCCAAAGATAGAGGTTGTAATATCTGGAACCTGTGATTGTTACCCACTGCGGCCAAGATACTGCAGATGTGGTTCAGCTAAGGATCTTGGGATGGTGGGGTTTTCCTGGATTGTCTTGGTGGGCCTAAATGTAATCATGAGTGTCCCAGTAGGGAGGGGGCAGAGAGACACTGAACAGCAGAAAAGAAGGCAATGCGCTGACAGACTCAGATACTGGAGTGATGGCCTTTGAAGGTGGAGGAAAGGCTATTAGGGAAGAAATACCGGCTAGAAGCTGAAAAAGGCAAAGAAACAGATTTCCCTCAGAGCCTCCAAAAGGAACAAGCCCTGCTGACACCTTGACTTCTAGACTAGTAAACTGGTTTGATTTTGGACTTCTGGCCTTCAGAACTATAAAAGAATAAACTTGTTCTTAAGCTGCTGAGTTTATGCTCTTGTAACAGCAATAGGAAACTAATACAGTATCTGTTGTATGTAATTAGTTTCTACCCATCTGAAATGATCCTAGTTATGCGCTATCCTTGAGAGAATTGATACGTGAGTTACTCAAGTCATTTCCTGTGTTCTGTGGTTCACATAAAGAACCCTGGTTTAGAAAGGCTAGTCCAGACCCTCACCCAGTCCCTGGATAAAAGGGCAAAGCAGCAGAGCTGCCACTCCAGCCACCTGCTTCCAGATGACTGACTGATGATGGACAGTCATCCTAATTAGTTTTGAAAAATGAAAATTACTCATGTTAACCAAACTAGCGTGATATCAAAGAAGGTACCATGAGGAAAAAACAGACCAAGCTCACTCCGCACAGATCCAGGAATTCACACACAATCGCCAAGACAAGTTTTTAATCCTAAGAATGCGAGGGTTTTTCAGAAGATGATTAAATCTGTTCACAAATCTTCTGATAGACACCTAACATGACCATTACTTGATAGAATTTAACATCTCCTAGCTTTAGTAACTCATAATTTTGCAAAGAATAGAAATATTTTCTTGGTGTTATTTGCTTTCCATAAAATAAATTTTAAAAAAAAGAGGTCACTTATATCAACATGTTTTTGAAAACTCTAGTCATTACAACAAGAAATGACCAAGAAAAGGCAGTACAAGATATATTCAGACAATGAAACAAAATTATTTACAAATTACAACAGACTTCCCAGTTTCCGAGTCTGGTTTTCCTTGAGCATGTGGCTTTCCTTACAGCTCTTTTGAGAGTGGCTGCTTTCTTTCCCATTCCCCTTGTATCAGTGGGCAAAGAGGTGGAGAAGGTGTCCATTTTCCTTTTCACTGCTGCTTCTAGATCACTCTCCATAACCCCCCCCAACCCTCAGTACACACACACACACACACACACACACTTAGGATGAACAGGCATCACAGTGTGGAGGTTAAGAATATGAGCCACACTCAGGCTTACATTCTACCACCACCACTTAACTAGCTTTGGGACTTGGGACAAGTCCTGTATCCTCTTTTGCTCTTGCTTCCTTATCCATAAAACTAGGTAAAATGGTACATATCTTGTAGGATTGTTTTGAAGATTAAATGACTTTATAAATGCCTTAGAACTGCCTGGCGTATAGTAAGTGCTATGTGTATATTCAAGAAAAACCTCTTACCTTCAGTTTACTCTTTGTTATTGCAGTTATCTTGAGCCCCCAGCCTGGTCACTCCCTGTTACTCATTGACAATTTTAGCTCCTGGTTGAATATTATTCTCTACTACTAATTTCATAATCATTGGTGATTTCAGTATCCAAACCATGATCTAATATGACCCCCTGGCCCGTCAGCTCCTTGCTCTCCTCCTGTGGAGACACTCCATAGTCTTACTCCAGCCCTTTAACAACAATAACTTCATGGTGGGAGAGAGCCAAGACAGCGGAGTAGAGAGACTCACAGCTCACCCTCTCCCACAAATACACCAAGAATTATATCTAGAGACCCACTGAATCACACAGAACACCTACTGAATTCTGGCACAGTGCCTCTCACTTTGAAATACAGGAGGTTTCCTCACAAAATCTGGTAAGAGAAAAAAAGAAAAAGAAATTGGTGCAGGACCAGTCCTGCGGGGAGGGAGCAGCAAAGGAAGAAAGGCACCTCTCCTGCTGGGAGGTCACTGGGGACAGAAGTGGAGTTTCTGAGGCTTAGGGGAGAAAGAGGCAGCTACTTGGCAGAATTAAGGCAAACTGGCACAGAGGTCCCCTGCGATCCTCAGCCCTAAATGCAAGCTGTCAGGGACAAGCCAGGATTGGCTACTGGAGATCGGTGACCAGCCCAGGGCCCACTGCACAGACGCAGCCTCGGGACTGGAGGGCCGTGTGAACTCTGGCTGGGAGTGTGTGCGGAACAGAAAAGCCTGGGACCCTGATAAAAAAAAAACTGCTGGTGTGCTCAGGGAGGGGGGCACAACTTAGCCGCATCATAACTGCTGTCTCCGCTTGGCTCCACTGTTGGTGCATTCACACAAGAAGAGAGGTAAGGCTTGGTCATAGACATCACATTGCTGCTCTGCGAACGGCTGAAAGCTAAATCCATACCTGGAAGCCCTGCAACTTCACAGGCGGGACAGATTTGTTTACAGCCCCAGACAGAGAGGGTGGATTTGTGGACCCCCACCTCTGGGACAAACGGGCCGTGAGTGGAGTTCTGGCGCATGGTGGGGGCGAGTACGGGTGTTTACAACAGGCCAGCATACTGTACCACATGCGGCAGCGGGGCTGGAGTCTGCGCTGACCCTGTGGCACACCATGGAATGAGGAGAGTGACTGCACACTCACTACGACGGGTCCTAATGCCTGACATTGGTGGATCTGTGGTTAGGCGGGCCCAGAACCCAGGGGACACTAGAGTGGGTGGCTGACATTCCTGTAGCTAAGGCATGGACAAGGGCAGCATCAACAAAGAATACTTTGTAAGCCCACATAACTAGTGACAGAGGGCACTTTCCAGTGGACATCTCCTGTGGAGGTACACTCAGTGACTCTTCTTCCCAGCTGAAGCACTCCAACCCTGCCTACCACACAGCACAGTTCAGAAACGGGTCTAAAAGCCTCTTCCAGCAACAGGGGAGCAGACCTGGCCTGTGTCAAGGCTGTGACAACCACAGAACAAAAAAGAGGCTACGCTCAACAACAACCACCAGGGCAGGCTGTGATCACCACAACACCAACCACACCCCCAATCAAAGGCCCCAAAACAGCCCACACACATATAAGACGTGGCAACCATCCATACTAACAACAGCACTCACAACAAAAACTATTAGATGCACACAGTCTACACAGGAATGCACCCAGTTAAAATTAAAAAAAAGAAAAAAAAGCCTTTTAAGACCAGAGTGTATAACTGATACTCTAAATCCAGAGAAATGTACGTAAAATGAAGAAACAGAGGAAGCACTCCCAAATAAAACAAGAGAAGTCCCTGAAAGAACAATCAGTAAGACAGATCTCAACAGTCTACTAGATCATGACTTCAAAAAGGGGGTGATAAAAGCACTGAAGGAAATAAGGGAGACTATGAATAGAAATGCAGAATACTATGAAAAGGAAATAGAAACTGCAAAGAGGAGCCAATTAAAAGCAGAAAAATCAATGGCTGAGATAAGAGCCAAACTAAAGGCAGTCAAAAGCAGACTAGATGATGCCAGGGAATGAATAAATGACTTAGAAGACATGAAAGAGGGAGGGAGGGAGGGAGGAATAAACAGATGGAGCACAAGGGATTTTTAGGGCAATGAAATTATTCTGTAGGATACCATAGTGGTGGCTACATGTCATGCATTTGTCAAAACCCATATAATGTACATCAAGAGTGAACCCTAATGTAAACTATGGACTTTGGTTGTAATGTGTCCATGTTGGTTCATCGATTGTACCAAATATGCCACACTGATGAGGGATATTGAGGGTAGGGGAGTATATATGAGTGGGTGGGAAGGGCTATGTGCAAACTCTTTGTATTTTCTGCTCAATTCTGCTGTGAACCTGAAACTGCTCTAAAAAAAAAAAACAAAAAACTCTATTAAAAAAAAAAAAAGACTTAGAAGACATGATAACAGAAATCACCCCATCAGAACAACAGACAGAAAAGCAGGTGGAAACCAAAGAAAGCAATATAAGTGACCTAAAGGATAATATAAGGCATGCCAACCTGCACATAATAGGGATCCCAGAGGGAGAAGAAAGAGCAAAGGGGATTGAAAAGGTATTTGAAGAAATCATGACTGAAAACTTTCCAAACCTAAAGAAGGAAACAGATATCCAAATACAAGAAGCACAGAGGGACACAAACAAGAAGAACCCAAGCAGACCTACACCAAGACATATTATAATTAGGATGGCCAAAGTTAAAGATCAAGAAACGATTCTAAAGGCAGCAAGAGAAAAACAAAGAGTAAGTTACAAGGGAGCCCCTATAAGGCTTTCAGCTGACTTTACACAAACACTGCTGACCAGAAGGGAGTGGCAACATATATTCAAAGTCCTGAATGGGAAAAGGCTACAACCTAGGATACTCTATATGGTAAAACTATCTTTTAGAGTAGAAGGAGAGATAAAGAATTTCATAGACAAGCAAAAACTAAATGAATTTAGTAATACTAAACCCATCCTAAAAGAAATAATGAAAAGTCTACTCTAAATAGAAAAGAAGCAGGAAGCTATAGAACCAACAAAACCATAATTGTAATGCAAAAACTACAAGTTATGAGAGAATAAAAACAAGTACATCAAAATCATAAAAGGTAGGAGAGAGGAGCAAGAAAATATAGATTTTTCCCCTCTCTTTTCTTTTTTTTTTTTCTTCATTCTTTTTAGGATATGTTTGAGCCTATATGACTATCAGTCTAAAGCAAACAGAGTAATGGGATAACAGACTTGAGAAACAGGGTAACTGCAAATCAAAAACATACAATAGAATCACACACACACAAAAGAAACCAAGCTAAAACAAAAGAAAACTATCAAACCACAAAAAAAAGAAAAACAAAAAGGAAAGGAAATGAATAAAGAATACCAAATCAACTGGAAAACAAAGTTTAAAATGGCAGTAAACATACATTTATCAATAAGCACTGTAAATGTCAATGGACTAAATGCTCCAATCAAAAGACACAGAGTGGTAGATTGGATAATAAAACAAAAGCCTACAATATGCTGCATACAAGAGATCCTTTACAGTAAAGAACACATATAGATTGAAAGTGAGAGGATGGAAAAAGATATTTTATGCAAATGGAAATGACAAGAAAGCAGGAGTAGCAATAATCATATCAGACAAAATAGACTTTAAAACAAAGGCCATAAAGAAAGATAAAGGACACAATATAATGATCAAAGGAGCAATATAAGATGAGGATATTACACTCGTTAACGTATATGCATCCAATATAGGGCACCTAAATATATAAAATAAATACAGACATAAAGGAGGAAATTGATTGGAATACAATAAGAGTAGGAGACTTTAACATGCCACTAATATCACTGGACAGGACTTCCAGACAGAAAATCAATAAAACAACAGAGATAAATGACACAATAGAACAGTTGGACTTGGTTGATATTTTTAGGACTTACATCCCCCCAAAACAGAATATACATTCTTTTCAAGTGCTCATGGAACATTCTCTAGGATAGACCACATACTTGGACACAAAAGAAGCCTCAACAAATTGAAGAGGATAGAAATTATTTCAAGCATTCTCTCTGATCACAATGGCATGAAACTAGAAATCAACTACAGAAAAACAAATGAGAAAAAAATGGGACAGCATGGAGACTAAACATGCTACTAGAAAACCAATAGGTCAATGATGAAACCAAAGAAGAAACTAAAAATACTTTGAGACAAATGACAAAACAGAACCACACAAAATCTATGGGATGCAGCAAAAGCAATCCTAAGAGGGATTATTAATTAATTTAAGAGGGAAGTTCATAGTGATGCAGGCCTTCCTCAAAAAACAAGAACAATCTCAAACAAACAACCTAACCTACCACTTAAAAGAATTAGAAAAAGAAGAATAAACAAAATCTAAAGTCAACAGAAGGAAAGAAATAATAAAGATCAGGGAGAAAATAAAGATTTAAAAAACAATAGAAAAAAATCAAATCAATAGCTGGTTATTTGAAAGAGTAAACAAAACTGACAAACCTCTGGCCAGGGTAACCAAGAAGAAAAGAGAGAGACTACAAACAAACAAAATAAGAAAGGAAAATGGAGAAACTACAACCAACACTACAGAAATACAAACTATCATAAGAGAATACTATGAACAGCTATATGGCAATAAATTTGAAAACTTAGAAGAAATGGACAAATTTCTAGAAACATATGGTACACCAAAACTGAATCAAGAAGAAATTGATCATTTGAACAGACCAATCACTAGGAGTGAAATAGAATCAGCAATAAAAAAAAAAAACAAAAAACCAAAAAAAAAAAAACCTCCCTGCAAACAAAAGTCCAGGACCAGATGGCTTCATTGGGGAATTATATCAAACATACAAAGAAGAGCTCATACTGATCCTTCTCAAACTTGGAAAAGAGTTAAGAGGAGGGAATACTCCCAAACTCATTCTATGAAGCCACCATCACCTTGATACCAAAGCCAGACAAAGGCACTACCAAAAAAGAAAACTATAGGCCAATAACATTGATAAACATAGATGTAAAACAAGTATTAGCAAACAGAATCCAACAACACATAAAAAAGATGATACACCATGATCAAGTTGGATTCATCCCAGGGACACAAGGATGGTTCAACATACACAAATCAATCAAAGTGATATATCACATCAACAAGAGAAAAGGACAAAAATCACATAATCATCTCAATAGATGCAGAAAAAGCATTTGATAAAATTCAACACCCAATTCTGATAAAAAAAATCTAACCAAAGTGGGTATAGAGGGAACAGATCTCAACATAATAAAAGCTATTTATGACAAACCTACAACCAGCATAATATTCAACAGTGAAAAGTTTAAAGCCTTCCCGCTAAAATGTGGAACAAGACAAGGATGCCCACTCTCACCATTTCTAGTCAATATAGTATTAGAAGTTATACCCATAAGCAACTAGACAAGAAAAAGAAATAAGAGAGATCCAAATTGGAAGAGAAGATGAAATTATCATTATATGCAGATGACATGATACTATATATACAAAACCCTGAAGGCTCCACACAAAAACTACTAGAGCTGATAAAAAAATTCAGCAAGGTAGCAGGATACAAGATTAACATACAGAAATCAGTGGCATTTCTTTATGCCAGCTAGCAATGAAATATCAGAAAAACAAAAATAAAGAAACAATCCTTTTTAAAATCACATCCCCCAAAATAAAATACTTAGGAATAAATCTGACCAAGAAAGTGAAAGACTTATATGTGGAGAACTACAAAACACTGACTAAGGAAATTAAAGATGACTTAAAGAAATGGAAATATAGGTCATGTTCTTGGATAGGAAGAATTAATATTGTTAAAATGGTCATGTTACCCAAAGCAAGCTACAGATTTAATGCAATCCCTATCAAATTACCCAGAACATTTTTCACAGCACTAAAACAAATAATCCTAAAATTTATATGGAATCACAAAAGACCCAGAATTGTCAAAGCAATACTGAAGAAAAAGAATGAAGCTGGAGGAATAACCCTCCTAGACTTCAGACAACACTACAGAGCTACAGTAATCAAAACAGCACGGTATGGTATAAAATCAGACATCAGGATCAATGGAACAGAACAGAGAGCTCAGAAATAAACCCATAAAATTTTGGTCAATATTTGGTAAAGGAGGCAAGAACATACAATGTACTAAAGACAGTCTCTTCAGCAAGTGGTGTTGGGAAAACTGGATAGCAGCATATAAATCACTGAAGTTAGGACACTCCCTCACACCGTATACAAAAATAAACTCAAAATGGCTTAGACTTAAATATAAGACAAGACACAATAAACCTCCTAGAAGAAAACATAGGCAAAACATTATCCGACATAAATCTCAGCAACGTTCTCCTAGGTCAGTCTACTCAGACAATGAAATATGAGCAAAAATAAACAAATGGGACCTAATTAAACTTATAAGCTTTTGCACAGCCAAGGAAACCACAGGCAAAACAAAAATACAACCTACAGAATGGGAGAAAATATTTGCAAATGATGTGACTGACAAAGGTTTAATTTCCAGAATATATAAACAGCTCATACAACTTAATAATAAAAGAACAAAAAACCCAATCCAAAAAAGGGCAGAAGACCTAAACAAGCAATTCTCCAATGAAGACATATGAATGGCCAATAGGTACATGGAAAAAATACTCAATATCACTAATTTTCAAAGAAATGTGAATCAAAACTACAATGAGGTATCACCTCACACTAGTCAGAATGGCCATCATTCAAAAGTCCATGAATGATAAATGCTGGAGAGGGTGTGGAGGAAAGGGAACCCTCCTACACTGTTGGTGGGAATGTAGTTTGGTGCAGCCTTTATGGAAAACAATATGGAGATTCCTCAAAAGACTAAAAATAGACTTACCATATGATCCAGCAATCCCACTTCTGGGCATATATCCAGTGGGAACTTTAATTCAAAAAGATACATGCACCCCAATGTTCACAGCAGCACTATTTGCAATAACCAAGACATGGAAACAACCTAAATGTCCATTGACAGATGACTGGATAAAGAAGCTGTGGTATATTTATACAATGGAATACTACTCAGCCATAAATAATAGTAAAATAATGCCATTTGCAGCAACATGGATGGACCTGGAGATTGTCATTCTAAGTAAAGTAAGCCAGAAAGAGAAAGAAAAATACCATATGATATCACTTACATGTGGAATCTAAAAAAAAAAGACAAATTTATTTACAAAACAGAAACAGACTCACAAACAAAGAAAACAAACTTATGGTTACCAGGATGGGGAAGAGGGTGGAAGGAATAAATGGGGAGTTCGATATTTGCAGATACTAACTAATATATAAAAATAGATAAACAACAAGCTTATACAGTATAGCACAGGGAACTATATTTAATACCTTACAGTAACCTATGGTGAAAAAATATGAAAATGAATATATGTATGTTCCTGTAGGACTGAAGCATTGTGTTGTATATCAGAAATTGACACAACATTGTAAACCAATTATACTTCAATAAAAAAAATACATTCGAAAAAACAATAACTTCACTATCTCCCTTTTAAGCATCTCACTCTCCAACAAACTCTGATGTCTTTAAATTTTATTCCTGAGGTCTCCAACTCCAGCAAGTCTTTTAGCCCACCAGGATTTCCATCCATTGATTCTACCATTTTTCAGTTCTTCACTTCCCTTGTGCCTGTACCTCTCTCCTTTTACAGCTTATATTCCATGGTCCTTATATCACTGTTTTTCATTGACCCTCAAGTCTGTTGGGTAACTCCCATCCTCGCACAATCCCCAGCCCTGATTAAATATAACTCTGCCTTCTCCCTGCACATGCAGTTTCCTTTGCTGATTCACTATTTCCCTGACTTTCTGGTGTTGCCCTGTTTTAGTACTGTCTGTCTGCACCTGCACCTCTTTTCATACTTATTTGTTTGGTGACCTCATCCAGTCTCATAGCTTTAAAATTATCACCTTTAGAGCTCTCCCAGAAGCAGGACCTAAAACAGTGATTCAAGCATAAGAGACAGGGAATTATATAAAACAGCCAATGAACAGTGTGTTCTTAAATCAGCTGAATCTCACAGGGAGACTGTGGGAAATGTGGCAAAATATAAGCCTCAGAGTTATCCCAGTTGAGAGGCAAGAGAGATGGGTATTTATATACCAACTCTGAGAGTCACTAACTGAGGGCTATCCCTGGGAATGTTAGCTACTGTCTTGCCATGAGCACCTTCCATAGAGCTGCCTTCCATTGATTTTGTTTGTTTGTTTTTAAGTAAGAAAAAGTCTTTTGACATAGATAGAGATAGTAGCAGCAGATAGAAGAGGGCTTGAACACACTGAAAGTTCTTAGGACACAGCTGTAGGCCCCTGACAGCTACTTTAACCATCTTGTAGGTGCTGACTCCTCAAATGTGTCTCCAGCCCAAACTCATTTAAACTCCTGATGCATATTCAGCTGCCTACTGGACATCTTGTTGCACTTGAATATCTAACAGACATCTGAAACTTAAAAATCACCAAAACCAATGTTTCCCCCAGAATGTACACCCCTCATAAGCTTTCAGTTAATAACAACTCTATTCTTCCAGTTGCTCAGGAAAAAAATCTTGGCATCATCCTTCATTTTTCTCTCATATCCCACATCGAATCCATCGGCTTAATACTATGGATTCAACTTTCAAAATATATCTAGAATCTGGCCATGCCTCAGCATCAAAACCACCAATGCTCTGGTCCAAGCCACCATCATCTTTAACTCAAATAATCTGAGTAACCACCTAACTGTACTCACTGATTTGGTCTTGCCCCTCACAGTTCGTTCTCAACACAGCCATCTTTTAAAAAATCAATCGAATAAATGTGTTTCTCACAGGGGTTGTGCATTAACAATTCTGAACCCACTCTACATACTAAAACAAATGTATACGTATATTGTAGATAATAAGAACTGAGTTTCTCACTGTTAAAGATGTTTACATATCAGGAATAAGGAAAGACTATAAATAGAACCCAGAGTGTTGGACTGAATCCAAAGTATTCAGTGTAAATGTATGGTTTTAGTACGTACAGGAGTTCTACTTCCTTCAGGAAAGCAAGGGAAGGGGAAAGTGGCAAGTAAGTAGGGGATAAGGGAAGAAGAAGGCCTGCTAGAAATCTACTCCTCCATAAAAGCAATGAGAACACTGGCAAAAACTGTCAAAACAAACTTTTTCAGAACTTTGGAAATTAACTAAAGGCTTGCAACAAGCCAAGGATTGTTTGTTCAAGGAAACCAACTGAATCTCAGTGAGAAAAGACAGTGGCATTTTAACTTGCCCTAAACCCACTCCTCTCTCCCAGTCTATGGTAGCTTTGAAGCCCCCAAGGCCCATAATTACAGTACCTGTGAAATGCAACACCCAATGGAGGAAGCAGAATAGATATGGAGTTCCCCAAAATCTTCAGACCCACAGAACTGCCACTATTTGTCCTGTCTGGCAGCAGGCTGAAATCTCTGTCCTCAGGGCTTGTCTTTATTTGACCTGACTCCAGCTCACTATGCAAACAGCCCTACTTGCCGTAAGCAATGAGTGATAACTGGTTAACACTGCAGCTGCCTGAAGCAGCCATATTAACTGGGGCCAACAAGAGAATAACCAAAAAACTTAAAAGGGAACATAGGGGAAGGAGAGGTCCATGGAGACTTTGACAAGGTTTAACATATTCCTAGGAGTCTAGAAGTTGTGTGTGTGTGTCAGAGCTTTGTGCATACTCAGAAAAAGACCTGAGATGGCCCTAAGGTCTGACCTCTGGCTGACCTTGAAATGCTACTCATGCAAGAAGTGAAGGCTAAGACCCAGTTAAAAATCACCTGCTGCAGCATTGAAGATATGACCAAACTCTCTCTCTCTATCACAGACACACAGACACAGCCCTTCAGCAAAGGCTTGGAAACTTACTAGTTCAAGGCATTTTTTAAAAAAAAGCAAAACTCTGTCCAATCATCAATTTACCACTAAGCTGAGTAGAGAGTTCACTGATCACACATGAGAAAGAACACAGCTTTACAAAGTTAGTCCAGGAAAGTCACTAAACAAATAGCAACAATGACAAATCCTGAGGAGGGGATAATCTGATTTTCAGAGTTAACACATTATATTCCTTTAAATATCCAGTTTACAACAAGAAATTACAAGACATGCAAAGAAAAAGCAATAAATGACCCACACACAGGGGGAAAAAAAGAAGTCAAAAGAAACTGTCTCTGAGGAAGCCCAGATAAAGACTTTAAATCAGTTTTTATAAATCTGTTCAAGGAACTAAAGGAAACCATGTTTAAAGAATTAAAGGAAAGTATGAGAATGATGCCTCACCAGATAGAGTCTATCATTAAGGAAACAAATAATTTTTAAAGAATCAAATAGAAATTTTGGAATTCAAAAATACAATAACTTAAACAAAAATTCACTGGAGGAGCTAAACAGCATATTTAAACTGACAGAAGAATTAGTAAACTTGAAAAAAGCTCAATTGAGATAATCCAGTCTGAGAAACAGAAGGAAAAAGAATGCAGAAAAATGAACACAAACGCAAGGACCTATGAAACACTGTCAAGCAAGCTTCATAGGAATACCAGAAGGGGCAAAGAGAAAGGGGCAGAAAGAACATTTGAAGAACAAGTGGCCAAAAATTCCCAAAATTTCATGAAAAACATTAATCTTCATATCCAAGAAACTGAACAAACTCCAAGGAGAATAAACTCAAAGACCCACAGCTAACATCTTACTCAGCAGTGGAAAACTGAAAGCTTTTCCTCTAAGATCAGGACCAAAACAAGGATGATGATTCTTGCCACTTTTATCAAACACAGTATTGGAAGCTCAAATCAGATAGGAGTCAAACTGTCACTATTTGCAGATAACATGATATTATATATAGGAGACCCTAAAGACCACCAAAATAAATAAATAAATAAATAAACTACTAGAACTATTAAACAAAACAGCAAAGTTAAAGGATACAAAAGCAATATACATAAATCTGTTCCATTTTATACACTAATAACAAACTTCCAGAAAGAGAAACTAAGAAAACAATCCAATTTACAATTGCAATAAAAAAAAAGAATAAAATACCTAGGAATAAACTTTACCAAGAAGATGAAACACCTTTACAACAAAACCTATAAGACATTGGTGAAAGAAAATTAAAGATGACACAAATAAATGGAACAATATCCCATGCCCATGGCTTGGAAAAATTAGTATTGTTAAAATGTTCATACTACTCAAAGCAACCTACAGAAGCAACGCAATCCCTGTCAAAATTCCAATTGCATTTTTCACAGAAATAAACTATCCTCAAATTTACCATGAAAAATCCTTAATAGTCAAAGCAATCTTGAGAAAGAAGAAGGCTGGAGGCATCATGATTCCTGATTTCAAACTCTATTACAAAACTATAGTAATCAAGACAGTATGGTACTGACATAAAAATAGATACAGCAATCAATGGAACAGAATAGAGAGCCCAGTAATAAACCCATGTGTATATGGTCAATTAATACATAACAAAAGCAAGAATATACAATGGAGACAAGACAGTCTCTTCAATAAATGGTGTTGGGAAAACTGGACAGCCACATTTAGAAGAATGAAACTGGACCACTGTCTTACATCATACACAAAAATTAACTCAAAATGAATTAAAGATTTCAACATAAGACCAGAAGCCATAAAACTCCTAGAAGAAAGCACAGGTGGTAAGTTCCCTGACATCAGTGTTGGCAATGATTTTTTGGATTTGATACCAATAGTAAAGACAACAAAAGTAAAAATCAACAAGTTGGGTACATCAAACTAGAAAGCTTCTGCACAGCAAAGGAAATTATCAACACAATGAAAAGGTAACCTATTGAATGGAAGAAAGTATTTGCAAATCATGTCTGATATGGGGTTAATATCCAAATATATAAAGAACTCATATAACTCAATAGCAAAAAAAAATCTGATTTTTAAAGTGGAGAAAGAATCTAAATAGACATTTTCCCAATGAAGACATGCAGATGGCCAGATGTTACATGAAAAGATACTCAATATCACTAATCATTAGGGAACTGCAAATCAAAATGATAATGAGATGTAATCTCATACCTGTTAAAATGACTTATTAAAATGACAAGAAATAAGTGACATCAAGGATATAAAGAAAAAGGAACCCTGTGTACTGTTGTTGGGAATATAAATTGGTGCATACACTATGAAAAACAGTAGGGAGGTTCCTTGAAAAATTAAAAATAGGACTACCGTAAGATCGAGCGAACACACTCCTGAGTATTTATCTGAAGAAAACAAAAACACAAACTTGAAAACATATATGTACCCCACTGCTAAATGCAGCATTATTTACAATTTCCAAGACATGGAACCCACCAAAGTGTCCATAAACAGATAAATGGATAAAGTAGATGTATGATTTCATTCATTCATATATATATATATATATATATATATATATATATATATATATATATATATATATATATATAATATTATATTATATATTATATATTATATATTATATATTATATATTATATATTATATATTATATATATATAAAATGCCAAGAGAGTAGATCTTAAAATTTCTCATCACAAGAAAAATTATGTATGGTGATGGATTTTAACTAGACTTATTATAGTAATCATTTTGCAATTTATATAAATGTTAAATTATGTGGTACACTTGAAACTAATATAATGTTACATGTAAATTATACCTAAAAAAACTTTCAAGAGATTTGTATTTAGATGTGTCATAGTCAAACTTAAAAAACAAAAGACAGAAGGTATCTTAGCAGCAAAAGAAAGCAGTGAAGGAGCCTCAATAAAATTAACAGTTGACTTCTCCTTAGAAATAGTGGAGACCAGAAGTCATACTGGAATGACATACTAAAAGGACTGAATGCAAAAGACTGTAACCAAAAATTCTATCTCTCGTAAAACTATCCTTCAAAACAAGAGAAAATAAAACATTTTTAGATAAACAAAAACTGAGATAATTTATCTCCATTAGACTTGCCCTACAGTACTAAAAGGGGAATCCTTTAGGCTGAAATGAAGGAAAACTAGATTTGAATTCACATGAAGAAACAAAGAGCTCCAGTAAACATAAATACTTAGGTAGTATGAAAGTATAAATGTATTTTGGTTTATATTTTCATTTTCCTATCTGATTTAAGAGATAATTCCATTAAGAAATAATTTAAACACTGTGTTAATGGGCTTATAATGTATAAATATGTAATTTATATGACAACAGTAATAAAAGGAGGGTAAGGATTGAGCTATATAGGAGCTTGTGAAATAGAAATTAAGCTGATAATCATCTAAACTAAGATGTTAATTTGTAATCCCCAAGGCAACCACTAAGAAAATAATTCAAAAATAAAACTATAATAGAAGAGACAAAGGAATTAAAATTTTGTACTTGAAAATACTAACACAAAAGAAAGCAGTAATGAAAGACTAAGAAAAACAATAAAGACATGAGACAGAGAGAAACCACATAGCAAAATGGCAAACATAAATCCTATATTATTGGTAATTACACTAAATATAAATAGACTAAACACTCCAATCAGAAAGCAAAGGTTAGCAGAATGAATTAGAAAAAAAAGTGATCCAACTATATGTTGTCTATAAGAGACGTGCTTTATATACAAAGACACAAATAGATTGAAGATAAAAAGATGGAAAAAGAAATTCTATTCAAATAGTACTCAAAAGAGCTGGAGTAGCTGTACTGTATCAGACAAAATAGATTTTAAGGAAAAAATTGTTACTAAAGATAGAAATGGGCATTCTATAATGATGAAAGATCAATCCATCAGGAAGGCATAATAATTATAAACATGTACCTAGCAATAGATATATGAATATAAAATATATGAAGAAATCAAACATATACAAACAGCTCATACAACTCGATATCAAAAACAATCCAATCAAAAATGGGCAGAAGACCTAAATAGACATTTCTTCAAAGAAGACATACGGATGGGCAACAGGCACATGAAAAGATGCTCAGCACTGGTAATTATTAATTAATTAGAGAACTGCAACTCAAAATTATAATGATGTATCACCTCACACTGGTCAGAATGGCCATCATCAAAAAGTCTACAAATAATAAATGCTGGAGAGGGTGTGGAGAAAAGGGATCCCTCCTACACCGTTGGTGGGGATGTAAATTGGTGCAGCCGTTATGGAGAACAGTATGGAGGCTCCTTAAAAAACAAAAAATAGACTTATCATATGATCCAGTAATCCCACTCCTAGATATTTACCCAGAAAAGATGAAAACTAATTTGAAAAGATACATGCACCCCAGTGTTCATAGCATCACTATTTACAATAGCCAAGACATAGAAACAACCTAAATGTCTACTGACAGATGAATGGATAAGAAAGATGTGGTATATGTACGTAATGGAATACCACTCAGCCATAAAAAGAATGAAACAATGCCATTTGCAGCAGCATGAATGGACCTAGAGATTATCATACAAAGTGAACTAAGACAGAAAAAGATAAATATCATATGATATCACTTATTTGTGAGATCTTTAAAAATGGTACAAATGAACTTATTTACAAAACAGAAACAGACTCAAAGATATAGAAAACAAACTTATGGTTACCAAAGGGAAAAGGGCAGGGATGGGTAAATTAGGAGTTTGAGATTAACATATACACAGTGTTATATATAAAATAGATAAACAACAAGTACCTACTCTATAGCACAGGGAACTATATTCAGTATCTTATAATAACCTATAATGGAAAAGAATCTGAAAAAGAATACATATGTATTCTTTAGTTATATATATTATTTATTTACATATACTTTTTCGGTTATATATGTATAACTGAATCACTTTGCTCTACACCTGAAATTAATACAATATTGTAAATCAACTCTACTTCAATAAAAAATTTTTTAAAAACCAAAATATATGAAGAAAAACTGACAGAAATAAAGGGGAAAATAGACCATTTCAACAGTAATAGTTGGAGAATCACAACCCCACTTTCAATAATGGATAGAAGAGATGAAAATCAACAAGGAAATAGAAAACCTGAACAACACTATAAACCAACTACAACTAACAGACACCTATGGAACACTCCATGCTACATAAACAAGATACACATTCCTCTCAAGTGACATAGAACATTCCCAAGGATAGACCACATGTTATGCCATAAAATGAGTTGCAGTAAATTTGAAGAGATTGAAATTGTAAAAATTATGTTCTTCTACCACAATGGTGTGTGATTAGAAATCAGCAGCAGAGGAGATCAGCCAAGATAATGGAGTACAAAGACCCTGGGCTCAGTCCTCTCAGGAGCATACCGAAATCACAACCATCTGCAGAACAATCATCAATGAAAAACATTAGAAATTATGAGAAAAGGTCTTCTACAACTAAAGACATAAAGAAGGAACCACAATGAGACAGGTAGGAGGTATGGGCTCACAATAAAATCAAGTCCCATACCCCAAGTGGACAACCTACAAACTGGAGAAAAATTATATTGCAGAGGTTCTCCCATAGGAGTGAGAGTTATGAGCCCCACATCAGGCTTTCCTGCTAGGGTATCCTGTACTGGGAAGATAACTCCCCAAAGCACTTGACTTTGAAGGCCAGTGGGGTTTAATTTCAGGAGTCCTTAGGGACTAGAGAAAATAGAGACTTCACTCTTAAAGGGCACACACAAAATCTCATGCTCACCAGGATGCATGGCAAAGGCAGTAATTTGATAAGAGCCTGTTCCAGACCTACCTGCTGGTCTTGGAGAGTCTCCCAGAGAGGTGGGGACAGGGGTTGGTGGCTGCAGCTCACCCTGGGGACAAATATGCTGATAGCAGCCTTATTTGGGAATATTCTACAGCATGAACACTACTGCTAGTGTCTGCCTTCTTGGGATCCTCCCTCTAGCTAATTAGTGCCAAGACTTGGCCCCACCCAGCAGCCTGCAGGCTCTAGTGCTGCAATGCCTCAGGCCCTCTTAACTGGGCAGGAGCATAGCCCCACCCATCAGGAGACAGGCTGCCTAAAGACTTCCTGAGCCCACAGTCACCTCTAGATATGCTCCAGACATGGCCCTGCCCACCAGAGGGCCAAGACCCAGCTCTACCCACCAGTGGGTGGGCACCAGCCCTGCCCTCCAGGAAGCCTGCACAAGCCTCTAGACCAGCCTCACCCACCAGAGGGCAGACACCAAACAAGAAAACCATGATCCCATAGCCTGAGGACCCAGCCTGCTGACAGGAGGCCAGACACTACCCTGGGACTCGCTGTAGACAGGACTTGCCCTGTCCACTAGCAGGCTAATGCAAGTTTGGGAGACCTCAAACCCCATACCCAACTGTGTCAGGACAACTGGTCCCCCTCACCAACTATCTGAAATGAACTCTGGGATCCCTGAGCCCTGCAACCAGACTCCAGGAACTGGAACTGGCCAGTGAGTGGGAAACCACCCCTGGAGTCTTTGAGACCCTGTCTCCAACCACCAGTGAGCCAGCACTAGCCGTGGAGCTCTCTAATCTTCTGCAGCCAGCCACCTCATGACCAGGCCCTGCTAACCAGCAGCCAGCAGCATTAATACAAGACAGGACCTGGCAACCAATCGAGCTAGGGGCCAACCAAACCTTCCAGACCACCCACATAGGCAGCCCACCAAAACAGAAGGATCTACACAGCCCTCTTAGAGGGAACCCCTAGAGCATATACTTTGGGTGACAAAATGAGGGTGCACTGGAAAAGAATGGATGCACAGAGTGAGAAGTTAAAAGTTTTTAACAGAGTTAGAAAATATAAAGGAAAACCAAACAGAGAAGAGGAATACAATAACTGAAATGAAAAATACACTAGAAGGAATCAGTAGTAGACTAAATGATAGAGGAACAGATTAGTAAGCTGGAAGACAGAGTAGTGGAAATCACTGCCATTGAACAGAAAAAAAAAAGGAAAAAGAATGAAAGAAATGAGGACAGTTTAAGAGATCTCTGGGACACACTGAGCACACTAATATTTACATTATAAGGGTCCCAGAAGGAAAAGAAAGAGAGAAAGGGCCTGAGGAAATATTTGAACATAACAGCTGAAAAATTCCCTAGCTTGGGAAAGGAAATAGTCATTCAAGTCTAGGAAGCATAGAGAGTCCCATAAAAACCTAGCCCGAAGAAGAACACACCAAGACACACTGTAATTAAAATGACAACAATTAAAGATAAAGAGAGAATATTAAAAGCAACAAGGGAAAAGCAACAAATAACATACAAAAGAAATCTCATAAAACTATCAGCTAGTTTTTCAGTAGAAACTCTGCAGACCAGAAGGAAGTGGCACAATATATTTAAAGTGATGAAAGGGAAAAACCTATAACGAAGAATACTCTAAGCAGCAAGGTTCTTGTTCAGATTTGATGGTGAAATCAAAAGCTTTACAGATCAGCCAAAGCTGAAGGAGTTCAGCACCACCAAACCAGCTTTACAACAAATGTTAAAGGAACTTCTCTATGACAAAAAGAAAAGATCACAACTAGAAACAGGCAAATTATGAAATGAAAAAGCTCACTGGTAAAGACAAACATACAGTAAAGGTAGGAAATCATCTACACACAAAGCTGGTAGGGAGATTAAAAAACAAAAGTGGTAAAATTATCTATATCCACAATAAGCAGTTAAGGGATACACAAAACAATTAGATGTAAAATATCATATCAAAAACAGTAATCATGAGGGGAGGAAAGTACAAATGCAGAGTTTTTAAAATGCATTTGAAATTAAGAGATCAGCAACTTAAAACAATCATATGTATGTGTATATATATACAAAAACCTCATGGTAACTACAAACCAAAAATCAGTAACAGACATAAAAACAAGAGAAAAAGAAACCCAAATATAACGCTCAAGATACTCATTAAACCACAAGAGATGAGAACAAAAGAAGAAAGGGGTGGGGGGGGCTACAAAAATGAATCCAAAACTATTAACAAAATGGCTATAAGAACATACATATTGATAATTACCTTAAATGTAAATGGACAAAATGGTCCAACCAAAAGACAAAGAGTAGTTGAATGGATACAAAAACAAGACTCATATATATGCTGCCTACAAGAATCTCACTTCAGGTCTGGGGACACATACACACAGACTAAAAGTGAGGGAATGGAAAAAGATATTCCATACAAATGGAAATCAAAAGAAAGCTAAAGTAGCGACACTTATATCAGACAAAATAGACTTTAAAATAAAAACTGTTACAAAAAACAAAAAAGGACACTACATAATGATCAAGGAATAAATCCAAGAAGAAGATATAACAGTTATAAATATATTTGTACCTAACATTGGAGCACCCAAATATATAAGGCAAGTATTAACAGACATAAAAGGAGAAATCAACAGTAACACAGTAATAGTGGGGGACTTTAACACCCCACATACATCAATGGACAGATCATTTAGACAGAAAATCAATAAGGAAACACAGGTCTTAAATGACACATTAGACCAAATGGACTTAACTGATATATATATAGATAGCATTCCATCTGAAAGTAGCAGAATATTCATTATTTTCAAGTGCACATGGAACATTCTCCAGGATAGATCACATGGTAGGCTACAAAACAAGCCTTGGTAAATTTAAGAAAATTGAAATTTTATCAAGCATCTTTTCTGACTACAATGCTATGAGCCTAACATCAGCTACAAGAAAAAAATCTGCAAAAACCAAAAACCACAAACACATGGAGGATGAACAATATGCTACTAAATAACTAATGGATCACTGAACAAATCAATGAAGAAATTTTCAAAATACCTAGAGACAAATGAAAACAAAAAGACAACAATCCAAAACCTGTGGGACTCATTAAAAGCAGTTCTAGGAGGGAAGTTTATAGCAGTACAAGCCTACTTCAGGAAACAAGAAAAATCTCAAATAAACAGCCTAATCTTACAACTAAAGAAGCTAGAGAAAGAACAAATAAAACCCAAAGTTAGTAGAAGAGCAGAAATAAATGAAATAGAGGCTGAAAAGATAGAAAAAACCAATGAAATTAAAAGCTGGTCCTTTGAAAAGATAAACAAAACTGATAAACCTTTAGCTAGACTCATCAAGAATAAAAAGGGAGAGGGCCCAAATCAATAAAATTAGAAATGAAAAAGAAGTTACAACCGACACCACAGAAATACAAAGGAACATCAGAGACCACTACAAACAACTAGATGCCAATAAAATGGACAATGTAGAAGAAATTGACAAAATTTTAGAAAGATACAATCTCCTAAGAATGAACTGGGAAGAAATAGAAAATATGAACACACTGATTTCCAGTAATGAAATTGAAACAGTAGTTTAAAAACTCCCAACAAACAAAAAGTTCAGGACCAGACGGCCTCACAGGTGAATTCTACCAATCATTTAGAGAAGAGTTAACACCAATTCTTCTGAAACTATTTCCAAAAATTACAGAGGAAGGAACACTTCCAAACTCATTCTGAGGCCAGCATCACTCTGATGCCAAAGCCAGATAAAGATATCACAAAAAAAGATAATTACAGGCCAATATCACTGATGAACATAGGTGCAAAAATCCTCAACAAAATACTAGTAAACCAACTTCAACAATGCATTAAAAAGATCACACACCATGATCAAGTAGGATTTATCCCAGGGATGTAAGGATTTTTCAGTATCTGCAAATCAATCAGTCTGATACACCACATTAACAAATTGAAGGATAAAAACCACATGATCACCTCAACAGATGCAGAAAAAGCTTTTGATAAAATTCAACATCCATTTATGATACAATCTCTCCAGAAAGTACACATAGAGGGAACAGACCTCAACATAACAAGGCCCATATATGACAAACCCACAGCTAACATCATAATCAATGGTGAAAAGCTTAAAGTACTTCCTCTAATATCAGGAACAAGAAAAGAATGGCCTCTGTCACCACTTTTATTTAACAAGGTTTTGGAAGTCTTAGCTACAGAAATCACAGAATAACAAAATAAAATTGGAAAGGAAGATGTAAAACTGTCGTTGTTTGCACATATGATGCTATACCTATAAAATCTAAAGACACCACCAGGAAACTACTAGATAAGAGCTCATCAGTTGCTGGATACAAAATTAATACACAGAAATCTGTTGCATTTCTATACACTAACAATGAACTATCAGAAAGAGAAATTAAGGGAACAATCTCATTTACCATTGCATCAAAAAGAAAAAAATACCTAGGAATAAACCTACCAAAGGAGGAAAAAACCCAGATGCAAGAAACTGAAATGACACAAACAGATGGAAAGATATGCCTTGTTCTTGGATTGGAAGAATTAATATTGTTAAAATGGAGCTGGAGGAATCACATTCTGTGACTTCAGACTATACTACAAAGCTATAGTCATCAAAACAGTATCGTACAGGCACAAAAAAAGCCACATAGACCAATGGAACAGGATGAAGAGCTCAGCTCAGAAATAAACCTATGCACTTACGGTCAGTTAATCTATGACAGAGGAGGCAATAATATCCAATGGAGAAGAGACAATCTCTTCAATAAACGGTGCTGGGGAAACTGGACAGCTACATGTAAAAGAATGAAATTAGAACATTCTCTAACACCATATACAGAAATAAACTCAAAATGGATAAAGACCTAAATGTAAGACTAGATACTATAAAACTCCTAGAGGAAAACACAGACTAAACACTCTTTGACATAAACCACAGCAATATTTTACTTAATTAGATAAATGAAAGAGGGACAAGGAACAGCTCTTCTTTATAGTAGAATGACAAATGATAGATGTAGAAGAAAAGAAGGAAAAAGAAAAATCACTACTAGACAAATACATCCATAGTAAAAATTATTTCAGACAACATCCACTGATGGTTACCAATATTAGTGGGCACAAATTTGAGGAGAAACATAATTTTTATAGTCTCAAACTATCTCAATATATTTATTAACTGAAAAGAGAAAGTAACTTTACAGTGGAGAAACCTGGTAAAAACCAGTTTAACCAAGTGATCAAGGTGAACTTCACTATAAAAAGACAGTGGCATTGTGAACCCTCTGACATGCACTGAGAAGGACACAATTTCATTTCTGTGATACTCCTGCCAAAAATGTGTAACTTCATTTCAGTTATGAGAAAACATCAGGAAGACTGGAATTTAGGAACATTTCACAACATAACTGATCAATACTGAAAAGTGCCAAGATTATTAAAGACAAGAAAAGACTGAAGAACTGTTTCAGGATGCATGAGACTAAGGAGAACTAATAACTAAATGCAGTGTGGATTCCTGGGTTAGATCTTGGGACAGGAAGAGGACATTAGTGGAAACACTGCTGAAATTAGGATAAGGTCTGTAGTTTACTTAATGATAGTAAACCAATGTTAATTTTTCTGTTTTTATCACTGCAATATGATTGCGTCAGATGCTACCATTAGAGGAAGCTGGGTACAGGAGAATATTGAGACTCTCTGTACTATTTTTGTAACTTTTCTACAAGTCTAAAACTAATTAAAAACAAGTTTCTTTGAAAAAGAAAAAAGTAAAGTCACATAACTCCTTTGCTCAAAACCTCCACTGGCCCCCTAGTTCACTCATCATGAGAGCCCCTTTCCTCACGGTGGCTACAAGGCTCTGTATGCTCTGGTCCTGGTAACCTCTTTGACAGCATCTTACCATGCTCCCCCTCACTCCTTCCAGATATGCCAGCTTCCTTGCTAATCCTCAACACAATGGGCATTCTCCTGCTGTAGGGCTTTTGTACTTGCTGTTCCTTGAGCATGGAAAACTCTTCCCCAGGTATCTGTCTTGTCACTCCCTCACATCCTTTCAGTCTTGCTCAAATGACACCTTCTCAGTGAGAAGCACCATCTCATATATAACAGCATATAATAATATCCATTTTGCCTGTCCCCCTGCCTTTTTCTCTCCATTGTACTTGTCACTATCTGCTTTATATATATATATACATATATACACACACATTGTTGTGTGAATTATTTATAATTATTTGCTTACAATATGTCTTCTACACTAGGCTGAATATTTACAAAAGCAAAGATTTCATTTTTAGTTTTTTTTTTCGGGGGGTAGGGAGTAATTCATTTATTTATTTTTAGAGGAGGTACAGGGGATCAAACCCAGGATCTTGTGCATGCATGCACTCTACCACTTAAGCTATACCCTTCCTGCCATTTTTAGTTTAAGAATGAAATACTTATCATGTACACATCCACCTACTAGAATGCCAGATAGATGGCAGGATATTACAGTGATTGTTATTTGGATGCTGAGATTATGGGGGATTTCTCTTTCTTTGCACATCGCACATCTGCACTTTCCACAACATTTTTGTGTATTCTTTTAAATGTAGAAAACTGATATTGGAGAATGTGCTTCATATATTTTAAGTGAAAAAAAGGATGGTAAAAGTTATATGGAATATTATCCCATTTTTGTTAACAAAATATAAACATGCATATAAAAAGGATTGTTAATAGATACTGAGGTGTTATCAGTGCCAGATCAAAGGGATGCAAGATTAGTGTTTGCTTCTCATTGCTTTTTAATAAATCCTCTACATTCAAAACATATATTCCAAGTAAAAACAATGGAATGAACACATGAACTCCCACATGATAATCCAGTAATATGACAGTAACTGAATCTTCAAAAGATTTAAACCCACCAAAGTGGGAGAAAAGGACAGTAGCAACAGTACTGTTAAGGGTAGAAAGCAGATTGACAACAGGCAGACTATTGGGCTGACCCAAGAAAACAGAATCCTAAGACAGCCAAAGAGCAGCTGAGACCTCCTCTGATGTAGGTTCCCCAAACACTGAGGAACAGGCAGAAGACCAAGTACCTCTGGATGGAGAGTGGCGAAAATAAGTTGAAACTTGGTTTAAGAAGCAGTTAAATCCCTATTTCCACTCCTGGAACTTGAATGACCCAACTCCAGCAGAAGATGGAAGTATTTTTTCTCTGGAGAGGGTATCTGGACTAAGAAACAGTGGACACAGTTGAGGGTGGCCTAGTTGTGCTGAAATCAGGGCACTAACAATTAACAGATGCTGGGTCCCCTATGCCCAGTATTCTGTTCATTGTTTGGCTGCCAAAATGCTGTCACCCAGGCTGGAGATGTGGCGATTCTTTTCTGGGGAGGTTGCCCCATCTGCTAAAAGATGACCTAACAAAGCTAACATGGGAGGTCCCATGAGAAACAACAAGCCAATGGCCCTCCAGTGAACACCACCACCACCACACATTCAAGGCTTTCAATCTGCTGTTAGTATTTCACTCTTAAATATGATCAGGATCACCTGACATCTAAGGGAAGCCCATAACATGAAAGAAAAAGATCAAAATAAATTTTTTTAAATGTGGAGGAAATAAAGTATGGAGAAGGAAACTTTAAAAAAAAATACCAATTATCAGTAAAATTTTCAGATTGCTAAGAAAAGATATTCATGAATGAAATAAGAACATGGTGCTATTAGGCACACATACACATTCAAAGAAAAGTATAATACCCTTGGGATGGAAGATAATGGTATAGACATACCCTGAAAAAGAGAAAATTTTTAAATTAAAAAAAAGAGAAAAAGAGAAAATTAGAGCACCAGTCCAGGAAGAATATAATCAAAAAATGTAGTTGCAATTAGAGAGAAAAGAGAGAAACTGGAAAGGAAAGGTCATAAAACATTTTTTAAATGTCCCAAACTCTCTAAGTGTGAATACAGAAATATCTTTTTATAAAAAAATGAGAAAAAGCAAGATGCAAAAGGTACATAGGATGCTACCTCATGAGAAAGAACAAGAGAAAAATAAGACCATATACTCATAGTTGCTCATATTTACATAAACCAAGGATACACAAAAAACTAATAAAAATATTATCTGTGAGGGGGGATTGAGGCAGTCCATTGAATTTTTTCATATATATAGTTTTGAGTCAGAATGGCCATCATTAAAAAGTCCACAAACAATAAATGCTGGAGAGGGTGTGGAGAAAAGAGAACCCTCCTACACTGTTGGTGGGAATGCAGTTTGATGCAGCCATTGTGGAAAACAGTATGGAGAGTGCTTAAAAAACAAAAAATAGACTTACCGTATGATCCAGCAATCCCATTCCTGGGCATATATCCGGAAAAGACGAAAACTGTAATTTGAAAAGATACGTACACCCCAGTGTTCACAGCAGCACTATTTACAATAGCCAAGACGTGGAAGCAACCTAAATGTCCATCAACAGATGACTGGATAAGGAAGTTGTGGTATGTTTATACAATGTAATACTACTCAGCCATAAAAAGGAAAGAAATAATGTCATTGGTGACAACATGGATGGACTTAGAGATCATCACACTTAGTGAAGTAAGTCAGTCAGAGAAAGGCAATATCATATGATATCATTTACATGTGGAATCTAAAAATAGACACAAATGAACTTATTTATAAAACAGAAACAGACTCACAGACATAGAAAACAAACTTATGGTTACCAAGGGGAAAGGGGGTGGGAAGGGATAAATTGGGAGTTGGAGATTTGCAGATACTAACCATCAATTAACTGCATATAATGCACACTGTAGACTACTTCATCCAACAACAGGAGAATGTATATTTTCCTCAAGCTCACACAGAAGATTTACCAAGATAGACAGTTTGGGACCATAAAACACATTTTAACAAAATTAGAATAGAAATCATAACAGTACCTGCTCTCAGACCACAATGGAATTAAACCAGAAATCAATAACAGAAAGAAAGATGGGAAATCCCAAAATATATGGAGATTAAACAAAACACTTCTAAATAACACAGGGGTCAAAGAAGAAATCTCAAGAGAAATTAAACAATATTTTTAACTAAATGAAAATAAAAACATAACTTATCAAATTTTGTGGGATGTGGTAAAAGCAGTGCTTAGAGGAAAAATTATAGCATTGAAAACATATATTAGAAAAGAAGAAAGATCTAAAATCAATCATTAAGTTTTTCTTTAGGAAACTAGAAAAGGAAGAGTAAATTAAATCCAAAATAAGCAGAAGAAAATAAATAATAAGAACTATAGCAGAGTTCCTGTCAAGATGGTGGAGTGGAAGGACCACGAGCTTGCCTCTCCTCACAACTACAACAAAACCACAACTGAATGCTAAACAACCATCAAAAAAAGACTGGAACCTAGCAAAAAAGATCTTCTACAACTGGAAACATAAAGAGGGAACCACAGCAGGATGGTAGGAGGGGCGTGCTCACAATATAACTGGGCCCCATACCCACCGGGTGGGCGACCCATAAGCTGAAGATTTGTTAAGTGACAGAGGCCCTCACACAGGAGTGAGAGTTCTGAGCCCCACCTCAGAGTCCCTATCTCGGTTCCCGGCATTGGGAAGAGAAGGAGACCCCAGGACATCTAGTTTTGAAGGCCAGAAGGTCTTGGCTCTGGGAGCCCCACAGGACTGGGGAAAACGGAGACTCTATTCACTTGGGAAGCACACACAGAAACTCACGTGCACCAGGTCCAAGGGCAGAGGCAGTGATTTCATAGGAACCTGGGCCAGACCTGCCTGCTGGATTTGGAGGATCTCCTGGGGAGGTGGGGGACGGCTGTGGCTCACTCAGGGGACATAAAAGCTGGTATTTCAGGAGTGTTATTCTAGAAGTGTTAATCTACATGCTTTCCTGGAGGCTGACATCTTGACTGGATCATTAGCACCAAGACCTAGACCCACCCAACAGCCTGCAGGGAAGCATCAGGCCAAACAACATCCAGGGTGGGAACACAGCCACACCCATCAGCAGACTTCCTACATCACAAAGGCCTCTAGACACAGCCCTACCCACCAGAGGTCCAGGACCAAGCTTCACCCATCAGTGGGCAGGCACTGGCTCCTCCTGCCAAGAACCCTGCATAAGCCTCTAGTCCAGCCTCATCCATCAGGGGAAGATACTAGAAAAAAGAAAATAATAATCCCAAAGCCTGTGGAAGGAACCCAAACACATAGAAAGATAGACACTATGAGGCAGCAAAGGAATATCTCCCAGGCCAAGGCATGAGATAAAATCCCAGAAGAAGAAATAAGTGATGAGGAGATAGGCAATTTATCCGAGGAAGAGTTTAAAGTAATGCTAGCCAAGATGTTCAGAGAACTCAGGAAGAGTATAGATGCACAGAGTGAAGTTTTTAGCAAAGAGTTGGAAAATATAAAGAATATTCAAACAGAGTTGAAGAATAAAATCATTGAAATGAACAATACACTAGAAGGAACCAAGAAAAGACTAAATGGGGCAGAAGAATGGATCAGTGAGCTAGAAGACAGATTAGTGGAAATCACTACTTCAGAAAAGAAAAAAGAATAAAAAGGAATGAGGATAGTTTAAGAGAACTCTGGGACAATATGAAGCACTCTAATATTCGCATTATAGGGGTCCCAGAAAGAGAAGAGAGACAGAAAAGACCTGAGAAAATTTTTGGAGAGATAACTGAAAACTTCCTCAACTTGGGAGGCGCAGAGAGTATCACAAAGGATCAACCCAAAGAGGAACACACCAAAGTACATAGTCATCAAATTGACAACAATTAAGGATAAGGAGAAAATATTAAAATTAGCAAGAGAAAAGCAACAAATAACATACAAGGGAACACCCATAAGGTTATCAGCTGATTTTTCAGCAGAAACTCTACAAGCCAGAAGGGAGTGGCACGATATATTTAAAGTGATGCAAGGGGGAAACTTACAACCAAGAATACTCTATCCAGCAAGGCTCTCGTTCAGACTTGATGGAGAAATCAAAAGCTTCACAGATAAACAAAAGCTGAAAGGTTTCAGCACCACCAACCCAGCTTTACAACAAATGTTAAAAGACCTTCTCTAGTCATCAAACCATAAGAAAAGAGAACAAAAAGAAGAAAGAGCAAAAAAAAAAAGAGAGAGAGAGAGAGACCTACAAAAGGTTTCTTTTCTGGGTCTTTTGTGGTTCCTTATAAATTTTGGAATTGTTCTAGTTCTGTGAGGAATGTCACAAGTATTTTGATGGGGGTTGCATTGGATCTGTGGATTGCTTTGGGGAGTGTGGCCATTTTGATAGTGTTGATTCTTCCAATCTTTCCATTTCTTTGTGTCATTTCAGTTTTCAGAGTATAGGTAATCTCCTTGGTTAAGTTTATTTCTAGGTGTTTTGTTGTTTTTGATGTAATGGAAATATCTCTGCCAGGTATAAAATTCTGGTTTTTGAAGTGAAAAAAAAAAAAGTGAATGAAGGGCCAGAAATGGCAAAATATCCTTTTTTATGGGTGAGTTGTATTCCATTACATATGTATACGTGTGTGTGTATACACACACACACACACACACACACACACATATATATATGCTACATCTCCATTATCTATTCAACAACTGATGTGCACTTAGGATGCTTCCAAATCTTGGCAATTATAAATAATGTTGCTGTTAATAGCAGGGTGTATGTATCTTTTTGAGTTAATTTTTATTTTGTGGTTGGCTTTATTCCTTTGATAACCATGCAAGTTTAAAAAGCTAAAGCTCTAAACGTTCTTAGAAACAATGAACAGAACATATATGTAAATATAAAAATATATGTGCAGTAAAAAAAAATGATCTATCAAGCCATCAAAGACATAGAAGAAACTTAAAAAGACATCACTAAATGAAAGAAGCCAGTCTGAAAAGGCTACAAACTGTATGATTCCAACCAAATGACACTCTGGAAAAGGCAAAGCCACAAAACAATAAAAAGATTGTGGTTTCCAGGGGCTTGGGAGAGGGAGGGAGGGAGGAATGAATACATGGAGCACAAGGGATTTTTAGGGCAATGAAATTATTCTGTAGGATACTATAGTGGTGGCCACATTCATTATGCATTTGTCAAAACCCATAGAACGTACATTAAGAGTAAACCCTAATGTAAGCTATGGACTTTGGATGATAATAATGTGTCCATGTTGGTTCATCTATTGTACCAAATATGCCACACTGATGAGGGATGTTGAGGGTAGGGGAGAATATATGAGTGGGTGGGGAGGGCTATGTGTAAACTCTATTTTCTGCTGAGTTCTGCTGTGAACCTGAAACTGCTCTTAAAAAAATAGTCTATTAACAACAACAACAAAAAGAAACAGGCAATCTGAATAGTCCTAAATCTATTATAGAAATTGAATAATAATTAATAACCTCCCAAAGCAGAAAGCACCAGGTTCAGATGGGTCTACTCATAAATTCTATCAAACATTTGCAGAAAAAACTATAACAATTTTCTACAATATATTTCAGAATATAGAAGTAGAGAGGACACTTCCTAGCTCATTCTATGAGGCCAGCATTACCCTAATACCAAAAAAGACAAGGACACCACAAGAAAAGAAAACTACAGATCAGTATCTCTCATGAACATAGATGCAAAAATCCTCAACAAAATATTAGCAAACTGAATCCAACAATGTATAAAAAGAATTATATAGCATTACTAAGTGGGATTTATTCCAGATATGCAAAGCTGGTTCAATATTCAAAAATCAATTAATGTAATCCATCAACAGGCTAAAGAAGAAAAATCACATGATCATATTCATTTTTTCAATAGATACAGAAAAAGCATTTGACAAAACCCATCACCCATCCATAATGAAAACTCTCAGTAAAATAAGAATACAGGGGAGCTTCTTCAACTTGATAGCTATAAAAACCTATAGCTGACATCATGCTTCATGGTGACAAACTTGAAGCTTTCCCACAAGAACAGTAACAAGGTAAGGATATTTCCACTCACCACTGCTTTTCAACATCATACTGGAAGTCCTAGCTAATGCAATAAGACAAGAAAAGAAAATTAAAAGTATAAAGAGAAGGAAAGAAGAAATAAAATTATCTTTGTTCGCTGATGACATGATCAAAACTCCTGAAACTGTGCTTGCTTTGGCAGCACATATACTATGAATACGAAATAAATACAAAAACAAATATATGTATGTATATGCATGACTGGGATATTGTGCTGTACACCAGAAATTGACACGTTGTAACTGACTGTACTTCAATCAAACAAACAAAAAACAAAAAAACTCCTGGACCTAATAAGCAATTATAGCAGGGCTGCAGGATACAAACTTAATACAAAAAGTCAGTAGATCACTTTCCTATATATCAATAATGAACAAGTGAAATTTGAAATACTATTCATATTAGCAGACCCAAAATAAAATACTTAGGCATAAATCTAACAAAATATGTATGAGATCCATATGAGGAAAACTACAAAATTCTGATGAGAGAAATCAAAAACTAAATAAATGGAGAGATAGTTCATGTTCGTGGATAGGAAAACTCAATGTTTTCAAGGTGTCAGTTCTTCCCAACTTGATATATAGATTGAAGTAATCCCAATCAAAATCCCAACAAGTTATTTTGTAGATATGAACAAACTGATTATAAAATTTATATGGAGAGGCAAAAGATCTGGAATATTGAAGACAAACAAAGTTGGAGGACTTATACTACCCAATATCAAGACTTACTATAAAGCTACAATAATCAGTGTGGTATTAGCAAAAGAATAGACAAATAGATCAGTGGAACAGAACGGAGAGCCCAGAAATAGATCCATATAAATACTGTCAACTAATCTTTGACAAAGGAACAAAGCAAAAGATAATCTTTTTAGCAAACATCACTGGAACTGGGCATCCACAGGCAAAAATATATATATATACACAGACATTACATCCTTCACAAAAATTAACTCAAAATGGATCACTGACCTGAATGTAAAACACAAAGCTATAAAACTGCTAGAAGATAACATAGGAGAAAATTTAGATGACTTTGGGTTTGGTGATGACTTTTTACAAGCAACACCAGAGGCATGCAGAGAGGCATGATCCATGAAAGAAATAATAAACAGGCCTTTATTAAAATTAAAAATTTCTGCTGTACAAAAGACACTGTCAAGAGAATAAAGACAAGCCACAGACTGGGACAAAATATCTCCAGAAAAGTCAGATAAAGGTCTGTCACCAATAAGAAAACAACCCAATTTTAAAAAGGTCCAATGACCTTAATAGATACTTCACCCAAGAAGATATACAGATGGCAAGTAAGCATAGGAAAAGATGCTCCACATCATATGCCATCAGGGAACTGAAAATGAAAACAACAATGAAATACCATCACCTGCCTACTAGAACGGTCAAAATCCAAAATACTGACAACACCAAATTCTCATGAGAATATGAGGCAATGGAAAGTCATTCACAGCTGGTGAGAATGCAAAATGCAACAGTCACTTTGGAAGACACTTTGACATTTTCCTACGTAACTAGACACACTCTAACCATATGATCCAGCCACTGCATTCCTTGGTATTTATGCAAATAAACTAAAAACTTATGTTCACACAAAAGCTTGCATGTGGATGTTTATAGCAACTTTATTCATTATTGCCAAACCTGAATGAAACCAAGATGTCCTTCTGTAGGTGAAAGGATAAGTAAACTTGATACATACAGACAATAGAATATTATTCAGTGCTAAAAAGAAATGAGCTGTCAAGCTGTGAAAAGACATGGAGGAACTATAAATGCATATTACTAAGTGAAAGAATCCAATTTGAAAAGGCTACATAATGTATGATTCCAATTATATGACATTCTGGAAAAGGCAAACCTATGGAAACAGTAAAAATATCAGAGATTGCCAAGGGGAAGGAGTAAAGATAGGATGATAGCAGGTGGAGCACAGAGGATGTTTAGGGTGATGAAACGACTCTGTATGACTCTATAGCAGTGGATACATGACATTATACATTTGTTAAAACCCACAGAATGTACAACACCAAGAGTGAACCCTAAGATAAACTATGGACTCTGGGTGATAATGATGTGCCAGTGTAGGCTCATCAGTTGTAACAAATGTCTTACTCAAAAGAGGGATGTTGAATTTGGGGGAGGCTAGGTAGGTGTAGGGGTAGGGAGTATCTGGATACTCTGTACTTTCTGCTCAATTTTGCTATGAATCTAAAACTGCTCTTTTTAAAAAAAACTATCTTTTAAAAAAGCAATGGCTTTACAAAAATTTTTAATGAAATAAGTAAAATAACAGAAAGTTAAAATTTTTTTAAAGACAGAAAATTCCCCAAAACTTAGTGACATGTTTGTTTGAAAGAGCCCATTGTGTATCTGGCATTGTAGATGAAAACAAAAATACACCAAGGAACACCATTATAAAATTTGAAGCATGGGAACCCAAGAAAGTTTGCTACAAATTTGCAGAGATAGAGTTAGAAAAGATCTGGAGTCAAAATTCTTTTGGACGTCTCAACAGCAATAATGAAAGATTAGAGGCAATAACACAGTAGTCCAAATTCTGAAGAGAAATTATTTCCTGCCTAAAATTCTGTGTTTATATGAATGTGTTTCCCCGGAGAAAGAGGAAGACCTGGGATGCAAGAAACAGGAGAGCCACCCAGGAGAGAGGCAAAGGGAATTCCTGGGGCAGGATGACAGGAGACCTGAGCATGACAGCTGTATTGAAGCTGTCAGAAGGTAGCTGTCCATGTCAGAGCAGGTCAGCAGGCACTATGGGAGACTTTCTTGGGAAGACAAAATTGTCAGAACAACTGATTTACCCAAATCTGTTGAAAGATGATTTATATAAGTGGCTGAGAATTTAGGGTTAAATCACTGAGAGGAATATAGAAAACTAAGCAAATGGGAAAACAAGACAATTATTAACTCCAGAGGAATAAAGTTTTGAGGGAAAATTAATCTTAGTTAACCACTTGTTTCAGCTAAGAATATAATAGCATAATTATGTAAACAGTAAACAAGGCTTTTGACTGATCCAAATGATGATTTGTACATATTGGTAGGATGAGAAAAAAGGAAAGATGCAAGTGTAAGAAAGACAGCAAGGAGGAGAAAAGATTAAATATTCATCAAAGACCACAGATAAGGCCTGTGTCTGAAAATCAAGAAATCTAGAAACAAGGAGAAGTTAAATACCAAAAAGAAACAGTTAAGGTCGTGGTTCCTCCTGAGAAGAGGCCAAGGAAGTAGGGGTGAGGAGCTGCTTTTCAACAACTGAAGGCTCTGAGATTTTATCCCACTTGCATGCTAATGTGTTTAGGGGAGGCTGGCAGAAGACGCAAGACTCCCCGATCAGAGACAAAGAACAGTTTGTTAGACACAGCACTAGTGTGAAAGTATTACCTTTTATCTGGTTCCTTGAACCCCATTTCTCACAGAGTGATGCCAAGAGAGCCAGATGACACCTGTATACACAGTGGCTGCATTACAGGAGAGGAAGCCTGAGTTTAGGGAACGGTTATTATGCTAATAATGGACAGTAAGTCTGCCCGCCTTTTGCTTAGAGGAAGATGCTATCTCTGCCAAGGTTGTTTGCTATGCAGACATTCCTAAAAAGACTGGAGTGAACAAAGTAGGCCAGTCAGTGCCTCACTCACAAGACGTGCTGACCAACAGAAGTGACTTAAAACTGCTGTTTTTCATAATCAGCCTCAAATTATTTGATTTTTTACAATTATATGCACGTATAACTTTCATAAAATGAAAATTTAGCAAATCAGATACTTGACGTTATTTAAACAGCTCGCCTAACCCTTACTCCTACTGACTGGGCATCTCCTTTCCAACGGACAGCCGAAGTCGGGGGGAGAAAATTGGAAAAGGAAGTTTTCCGAAACTTCGCGCAGGGCGGGCTGGTAGCAAGGAAGAGTGGCCCCAACGCCAGCGGTCCGATTCGTGGCGAGGACAAGGCGACTCCCCCTCCTCTAGCCCTGGCCTCGAATCCCTGGCAGGCTCCTCGGAGGCGCTGAGCGCAGGGTTCCGCACCTTAAGACCAGGACGTGAGGGCAGGGACCAACGCCGCCGCCGCTGGTTGAGAGTTGCAAGCCACGTGTGTCAAGTGCCCGGTGCAGCCCTTTTCTAGCCTGTGTTGACTGCAGTATTCCGGGATGTGAACCCAGGCCCCCTGAAAAGAAGAAACTAGCTAACATAGCCCGCGGGGGCTCCTCCGGGGCTGAGGACACGACGCAGCCCCTACGGCGCAGGAGGAGGGGTGGGCAGCTTGGCCGCATCCCCCGCAGGATCGTGCGCCCATCCCCTTGCTGTTGCGCACAGGCACACCGCGGCCCTGCCTGGCGCTTGGAAAGCATTCGACCCGCGCGGACTAGAGCAGGGGGCTGCGGCAGGCGCTCCACAGGTCGGCGGAGCGGAGAAGCGGGTCTGAACTCTCACCCCTCCCTCAGGCACCAGCCAACGCATGCTGCCGCCGAGGGGGACGGGCTGCGGAGATCCCGTTTATCAGCCACATCTCCCATTACATAAGGCGGCGCTGTATCTCTCCTGGGCATCTCTGCGAACGCGAGCCCTCTCCCACGCGCGGGGCGCCTGCCCACCGCTTCCAGCAGGGTGTTGCCAGTTCTAGAGAGGGGGTCGTTCCACTCATCTTGGCGCAGCCCTCGGTGATTCCCCACTCCTTCCCCCAACACAGAGAACCCACAGGAGATGCTGCTGACTATTCAACGGATGAAGAAACAGGCCCACGTATGGGTCATACAAGCAGGTGGCAGCACTCCAGACACTGGGGAGCCACAAGGGGCAGAGCCTGGCCTTCAGCCCTCACGGTCTGAAATTACGCTGGGAAGCTTGGGGCTGGGAGAGAAGAGAGGGTGGGAATCCTGCTACAGGTGACAGAAGAGGGTGAGCAAGGCCAAGAGGCTTCTGAGCAGGAACGACAGCTCCAGCGTCCCTTGGAAGACCGTTGTGAGGAGGCTGAGCCCCAGTGAAGTAGGACAGAGGGAGCCTGAGCAGGCAGAGAGAGGGGGTCTTAGGGAAGGCTCTGGCTTGGGGAGAAAGTGGGTGAGGGAGGGAGCTTGACATCAGCATCCAATAGGCAAATGCTGCAGCCTCTGTTGCGCGGGTTTCTGGAGGACTTCTTGAGAAATGAGGAAAAGCATGGAAACGGCTACATGCCAGTCCGTGCAGGGGGTGGGCTGCCCACAGGGGACTTTGGAGTCGGAGCAGGCCCAGGAGTTGCCCTCCACAGCCTTCGATCTCCAAACTTGAAGCCCTCAGAGGGCAGAGGTTGGTCTCACAGGTACTGGTGTACAGAAGTGGTCACGCCAGGTCTCAGTGGCAGTGAGAACAGTTACTCTCCAGGGCTAAGGCTGGATCTGCCTCTTGCCAGCCTGGCCCACTGAGGGAATCCCAGCAGGATAGGCCTGCTCTGAAGGCCTGGGTGGGGCATCCAGTGACCAGGCTGCCCACGCTCAGAATTATCATCAAAGCAACTTTTCAAAGGAAAGGTCCCAGGAGGATCCTTGAATCTGACTGAAGCTTTCAACCGGGAGAGTTGGGAATCTGAACTACAATCCTTCCCACCATGGGGCTGACAGGGAATCAGGTGGGCCAAGAGAAGTGAACTTTGCTTTTCTCCTTTTATCCTGTTTGAATTTTGTATCTAAAGCAACCATTGCTTTGGTAATGTAAGAGACCAGTTCACTGAAAAAAAAAAAAAAAGAAAATAATAATAAAACCCCTGGATTCCCACATCTGATAGACTGTGGTCATACATTGTCTGCCCAGCATTTCTGGTGACCCAGAGGGGTCTCATGTCAGGAGCTGGGTGGGCACTCAGGGTGGAGACCAAGCAAAAGTGCTAGAGTTCCAGCTGGCACGGCTGACACCAGTGTGCCCTAAGGGCCCTCTCACCTACCCCTGAAGTGAGCTCATCCAGATCTTGGAAACTGCCCCAGACCCCTCTCAGTAATAAGTCCACAAGAAATCAGATGCTTTCCTTTATGCGATGCTGGATTTTCCACAAAGTAAAATCAAGATGAGTAAAGATGTGGTTTCTAGATAGTGCCCGACAAAGCAGAGACCACGGTATGAGGCGTCACCACTTGGGCCTATAAAAGCTGCCACAAGAGGCCAAGGCCACAAGCTGCTCAGCTCAGGCCAGCCTACACATCTGCTCCTCGCTCCTCGTGTACTGGCTCCAGGCTCCATGGCGCTCTGGATGACCGTGGTCATTGCTTTCACCTGCATTGGCGGCCTCGCCTCCCCGGTCCCTACGCCTTCCCCTAAAGCCCTCAAGGAGCTCATTGAAGAACTGGTCAACATTACCCAGAACCAGAAGGTGAGTGCCTGCTGACCAGGATCCCAGCTCTGAGGATGCAAGGGTGCACCACTCTCGGGAAGGGTACTGGTCACGGTCTGGGCCAGGAAGGTTGGGCCTGATCTTAATAAGATGCCTGTGAGTCAGGAAGAAGCCCCATGGACTAGAGGACAGGCCTGGCCATGAGGGAGAGGAGACAGGCTCAGGGGTGCAGCAGTACAGATGGATGCATGCAGAGACTGGGCAGAGCCTCTAGGGACCACCTGCTCCCCTGGCCTAGCCAGCTCCCACACAGCCACTCTGAAAAGAGGAAAGCAGAGAAGGGCTGGCACCCTCCTGGAACTATTTGGCATTTGCTAACTGGATTTGAATGCAATTATGAGGCCGTTATTCACAGCATCTTAGTTACGCCCATCCTTACAGAAGGATTCATTAGTAGAGTCAGCTCCTCTCCCCAGTGATGATGGCTCACATTTTTGAGCACTGATAATGTGCCAAGCCCATTGCTGGGACTTTACATCTCATTTCATCACTGCTAACCACCTTAAGAGGAAGGTACGATATCCCAATTTTACTGACTAAGCTTCAGTGAGGTTAACTGACAAAAGTCAGATTCAAGCCAGTACCATTACTGGCTGACACCAGAGTGCCCATACTCCGAATTGCAGTGGACCCCAATTCAGAAGGCAGGATGTTTGATATACTAGACCCTCACTGCCTCCCATCTGATTGACCTGGCCACCTCCTCCTTCACCTAACACTGCCCTGGCCCCTCCCTGTAGGCCCCCTATTGATGTCCTGGTGTCATTGTCATCGGTCCTCTAGCCCCTGCTGTGGCAAGCTTCACACAAGGCTTGTCCCTTACTGGCTGCGCCACTCAGTTTTTCTCTGTCAGCTTCAAGACTCTGTACAATGGGTCTCTCCCAATGTGCAGAGCAGGAAATGAAGCTCAAGAACATTGGAGGTCCCAGGCCTACCTCTGCTTGTGGGGCCTGATCCCTGTGGAGATCTGGCCTCACTGGGCAGGCCTGGGATCCTGCCAGCACTCGGCTCACTATTCTTTGCTCCCTCAGGCACCCCTGTGCAACGGCAGCATGGTATGGAGCATCAACCTGACGACCAGCATGGTGAGGACCCTGGATGCTGGCGGAGAGGTGGCTGAGGCCATAATCCTTGGCTTGTCTTCCCTGAGCATGGCTCACACGGCTTAAGCATGGGTTCTAAGCAAGCTTCAAGAACCACTCTCTGCTCCTTCATAATCTGGGCTCCTCCCACCACCCAGATGCACCTCCACCACGCCCCTTAGCCCTACTCCTCCCGCAAACTCCCTATAGGTGCCACCTGACTCCCCAGTGTTCTCCTCCCCGCAGTACTGTGCAGCCCGGGAATCCCTGATCAACATCACCAACTGCAGTGTCATCCAGAGGACCCAGAGGATGCTGAATGCCCTCTGTCCTCACAAGCTCTCAGCCAAGGTAAAATCCCCCAGTCCCAACCCTGCACACACTTCTGTCAGCCCTGGGCTCACACTGGGAGCTTCATGGGAACCCAGCTGAGCATCTGAGGCATGTGTCCACCCAGGGGTAAGTGCACTGTGGAAGCAGGGACGTGTCTTTGGGATTTCCAAGACTCCTCCCTGAGCTTCAGTTCCACATCTATAAAATGTGCATAATAACAGCACCCACCTCATGGAGGCTTTTATGAGGACTGAACCAGCGGCCCCAGGAAAGCCCCTGGCGGATGCTGGCCGTCCTGGCTCTGGCGTCCCCACCAACGCACCGGCCTCTCTGTCCTGCTGCAGGTTTCCAGCGAACACGTCCGAGACACCAAAATCAAAGTGACCCAGTTCATAAAAACCCTGCTCCAACACTCAAGGAACGTTTTTCACTACAGAAGTTTCAACTGGAGCAAGAAAAGTTAGCGTTATTATTTGCAGAGAGGGACCCTGACCATTTAAATTGCAGATTCATTTTTCTTTCAGATGTCAGAAATTTCTTGGGGAGACTGGAGGAGGGTTGGGGGGGGTAAGATTTCCTTAGCTTAGACCTCAGCCTGTGCTGTCTGCCTTGAGCCTAGCCGACCCCAGCTACCCCTTGCCTTGGTGCCTGGGGCTCAGCCTGGAGAGCCTCTTGCATCCAGGGCTCCAAGCTCAGTGGACAAGGGTGGATGTTGTCCCACACAACTTCCCCATCCTTAGTGCAAACTGTAGCATTTCGGTGGGTGCAACCCTGGCTGGACACACAGTGAAAGAGGGACCTGCTTTACACAGGGGCAACTAAGGCAGAGAGCAGCCTAGGCACATTTCTTCTTGGTCTTATTTATTATTATGTGTTATTTAAACAAGTGTTTTTGTCTGTACTGGGGATAGGAAGGGACTGTTACTGCCAGAACTTGGAGCCAAGGGCCTGGAGACTTGAGGCTCCAGCACTAACGCAGTGGGCATTAGGAAGCCCTGGGAATAAGTACTGTACACAAACTTCTGCTACCTCACTGGGGTCCTGGGGCCAAGGCAGGGACAGTAGACAGGAGCACTCTTGTCTGCCAGCCAGCAGTTGGCCTTCAACCAAGTAATTTATTGTTTTTCCTTGTATTTAAAGTATTAAAATATGTTATCAAAGAGTTAATAATATATAGAATAGCAGCCTAGAACACTGCGTATGGTATGTGGGGATTGGGGGAGGGGTCATTGAATTAGTTGTTGCATTGACTTTGTCAAGTTGGAAGCTGGGAATAAAGATGGTTACAAGAGACCTGACGGTTTTTGCCTTTTATTTTGACCTTTGGGGATGTTGGCCTGTGTTCTTAAGACTCTGAGGAGCTTTTCTTTAAGACCAGTTGGAGGAGGGGGCCTAGGATGGAATGGAGGGGGAGTGAGGGACAAGACTTGGGCTGAAAGAAAGTAGGCAAGCCCCTGGGGAGAGAGGACCTGGCCAGGAGGAAGTCCCCCAACGACCACCCACAGGGCCAGGGTGTCAGGGTTCAAGGAGGGCATCTGGAGCAGGCAGAGATCATGGAAGTCACTCATGGCTACAGATCTTCATGAGTGGCCAGCCTGTGTCTGGCTCTACCCACACACCCTCTGGTGTCTCCCTCAGACCCTCTCTGAGGCTCGGGGAAGCGAAAGTGGCTTGCCCAAGGTCCCATAGCCGCTAAGAAGCAAAGTCAGGATTTGAAGCCCAAACTCAATCCAACTCCAAAGAGCACACACTTAACCACCCTGCGTCCCTCTGTCCAAACATCATCTGGCCTGAATGCACAACCTGTATAATTGTGTCCTCAGCAGGTGCGGGCACCTCCCCTGAGGGGGAGCTCACTACTTAACTCTTTAGGGACAGTCTGTTCTACGTCTGGACACCTCTCAGCACTAGTGAGTGCACACTCACCACCTCTGAACAAAGACGCACCAATGACTTGCAGCCCCTGGACTGTGGAGTGACTGGGGTGGACAGCTAAGGTTGTAGGGTCCTGGTCAGACTGCTCCTCCAAGCAAGTCTTTTTGCTTCTCCCTTGGCCCAGGCCAGCACATGGAGCACAGGAAGCAGCAGGCCTCAGCAAGCCACAGCCCCTGGGCCTGCTATCAGCCGCGGTTTACACTGTGAATCTTTGGAAGGACAGGATGCCTCTTGCAGTGAGTGGGTGGTGGGTCACCAGAGATCAGTCTTAAATGCTGAGTGGCAGGCAGGCGCCCTCCCTGGGGAGCCCAGAGCCCTGTGAGAACACCTACAGCGATGCTCAGAAGTCAGTGGAGGCAGCCACCCAGGAGAGCTCATACCATGAGTGAGTCAGGCAACAGAGGCCACAGCAGGAACTGTCCAGGGTGCAGATGACCACAGCAGCTTGCTCCAGGGGCCACTCAAAGAGAGTGGACCTCTCACATGCACCCAGACAGAGGCGAGGGAAGAAGCCACGATCAACTATGCAGGGATCTAGGGATGCTGAGCTGGGGAGGAAAGACCTGGGACGGGGCACGGGAGCTGGGTGTCTCACCGGCTGTCCAGGGTGGGAAGTGATTGTCTCTGTGCCAAAGAGGTCTCAGAACCTGTTAAGTCACACTGTGCTGAAGACTGTCTGTGTGGCCTGCACCACACCAACTGTCTGGGCTAGAGATGACCAAGACACCACATGCACTTAAAGTTTAGCAGCGGAAAGAAGTCTTTAAACAACAGAGAGACTGGAGATGGATGCTCTATTCTGGGAGGATAGGAGATTCCAAACTCAAGGGTGATTGTAAGGGGCAAGATCTCCACTATCCTTCCATCCAGAGATTTGAGGATTTTTAAGGCCAGAAGAATGTATATTTTTTTTAAAACTACAAAACTTAGTGATCCATTCTCTGGTAGCATCACCTTTGACCCATGTCTTCTCTGCCCATCCATGGCCTTGGCCTGACTGTCCAAAAGGAAGATGGAAAGATTTCTGGTGAGATTCCATGTGAATTTTCCATGAACAGAGGCTGGAACTGAGGTTGACATGGAGGAGGATCTCTTATGATTTCCCAACGATACATTCCAAGCCGTACTGGGTGCACAGTGCCAACAGGGCCACCCAGAGCCCACCACTAGGGGTCTGCAGCGCACCACATCCTCAACCACCCATAGCTCCTGCCTGCACCTCCTCTTCCGAGACTGTACCCCAGACAGGAGCCTGTGGTTACTGGCAGTGGGCAGTGAGCCAGAGGGAGCTTGGGGCCTTCCAGGAATGACAGACCTATCAGAACCACAGAACCAAGCCCCTGCTGGCGGCAAGAGGAAGATGGGCCCAGCCAGGAATGAGAGATAAAGAAAAGAGAGAAAAAAAGGTATTTGTCAGCTCTTGAGGCTGGGAGCATCACTACCTGGGGACTGACCCCCTCAGGTATCTGCTGGGAGTTTTCTCTAACCATGTGGTCTCACTCCTCTCAGGCACAAGGTAAACCCTGAGCAAGGCCCAGAGAGAAGGGGCGTCAGGAAGAGACAGAGTGCTTGGTGAGTGGGAGGGGGATACTGGTCGTGGGGCCCAGGGTGGGGAGCCCCTTGGCACCCGGGAACCCCAGGCCTGGGAGGTTTCACTGGAAGAGGGGCTGGGGCTCAAGTGGGAAGTGAGACATACACTCAAGTTTCCAGTGAACTTGGCACCAAACACCTCTGTTTGCTGCTCAGATGAGGTGTCAGAAAAGACTCCGAGTCACCTCAGGGGTTCCTCTGAGGCTGGCTGTCTGAACTGCTCAGGACCCAGGAGGACAAGGGCCAGCATCTCATTTCCTCGTGACCCAGGAGCTTGAAGGCTGGGGTTTATCGAATCCATCAGCTTATCATTTTTTCGTTATGATCAACAGGGAAGTGCCTTTGCTTATGATCTTAATTCAGCTGGTCAGTTTGAGCAAACTCAAAAACCGCTCTTCCTTTGAGCTGACTCCCTTCTAAGAAGGCCCAGGCTGTGTGCAGACAGGGCAGCCTGGCCTGGGACACACAGGCCAGGGACCCAGACTTTCTAGAGGTCCAAGCTGGTGTCAGAACCCCTCCCACACATGCTGCCCACTCCTACTCTGAAAAATAAAAGTCATAAAGCCTCATTATCTTCATTCGTTTCTCGGCTCCACCCAAAAGCAACAGAGCAGAGGGTTTGCAACAAACTTTCCCAGATCAACTGATTTCTCGGCAGCAAGGGAGGGCCCCATGACGAAGCCATTTGAAATCCCAGAAGCAATTTTCTACTTACAACCTCACTTTCTGTTGCGCTCTCTCCCTTCCCCTCCTGAGTGTCTTCTCTTGTGGAAAGTGATTCTCTCAAAGTGTCATTCAGAAACGCCAACCCGCACGCTGCCTGGGCAGGTGCTGCCGTGTGGTCACCAGTGACGCAGATGCCAAAATTAAATATAGCAACTCTCGTCAGCTCCACTCTCTGCATCACTTGGACAAATGTGGGGCTCAAGGGCTCTTCCTGAAACCCACGGGGGCGGGAAGCCTGAGCTGGCTGTGGTGACCCCTGTAGACCAGAGCTGATGGCCTCTGAGGGACGAGAGGGTCCGTACCCACTGCTGAGCCCAGGGCCCTAGGCCAGGAGGGGCTGCCATATAAGAAAAGCAGTTTCTCATCTATTGCCTTCTCTTTCTTCTAATCTCGGTTTCCCCACATTTTCTCTTTAGAAGGAGCATATATTTATTTCCCACTGGGGGACAAAGACAAGTTTAATTTTAAAAAATAAATAAAAGCAAAAGAACATGGAGTTTGATGTCTGTCTGGTCCATGACGGAGCTGATCAAGGCCAGGGCTGGGAAGAGCCTGCAGTGCTTCCTGGATGCACTAGCCCAGGACCCCTAAATTCACTTCTAACTCTTCCCTGGGAGTGGCTGTCTCAAGAGAGGAAGTGGGCATCCGCAAGGGCCTGTGACACAGGGGGTCCTGCACTATTCCTCCCATGGGCTGGATCTTCTTGGGCTAATCAGATCCTGTGTTGGTGAAGAGAGAGCAAGATGCTCCATTCTTGAGACTCTTCACCTAACCTAGCCTGCTTGGCTGGGGCAGGAAGACCAGAGGGGTGAAGATGGGGGAGGGTGGGCCACCAGCTCTGAGGCTGAAGTGACATCACGTCCTGGGCGCAGATGGAGAGGTCCTGCAGACTCCTCGGCCAGCTTCTCTCTCTCAGAAGGAGCTACTTAACCATCCACTCAGCAAAGCTGGAGTCCACAGCCTTGCCTGCCTGGCTCCCTCCTCCCCTTGTTTCCTGTCCCTGTCTCCTCCCTGCATCTGTGCCCAGGATCCCATTTCCTCTGCCTTCTCTAGGAGGTTGGAGGGAGGACTTTACGGCCCAAGCAGACCTGGTTTCAAGTCTCAGCTGTGCCCCTGATTTCCCTTGTCATTAGTTAGGCCAAATCTCAGCTGCCCTCTCTGTGAAATTCATTCATTCAACAAGTATCTATTGAGGCCTTTACTAGGTGCCAGACACTGTTTTAGGTTCTAGGGATGCACGGTAAACAAAACAAGGCTACCTCTGGTGGGCAGACCAGACGCACAAACAAGATAACACAGGGTGTGCAGGGGATAATGAGTGCTATGGAGGGCAATGGAGCAGTCAGGGGGCTGCAAGGGCAGGTAGAGGCTGCTCTGTTGTGAGGGGAGGTCAGAGAAGTGCCCCTGGTGAAATAGGATAGAACCAAGACATGGATGAAGTGTGTGTGTGGTGGGGCGGGGCAAGGGGGGTGGCTAAGAAAGGCATTAACAATGAAGGGAACTGACCAGGGAGAGGGGACAGCAGGTGTCAAAGTCTTGGCAAGAACAAGCTGAAACGCTCCTCCAAGCATCTGTGTGGCCGGGGCAGGGGGTGGGCAGGACTCCAAGCAGGATGGAGCCACATGGTCTGGTTGGCACCCAACAGAAGCACTCTGGCTGCTACGTGAAGACCAGACCATCTGGTCAAGGGAGGGAGCAGTATGACTAGTGAGGAGGCTCCTGCAGAAACCCAGGTAGGAAATGATGGTGGATGTGGCACTGGAGGGTGGGATGTGGTCAGATTCTGGAGATGTGTATGTAATCCATATAGCATGCACTTATTTTTATACATCATTTACATCAACATTGTATTATATATGGTATGCAAAAACTAGGAATATATGATATTATATAATACACAAATATAAATATTAAATACATATTTTTCTATTGATACAAGTCTTAAAAATCCTTTATTATGAGAAATTTCAAACAAGTACAAAAGCAACTTGAGAGTATCCACTGCCCAACATCAACAGTTAGCAACTTTTGGCCAATTTTGTTTCATCTCTGCTCCACCTGCCCCACTTCTAAGCCAGCATACCATACAACTCCGGCTAGAGTCTGAAGGCAAAGGCTTTGGTGCCAGATTGGGTGTGAGGTACAGGAGGTTTGAACCCTGGTGTGTGGAGCTGCCATTTCCTGAGCTGGAGAAATGTGTGCTCAAGTGTGTCCCATTTAAAAAAAATAACTACTGACCACCTGGGATCCCGTACCACTCACAGCCAGCACCCCAACAAACCTGCCTTCCAACGCATCGACACCACTGTTTCTACTTGGTGAGCCTGTGTGCCTCAGGCATCAGAGCCCACTGCATTCCAGAAGCCACCTCACTGATGTCACTGATTATCTCCTATCACTAAATCCAGAGGAAGTGCCCCGCCCTTATCTCGCCTGACCCAAGAACATCTGACCCTGCTGACCAGCTGACCACCCACTTGTCCTCCAGCGTTCTCACGCCACAGCTGCCTGCCTCTTCTCCTTCCTATCCCCTCCGTGTCACTGAAGTGCCACAGTTGTTTCTTGTTCCCTCTCTTTTCTCCCCCCACCCCGGGGTAGTACTGTCCTTCCCTTGACCGCCGCACCCTCTGTGTCCACAACCCAGGCCCTCCTCAGGTCAGAGCTGCGGCCCCAGCAGCAGGTGCTTCAATTCATGGTCCCACCGCCCCACCTCCTCAGCTGCCCTCTCTGTGAACTTCCCCAAGCCAGAAGCCTGGAGTCCTCTGTGCCTTCCCATTCTTCCTTACCCTCAGATTCAGCCAATTCCAAGAGCTACTGATAACGATGATGATGTAAATGACAATGAGAGTTGGCATTTATGGGCTTCCTACAAGACAGGCACACCAAACACTGTATTTATTACCTCATATAGTCTTTTCATGCCCCTATTATTAGCCCAGTTTGACAGAGAACTCTGGACAGGGTACTTTTTCAAGGTCATCAAGAGAGTAAGTGGCAGGGTGGGGTTCAGAACAACCACGTCCCCCTGAGTCCAGGACACAGGGCCCTCACGTCAGCATTACTGCTGCCGAGTAACTCCCAGAGCACAGTACTCACCCTCTCACCCTCCAAGCCAGCTCCCTCTCTCACAGGATGCACTGCAGTGTCCTAGCTGGTTTCCCCTCCCAGGCCCATCAACTTCCTTCAGTTCCTCAGACAGCTCCTGCCTTCAGGCCTCCCACTGCTGCACCCCTGCCCCACCCTCCAGTCCCCTGCTCCAAGCTAAGGCCTACGTATACCAATTTCTGCCAAGTATCACTCCCTTTGAGGAGTCCAACTTTTTTTCATGAATAAGCCCATGAGGAGTTGGAAAGGGCTCTTCTGTGTGACTCAGGGTGGGGCGGGCCCTGGGGATGGCTGGACAGGCAGGAATCATCAGCCAGCAGCCCAGGGAGACTGGCTGCTCTGCTCAACCTCCAAGCTCTCAAGACAACCCCAGCTCTCAGACATCCCTGAAGTTAGAGTCTGGGTGTGAACAGCTCTCCAGGGAGCTGTTGTGGGCACTGGGGAGGCAGACACCATCCTCCCTTGGGCTGGGGTGTGGGGATGAGGTTTTCCCCTGGAGCAGTTTGTGGGTGCAGGGATGGCAGCCTGGGGGTGTGCCCTTGAGCTCCAGGCCTGCAGTGGCAGCCTCAGGGGTAGTGGTCCTTCCTGTGGGTCATCAGAGTCCTGGACCCAGCCTGGAGCCTGCACCTCCACCCTCCCAGCATTTTTATTACACCGACTTTCCTGCAGGAAATGCTTTCTATGTAAGGCATCACCGCAGTAGCTGTTTCCCAAAATGAATCCAGATACGGAAGCAAAAGGGCCACAGTGACTACCCAAAACAGTGACGGGGCCTCAAAGACAAAGAAAGAGACACATCCAAGAGACACAGGTGTGGGGAAGGGTCCACTAGCAAAACCTCCACTGTCCCTGTCTGCACTCGGGTTTCCTAACAGATTTAAGTACACAGTCATCTAACCAACCAAAGACACAGTTAATAATAATACTAATACACTCACTGTGTGACAGGCACTAGTCTGACTACTATAAAAACATGAAGTTATCTCATCTTCAGCACAACCTCACATTCAACTATGACCCCCAGCATACAGAAGAGGCTGAGGGCCATGTCTAAGGCGGCACAGCGAGAAAGCAGGGCAGCCAGGACTGACGGGCTGCCAAGGCCCACCACATGCTCCACGGGCCTCCGGGAACAGCCACATTTCATGGGGTGATGTGTGCCAAGCACCTTCCATGGAATCTCTCACTGGCTCCTCACAGGAATTCCTGAGGCGGAGCTACATTATTCCCATTTCACAGGTGAGGAAACAGAGAGTTAGTGATCTTCCCACCGTCATAGAATTGGCAAAAGGCTTGTTTACTGGGCAACAAAACCCAGTGCTCATACCTGCTACGTTCCAGGGCCTGAAACAAAAGCTCTTCTGCATGGCTCAGGGTGAGAGTAGCTGCCTCACAGGTGTTAGCGCTGGTCTCAACTCTCAGGTTGCAGAGAGGGAAGGGAGCCTCTGATGGACACGGCCAGGGCCCAGCAGAGCCTTCAACATGTCTCTGCATGTCGGGGCATTCCACCTGCCTGGGCCTTCTGCAGGCTGGGAGAGGCCCCTTTGTGGGGGCTGGCTGTGGTCTGCCTTCTGGGCCTCCGCATGCCTGTCGTGGTGCCGAACTGCGCGGAGGACAGCTGTTTTTCCCTTCTACCCTTCAAGGGGACCTTCTGGTCAGCCCCTGACAGCCTGGAAAGTTTATCCTTTTTCCATAGAAAGAAAAGAAAAAAGAAACTATATTCTGCTTCTGAACTATGGATCCCAAATTATATTCCTTTTCTGACTCACATCTTTGCCCCTAGAACCTCAAGCCCAGGGTCTTGTCCACAGCAAAGGCAGGTGCTCAAAAAAACAACTGTTCAATACGTAGATAGCTTTTCTATTGCCTTCCCCACACACCAGGATCCTGCTGACCTCTCCTCCTCACCAGCTCTCCCTCAAACCCCAAGGCTTGGAGAGGTGTGCTCTGCACCCTAGACTCTCCTCCAGTCTGTCTGCACTTCCAAGGTTACTCCTGTTTTAACTTAAACCTTTCCTTAAGAAAGGAGCATGCACCATTTTACTCCAGATAATTGTTAATCTGGATTTGAAGTCTCCACCTATCCTGGAAGGAAGTCTGCCCTTCTTATTAACTCCCCCATTTACATAGCAAAGAACAAACTTACCCCAGCAAACAAACACAAATAATCTAATTTAAAAGTGGACAAAGAACTTGTATAGGCATTTTTCCAAAGAAGATATACAAATGGCCAACAGGTTCATGAAAAAGTATTCAGTATCACTAATCATCAGGGAAATACAAATCAAAACCACAATGAGATACACCTCACACCTGTTAGAATAGCTATCCTCAACAAGACAAGAATGTTGGTGAGGATGTGGAGAAAAGGGAAGCTTCATGCACTACTGATGGGAATGTGAATTGGTACAGCTACTATGGAAAACAGTATGGAAGTTCCTCAAAAAATTAAAAATAGAACTACCATACAATCCCAGCAATTCCACTTCTGGGAATATATCCAAAGAAACAAAACCACTAACGCAAAAACACTGCACTACCATGTTCAGAGCAGCATTATTCACAATAGGCAAGGTATGGAAACAACCCAAGTGTCCATCAATGGACAAATGGATAAACAAAAAAAAAAGTTGTGGTATATATACAATGGAATATTATGCAGCCATAAAAAAGAAGGAACCCCTGCCATCTGTGACAACATGGATGGACCTCAAAGGCATTATGCTAAATGAAAACTCAGATAGATGAAGACAAATACTGTATGATCTCACCTATACGTGAAACTAAACAAAACAAAATAAAACCAAACTCATAGAAAAAAGGGTCAGATTGTGGTTACTATAAGTGGGGATTGGGGGGAGGGGGAATTGGATGAAGGTGGTCAAAAGGTACAAACTTCCAGTTATGAGATAAATAAGTACTAGGGATGTAATGTACATGATGACTACAGTTAACACTGCTGTATAGTATATTTGAAAGTTGTTAAGAGCTCATACAACTTAACAAGAAAAAACAAACAACCCAATCCAAAAATGGGAAGAAGACCTAAACAAGCAATTCTCCAATGAAGACATACGAATGGCCAATAGGTACATGGAAAAAATGCTCAGTATCACTAGTTATCAGAGAAATGCAAATCAAAACTACAATGAGGTATTACCTTACACCAGTCAGAATGGCCATCATTCAAAAGTCCACAAATGGTAAATGCTGGAGAGGATGTGGAGAAAAGGGAACCCTCCTATACTCTTGGTGGGAATGTAGTTTAGTGCAGCCATTATGAAAAACAGTATGGAGATTCCTCAAAAGACTAAAACCAGACTTACCATATGATCCAGCAATCCCATTCCTGGGCATATATCCAGAAGGAACCTTAATTCAAAATGATACATGCACCCCAATGTTCATAGCAACACTATTTACAATAGCCAAGACATGGAAACAACCTAAATGTCCATTGACAGATGACTGGATAAAGAAGCTGCGGTGTATTTATACAGTGGAATACTACTCAGCCATAAATAATAGTAAAATAATGTCATTTGCAGCAACATAGATGGACCTGGAGAATGTCATTCTAAGTGAAGTAAGTCAGAAAGAGAAAGAAAAATACCATATGAGATCACTTATATGTGGAATCTGAAAAAAAAAAAAAAGACGAACTTATTTAGACTTAGAAACAGACTCACAGACATAGAATACAGACTTGTGGTTGCTGGGGGGTGGGGAGAAATAAATGGGGAGTTTGAGATTTGTAGATACTAACTAATATACATAAAATAGATAAATAACAAGTTTATACAGTATAGCACAGGAAACTATATGCAATACCTTATAGTAACCTATGGTGAAAAAGAATATGAAAATGAATATATGTATGTTCCTATATGACTGAAGTACTGTGCTGTACACCAGAAATCGACACATCATTGTAAACTGACTATACTTCAATTTAAAAAAAAGAAAAGAAATATATTGTGAATAAAGGAGACATTTTAAAAAAAGAAAGTTGTTAAGAGAGTAAATCCTAAAAGTTCTCATCACAAGGAAAAAAAACTTTTTTGTTGTTGTACCTATATTAGATGATGGATGTTAACTAAACTTATTGTGATCATTTCACTATACGTTAAATCACTATGCTGTACACTTTAAACTTATACAGTGCTGTATGTCAATCATATCTCAATAAAACTGGAAAAAAGATAAATACCTATTTAAAAAAAATGAACCCACCCAGAGAAGTCTGACCTTTGTTCTGGCTCTTGGGAAGTAACCTCTAAACCCCCTGAATAAGGAATGTGACTGGTCTCTGTCAAGTTCCTGGGAGGTAGCCCCTAAATCCTTGGGATTTTCCAAGAGATAAGAGTGTCTTTGCTACTCCTGGCAAGCCCTGAGAGTTTATGCTAATGGGGCCACTCAAAGTGGAGACTGGTCACACCATTAAGCTATTGTGATAAGAGCTAGGGAAGGGGCTGAAAGATGGGGTCAACCAAATAGCCACTGATTCGATCAGCCACGCCTACTGAATGACACCCCAGTAAAACTGGACATTGAAGCTAAGATGAGCTGCCCTGGTTGGCACACACTGAGTGGAGTCACACATCAAGGTACTGGGGAAGTGACACGTTCTGACTCCATGGGGAGAAGACAGGAAGCTTCATGTCTGAGACCGTCCTGGACCTTACCTTCCGTGTCTCTTCTTTTGGGTCTGACTGGTATCCTTTTGCTATAATAAAACTATAACCTTATGTATAGTGTTTTCCTGAGTTCTGTGAGTCATTCTAGCAAATTATTGAACCTGAGAGGACAGTGGGAACTCAAACTTGGAGCCAGCTGGCCAGAAGTGAGGGTGGACTGGGGACTCCTGAATTTGCAGCTAGTGTGTGAAGTGTGGGCAGTCTAATGGAGACTATGTCCTTAACCTATGAAGTCTAGCTCAACAAAACAGTTGGTTCAGAAGTCAAGGCACTGAGTTTGGCAAACTGCCTGCACAGCCCCAAGGGAAGGATCCTAAATAGGGTTCTAGGACCTTCCTGATAGAATTATCCAGATCCTTTTCTTCACAGAGTGCAAGGCACTATAACAAAATCCAAAGCACAGGAAGAACCTTAGCAGTATCTTTTCTGTGTGATCTTCCAGGGAAAATCAGTAGGGAGAGGAAGGTCAGAAACCAAGAGAAGGGAAGTGAAAGAGAAGGAAAGGCTCAGGGAGGAAAAAGCAGTGGCATCTGGGACATAGGAATCCTTCTGCATCTGAGTGAATGGTGGGGATGCTCAGGGCCTCACTGGGTCCACGGGAATTAGACTGAGGAACCTGGGCAAGTGGTGGCACATTGACCAGGGCAACTGATTTCAGACTATGGCACTTTTTCCTAATTAGCTGAGCATGTATTTAAATTCTGTTTTCTAACCGGTCATCCCTGAAACCTAGGGATCGACATGTCTTGCCTAAAGCCCCCTAATTGTGTGAACTGATGTGACCCAAACTAAGCCCTGATGTTACTTGTCCTTGGCCAAAATCCCGAATCTGGAAGAACAGAATGCCTGAGTGTTGGGACAGGAGAGAATCTGTGCCCGTTACGTGACTTCTACCCAGAGAAAGAACCCCAGATCAGCTTTTCCACAAAAGGAGAGTTTCCCAGATGCCACCCATACTTGGAAGAAGCCAGGCTGAAAGGCTAATCAAGTCAAACTTTCTTGATATTACTCTATCTTTCCCCAGGAGGGTTGCACTAAAACAAATTCGGACACCTGTGGCCTCCTCCTTTTATGCAAAGCAAAAAGCCAGCAGCAACCCCCAGCTGATAAGATTAACCTAAAGAGCAAATGGTGTAATTTCCTATGCTGATACTTTGTAGTTAATTTTAAAAAAAGGTTTCATTTTCCTACTGGTCTGATTTCACAGGAACATTTTACCTGTTTCTGTGAGGCATTTTTTCTCCTGGAAGAGACAAGCTGATTGGCCCCAAATGACTGACAACTTGGTGTAACGAAAATTTCCAATGTAAACTGATTTTCCCTCAGTTTCAGCAATTTTATATCTATATATAGAGATATCTTTGTCAGAATTGCATTGTTAGCTTCTCCTGGTAAACTAATTGCCTCACATTGTCAGGGCAAATAGAGATCTATTAATGGGTCTCACTTACCAACTGATCCCAACCCTGGTCTGCTTACTGGTTTGTACCAGCAACTTTGCCCACGGACACAAGTGTGATATCACCTTGCAAGAGATCATCAAAACGCTGAACACCCTCACTGCGAGAAAGGTGAGTAAGCTATCTGGCACCATCTCTCCAGATGTTCTGGTGATGCTGTGCGTACTTCTCAGACTGTGAGAACACAACAGCGTCCAGGGAGCTGGGAGTTGGTGACTGGTGACAGGACCGGGAGCAGAGTGGAGACTTTTCTCCTGGCATTTTTTTTTTTCCCTGAGGAACTATAGGAAGTTTTCTCAGTTTAGGGAGTGAGAAGTACTCAGCAAGGATTACTCTGTGCAGTTGGAGGTAACTCTGTCTCTTGCTCTCTCGTTCCTGCCTGGGCCAAGAATTCGTGCATGGAGCTGACTGTAGCAGACGTCTTTGCTGCCCCAAAGGTAAGAGCTGTCCTGGGTCTGCTTTGGCAGATGGGTGATTTGGTGAGGAGAGCTATCCACAAGTATTTGAACAAGAAACTTTTTAAACAGAGAGCAAGCAGGCCCAAATTAACTGTAAAATGTGAAATGTTTTCAAAGAACAAGAATTCTGATCTTTATTCTCAAATATGTTTTGGTGTGTCTGGTTTCACTTGATTTAGAAGATGTATAATAGAAAGCTTGGGTTTTGTAGTCATAATTCAGACCACAGTCAAGGAAAAGCTCTTTAGGATTTTACCCAGGCCTGGCCTAGAATATAGGAGGCACTCAAGAAATACTTGTTAAAGGAGAGAATTTTTCTAGCCCATACATTTCTGAAAAACCAAATACTCTCACAAAAACAGATATTGAGATTACAGGTTGAGAGAGCTTTCATTTTGTCTAAGAGACTTCCTACGGCAACAGAAAAGTTATCACCAGAGCCCCTCCTCTTCCGCAGCCTGGTCACCTAACGGTCCACCACCTCTGGGCATGGCTGTCCAGAGGCCCTAAGCTGCTTCTGTCCTGCCAACTCCTCTCCGGCCTGTCCACAACTGTCTGCCAGATAGGGTTCAACATATCCCTGCCTCTGGCTGCTCCTGCTGGGGCGTCTCGCCTTTCCTCCTCACCCCCACCCCCTGATGTGCAGTGGGAGGAGATAGATTTGACAGCTGATAGTGCATTTTCTCTGACAAACACATGACTACAGCCATATCAATAGCTTTGTGCACATCAGTTCCTGTTTTCATGGAAACACAAGACTGAGAATGAAAAACCCAGAGCTTCAATCTACCAGTGGTCTCCTAACCACCTGCTTTCCACGTGTACTGGAGGGTTACTTGGCCAGGAGTGAAGCCCTGTGGGTAGGTCAGGGCCTCACACCAGCACCCAGGCCACAGACCAGGCCTGCCCTACTGGGAAGGAAAACTGTTCTTCAGGACTCTGTCTGGATGATCTCATTTCATTAAAGATTATTCCAGGAGCTGGATATACAATAATACATAATACTGTAATGTAATTATATGATATTATGTATATAATATAAAGGTATAATATATAACATTATGTAATATATATTATATAACTCCATCCTTCAGAAACTGATCCTGTATCAGACTCTGTCCCTCAGTAGATTGGAAGGACTTGGAGACTATGTTAATATTTTATATAGATACATAAAATAGCCAAGAGTCCACTGAGTTGTACTCTGGGTTCTCCAGAGGGCGACTGCACTGCCGAGAGGGCTCTACCAAAGCCAAGCGCAGGGCCCCAAAAGAAGTGCCAAGGGTCTGGAAGCGAGAGTCTGTGGCTTTAGCCCCAGTTCTGCCTTTAACTATGTAGCCCTTAGCAAGTCTCCACCTCTCTTTGTGCCTCAGTTTCTACATCTGAAGATATGAAAATGATTTTGAAAGTTTGTTGGAATCCAACTCTTGAGTTAGTGGAAAGTGTTATTGTATGATATAACTCTTGACTAAAGGCAAAAACTGGTTGTAGAGAAGCAATAATTCTAAGAAAGAGGGCCAACGGTTGGAAATGATGAAACCCCCCATGACTCCAAGCCCAGGGCGACCCTGCTCTAGCCTATCTCTAGAAGACCCAGCCACCCCTCACCCCCCACCCTGAGCTGCAGGCCTTGCCATGCTGCTTTCCTTCTGTTCTTGGCCCTCCTCTTCACTCAGTTCTCACAGACTCCCTCGCCACATGGAGAGCCAGCTCCTACAACCAGTCCCTGCTGCCTTAGTTTTGAGTGTATGGCCATATAATATATGGCCTTCCTTCACTCTTACCTACCTCATGCCTTCTCCCGAACTGCTTCTACTCCTCCTGGATTAACAATTTCATTTTTCCCATTCTCTTTTCCTCAAAGACTCAGTCCTGCTTACTTACCTATTAAGATATTTCAGAACAAAGAAAGGTGGTTATTTTCAAAACCCACAAAGGTGACATGTGGGAGGAAAAGTTACTTCTTTGTGTTCTCAAAGAAGAACATCTTTCCAAAATCCAGGGTATTGATTTTAGTTCTTTTGGGGATCAAGTGTTCCATTACATCCAAGTTGGGCCACATCCTGCTCTTGGCAGCTGCTGGAAGAATGTGCTGATCTAAATCTTGGGCTTCATGGACAGTGCCTTCCTGGTGTCAGTGAAGTTAAGGTGGCCTGAGGAAGAGCAAGGTGGAAGGCAAGCAAGGTGGCCAGTCTACAAAGGACTTCCTGAGTGGACCATTAGTTGGAGGTATTTCCTACTCAACCAAAGGGAGCTGGAAGTACACAATTTTTCAGGGAGCTCTACGTCAACCTTTACATCTTCTTTTGAAAGTGAAAGTAAAGGATTTTTTCATATATAACACTGGCTGACTAAATTTGGGCCAAAGTGAAGATAATGAATATAACACAAACAGGACTGGATTTGTATGTCCCAGATTAGAACTCTAACAGAGTCCTGGCCACAGATGTCTCCTGGCCGGCATTCCACCACCTGCTATATTCCCATGGGGGACGGGCTTCTTTGTGTCAAGAGCCCAGGCTCCCTTTGGAGCCTCTTCCCTGAGTAATTCTGAACTGCGGGGTCCACCTGTCCTCAAAGTGTCCTCGAGCCACACGAGATGTACTCAGGCACCAAAATTTCAACAAGCAGGTGAAAGTGGTGGGTACGGAGTGTCATCCTGTTGCTGCCATGCCAATGGAGCTAAAGCTTTAAGACCTGAAGCTAAACCAGCCTTTGGAATTAGTTCTTTTCAAGTTTTCTATTCAATTCAATCTCTTTTCAATTCCTATTTTATCCTAATTACTTTTAGAAGGGCTTTGAAAAATATCTTTAGTGTGTTTTCCTATATTATATGGCCATACACTCAAAACTAAGGCAGTATAATTTCTAAGATCCTAGCCAAAGTTTTAGAAAAGGCTCATTAGATTTTGATGGAGAAATAAGCAAAGGGTCTTGTCTCCTTCTGGCCTTTTTGAACCTCATTTCTCTCTGCCTACATCTGCACACACCTAGTGTCTGCGTTCTCCTTGGCCTCACCACCTCTGCTTGCCCCCAGAGGTATGGTGATTTATGGGAGGTTTCTTGACCCCCAGAGCCCAAAGATATTGGTACCGCTCTTAAATTTCCAACTAGAATCAGGGTCCAGAGGGCTCTTGGCCAGTTCATTAAGTGTATGTTCTTCCTAAGGCCCTGCCCATGGGCCACCAAGCTCCATGGAGAACAGGGGAAGCTTCTATAATTTGGGATTCTGGTGCCTCAGTCTGGGTCTAGATCCTCCTGGAAAAATCCTAAAATATGAACTGCACTTCTAGAATTTAGCCTAAAGAAATAAGAGATGAAAACAAAAATTTACACAGATGACTCACTGCCACTTTATTTACAGAAGCAGAAAACTGCAATGATAGGGGATTGATCGATTATGGTGCATATAGGCCCTGGGTTCCTATGCAGCTCTCAATCTCATCTTCTTAAATACTACTGAATGACTTAAGAAATTGCTAGAACTATATGTTAAGTGTAAAAAGGTTACAAAACAGTATCAATCAGGGGAGGGTAACAGCTCAGTGGCAGAATGTGTGCTTAGTAGGTATGAGGTCCTAGGTTTAATCCTCAGTAACTTCACTAAAAAAAAAAAGAAAGAAAGAAAGAAGAAAGAAAATAAAACAGTATCAATAGTTGGTCCCTACTGCCAAAAAAAAAAAAGAAGTATTAAAAAAATCTGGAAGACAGTTATCAAAAATCTTAACAGTAGTTATCTCTGGCTGGTGGGATAATGAGTGAAACCTTTTCTGTTAAATACATATTACTCTTACAGTAAAAGTTTGACAATCAGAAAATACATGTAAGAACCTAAAAATCTGCCTGGACAGTGCAAATGCCCTGGAGATCCAGTAGTATACTGTGATTCAGTGGGTCCAGGGGGAGGCCTGAGAGTCTGCATTTCTAACAAGTTCCCAGGTGATGCCCTGGCTGCAGCTTCAAAGACCACACTCTGAGCAGCAAGGGACAAGAACCTAGCCTGGCAGAGGCTGAAGATAGTTTTATCTGATCTGGATTGGGCTCAAGCTAAGACCACCCTCCAGGCTCCATGCTTTTGTTCTTCAGGGGAGAGTGAGAGGACACCCTAGCTAGGCCTGATCAGACTGAGACATACTCCTCCTCCCAGGTTCTCAACAAGAGCTGTTTCCCCCTTATACATTCCCTCTTCTAAGGCTCAAACGTCCGCAGGGAGAGCCATGTGGCCAGACCCACATTAGAACGGCCAGCATTCCAAGGAGGTTCTGACACTGCACACTGGAGGAGCTCTGTTCAAGGCCCAGCACCCTCACTCAGAAGCTGCCCCTGATCTCCCCAGGCCAAACTCCCGGGGGTACCCAGCACCGATCCTGGCATTCACCTCTAGCTGTGGGGAAACCCCTTATCTCCTCACACTGTTACTTCCCAGGGGGAGGGCTAAATGGAGAGAGTGCTGGCCAAAGTAGTGCTGTCCTGGCCAAAGGATGGGCACTTGTTTATTTCAGAAGCATGTGGGATTTCCAGGGAAACCTGGATTCTAAGACCTTACAGGAATAAGAGAGAACAGACTCTGACCACAAGCTCACAGACATACAACCCCTTCCCCAGAAAGAATAGCCTGTATGGGGTAAAGGAACAGACATGGGCTAAAGATAGGTGGCCCTATGTTCAAATCCCCACTCTCTCAGTTACTTAGCTGAGTAACTCGATTCAGGCACCCTTTCAGCAAAACCCTCCAAGGGAAAGGAAATTGGGAGGTTTTAGGAAAATGCTGCTGCATTTGTAGGTAACTGGGAGAGGCTGCTTGCTGCAATGAGCAGCCACCAGTCTCTGGAACACCAGATCCACAGTTGAGCAAATTCACCTTCTCCATTCATCCTTCTGGAAAGAACAGATCAGAAGGAAACATCTCTCTCTCCCACGTTCAGAATCGAGCCAACACATAACTATCTGTGGTGTTTCTCTTTCTAGAACACGACTGAGAAGGAAACCTTCTGCAAGGCGGCAACTGCTCTTCGGCACATCTACAGACACCACAACTGCTTGAGCAAACACCTGAGCGGACTTGACAGGAACCTCAGCGGCCTGGCAAACACGGTAAGCTGCACTCACTGGGCTCCTGTTGGACAGCAGCCTTATACTAAATACTCCTCCTTATGAACAGTAGGACTCTTGGGCAATTAACCCATTCATCCATTCGACAGGTATTTGCTGGGGCTCTGTGAGTGTTGCTTATAGGTACTGCTCTAGGCACCGGGGATACTGTTCTTGCTCTCACAGAATGTTCTAATGGGGGAGTTATAAAAGCAAACAAGCATGTCATATGACGTCCAGTATTGATAAGTGCTATGATGAAATTATAGGAATCAAAAAAATTAGGAATAAAGAACATAGGGGTCATGAGGGAGAGGGCTGATTTAGTAATTAGTAAAATCATCTGTAGAGATTCTGAATTAAGTGAAAGAGCCCGCCATGTGACTAACTTGGAAAGAACATTCCAGGCAGAGGGAACAGCTATGCAAAGACCCTAAGGTAGAAATAAGCTTCATATGTTCAAAGATCAGTGAGGAAGGCCAGTATGGCTGGATCAGAGTGAGCGAGGGAGATTTCAGTAGGAGATCACACATGAACTTGGGATTCTGTCCCAGATACGGTGGGAAACTCCCAGACAGTTTTGAGCAGGGCAGAGACTATGATCTGATTTAGGTGATTTTAAATGATCACTGGCTACTGTGCAATAAAGAGACTGAACAGGGGTAAGCATAGAAGCAAGACGGCCACAGCATTGCAGGCTTCAGATGACGGTGGTTTTAACAGAGTGGAGCAGTAGATGCTGTCCGATTTGGGATATAACTGAAAATAGAGCCAGAGAACTTACTGACAGAGCTACTGTGAGGGGTGAGGGAAATAGTAAAAGGTAACCTCTTGGTTCCTAGCCTGAGCCCTTTGGGGGATAGTTGGTGCTGTTTACAGATATGGAAAATGAGGAGGGTAAGCAGGGCTGGAGGTTAAGATCACGAGGTTCAAGTTTATACACAGTTAAGTTTGAGGTACCTGCTGAGTAGCCAAGTGAAGATGTTGATAAGAATTTTGAAAAAGTCTGAAGCTGAAAGGAGAGCTCAGAACTTGTGATATAAAGTGAAGGGTTATCAGAAAGATGTTGTTTAAAGTCACAGACCTGAATGACACAGAGAAAGGGAGCGATCCAAGGACTGAGCCCAGAGGCACTCTAACATACAGAGGTTACCAGAGGAGGGTTATGCAAAAGAGAAGTAACCAGTGCAATAGGAGGAAATTAAAGTGTGGTACCTCAGAAGGCAAGTGAAGAAACTCTTAAGGAGGAGGAAGTGATCAATTGTGTCAAATGTATTAAAAGGTCAAGTAAGATGAACACTGGAGAATGCCCACTGGATTTGGCATGACAGAGGCCACTGGTGATGCTGATATAAATGGAGATTCAGGAATGAAAGCCTGACTGGAGTGGGTTCCATAGAAAATGGGGGTAGGGAGGAGTAAAAAGAAAGGACACTGAGTGTGGACAACTCCTCTGAGGTGCTCTTCCATAAGGTTGCAGAGGAACAGAACAACAGCTGAAGGGCAGGTGTGGAGTGAGGGAAGTTCTTTTTAATGGGGTACATACTGAGCATGTCAAAATACCGGTGGGAATCCTCCAGTAAGAGGGGAGAGTTGACGATGGAGAGAAGAGAGAGAGCAAAGAGTAGACATTATCTAACGCCAAGTAGAGGAATTGAGGACATTCATCCCCCCTTCTAGGGCCTGCTGCTTTATTTATAAGATAAGCTAATAGAACAGGGAGCGGATACTACACTCATCCTCTCTTTCAATCCTCTTATTACCTTAAGAAATAGGCACTACTGTTCCCATTTTACAAAGAAGGAAACTGAACCTTTTATAAATGAAGTAGTTTGTTCTAGGCAATGCAATTAATAACTGGTAGGGCTGAGATTCAAAATGAAGCAGTGGCCTGGTGGCTGGTACCAGGAATCCTTTCCACCTGAAGTGCTGCCAGGCTGTGATGCTGCTGTTTAATGGGCAGGAGGGCACACATGCTGAATCTCTCTCAGCAGTCCAGGCGGCCACACAGAAGGCCCAGGACGACAATGGGCAAGTCTGAGACTCTACCTTCATGTTATGCCCCTGAGCAGAACCTAGCTGTGACACACTTCTCCAGGGATGGCAGTACCCAGAAGGCAGCCAGTGATGGCACAGTGACCCTTTCTAGGAGTGTAGCTATATGCACCAAAAATAGGCAAATCCTGCTGGCTGAGTGGCAGAGTCAGACTCCCAACCAAGCTAGACTGGGCGTACTGGTTTCATCAGTGTTCAGGGCCAAGTGCCAGGTAGCCAGGCATGACAGCAAGATCCAGTACTTAGCAATGCAAACTAACGAAATGTTTCTTTTTTAGACCTGTTCTGTGAATGACTCCAAGAAGAGCACATTGAGAGACTTCTTGGAAAGGCTAAAGAAGATTATGAAGGAGAAATACTCAAAATGTTGAAGCCGAATATTTTAATTTATGAGTTTTTAATAGCCTTATTTTAAAAATATTTATGTATTTATAACTCATAATAAAATAAAGTATATGTAGAATTTGATGGCATGATGTCACTTTAATAGCACTGGCTATATTTACTTGACAACTTTTGGGGAAACCAGTTTAATTTACTGGGAGACTCAAATTGGTGTGGTAGTGAAAAATGAAAGATCATTTCCCTTTCAAGGAGATTCTTCTCTCACTGAGGACATAATGCACAAAATGATTAAATACAAGGCCACACAAGACGTAAGTGATAATTAATCTAAGAGAGCTTGGAGAATGGGTCCATAAGCACTACTGACTACGAAGTAATTCTGAATTGAAAAAGTGTCAACTGGATGCTGAGAACAGTCTTCTCCCACTGGCATGAAGGTGGTTATGTTGAATCTACAGAGGGGAAAGATAATTCTAGCAGACTGTATGGCTCTGCAGTGAAAAATGTTTAAAGTCCTAATAATGTAAATTCTTTCAATTCTCAAATCTTAGAATCAACCAGAAGACAAAGCATGGAGGATTTAGTTGTGGTTACAGAACAGACTGTCAATGCTATCAACCTGACAACATAAAGGGCATAGTTGAAAATGACTGAGAGGAGAAAGCACAAGGAAAGAGAGGTAGGGCACTAATATCCCCAGCTCACTTGGGGAGGGATCAGTTAAGCAATACTGTTGAAGGCTGACAGAACAAGAACAGGAGATGTAAGTATTCATTCAAAATCACAAAGGTAATAGAAGATCTAAAAATAATTTGCTATAAAGAATTTGGAAGGGATAGTATAAATGTGGTAAACTCTCACATTGCAATGGGGAAATTAACACAAAATATCTCAAGTTGATAAATCAAAAAACAGCTGCCAAGGTGGTCATAAGATGTAGCTAGAGATGGATACATGGGGGTTGATTGTACTACTCTGCTTTCATACATGTTTGAAAGTTTTCATAATAAAAAGTAAAAAAACAAACAAACCAATAGTAGGTGAATCAAGAAATATTTGGAATTATAATGGTCACTACTAGAAAAACTAAAAACAAAAAAGAGAAGGTGCGTTGTTAGGAATGGGACTTGGAATAAGGATCAGTGAAAGTAGGGCAGGAGATCTTTGGCTTTCCATTTTAAGCCTGTGTGTGTGACCATGTGCATAAACGATAAAATGTTTTTAAAAGTTAAAGCACTAAAATTAAAAAGACAGACAATAACAAATGTTGATGAAGATGTGGAAAAACTGGATCTCTTACACATTGCTGGTATGATTGGAAAATGGTGCAGTCATTTTGGAAAAAAGTGTGGCAATTCCTCAAAAGGTTAAACATGGTAGAGCAGGCACACAGCTAGATATGAGCAGGCCAAATGGCGGGAATTGGGCAGAAAGGAGACACAGGTCAAATGCAGAAAACCACACATCATGTAAGCACCAGGGGTCCCTGGGCAGAGAAAGAAAAGCAGGAACCTCTGGGCTTGATAAGTGGTCACACCTTTTGGGGTGATGAGCGGCCTGGAGGCCAACAAAGAAAGGTGAGAAAAGGCAAGAATCTCCAGCGTCCAGTACCTTTTGCTCATTATGCCCTTATTTCAATAAAATTAGCCTTGCAGATTAAAAGTACCCATCATGCACAGACGCCATGACACTTCCAATCCAGACTAAATAAGGACAAAAATCCCTCCTTCCTTTGGGAAGTGGAGTTAGGATGAAAATCAGGGAATATGACCCCAGACCGTTCCCTCCCTAATGAATATTCCACCCCCTTCATTTTACACCCTATGTAACAAACCTGCCAAAGAAATTCAGCAGCCAGCACACCTGAGCCTGCCCGCTCTCCCCTTCAGAGTATACTATCCACTCCTTAATTAATCCTCACTTTACTTTTTTAACCACTGCGTATTGTCTCTGAATTCCTTCAGGGATGGGACAAGAACCTGGAAACCGGTTACATCTACCAGCAACAAACATAGTTATTGTATAATCCAGTAGTTCCAATCCTGGGTATCCACCCAAGAGAACTGAAAACATGAGTCTACACAAAAACTTTTACACAAATGTTCACAGCAGCATTAATCATTAATAGTGAAAAAAAAAAAAAAGTAGAAACGAACCAAATGTCAATCAAATGGTGAATGGATAAACAAATGAACAATGAAATATTATTTGGTAATGAAAAGAAATGAAGTGCTGATATATGCTACAGTATGGATGAACCTTGGAAACATTATGCTAAGACAAAGAAGCCAGACACAGAAGACCACATATGGTATGATTCCATTTATATGAAATGCCTATTAGAAGCAAATCCACAGAGGTAAGAAGCAGAACATTGGTTACTAGGGGCTGGGGGAAATGGAGGAAGATGGAGTAACTGCTGATGGACATAGGGTTTCTTTCAGGCATAATGAAATTGTTCTGATATTTAATAGTGATAATGGTTGTACAACTCTGTGAAAATACTAAAAACCACTGAATTATACATTTAGAAGGATGAATTTTACAGTATGTGAGTTATAATCAATAAAGCTGTTATTTAAAAAAATTACAGGGAAAAAAAAAACAAGTGTCAAGTCACTAAAAGTTACCTTTTAAAGATACATTCTCTGCAAGAATATGGACCCAATAACCGTGAATGAGCGAAAATTAATACGTGTACTAAAATTATACCAAAACATGTAATATCTTTTTAACCCTTTCAAAATAAGGGAAAAAATCAAAAGCTTAAAAGTCACACCCTGACCACAGCCAGTTTCACCCTGCCCACATAAAATACCAGCATGCCAAGGGCAACAAGTAACTAAGACAGTCATGGAGCCTTCTAAGGCCACACTGAAATTTCCTTTCTTCTTTGATTGAGACTCATTTGCATTCAATGGCTAATGTGAGCTGTAGTCTGCCACAGGATATGAGTTGTGGGTTGTAATTTGTGTATGAGGCCAGGATGGTAAAAGAAAGGGCAGTTGGAAGAAAAGTTCAGAACAGGCCATAGAAGGGACAGGCACAAGCTCCAGGCAGGTCTGTCTGTCATGGATGGAAACAGCCAAAGACGGGGTGAGAGAACATGAATTGAGGAGGACATACATTAAAAGATGAGTGAAGAAACATCAGGATTAAGTGAAAGTTGAGATGCTTGTCACATAAGCACATTCACTGAGGAAATTTAGCTACAGCCCACACCTGCTTCAGGGGATGTGCCTCTTATCTGTGCACAGACTATGTGATGTTGACAGCAAAGGTTGATTCCCTCCCTCCCTGCTGTCAGCTACCTCCACCTTTTACCTACTAACATATTACATCTCTAACTGGCACTGGTAGGTGATACTTATTGAATAAATGAAAGAAAAACAATTTGCTCAAATTTACAGCCAAATGTCCCTTATTAAAACATTCTTGAGCCAGTGAGAAATGCTGTTCTCTGATAATAATGCACCAGGGGTTCTCTCTTTGCTATTAGCCTGTCCATGCCAGTGCGCTGTCCTATTTTTTCCCTACCCAAATCATCTGAGAAAGAGGGATTTCAGAGGAGAGTGCAGGGCTCAACTTTCTCCCAGAGCAAGGCCCGGCCTGGCCTATCAGCAGACAAGGTTAGCTTCACAGTTCCTACCACCTTAAGCTGAGGGCAAGGCAAGCACTTTCTCTAGTCTGGGAGCTGACTTCCTGGTTCAAGCCCTCAGCTCCACTGGAGCTCCGTCCCCAGGGGGAGTACTAAAATCTAGCTAGTGTCACACCTAGCATTTCCTGGGCTGGTGCTTGCCCTGAGTGTGCAGACATTCCTCAGCTCTCCAGTGTTTCTCTTCTAATCCATTCTTCCTGTCAACGTCTTCCTACTTCAATGTTCACTCTCTAAGCTGTCTCTTCCCTTCCTGTTTCGTCCTAGCCAGTGTTATACCAAACACAAGCATGTTTAGACGTTCTGGGTGCCGACTGCACACCTGGGCACCTGTTACAGAACACGACTAAAGAGAAGTAAAGAGACATACGCTCGCTCAGTCTTGGTACCAATCACAAGGCAAGAGAGCCAGCTGAGAAGAGAGGGAGGTTAGCTCCTCCAGCCCATGACCATTTCAGCCTCCAAGGCACCGGTGTGCACGCACATTGTCTGCTCTCCCAGCTTCCTTCGTCTCTAGTCCTTCATGATCTCTCCAGCAGTTATTTCTCTAAAACACAAACAGCGTGCGGGTCCCACTTAAAATCCTTCCATGACTTCTCAGTGCTTACAGAAAACTCTTTTGACAGTAGGATCCTGGCCTCTTTCCTTTTCAGGCTCATCTATCCCAACCGCTTTGGCCTAACTTCAAACATACCACCAATGCACGTGGTGGCACCTAGATTCACGTTACTTCTTCTGCCTGGAATGTCTTTCCGCACGTGTTGGATCGCTTAGACACCTCAAAGAGAGAACAGGCCTTCTCTAACCTTCTGGTCAGGTAGATGTGTGCTAGGCACCGTGTCAGCTCCTAGGGAAGGATGATGTGCCTGGCAGCTCACCATTCACCCTCCTTCACTACAGCCCTCAACAGGCTGCATGGTCATTCACCACTTACATGGCCATCTCTCCCTCCTGAGGGAGGCTATGAGCTTTGCAAGGACCCTCTACTCAGCACAGCATTAGTCCACAGTAAATAAAAAAGACACCTGGGTGGCTGAGTGGCATAACTCATGATGGAGTAGAAATAAAGGCCAACACAATATTTCTGTAATGACTCTGGTAGTTTTAGGTTGGGTTAGGCAATATCCTCTTGCTAAGATTGGTATCAACTCTGAGAAATATCTTATTCAGTTGTAAAGTCCCAGTTAAATTCCTTTGTAAAACTGGAGAAATAAAGCCTTTGATTAAAAACTAAACTTTCCCCAGCCCTCTAAAAAGGGATGGGGGAGGGAGCAGGTGTAGAAGAATGTCTGATCTGTCATATTCTTTAGTCAGAGCCATAAACGTGTTTGGGTAAGACAATGTGATGTTCTGATAACGGTGATAAAAGTAACTTGAAGATGGGGTCACAGGAAGCCCAAGATAAATGCTGAGAGGAAACAAGTTCTTTTTGAAGTAGCCTCTTCGTAATCATTTTCCCACACATTTGTTCAACTTCCGAAGGAGGACTGAATACCTGATTTGCTTTGCAAATCAAACAGCTTAAGAATGAGACATTCAGATGTTATAACATTTGTGTTTAGAAGGCTCCTCCAACTCGCTTTAAGTTTAGGCTGCAGCTTCAGGACTGTGTTAACTGTTCCTGTGGGCACAGATTAACTGTGGTCCTTTAGGCTGGTACTCAGGATTTTGTTTTGTTCTGCTTTTTGTACTTGGTTTTAAGAGAGATTCTCAAGGGTCTTCACAAGACGGTGGGATGGACAATGTCCTCAGCAGCATCCTGACAACACAGGCAGTGATAAGTTTCCTAAGGTTGCTTGGTGAAAGTGAGCATCAGAGTCCAAAACTCAACCGGGGAGGAGGGGCAGCAGGTGCGAAGGCAGCACTATTGATCATCTTGCTTACACTATGGCAGGTCTCTAATTTTATTTTCATATTCTACACACACGTAGGAGTTTTACATCAGCTAACAGTTGGGAAAAGGAAGAGAGCAAGCCCAGAAATGGCCAGAGGAGTCTCCTCTCCTATGCAAAGAGCACATGAAATCCTTTGAAACATGATGACAAATCAAAATTTCTCAATGTCTGCTGTCAATTTAAGGCTGCCTAGCATGTTGCCTGGTGATCAACAAATGTTGTCAAAAGAACACATGATTAACAATAATCCAAGCAATGTTACTGTTTTGGAGCTATTTTAAGCTCATTAAAAGTTTTTGAAAGAGATCGTAACATTACCACTAAGAAACGTCTCCTTTATCTTTTAGTGAGATGCATTTTCCATATACACTTCTTTAAGTTTTTGTTCTCAAATACCGAAAGAAAAGGATAACAAAACTTGGGTAAAAATGTTTTTGATGAAAATAAGTTTCAATCAATGGGAAGAAGCATTTTAAAAAACATCTCTCCCAGGTTTCTGTATCATGATGATTTCTGTTTAAAGACCTAGAACACTGAGTATTTCTGGGTATAAAATTACACCGGCCTCTCTCAGCCTCATGAAATTGAGATGCCAACCACAAAGAACCTGCCTATTAAGATCAGGATGCACATAAACACAAAAAATAGTTCAGTAAAGAAGCAGGCCACTATTACAGCATCAGGTAAGGATTTTTATTTCTTATTTAACCATGCTATATGTGTACATATAATAGCAATATATACAATTTGAACAAATACAATTTATACATAAAATACAATGAAAGTGTGGCTTTTGAAATTAATTCAGCAAACTCACCATACAATTTTTATTTTTGGCCACCATATAGTATCGTAGTAATGCTATTAAAGTTATTAATGATTGAAATTCACTAGACAAGAGTGTAAGTTCAAAGGCACTAGGAAGATCTACGTTTTCTTCTAGCATTTTAAGATCAAAGAATAACTAAAAAGGAAAACAAATGCATCCATTAAGAAATTGGGCAGACACTGGCATACTTAAATGTAAACTCTACCCATTCCTTAATTCACAGCCCTGAAGGATAGGGAGGGGCTTTCCTTAAAATAAGAGTTAAGGGGAAAGATATTTTTAAAATACTATAAAAAACAAGACCAAAAAATACCTAAAGCTGTTATAATAATTAAAAAAAAATGTTATAGTTGTAGTAGTACCACCCCCTCTCTCAAAGTAACCTTAAATTTCTTGCTGCAAAAAAATGTTCCTCTTCCCCAGAAAGTAGACAACATAGCATGTCAGATGGATTCTACTTGTGGGATGAATACACAGATATAGAACTCTCACTTTGATTACTTTTATACTTCACAAAAAATCTAAACAAAAATGGGGAATATTACTATATTTTAATACCCTAATTATTACTATATATAATTGTAGGGTTTATTAAAGAACGTACCACAAGCAAATAACATTCTACCAAGGCTATTTTTAATAAATAAATATTTTTTTAAATTAAAAAGAAAATGGCCATTCAATAACCTACTTTATGTGATACTCATTTTAAATCAGCCTATTGTTTCAAATAATGAGAAGTTTGTTCATCTATATCCTTTCATGAAATTAACACTGAAGTTACAAAATATTTCATTTGTGGACAAAGACATAGTAAATGTGAAGAAACCAGAGAACTGCTATGACTGGAGCTAAATGAAGAGCTCTAAAGTCAGGTTCCCATGTTTTCACATAGATATTCGGGCCTGGCTCCAATATCTAATTCTAGTATTACACAAGGTAAATAGTTAATGCCCATTTAGTATAATCAATTCTAATGTAAATGCTTTAAAAAAAACTACTAAAGCAACCAGTTTTTAAAATTTCTCAATGTTTTGACTTCTTACAGTTTTTTTGTTGTAGTTACTGCAGTGGAGTGGAATAGAAAAAAATGCAAAAGTTACTCCTTTTCTGTTAACTTGATGGTTAAAGGCTAGACACATGGACTTTAAAAAGAAGTAGTCATCTTTTCTTTCTACAAGTAAAATTAAGATTTCTCTACAGTAATTACTAACAGAGTTAAATGTGCATCTATAATTGCCAAGATATTCTGCTCACACAAAGCTTTTACAAGACACAAGTTCACCTCAAGTCTTCACAGTACCTAAACAATGCTCCACAGAGTAAAGTTGTAACTGTCTAATTATCTTACACATTACAAAGAAAATGCTGCCAGTTAAATGCAATTCTTATTACCCAGAAAATATTCACCCTACACAGGACATTTAGTACACCACCTTTGGAATGTACCTTAAATTTATGGACACATTTTTACCACTACTTCACAAACACATTAACTTCACTCACTCCCACTGCATGCACAGCTTTGTAATTACAAACCAATATTTATACAAACTTACTACAACAATGTTAACTTAATAAATACTCATTTATGAAGCCTCAAAACTTGTAGTCAATGTGTTTCAGGGCTGATTACATAATTTTAAAACACTTAAAAGATGTATATGCTTCTTTTTGGAGTAGCATAACTTTTTGTAAGCAGCCAACAAAAGAACAAACAATTCTATTACAACTTACTTTACTGTAAAATAAAAATAACTTATTTTAGAGATATGGCCTAACTGGATTTGTCAATGAAAGATATTCAGGGAAGAGTATTTTCTTTGTAAAATATGAAGAAAAACAAAGTACTTTAAAAGTAAAGAATTGAAAGATATATTTCTTGCTTTGGCTGTAGTTTCTGGAAAATGGAGATCTTTCTCAACTAGGAGAAACAGAGCTACTTCCATCAAAATTTAGAACTCAGACAAAGGAAAACATCCACTAGTCACACTGCAAAGTAAAGTTTAAAAAATATACACGTACAGGCAAATATTAGTGACCAGTATTTAGCTTCTTATTATCTGCAGTTGTTGACTACTTTATAGTTAGGCACAAATTCAATGTTTCAAGAGAACATGAAACCAAAACAAAAAACTGACTTGAAGTCAAAGTGGCAAAAGAACTCGAGAAATTCAGATGAAACATTTTCAACTTTTGTTTTTTAAGCATGTACACTTCTAAAGACTAATTATAAAATTTTCTACAGATCAGTCAGATCAGTCATCTCATACTTCAAATGCAATGAATATTAGTATAAAAATTAGAACACATTTAAACAGACCAGGTGGGTGTCAGAAGTAAATCATTTCTTAGATATGTAGCCCATACATTCATATATAACAGCAAGACATAGGACAATTAGACCTGCAACTGTCTGTGTGAAAAACAGGACATTTTTTTCTATTTTGAATATCCATCCAGTTATCTAAATATACAGTAGTTGAATAAATCACTAGCAGATTTATGTATACACTTAAACTGCAACTCTCTATAGTATAAGCTGCTCCCTTAACTTCCCTGCACAGTATAAACTGAAAAGTAGTATGTCAGTTTGAACAATTACCAGTTTACAATTTTAATGTTACATTAACTTAATAAATATAGACTAAAAGTTACTAGGCAAATTGTTAGTTCCAGTCTTAGTCCATGATCTACAGCTTCCATTATCTTAAATTACACAAAAGTCTTCAGTGTTTTAATTAAAGATTTTGCCCAGGCATAAGAATATCACTAATTTTTATTGTGACTTTAAGTCTGTAACATTTACTGAAGTAAAGAGTCAATTACAGTTTCAGGCTTTGCAGAACGCTTTCTGTTTGGAGAAGAGAAAAAGAAAACATGAGTGCTTTCCTGAAAGACTGAAATGTAACACTTTACATTATGTAGTAGATAGTATAAGGCAGCCACAGAGTCTAGAAACAGGCCAAGGTTTGACATGCTCAACCATGTTAAGAGAGGAATTAATGCCTGCCCTTTCAGGCTAAGGGAAGGTCGCCCAGAGTAACCGCAAGAGCACAGCACCACACTCCACCGAGAGTGACGACGGAATGACAACTTCAAGTGGTCTGCATGCTTGCCAGATTTCAACCTCTTGAGTATCTCTTCTGGTATGCTAAAGGTGAGTGCTTATTCAGTGAAAATCAGCACACAAATCACCTGAAGCAACACCTCACAGATGACTATGTAGGAACTGATGGAAATGCTCCACTAATGTATCGTGTTTATTGCAATTTTGCTCAGCACATAACTATGCATTTCTAATAAGGAATATCACATTGAACATTACCAAATAATGTAATGCAATATCAATAAATCATTTATTGTGTATATTTGTCTGCATTTATGGCCATCGACTGTTTTCATAACACAGCAGCTCATTCTGGCTACAGAAATGCTGGGTTTGGTTCATCTAATGTTAGTGCATTTTTTTTTCTTTTAGATTAAACCAAAAAAGTACGTATTTCAAAATACGCATTCTAAAAACTGTAACCAAATATCTTACTAAATTATTTACTTATTTGTTTTAGGAACACAGAGTTTTTACAAAGTGACTAAAAACAGAGATCTGACATAAATAATCTGGAGTTCTGGCTTCTCCTTTGAAATAAGAAGATTCAGAAACAATGGGCCCTCTATTCCCAAAACTAATTAAAAACAGGGTGGCAGCCACTCACTTCAGGTAAGAAGCTCTCCATTTTGCCCCAGTCCACACCACTGCTTATTTTTCTCCTACACTGAGGCCAACTGTCTTACCATTTATCCTCACACGTGCATTGTTACATTTCTTTCTAACAGCAGAGGTAAGAGGAAAACACCTCTATTACAAGTGGAAAGCTGAAAGAGCTAGAGGAGCTTGTATTTCTCTGAACTGATTTGCTTTATTCATTAATATCACACGTATGGCTTCTGTTGGCAATATGAAAAGCTTTTAACCCCTTGGCACCTAAATACTGAAGAATGTAAAAATTCATACACTTCTAATATGCTACTGATTCCTCCTCCTCAAGTTTATAAATGTTAGGTTGTCTATGAGATTATGTAATACAAAAATATTAAAACTTAAAACTTCACCCTACGTGTCACTTAAAAGTCTATGTACTCAAAGTAGGCGGGGGGGGGGGGGAAGATTATTATTTCCTATCATTTGAGAAGCCCCAAAGTCTTACAGTCAGTTTAAATAACTGGAACAGTACGTGATATAGGAAAGAAGAGAAGAAAAAAGCCCTAGCCCAGGGCTCTCACATCCTGATTTCCCTGGACTAAGTTACAACGTTACAATACATACAAAACAGTCAGTAGTCAAAACAAGCCCCCTACGGTGAGGGAAAGATGGTTAGAGAAGTTTTCTTTAACTAGTCACTAAGGATACCAAGGTTCTTGAGGCAATATTTACGATAGAAAAACCAATAAGCCAACTATAATACCCTGAGAGCCTAAACAGGCAAATTAGCGTCTTACTAGAAGAATTAGTGTAGGGATTAAGGGATTAAGATAGTAATGACTACACATGTGGAAAGAACAAAATAAATTAAAAATAAATTCTACTACTCAGGAGGGCTAAAGAAGCTGGAAGACTAATTCTTTAGCCAGATTTTATTTGCTCAAGCCATAACTACACAAGGACTTCAATATTTAGTTAAATATATTAAGCCAAAATACTTACCATGTTAAGTAAATTTCCTTTAAATGTATCTACTTAGAAATCTCATTGCCTTTATTTCACTCAAATTAGTACTTACCTTCTCCCTGTCTTTGGCCTTGCTTTCCCCTTTGAAGTCCGTGGCCTCTCTAATTTCATCAAGGACTGCCGGAGGCTCTCCTCAGTATAGGCAAGATACACGTGGGAAAGGTCCACTTCAAAGGGCTATGTAAGGGAAACAAACCCAAGACACTCTTACAGAAGGATATAAACCAGATTTTCGGGGAGATTTAAAATGCTAAATAAACTCCTAGAAAAAATTCACAAAAGACAAAACCAAATAAATATCTAAAGATACCTTTTTTCTAATGCCATGGATCTCAAATGTATTCACCAAGCATTGGTGAATAAGCCCTGACACACTATAAATTCCTTCATAGTAAAGAAAAATGTCATTTTCCCTAAAGCTGCTACTTCCTCTTGCTGACCTAAGACTAGGACCAGCTTTGAAAAGGACAGATATTTTATCTAGTCTCTAACCATATTCCCAAGACCAGAGAGGTGGTGGGAAAAGTCTCCAAAGATGACTTGTGGTAGAAATGATAAGCCTGGCATCATGACTGAAGGTGAGCAGAACTGCCCTAACAGTCACCCCATCCTAGAGCCTCTATTCCCAAAAGATTAGCCTTTTTTTCAGCAGAGCTGATTAATAGGTATCATGTTAATAACAATTTAGTGACCCGCATTTCTATAAAGAAACTGTAGTTTGTTTTTTTTTTTAAAAGCACTCTTACATCTTTCTCCTTTTTATCAGGAACTGGTGTCTGCTTTCTCATGTTATTTCCTGTGTAGGCAACACATTTCTCAAAAAAGGAAAAAAGAGGGGGAGAAGAATTATCTTAATTAGCAATTAATACTGTGAATGACACAAATTACTATGACATATAATGACAGTACATTCATAAAACATGATTGGAATGCTAGAACAGAAAGGGACTCAGAGGTCATTCAGTCCTTATACTGACCTATACCATTTCTACTGAGTATTTTATGTGTTATAATACAGTTAATTAGAAAAGTATCTTATCCACCCTACCAGAGTCTCATTTGATTCATCCTCTGAACCACCTTTCTCCCCATGGTAGCCAGCACAATCCCAGTTTACAGAACGTATACTGTAACTATTTCATGAAAGGATGAAGGTAATACTCACTAGCTGCCATTCTCCGATATCTTCATTCCAGTGGACGTAGTTTTCAATCATTTCCTTTTAAAAGAGTCAAAGATGATCTACTTTTAATATTTAATAACATTTAAGATACTGAAAAGTATTCCTGCAACTAATATCTTAATATATTAAGTGAAAAAAGTTAAGTCTCAAAACATTATATATTGCATGACAGAACACCAAAGCCAAATGATACATATGAAAATGACCTTGTCTTTTTTACATTGTGAATAAGAATAATGTTTTGAACAAGTGTAAGTGGTAATATGATTATTTCTTGGATCCTGAACATCAACAAAGGATCAATAATTGTTTCCAAAATTGCATACTTCAATAACAGGTTTAAAGGTAAATTTCCTGTGAAAATCTCTGAATGTGTGTGGGTCTTTCAGGATTCAGTCTTCTTTAGTCTTACTGTTGTCTGAGAGATTTGTGCCAATTGAACAAATGATCTGTGATCAAATAACAAATCTGTGTGAACTTGAATAAGCCATGAAACGACAGAGTGACCATCACTGCATATATTCTGTAATTTTGTAGATACAATTTTGAACAGTACTTCTAATCTGCTAATTTCAAAGAACGTACTGGCTTTCCAAGAGAAAAAATTATATACTATATGATATACTTTTTATAAATTTTAAAATATATACTTTCAAGAAATATATGTAGACACAACTGAATTGTTAAAAAAAAAAAATCAAGGAAATAAAGAACATGGGATTCAGGATGGTGGTTCCTTGAGCTGGAAGAGGCAAAGGGATGGAAGAGGGGAAAGGGAAACCATTTGGTTGTATATAGGTCACTGTCATGGTCCTAGCTTTTGTTTTCAGTGATGAGTTCAAAATAACTAAATAAAAGCAGGCCATCCAAGGACCATCAAGGAGGGTATACTGTGAACCAAAGATTAATTCTACGCACCTGAGGTCCAAAGGAGAAAAATACTAAGGCAAAAATACTAAAATTCAGAAAAATTTCTTAAAGCTGTATATAGATTCAAAATAATTTTTTAAAAAAACAATGTTAAAGTTTACTAAAATGTACTAAAAAGACAGAAATTATGAGTGAAGAGAAACAGACGCCGAGATTTTTAAATTATGCTAGAATTAAGAACATTTATCCGGAGAAGGATGGTAGTCATGATTGCATAATACTGTGAATAACCTTAATGTCACTGAACTGTGTTTTAAAAAATAGTTAAAATGATAAATTTCATGTTATGTATTTTACCACACAACCCCCCTGACACACACGTATACAGAGTTAGTGTCCATAAACAGGGAGAAAAAGGTTAGCACAGGAGTTCTGTTTATTCTATTTACAGAATAAAGAATACTGAATGAAAAAGCAGGACCTATACCTTTACATGAATTACATGAATCTGGCTTTCCCCAAAGGGCTGAGAAATTCTTATTCAGATATTCAGATACTCAAACAGAGAATTATGTATTAAGAAAGTTAACAGCTGAAGTGAAATGTGATGGCATTAGTTCAAGAAAATTTTATCACTGAAACATGAAATGTAAATATTTACCACCAATTAAATTAGAAATGATACTTCCCTATCCCTTAACCCCAGCCAAGTGACCTAATATTTAAATCAGAGGACTTCCCTCTTACCTGATAATCCTGAGGTATAAAGTTATCAATTATAAGCATCTGAAGTCGAAGCTCCCGGCTAAGTTGTCGAATGTTCTCCAGGAGGCCTTCAATTTCCCTCTGATGTTCTTGTTGGAGATCAGCCATCTACCAGAAAATCAACAAAAATATGAAATACAAACAAGATTTTAAATACAAAACAATTCCATGTGACAAAGGGCATTGGTCTAGGAAATCTTCCAAGAGCTTACCCAGTTCTTTTCACAAAAACAGTAGACAGAATAACACTACCTATCACTGTCTATTCCACATTATTAGTAAAGGTTGGAAATAAGTAGTTTAATACCTGAAATTTAAAGTTACATACAAAGGCAAAAGTTTTATTTCTTTAAAATTGTGATCACACACTATGATTCCTTTTCTTAATCATACTTAATCAAAGAAATTTCTTTTTTAAAACTTCAGAACTACAATAGGAGGCAATTTCTAAGAGACCAACCTCTGACTTCGCAGCCATCAGCATAGTCCAAACTTTCTTTAATTTCTTGGTCTTTCCTTGTGCTTCTTCTTGCAAACTGGTATACTTTTCTTCAATATCCAAGCGTTCTTGCTATGACAAAAAGTGATAAACTTCAGAATAATTTTCTTCATTAAATCACAAATTTAATTACTTAACGTGATATAAATGTTTAGCAACTATTATCTTTCAAAGCAACCCATAGATATTCTTTAAAATTTTATCAAGATTATATTCAGCTTTTCACTAGAAACGTTAAATATCTTACGTGAAGTGTCAATCAAAAACAAAAATTCACAGCACCTCTTTTTCCTCAAGTTCTCTGCGAAGTTGCTCTGCTCTTTTCCTCCTTTCTTCCAGTTCCATATTGGATTCTTCAAGAAGTTTCTCTTGTTCCTCAGCTTTTGCCAATAAATCAACACCACCAACAATTACCTTCTTCTCCAGTGCAGATAATTTCTCTAGCAAAGACTGATGCTCTTGTCTGTTAATTAAAATGAGAATACTCTATATCCATCGATGATCTTTAACAGAAATTTGGATGTAAAATTTCAAAATAGGAATATAATTATATAATATCTCTATCAAATTACACAACTGTGTAGTATTAATTCATGATTTAACCTGTAACATCCAAATTTGAGATTTTTTTCTCCTATATAAAGATGAAAGAAAAATAGATGCAATTTTTAAAAATATAACATAAACAACAAAACCTTCTGTCCAAAAATAGTGCCTGTGGGAACAAAAATCAAGCTTTTACTATTCAATTTTATTGCTTATACATCCTATAAAAAAATTTTTAAATCATGAATCCAACTCAATTCAGTAATACTCACTGGGCCTTAAGAAGATCTTTTTCCCGTTTCTCTAACTCAGCTCTAGCCTTGTTTCTTTCTTCTTCTTCCATGTCAAGCTTTGTTTCAAGTGCTTTTCTCTCCTCATCAATTTTTGCTTGCATTTCAACCATCTTATCTGGGGAAACTTTCTTTTTACCTATTTGAGTCATTTAATTGCAACAATCACTTCAGAGTCAACATTTCAGACATATAAATTATCTTGAATATACAAATACATTCCTTCATAATATAAAATCAAATGCTAAGGAAATCAACTAAATAATATATTTTATTTCTATTTATTATGGTCCTAGGAGAACTTTTTAACTAATCACTAAATTCAAACTATTGTCCAATTGTGCAATGATAACTAGAACAAGGTAAGTGGAAGAGAAGCAAAACAGAAAAGGAGAAAAAAAAAAAGAGAGAAGGAAAGATTAACAGGAAAACCAAGTAAATAAAACAAGGAAAGAACTGTGTCCCCAAATATCATGTATGGACAAAAAAGCAATATGATTAGTTACTTCTTTCTGATAACCAGGTACAAAATTGAGTATCTTCTCAAAACACCTACCCCCAAAATTAATTAAAATAAATGAATAAATAAAAGTCACAAATAGGTATAAAATGTACAAGTAAAAGTACCAGGCAGAATTTATAGCAAGTAGTTTTTAATATATATCATCAGAGTTTTTCTAAAATTTTGCTTGATAAAATTACTTGAAAGTTTTACTTCATAGTATATTTTCAAAGGAAGTAGTTCTATACTAATTATATAACAGCTACATAGTAATTAACCAGGCATTTTACAGTTGCTGAGCCATTATGACATATCATCATATCTTAAATGGTCAACTAAAATAGCTTGCCATTATGTCAAACTCAGTTCCTTAAATCTCCCTAAGTCAGATTACACATTCCAAGTGTCAAACATAAGTAGAAATCCTACCAAATAATCAAGCTAGAAATACAACTTCAAATTGATTATTTTGATTATAATGCCTATTCAAGTATTTATATACATATAATGGATGGTCAATATAAGTCTACCGAATGAATTTCAAAATCATGAAATTAAAATGAAAAATCAAAAAAAGAAAACAAAAGTTAGCTTATTAAACTGGTTATGAGACTGAATCAAAGAGAATTCATTTCTGGTAATACAATTTCTTTGAAACATACTTTCCTTCAAAGAAACGATCAAAGTTTTCGTAGAATTGGTCTGAGGCTCTCCTGAAAGCTTTCTGTCTTTCTTAACTTCCTTCCCAAAGGACCACAGAAGAGCGTAAAGCAGGAGAGTTTACAAACTGTTAATATCTCCACCCAAAAGCTAACCCCTCATGCTAACAAAGAAAGAAAACTGAGAAATAAAGATGATGGAGATATATATCTGAATATACTCTTTCAGGAACCACGAGACCATGAATCATTCACAGGCTTTCTTTGGGTTAAAATTATATAAAAAACCCAGAGGTTTCAAATACATTACCCTTCACTTCTACAGAAATGTAAGTCCAAAGCAAACTAAAGACACAAAGTTAAATGAAAGAGTAAACAAAAGCACTGATCCAAATTCATGCTTTGGTGTGGTGTGATTCATTGCATTCCCAAAATCAGGATGTAGACCTGATTCTCTTGGCTTCTTTGGCACAGTCATCTGTACTGAACATACTGAATTATGTTATTAAAAAATAATTTGATAAAGTAATCTAACTCATATTCCCAATGAATTCCTAGAAAGACTCTCCCATCAGTAATACTATTTCTTAGAAATTTGAGGAGGGGAAAATAAAAGTTCAAGTATAAAGTAAGTATATGCATTAAAAAATTATAACTTCCTTTCCACCTCAGAATTATAAATACTTAAAGAAAAAATGGCAAATATGATAAGATGAAAAAACATATATATGAAAACTACATATGTACAGAGGAAGTGATCTGATCAACACATGTAGATTAATTTTTTAGGCTTCTAGGGTTGCAATTGTTTTGTTAGTTAAAAACATATAGTTCCCAAAACCATTAAGAGGCAGTAAATTTAAAAAATTTTATGTGCAGAAATATAAAAGCACAGACCTATTGATGAATTACTACTATGCCTGAATTGCATTAGTTATTCAAAACCTTTCAGGTAATATTTTCAAACCAATGTTTTAGCACTAAAAATCTTATTGGGCTCTTAAAAGCATTTTCATAAAGATGGCCATGTATATATAGTTAGGTTCAATTTCAAAAATCCAATATTTAAGTAATTTATATTACTTATATATTATTTTAGCCAGAATCAGTTGATAAATTGTATTTCTTTCCAAATAACATTTTAAGCTAAATGTGAATATGTACCAACTCTCCTAACCAGGCACTTAAAAACGTGACATCACAAAAGTCATTTCTACATTGTTTTTTAAAGATTTTTAAAAAATATTAATCAACCAAACCAACCAACCAAAACCAAAACCAAACAAAAGAACCCTTCTCCTTCTAAAACTGTAAGAATTCAGCACAAAATTTCAGGTAAATAAATCTAAAAAGAGTATCAACATCATAGAGTATTTAGTTGAGCCTAACAGGAGCAGTAATATTTTAAATTGCCCTCTGCTATGTGCTCTAACCAAAATTGTGAAGGTAAACTTTGGCAAGGCAAAGTTAAAAGAAGTGTTATTTCATTTTCATCACATGAGCATAGGTAAACAGGCATTTGATTCCCAATTTAAAAAAAAAAAAAAGGGAGGAAAAATCCATGAATATTAAATCATTTTTATTTCCAACATTTAGAAAAATTCTTTTTAAAAAATCTGGTTCTGATGATAGATTTATTTTTGTTGTCTATTTTGTTAATTAGGTCTAGAATACCTCATGTGTTTGTCATTGCCAATCTAATACTTCTGAATGTTTCCTTAAAAAATTTATTTGGAAACAATAATGTTCCTAATACCTTCCTCAATAAAAACTGAAAAAAAAATTTTCTAAAGAATTTAGTAAAAAAGGAAGTTTTTCTTAAAGCTAAAGTTGAAAAATACTTTAAAATACAAAAGAAGATACTTACCTTAAAAAATCATTAAGTTTAAAATATATAATGTAATTAAACAACAAATTTCTTTATAGTTTAAATAATTGTACCACGTGGAGTGCAAATCAATCACACCAACCTGCTTGATCTTTCAATTAGAAGTAGTAAGCAAATCGTAGACAGGAAGCATATGCACAGAGATGAGGAGAAAAAAGAAAAACATTATTTCTTTTGTAAAACAAAGAAAAATCTGTAATAGCATTCATTTATAGTATAAGTACAGAAACAAATCATTATAAAAACTGAAATAGAACAGTCTTATGTAAAAAGAAAAGTATTTCAACATAATCAGAGACATAATTTAAGCAAGAATAAGAAAATTAATCTAAGATTACAATCCAAATCAATCTTAAAAGCTCACACTGACTCCCAAACTTCTGCAAATATAACACTTCAACAACTAATGGTGGACATGGAATTGGGAACCTGCTAATACCTGCGAAATAATCTAAAAGAACAAAACAGAAAATTAAGACAATTTTAAAAATTAGTAAGTTAAAAGTAGCAAAATTTACATTGTCCATTTTCAAAATTTCCCAATTCGATGACCTTCTAATAGAAGGCTATATTACAGGTGTGCCCCTCTTTAAGAAAATCCAACACAAAAATGTCAACCAACTAAACAGAAAAACTATAGTAATTTGTAGTGATTATGTGATTAACAAAAGTATTTAATAAAGAAGTTTTAAAAACAGGAAATTCTCCCAATATATTTGATTTTCCAAGTTGATTTATAAGCAATTTTTTCAGGGAAAAAAAACACATTTACTGCATAAAGGGAAGTACACCTGAATAACAATAAATTTGCATTCAATCTATTAGTAGATTCTTAAAGGCAATTACAATAATGATTCTATAGAAGTAAATGATCCAAGCAAAGAACACCTAAAAAAAGGCCATTCATAATTTTAAAAGGGAAGGAGCATACAGGTTACATACAGCCATCACATGCCGGGACAACCATCTCTCCACTCAGCAACACACCCACATCGCAACAAAAGAACTTAATGTTATGTTCTAGGTATATAAATAGTAACTAAAAAACTGCTTGAACTGAATAAAGTACAACTCATTTCATAACATACTTTCATGTAACTACTTTTTAAAGATAAAGGTCAATTTTAAAACAGAAAATTACATTGTAATACATCCCACTAAGGTATTTTCTCATATTTGCAGTTTATAATAAAAAATCAGACTTCTATATAGTTTCTAAAGCAATTTCATGTATTTTATAAGTTCTTCTCTGAAATTAATTATCTTGGTAAAATGTAAGAATGGACTACATAGAGAAAATATTCCTAATATTCTTGGAACTCTTCCTCTAGAAAGCTAAAAGTATAAGAACAATAACCAAATGGTTTGTTATTAGTTTTGGAAAGGTACATGTATAGATAATGCTTTAAAAGACAGTAAGCTGCAAGGTAGTACAAAAAAGCATCAATTCTCTTTCCTTCTGAAAACAAAATATAAATAAAACTAATAGGACCTTTGAACTTAATTTATTAAATTACGGCTTAAGAAAAAGCCTTTAGGTTTGAAATAAGTCTAGACAGATTCTGCATAAACAATTTCTTGTGGATCTGAATTCTCTCATCATATCTTCGAAAGTTTCTTAAGATCAATCAGGTAATTTAGAAAAAGGGATAAAATGGCCATTTGAAATAAAAAACTATTCAACTTATCTTTACTTGCTCAAACTTTATGCTTTTCTTTATTTGGGAATTTTCAATCTTAAACTGCCCCTAAGAATAGGACACCGAAGCGTAGAAATCTTTGTAACTATAATGAATGTTATAATTGGTACTGAGGTACTTCCAAATATAATTTGTACCTTTAGAAATTCAGAATTTGTTCTTACATGTCCCTTACACTGACTAGAATGAGCAATGTATCATGAAACTTAAAAACGAACCACAAGAATTATTCTTTTGTACAGCTTACTAGCTCTCTTTACATTATCTCAACTGCAAAAGCATGAATCTCTCTTCCATTGTCTCAAACATAAGCTTAAGCATATGTTTTAACAATTATGGTTAACTGGAAGCAATGAAGAGGGGAGGAAAAATCATCACATGCTTTGTTTTACTGAGGAGTCCAACATAGACTCTTGAAGCAATGACAGGGAACAGTGCAGCATTTCCCAAATGAAGTCCATGGGTCATGGAAAAGCCAAAGCTCTGTTAGAGAATTTAAGAGCTACCACTCACTAGGCAAGAACTTATCCAGAGGTTTCTCTATGACAGAACATGTGGAGTCTGAACTACTGCTGCTGCTACTGCCTGGAAGACAAAGAAATGAGCCCAACGGGAACCAAAGAAAGAGGAAACAAGAAAATGAACACATACACAGAGAAAAATTCAGTTCCAGAGAAAGAATTTTAAAGGACAATCAAGCTTTGTATTAAAGAACCAAAACTTATTTTCCTTAAAACCAGTCTTGGTAGTCTATACAGTATTCTCTAATTACAAAGCCAAACAGGGGAATGAGAAAATGTATTCCTTTAAGTATCCACTGTGGGCAAACCACACTATTCATTTAAAATATAGTAATTCAGAGGGTTGGAATGACAAGAATAAAAAATTAGTCATTTGGTGACACTTAAGTCTATTTAAACTATTAAGGTTGATAAGTTAAAGGAACTGAGTTTTACATTTTAAAGTCACGAACAATTAAAATTACAGCAATGATACATTACTCTTTAATACAGACAGCTTTGTCTCCAGTTTCACTCCTTCCCCTCCAAAACAGCAAACTATCATATATAATTATGTATGTTTAAGGTTTCACAGCAAAACTTAGAAAGGCTCACTGAAAATTTTAAAATTTCTAAGCCTGGAAGGAAGATATTTTACTATTAGATATTTTAACATATTAAGCAGCGGCATTTTTTTCTATTTAAAATTTAATTTTTAACAAATCTACTATCTCCTTTAGCTTTGAATAGTTTACTTTGTGAAGAAATAGGTATGAACACAGAACCATTTCTCGAAATCAGGGCAGCAAACATTTTCTGTAAAGGGACAGATGATAAGTGCTTTAGGTTTTGCAGGCCATACAGACTCATGTGAAGGCAGTCGTAGACCAGAATTTAAACAAATGAGCATGGTTTTTTAAATAAAAATTTATCTATAAAAACAAGTAGTTAGGCTGGATTTGGCCAGGAGACTTGCCAGCTCTTGCTCTAAATCATGTTTTTCCTGTCTCTTGAAGTTACAGAATCTTTATTATGACTTTTAAATTTGGGACTCCTGATCAAGCAGTGATGGGTTTATTTTCAGCAACAACATTTTAATAAGACAAGCAAAATATGCACCAGCTTGAAAACAATGATCCACATTAATGGAAGAGAGTTCTGAAACAAATATTTAGGGCAAAAAGGTTTGAAATGTAGGCCATTATAATATGCCTCTCTCTCTTTTGCATGTCATCTATATCTTTACCACAATAAACAGTCTTACTGCCAACAAATGTCCTGTTATAGAGTGAGAATGGGAGTACATTTTATAAAAAGAATACATTTTACATTCTATTAAAAAATAGAATCCTCCTACAAATTTATTACTAAAAAATCCAATGACTTCTAAAGTGTAATCATGCTTCATAAAAGCTCCACATCATCCTAATTTCCTAAAGTTAGGTCCCTAGCATAGATAAAAGCCCTCAGATAAAATTAAAACCCTACATGAAATTTTATACTATCACAGATTTTTATAACTATAAATTGTTTAAAAAAAACAACAACAACATATGGTAATGGTGATTCATCCTGAAAAAGGAGATCAGTATAGGAGGGGAAAAATATGCAAAGTTAACCAGGTATATGGCAGACTTCCTCTGTTCAAAGTGCTACCACAATTAAAAATGGCCCAAATGCCCTAGGAATGTTAAACTATCATGAGGCAGCAATTTCAGTTAATTTCTAGAACACTAAAAAGAACTTACCCCTTCTTTTTTTCCTTTTCTCTCCATCTTCTCCAATCTCACCCTCTTCATCATCTTCCTCCTCTGACCCACTGATATCAGAGCCTGATATTTCTTCCCCTTGAACAGAGTTAATACAATGATTTTTATTCTGTACCAGGTCATTGGCTATTTAAGAAGTATCTGTATCAACTTTCTTCATTAAGTTTTTGTGCCCTAAACAAACCTTATTTTAATATTCCTAGACAGTGTATCAGATATGCTAACCTCAGAAGCAGATACGATGTACACAGAGGCATTATTTTTTTTAAGTTCCTAAAGAGACGTTAAAATTCTGACCCACTTAAAATTTCAAATGATTAGTTTAAATGCAGTTCTAAATGTTACATGTTAGAGTTATTATTTCAATCTTTAAAAACTATTGACCACTTTTGAGGATCATTTTCTCCTCAGTTTTCTGTTTTAAGATTTTAAATAACTCATCCAACCTGTTTATGTTTTAAGAGCTATGAAACTGTCATCTAAAACAGTGATCCCACTTTTAGGACTACATCACAAAAAATAATTAAAAATAAGAAGGGCTTATTTGTACGATGACTATGTTAATTTAAAAAATTAAATAGGGAATAATTAAACTACTATTAATGTAAATCAGTACATTACCTTCAAAGTACTTATTTAAAATTACCGCTGTCCCCATGTGAAATTTCTAAGAAAATAAAGATAACTGGGGGGGAAAAGTAAATATACATTTATCATAAGATAATATTTGAACCTGTAAATAAAAGATGGAAAGAAACCACAGTCTTGGGAGAAGAAATTCATTAAAAATATTTTGATTAAAAAATGTTTTTAAGATTAAAAAACTTAAAAATATTTGTTATTTAGGCCTAGAAACAATGACACCCTGGGAGCAATGAGCATACCTAATAACCAAATTTTAGTTTCTAAATACCATTCTCCAATGAAAGGAACTAGGGCGAAATAGATGGAAGGTAGAGAAAACACAAACTGAGCCCAAAACAGCTATGGTGCCAGGAAATAAGGAAGTGCTCAAAAAACAAACTGATAGGAGTATGCTGAAAGGATATTGCAGCTCCTAAATGGTCAAAGCTGGAACAATTTCAACAATAAAATAAGTAATGAAATTACTATATTATAAGCCACTGACTAAAATAAATATCCATGAGTCCATACTGATATAAATAAATATTTGGGTAAATAAATAAGTAGGGGAGAAGAGACTGCTCTCCTTTACAATAGAATTCTAAACACTAAACATGAGTAGGAATGATGGGAAGAGAAAGTAACCACTGAGCAAATGCCACAGAACTATTGTTGTAGGCAAGAAACCTTGGTAGATGCTAAAATTAGATTGAAGAAAGTATGATGAGAAACAGGACCTTTGTAAAATCTCAAAGTATCTCCCCATGAGATACACATTAATTTCAAAGAAAATAATAATAGATTTATAGTAGAGAAAACTTGCAGAATAATTATGAGAGAACTATAGATAAATCCAAATTGAGGAACACTCTACTAATACATGACCAGTATGCTTCAAAAGTGTCAAAATCATAAAAGGCAAAGAAAGACTGAGGAACTGGGGACTGGAGGAGACTAAAAAGACATGACAACTAAATGCAACGTGTGACCCTCAGTTGGGTTCTGGACTAGAGAAAAGGGGTATTAGACAGAAAATTGTCAAAATTCTAGTAAGATCTGTGGATTAGCTAATAAGTTTACATCACTGTAAACTTCTGGTGTCAATAATTGCACCCTGATTATGTAAGATGTTTAACATTATGGGAAGCTGGGTGAAAAGGGGTATAAAGGAACTTTCCTTGCTGTACTTGTTTTTTCTGTAAGTCTAAAATTATTTCAACATAGAAAGTTAAAAAATTATTCTTTTAACATTTTTGTCTATTTTTTGAATTGTTTAATCAATTCTATTAACTGGATTATAAAACTGTTAACTGGATTATAAAAACAAAATATCATAAGAACATAAATAAAATGAAATTTATTATATTTTTATATTATCCAGCAATTCCACTTCTGGGTATATACCCAAAAGAACTGAAAGCAAGGACTCAAACAGGTATTTGTACACCCACATACAAAGCAGCATTATTCACAATAGTCAAAATGTAGAAGTAACCCAAGTGTCTATCAATGAATGAAGGGATAAATAGACATGGTATATACACACAGTGGAATATTATACAGCCTTTAAAAGGACGGAAATTCTGACATAAGCTACAATATGGAACACTGAGGACGTATGCTAAGTAAAATAAGCCAGACACAAAAGGATACATATAATTCTACTTATATGGGGTACCTAGAATAATCAAATTCATAGAAATAAAAAGTAGAAGAGTGGGTTACCAGAGAGTGAGGGAGAGAGAGGGATGGGGAGTTGGTGTTTAATGGGTATAGTTTCATCTTGGGATAATTAAAAAGTCTTGGAGATGGATGGTGGTGATTATTGCAGAACAATGTGAATGTATACTTAATGCCACAGAACTGTATACAATAGTAGTTAAAATGGAGAATTTCATGTTACGTATATTTTACCACAATAAAAAATATTTTTAAGTCAGCAAAATAAAGGTATGAACTCAACATTAACAAATTAAGAAATTTTCAATCTTTAAAACATACTGACTATAAATACCACCTAGTGGTCACATTTAAAATACCAAATTTCATTACCTAAGAAGCAGCTTCATTACTGCTTTTCCTCAACAATTTTACTCAAGTTTATTGAATCAGCATCTTTTCCAAACGTTTATGATGTTGCCATCTCTGGATTTCATATCTGATCTAACCAGTTTCCCCAGACTAAAGAGAAGAAATTTCAAAGCCCTCTATTCATCTGGTTTGCAAAGGAGCCCTCTACCAGCTAGTTCTTAGCAGGAAGGTTCAGGGAGTCACTGAGCACCTAATGATGGATGGTAAATTTCTTACCCTCATGAATAAGGTCTTCAAATATTCTAACTTTCTAATACCATCTTGTTAGAAAAGAATTTCCAAAACAGAATCTCATGTTCAAATTTAAGAATTTTCAAGCAATGAATTTTTATTTACAGTAAAGTAGGTTTACCCATGACTCCCTTTGTTTACATCAAACAAAAGTGACTATTTAAGAACTATTGCAAAGAACTCTGGTCATTTTCACTGAACACATACATGGTAGAACTTGTTCTCACACAGAGACAAACAAAACTTCATTATTTAATAAGTGGTTATATGAAAGATCATGGGGACTGGGAGGTTTAAATTAAATGAATTTTAAGAATCATATATGCCAATATTATATAATTTTACTTGAGTGTAATATGAAAATGCTAAAGTACATATCAAGTTACCTTGCAGAAATATTCCTTTAAATATCAGTGTTAGAAGCCCAAAGAATTTTTAACAGGCAGTTTTTATTAGAACACCAGTTAAGCAACTTACTGGTAAGACTAATATTTTGAGAAAAAGTTACCTTCTTCAAGCTTTTTTTTCAGTTCTTCTATTTCTTTCTGAAATTGACGAAGCAAAGCATCCTTTGGATCTTCATTAATTCTGGCTTTATTTTTAATATTCTTAGCACGATTAGCATATCGTAAAGTACTGATGGTTTCATCATAATTGTAATCTGCTGGCCCAATATTTGCACACTGTTAAATTAGAAATATGAAACACTTTACACTTGACACCATTAAAATTAATACCATTATGAACATATATAATATGAATATATGAATTATGGATATATCATTATTAATAATATATCAGTATCAGTAATATATCAAAAAGAATTCTGGATCATATTTCCACTCTGGCCTTCTTACAAAAGAGGGCATCACCACACAGGTTTCCAAACAATACAATTACGAGCTACTAAATCATGATGTATTAAAAAATAACCATATATCTTAAAAAGTAACATAATAGTTTTTAAAATGTGATGAATACCAATTACTAGCATAAACAGGAAACTTAAATTTGCCTGATGATAGCTAAACCACCAGTTAAGTCTTACCATCATGGTTTTTGAATTTCCTCCTAAGGAATCCTGAAGAAGACGAGTCAATTTAGAGTTACGGTAAGGCACATGAGTGCTTTTTCCATCAACCAAGGCGGAAATTACATTACCAAGGGTGGAAAGCGAAAGATTGATTTTTGTAGCTTCTCTTAGGCGCTGTCCAGTAGCTCCAGTTTTTGCTTGTCTTTCTGAACCCTAGCAATAAACAGAGACAAAAATAAAGCTAAAACAAAAAACACCAAAGTTCAAAAAAAGTATTTTAACAGTAAAAAAAAATCTGATATTATACCTGGAATTCACTGCAAAATAATACTGGAAGGAAAGAAGTAGCTGAGAGTAGAGATGAAACATGACTGGCATGAACTGATAAATGTTGAAACTGGGTGATAGGTACATGGGAAATCATCGTACGATTTATTCTATCTACTTTTGTATAGGTTTGAAATATTCCATAATTAAGAATAAGTTAAACATATACACAAGTAAAACTTAAAATTATATATAATCACTTCTTTTCACTTGAATTTCTATTCACTTATAAAAAAAAAGAAAAGAAAAAAGAAAGAAATCATAAGAGTTATCACTTAGGTAGCATCCTATTACTTACAGCAAGATCTACAAGATGGAGCTTTCCCATCCTCACATGCATGTTACCATCAACGCCTTTTTCACTGCATTCTATAGTAATTGTAAAGATGGCATGGGAACGGGAACTGTGTTCATTCATATTAGTTGCACCAACAGAACCTAAAATAAAAAAATTATTTAAAAGTATGTTAATATGGAATTCCTTTAAAAATAATATCCAGCCAAAAACCAGAGAGCATGGCAAAAACATAAATGGTTAGATGTATTTAGCCATTATTAGAAATTTCCCTGACAATTTATGTTGATAATCAAAAACCTGTAATTTTTTCCTATTAAACAAGTTTTTAGGATAAAACATTTAATTTCAATTCCAAGTATTACTGGCCTAAACAAATAACTAATTCACATAAAAACACATGTTAAATAATTTGAAAAATTACTGCTATTTCAGATGCTTCTACAAAGTGTTATATTCTGGGAATCTAAACCACAGGAATGCTTGCATGTATATACATCAGATGATACAAGGTTAGTCAGTGCAGTATTGTCTGCAACAGCAAGATCAGAAACAACCAATAGGACAGCAGTTAATTAACTAAAGAATAGTCACACTATGGATTACTAAACAGTCTGTAAAAAAAAATAAGGTAGATCTGAATGACATGGAAAGATACCAACAATATGTGAATGAGAGAAAAAAGACAGGAATATATAGTGTAATTCCATTTCTGTAAAAGAAAAGAATCCATTCAAAATATACTACAAATTTATGTATGCATAAATATTTTACATGAATATATCGTGCAAAGAAAAAGGTATGAATAAAGGGGGAAAAAAGTCTGTTTCAGTTTTTACAATAGGCATGTATTTTTTCTTTCCTTAGATTCCAAAGTATTTTAAAAGCATTATGTTAATTTTACCCAATGTCAAAACTATTTTCCTACTATATATTCATGTAGAACTTCTCCATGCAAGATGTGATTTTAGAATTTAAACATTAAAAGGATATTCTTCATTAGCAAAAGGCTATAGAAGTCATAACTAGGACATAAATTGCACTGATACAGTAAAGCCCAATGAAAGAAGGTAAAAGAAAAAATCAGTGAAAGAAAATGCAAAGATTTGTGACTCCATACTATATTTTTCTATTTTCTTTTAAATCAAATTATGAATTTATAAATTTTTCCAAAAATATTTTAAAAAACTAGTAAATCTTACACCACTTCAAATCATCTAATCAGTAGTGACACATATACATATTTCCACAGAGTAGTAGGTCTTATTTTATCTTCTGGTTTTTTCCACTTATCTCCTACATATATTTCCCTTTAAACATAACTTGAATTTTCACTAAAATTGATTTTGTTATTCTCTTGGGATTATTTCTTATTTTAGGTCTTCATAAAGAACACTAATGTGAGTATCTTTGAGCAGACACCTTTCACTTTAGAGTTATATGCATGGGATGTATTTTCTAAACTGGAACTAGCAGGTCAAAGGAGAGGAATAGTTTTATGGCTGTGTGGTTATCAAATCAAACTGTAGCAGTGTTTTCCAATTTGGAGTGGGAAAGAACATGTAACTTGAAGAAGTCATTAAATATTTTAATACCTATTGTTTTTACACTATAAGTAAAGCATGCTATTTATGGATTGTGATTTTTCTACAATTCTGGTTGTGAAAATAAAGCAATGCAACACATATGCTATCAAAAGTGACTACACTGAACTTCATAATCCCTAAAAGAGAACAGCTTGCAGTAATCAAGTAGAATGAATGCTCCAACCTACTGACATATCACATAATGGAAATAAGACAAAGCACTTGCACGGTTGTAATTTTTGTCAAAATATTTACTTTTGTATAAAAAATTAAATTTTTATGTTTTTCAAGAAGGTATGAAAAAATTTACCCTATAAATATTCCTGCATGTGTATAAACTCATGTATATATAAGAATATTTACTGCAGTACTGATCATAATAGCAAGAGTGAAAGCAACCCAAAGCCAATCAATAAAAGACTGGGTAAATAAATTAGGTGGATCCATCCAATGAAATAACTACTATATAGTTACTTAGAAATGACTATACATGTACTAGTATGTGTTAATGTGAAATGATCTCCAAGATAACATTGTTAAGTGAATAAAGAATACTATTATCCGACTCATAAAGATAGAGAACAGGTACTCTCCCTAAAAACACACAAACTTGGGCACACATAGACTATACCAGGAAGGGCACCTGAGAAACTAACAGAGGTTGCCGCCAGGGATGGGAACCAGGTGATTAAGACACAAGGGTAGGAGAGAGACTTGTTTTTCAACACATACTTCTGTGCCTTTCAATTTTATACCATGTGTATGGATTACCTATGCAAAAAGACAATTTTTTAAAAAGAAGAATCATGATTTAAAGGCTGAAAAACACTCCCCTGCAGAAATATTAAATCTATTTACAATGATGCCCACAATATAAATGTATCTAACTATTTTACGTGTGCATTTTAGCTGCTAGGCAGGCTGTGTATTTGTTCATGAGATTAATGACTTATTTTCTTCAGTGCAAAACTATTTCTATACTATGACCACCTGTACAAAATAGATAGAAATTTTATATTTGTATCAATTTTTCATCTATTTTGAATAGCAGCTTTTATTGTCATATTTCCACCCTCTGCTATTTCCACTAGAGTTATTTTACTATATTTCAATGTGATAAATTTTGTATTTTTATGTGAAAACTTTTCTAGTTGACTATTTGTACTAATTGTTTAATTCTTGAATTCAGTCTATTTATTAATTAAGAGTATCTTTCTGTCTGCTATCTTAGTTCTTCAAATCTCCTTATCCTTTCATTTCTCTTGGAATTTTTTCATTTCCCTTCAACAAATGTCACATACCAAGTTAAATTAATTCTTGGGTAAAGCTAATGGAAGATTTTGGTCACTACTGTGAATGGATTCTATGTTAAAAAAATTTTTAAATAAAATAAGCAATACATGAACATATTCCTGGTGTAAAAAATTCAAAATACAAATATACAAAAAACATAAAGTGACATATACATATAGTATTCTAACATAAACATACAGTATTCTAATTCAGCTTTTTTACACATATATAAATGGGATGATGCAGGAGACACTGTGTTAACTAGCTTTCTTTTTCATTTAACAATGTATCTTGAAAATCTTGCAGGCCTCTACATGTACATTTAACCCATTATTTTTCTTACAGCCTCATTATAGTCTAGTTCACAGTATTTTTGTACCATAATTTATATAACCAGTATTTTATTGATATTTATAGTGTGTCAAACTTTTTGCTATCACACAGAGTACTGCAATAAGGTTTTCTGTTTTTGGTCTACACCTAAAAATATTTTTCTAGACTATATATCTAGAAATGCAGACAGTGAGTCAAAAAGAATGCATTCTTAAAACGTCAACAGATGCTGCTATCCTACCCTTCAAAAAAGCTATATCACTTTATATTCCCATCACCAGTGCCCATTTGTTTAGAGCCTCACCAACCTGGATCTCCCTTTATCTAAACTGATGGGGAAAATATTTCCCACTGTTGCTTTAATATGCGTTTTCCTTATTACTTGTGAAGTTGAACATCTTTTCATATGTTTATTGCTGTGTACAGTTCTTCGTAAACATATTCATATGTATCTTTTGCTCATTTCCTATTAAAATTTGGTCTTTTTCTTTCTATTACTTGGTTTATAAGAATGAAACTGATTTTTTCAATTTTTTGTTTCATTTCCTTGAGTTTGCTAGATTTTTAATCTAGTCAAAAAAACTTTTAAAAAATGATCATGTCTTGTGCTCTTACCTGTTACCTCTAGTCTCTGCTGTCAGCAGCTTCATTAGTACTGGGCCTGGGGCATTAGCAATATTGCTGAAGCTCTTTATTTAGAAAAAATGTGAAGTGATTTCTTGAAAGAATGCCATTTAATTTAATTTTATTTGCTTTTTTGGTCAACAAAAGGGAGGCACTATAGTGCCTGGTTAATGCTGACTAATGGTGTAGATTCAAATACTAACTCTTACTTACTAAATAGTATACGACCTTGGACAAATTAATTTAAGTCTCAGTTTCCTCAGTCACAATATAGGAATTTATTATCTTCTTAGTCCACTTTCAGGATTAAAAGAGATCATTCTCATAAAGCATTAGCACAAGCACTTACCATATAGGAAGTGCTCAATAAATGTTACAAAGAGACAGATACACAAGAGTCTCAAAGACATAGCACTATTATTAAGACACAAAATTTGGTCGGCATGAAAAGCAGTCTATCATATCTTCCATTCACAGATGCTTTTCACACAATATATAATCAAAGAGGCAGGATTTTTGAAAAATGTAAATACCCAGTCTTCACAGGCAAAATGCCACACCAGCTTTGCTTCTAAACCAGGCTACTCCAGACATAAAGGTTTAATCACAATTATGCACTATACTTACGATTTTTGTGGCCCAGTGTCATAATTCTATCCATGTCATCAGCATTATTTACCACATAAGCTGATAAATCTTTGATATAAACTCCCACATCAGGTCTTTCTTTAACCTAAAGAAAAAAACCATAAAACTTTTCACATATATCCATAATTCTCCCAGTTATTTACTAAATATCTACTATGTGTTGAATACACTGCTAGATAGTAAGGATACAGTGATAAACAAGGTAGACATAGTTTCTACACTTGTCAAGGTGGCAACGTACATGGAGAATATACAAATGAATAATTACACACAAAAATTATATTGGAATAGGAGGGAAAGAGTACATGCAAAAATCCTAAAATGGGACGGTGTAGAAACTAGGTTCTTTAAAAATTAAAAAACAACCAAAAAACAAAAGCCAGGTAAAGAGTAGAAAGCAAAGGGGGAAACAGGTGGGTTATCTAGCTATAGAGGGAGGTGGAGATAAGATTAAGCATAGTTATTGGTCTTTATTGTAACAGCAATTTGAAGCCACTGGAGAATTTCACACAGTGAAATAATCAGATCTATGGCATCCATGTAAAAATACTACCTTTCTGTAAGTAACTTTATGAGAAGTTTCACCAAGTTTGAAGGATGTATTTAGGATAGACTTATCTAAAATACAGACAGTATTTTAAATCTGTAAAATACAGAAAAAAATACAAAATCCACTTGTTCAGCATCTCCTTGAGCACTTCTGTCTCAGGGACAGCCCTGAGCACTTGCCACTAAGCGGGCATTGTGGCCCATGGTGCTTTTGATTCTGTGGTAAAGGAAACACGGTTCTGGTCCTGGTCTGTAAGGCATCTCTGGTTAAGTGGTGGAACCTCGCATATGATGACACCAAGGCATTCCTCTCTCACTGGGCTGCCTTGACTGGAATTTTACTTTTTGCAGGGGGAATGAGTAGGACTCGGTCATATGGTTTTGAACAGAGTGCCGCTTTAATTGGACTTTCCCTTCCGGGTGGAGAAGTCCCTTGGTCATCCAGCACCAAGAAATTCCCCATTAGACCAAGGCTCATCTGCAACACTGTCTGGAATGGCAGGTAGGAAACATTCCATTCTTGTGCTAGGGAATTGCAATCCTGAGACGATGCCAGATACTGATCTACCTGTCGGTAATGCCTGCCACGTGAAAGAATAATGGTTAATGAGAGCTCTGTTCAATCTTTTTGTCCCCCAGGGTATATTTTGCAAAAACTGGGAGATCTTCAGCTATGCTCCCATGAAAAGAAAGAAAATGATATTTTACTGTAACACCACATAGTCCCAATATTCCTGAGACTCTGAGGAATGATGGCCCCTCAGTGGCTCTTAAGACTCTAACACATACTCAACTAGAACTGTTTTGCCAAAGGGAAAGAAAATGGCATAAAATTCCTTATGTATACGCTTTTATACTATTGTATCAAAGTGAGTCTTCCAGAATTGGTTTGGCTTTTATCTTGGGTGTATGTGTGAGTGTCTCAGTACATGAGTTTGAATCCTGCTTTCTCTCCTTGATTTTGATCCTCCTTAGGGGATGCTGGCCCTGGTTTGGGAGGAGACCCCACTGAAAGGAGAGAAAAGAAATGAAAGAATTAATCATTCTCAGATACACCCCTGGTATTTACCCTCATTAGAGGGCCCTGGTCTTCACATTTGTTAGAGGGTCCTGGTAACCTAACTATGGTCTAGGTACAGCTGGAAACTCAAAGAGTAAATCTGGTAATGAGTCTGATTCAGAGGGGGCAAGTTTATCTAGAAGTGAGGCATGTAAATATGAGTAAGTAACATATATTACTGTCTATTATTATTTGTTTGTGAAACCTTAAAAAACTGAGTAGTGATGCTATCAAAGAATTTTTTCCTTAAGAACACCAGAATTTAATTTATGTAACAAATAGTTTATAAAACCAAAACAATGGATCTCAATGGGGGGGCAGTTACTCCCTTGCCCAGAATGTTTTAGAAATTTTGGGGGGAGTTTCTGGTTCAGTTAAGGACACTATTAGTATTCATAGGTAGGGGCCCGGGATACTAAACACCCTGAAATTGGTGGAATGATTTCAATGAATTGCACCATACAGTGCTGGATGTCAGATACTCATGGGTGAAAAAACAATTTACAATTCCCTGAATCTAGATCCTAACTCTATTTCATATATAAAGACAAAGTGCTTTTCCATAGGAACACATGAAAACTGAGGAAAGAACTACTTCATTTTGCTCAAAACTCTTATAAGGGCTAATTACTATTTTAAAAGACCATGTAATTGAAAATAACAACTAAGGTGTTTAGATCACCAATATAGCATACCAGCAAGTCTGCGTTTGTAGCTGTTACAGTCATAATGATTATATATGCTTCTGATTACTTCATTATGTGGCTGAGTGCGGTCACATCTAAACTTTTATATACTGAAATACTAGCATTTTATTTTTTTAAGTACTTTTATTCTCTTTTATAATTGGGCAGTATATTGATATTTTTAAAATTCTGTGTGTAGATAGACTTTTATCATCTATGAATTTTATTTCAGGATAGTCAAAGGGGCATTACAAAATATATGTTGAAAGAAGTGGCATTGGGTCTAATTTGGTTCAGAACCATTGATAATACTTCCGGAGAATAAATCTGATCTAATTACTTGTACAAAAACGGAAATGATCTTTCCAAATAATTTTTATTCGAATAATCTGTGCAATAAAACAATAACTTTTAAAAGGTAAAAAGCATAGAATTAAAGTATCCATCAAAACTAAGGATGACAACTACCAAAAAAGAAACTTATCTCTACAATTGACCTACATATTATCATTACAGAATAAGTCTTCACTAAAGTCCAACAAACACAAATAATCCCTAAGCCTGTAATATACTGCTCCAAAAGCTCAGTTTATATCATAAACTTAAAAAGAAATAAAAAACAGCAAACATTTATTTAATAGTTTATTATGTGCCAAACATTGATTTTAACTTTTTGTACTTATTTGTTAATGTTGGCAACAATCCTATAAGGTAAATACTATTATTATTATTATTATTATTATTATTATTATTATTATTATTATTATTATTATTATTATTATTATATTATTATTATTCCCATTTTCATGCAGCAACATTAAGGCTCATAGAGATTAAGTAACCTGCTCAAGAGATCAGAGCCAGAATTTAAGCTAAGATGATAGAATCTCAGAAACCAATCTTTTGATCCTTAATCCATTCACCGGCCACATAAGCAAGTCAGGAAACCCCTCTAGTTTTCAGTTTTCATATGCACAAAATGAACTGTTTGGAGGAGTAAATGAAATAAAGTATGTACTACTACCATAATTTACTGTTCTGAATGCCCACTACCACATCATAAAAACATAGTAACAGCAGCTGCTGTTATTCTAAATGTATTCTACATCATTCTACCATGGTGGCTACTATTATTCTATATTCTATCCTACTGTTATTCTACATACATTATTCTCTAATTATTTTATGGACAATGCGATTCCAATCAAAATTCCAGTATTAATATTTTAAAGACTAATCTTTTATTTATGTTTGCCTCATATGCTAAAATATTAACATATCTGGCAATAATTACCTATCATTTACCACTTGACTCATTAAACCTGCTTCAGAAATTTATCCTCAAATATGCCTGCACACATATGAAATGTCAAATGTACAAGGCTATTTAGTATATAACTGTTTGTGACAGCAAAAGATCTGAAACAACCCAAGTGTTCATCAACAGAAGGTTGGCTAAATAAATTAAAATTACGTCTATACAAAGGATACTATGCAACTTTAAAAAAGGACAAAAAAAAAGAATGAGGACACTTTCTCCACACTGATATGGAAAGATTGCCACAAACCATTGTTCAGTGAAAAAAAGCAAAGTACAATGGGAGGAAAATAGTCTTTTCAATAAATGGTGTCGAGACAACTGGGTATCCATACGCAAAAGAATGAAGTTGGTCCTCTACCTCACAAGATATACAAAAAATTAGCTCACAATGAATGACCCAAATATAAGAGCTAAAACTATAATAAAAAACCTCTTAGAAGAAAACAAAGGCATAAATCTTTGTGGACTTAGATGAAGCAATGGTTTCTTAGATATAACACCTAAGTGCAAGCAATAAATCTAAACATAAATAAATTAGACATGATCAAAATTTTAAACTTTTATGTTTCAAAAGATATCAAGAAAGTGAAAGGACAATGCATAGATGGGAAAAATTTTCTGGAAATCATATCTCTGTTAACAAACTTATATCTGCAGTATATAGAGAATTATTACAACTCAGTAACCAAAAGAGAAAGACCCAATTAAATATGAGCAATGGATCTGAACAGAAATTTCTCCAAAGAAGATAAACAAATGGCATGAAAAGATGTTCAACATCATTAGCCATTAGGGCAATGGAAATCAAGCCCACTAAAATGGCTATAATAAAAGACAGACAATACAAGCGTTGAGGAGGATGCAGAGAAATTGGATACTTCATATATTGCTGATGGGGATGTAAAATGGCACAGCCACTGTGAAAACAGTCTAGCAGTTCCTCAAATGGTCAAAATTAGTTACCACATTATCTAACAATTGCATTCATTGATGTATAACCAAGAGAACTGAAAAAAATAGTTTGAAGATATTGCAGGTTCAGTTCCAGACCACCACAATAAAGTGAGTGACACAAATTTTTTGGTTTCTCAGTGCTTTTAAAAGTTACATTTACACTACACTATGCTGTAGTCTATTAAGTGTGCAAAAGCATTATGTCTAAAAGAAATAATGTCTGTACCTTAATTTAAAAATACTTAAAAAACTTTAGCATTGCTAAAAAGTGTTAACCATCATCTGAGCCTTCAAAAAGTCATCATCTTTTTTGCTGGCTGAGAGTTCAAAATATTCCAAGAATTACCCAGATGTGACACAGAGACGTGAAGTAAGAAAATGCTGCTGGAGGGGGAGGGTATAGCTCAGTGGTAGAGTGCATGTTTAGCATGCACCAAGAGCCTGGGTTCAGTCCTCAGTACCGCCATTAAAAACATTAATAAATTTAAAAAAAAGAAAGAAAGAAAAGAAAATGCTGCTGGAAAAATGGTACTGGACAGATCTGTTCAATGCATGATTGCCACAAACCTTCAATTTGTTAAAAAAAAAAAAAAACCCACAATATCCACAAAGCACAATAAAGTGAAGCATAATAGAATGAGGTATGCCTGTATTCACATAAAAACTTGTACAAGGAATGTTCATAACAGTATTATTCATAACAGACAAAAAGTAGAAACAACTCAAACGTTCAACTGATGAAAGAACCAATAAAATGTGGTATATCCCTAAAATGCACTGTCATTCAGCAAAAAAAAAAAAAAAAAAAAAAGGATCAGTATATACTACAACATGGATGAACCATGAAAAATTATGCTAAGTGAAAGAAGCTATTCAAAAAAGGGCCACACATTGTATTATTCCTTTAAGATACAACCAAAATAAGCAAATCTGTAGAGACAAAAAAAAAGGTTAGTAACTACCTAAAACTGGGAAAATTGAGGAGTGGGGTTGGAAGGTGACAGCTAAGTGGTATAGGGTTTCTCTTTCCGGTATGAAAGTGCTCTAAAATTGGTTGTGGTGACAGATCCACAACTGCATGAATATATCAAAAGACATCCAGCTGTATACTTTAAATGGGTAATTTGTATGGTATGTAAATTATATCTCAATAAAACTGCTAAAAAAAAAAAAGAAAGAAAAGAAACACTGATTCATGCTAAAACCTGGATGAACCCTGAAAACATTACACTAACTGAAAGAAGCCAGACATAAAACACCACAACTGTATGATTCCACTTGAGATGAAATGTCCACAATAGGCAAATCCAGAGAGACAGAAAGTAAATTACTGGTTACCAGGAGGCAGGGGGAAGGGGGAATGGGGAGCGACTTCTAAAGGGCATGGGGTTTCTTTCTGGAGTAATGAAAATGTCTAGAATTAGAACATTAGAATGGTTGCATAACTTTGTGACTATTCTAAAAATCAGTAAACTTTACAGTTTAAAAGGATGAATTATATCTCAGCTTAACAATATAATGAATATGAATCAGCTACATTTGTCAGTTAAAAGCATAACGTACCAATTGACAAATTTTGTGATTATCAGATATTTACACATGTAATTTCACACCTCCCTTTTCTAAGATGCCGGATGAAAGCAGTCTTTGGTGAGAACTTATTACCCAAAAGTACTCAAACTAGAGTTTCTCAATCAGAAAGTTTAGTTTTTCCTTCAGGAAAAAGACAGAAAACACAAGCATTTGTGATGACATTCATGATTAGTCTTAATACCTGTATTTTTGACACTTTAAAAACTTCTGACATCAATTTTGGAGTACTCTTGGGCATTCATACCAGAGAATAAAAAGTTATTTTGACATAAAAAAAATCTGTGTTTGAATGTTCATAGTTGCTTTATTCACAATAGCCCCAAACTATAAATAGCCTAGATGTCCTCCAACAGGTAAATGATTAAATAAACTATGGTATGTATATACACCATGCAATGCTACTCAGTAATAAAAAAGAATGAACTAATGATACATGCAGTAACTCAAATGGATCTCTGGGGAGTTATGCCAAGTGGAAAATAGTCAATTCCAAAAGGTTACATATTTTATGATTATATTTATATTATATTTTTGAAACGTCAAAATTGTATAACTGGAAAGGAGATTACACATTGTCAGGGGTTAGAGATGGGTACAGAGAGGCGCGGTCACAAAAGAGGTGGATGTGGTTATAGAAGAGCAACATGAGGCATCTTTGAGGTGGAACTGTTTAGTACTTGATGTGGTAGTGGATTTATCAATCTACACATGTGATAAAACAGTATACAACATAAACTAGTACAAGACAAACTGGGCACATTTGAGTAAGATCTGTGAATTGTATCAATACAATGGCTGTAATACCGCATTACAGCTTTGTAAAATGTTACCACTAGGGAAAACCGTGTAAAGAGTAATTAATCTCTCTGTATTATTCAACTGTATGTGAATTTACATTTATCTCAATAAAAATTTTAATTTAAAAATATTACTTAAAAAAATCAATACATACAGTATGCTACTTTGCAGTAAAGTAAAATTATATTTGTTTGTATTTACATAAAGAACACTGAAAGGATACTGAAAGTAGTTATCTTAGGGTGGGGAGAAATGGGGCAAATGAAGTAGGAAAAAGACTTTTCAATGCATAAATGTTAAAAATATTTTTTTTTGAACCAGTGTCATCATATTACTGGGCCAAAAAATAAGTAAAACACTAAAAGTACCTTCCGTACAAAAAAGACCTTAATTTTGTACACATTCTATTGTTTTGGAAAGTACTCCAGTTTCAATTATCCTTACCTCTAACCTCTGTGTCTGATCCTTGCCCAAAAGGTCACGAACTTCTTCGTTATATATTTCCAAATAAGACACTCGAACCAAAAATCTGCAAATAAAACATGATTTTTTAAATATTAAAAACAGTTAAGTATTTGTAAGAACAGTTTTTAAATGTGTTTATAAAATTTGTACCTTTACATCTTTCTTATGTTTGTACTTCTCATATTAGAAAATAAAAGAATTCTCTTTTACCTTGTATCACCCTCTGCTTTTGCAATATGACCAAATATGTGAGCAAATGAATTTGGAATGATTCCTCTAAGTTCAGGAACAGCTCGAACACCTTCCATGGTAAACGTTTTGCCTGTTCCAGTTTGTCCATATGCAAAAATAGTCCCTGAAAATTATGAAGAGAATCAATCACTTTTTTAGAGTCTAATACTACAGAACATAGCATACCTCTACAATTATTTCCTTTGACACTATGTTGCAATTTCTACCCTGAATTTTAAATTTATTCTAGTATAAACTTCACCCTTATTATCAACAATTACAAATATACTGTATGCCACATGAGCAAAGCACTGTTAAAGTATTAGAGTCAATCAGATAAATGTAAAATCTTAAATTGTAGCTAATCATAAGAAATTTCTTACAATGTATATATTAATTACTTGCTGTGGACATTAAATTGGAGAAGGTAGTATAATTACAACCAAAGAACACAGGTTCTAGAGTAGAAAGACCTCAGTGTGAATCCACATATCTGCCACTTTTCAGCCACTTAACATTAGCAAGTATCTACCCAGAGATTATCTCAATTGTAAAATGGTCAGAATTACTAGTCTACATTGATAGTAAGAACCAAATGAAGTAATTTACTTCAAGCAACCAACATGATGCCTGGCAAATGGTAGTTTTTCCTAAACGGTAGTTTTTAATCCTAAAATAAGCTCATTATTTTTTAAAAAAAATTTTAAGTAATAGTTGTAAGGAATAGAGGGAGTTAACCAAAAAAAGGTGACAATACAATCACTACAGATAATTACAGATACAACTTAAACTTTCTAAATACCCAAATTCATTCATTCAACAAATATTTACAACACACCTGAGTCTGGCATGGTGCTAGGCACCAGAGACACAGTGACAAAATGAACACAATCTTTAATCTTCTGGTGTGTATAATCTTGGGGAGGAGATAGTGGTCAAATAATCATAAACAGGATGAGTGCTGGAAATGACACAGAGTTCTAGATGTGAGGGAGAGACATAATCCAGGCAGGAGAATTGATGCAGGAAAAAAGGGGAGGAGGTCAGGGAAGGCTTTCCAGAAGAGGAAAAGTTTAAGATACAATCCGATACATGAGCAAGAATTAGACAGAAACCGAGTGGACAGCAAGAGGCAAAAAAAGAGAGTAAGATTTTTGAGAAAATGAAATGAGACCAGAATGGAAGAAACAGAGATGGTAGAGGAAGGTAGATGCAGACAGAGCTAAAGAAATTGGCAGGGGCTTAATCACACAGGATGATGAAGAGCATGTTAAGGCTTTTACAGCTTATCCTAAAAGCAAAGTGAAGCCATAGAATGATTTTTCAGTCAGGAGTGACATCATAGTCACTATACTGTGTACAAAGAATTCAAAGGAAACAAGGGGAGATGTGAAGAAACCTGTTAGAGGGTAGAAGTGTTTAGCCAGGTGATGTGCTGACAGGAGAAGGGATGAGAAAGGTGGAAAGATTTCAGACATATTTAGCAGTTAGAATCAACAGGACTCAGGAAATAACTAGTCATAAGGGGATCAGAGAGAAGGAGGAATCTGGCTTGATGAAGGGGATGTATGGCTATGCTATGTATTGAGATGATGAACACCACTAGGAGAAATAACAGTATGAAAGGGAAGGTCACGAATTCAGTTTAGGGGCAATGAGCTTTAAGTCTGTAATACAACCAAATGGATGTGTCAAGCAAGCAGGTGGATGGGTGAGATTCATCTGCCAGCTTAAGTCATGGCAGTGGATGAGATTTCCTCAGGAGACAGTACAGTAGGTGAAGACAGCTGAGGAAGTGACAATATAAATGAAAAAAAGATTCTCAACTACTCCCACTCTATTCAGTTAGCCTCATGTCATCATTTTCAGGCTTCTTATGAAAATAAATTAACCACAACAGAAACTACTTTTACACACAGGAATAAAAAAAGTTTTAGTTTTTTCTAATTCACTAAGTATTTCAAACTCTGCCATTAAGAATATAACTTACTGCATTCAAAGAAGCTAAAAATATCATGAACTCATATACTACGGTTTAGAACAAACACAATAGCTATCATTTACTGACCGTTTTCTATGTTCAATGCCATTTTACATGCATTCCTATTTAATTTTTACCCCAATCCTAAGAGCTATTTATATGCCTAGTTTATTTGAGGAAACAAAGGCTTAGAGAGGTTGAGCCTACTTGCTCAATGTCATGTAAGCGGCAGAAACAAGATCTGAACACAGTCCCTGTGGCTCCAGAGCCCATGTTATTTTACCAGTATGTAATAATCAAAAAAAAGTTTATGTTCAAAATTAATTATGCAATGTAATTTTTAAGAATGTATTAAATATATGCAGATTACTTATTTAAAAGGATATTAATCTACAATTTTAAAGCTGAGAAAAGTGGCCCAGATATCTGCTAAAATTAAAGAATCTCATCTTATTTTCAGAGATTAAGAGTCCAAATTTCTAGTTTTTAAAAGCCAACTTAACAAATCTAATGCTATCATTTCCTTTAACATGAACTTCTCTTATAACATTAGTTTTTAAAAACTAAAAATAACTTGAGATTTTACCTAGTCTCATTTCCTAACTATATATATTTTTCTTTTTTAATTTATATTTTTTAGCATAGATATTGAATATAGTTACCTGTACTAAAGAGTAGGTTTTTACCAGAAATTGACACAACATTGTAAACTGACTATACTTTAATTTAAAAAAAAAAAAATATATATATATATACAAGAAAAAAAAGAGTAAGGCCTTGTTGTTTATCTACTAACCATATATTTTAAATGGCAGAAGGTCCACCAGCAGCTATATTCATAACTGCCAAAACTTGGAAGCAACCAAGGTGTCCTTCAGTAGGCAAGTGAATAAACTGTGGTTCATCAGGACAATGGAATATTATTATTCATCACTAAAAAGATATGCACTATCAAGCCATGAAAAGGCATGGAGAAAACTTAAGAGCATGTTACTAAGTGAAAGAAGCCAATCTGAAAAGGCAACATACTATATGATTCCAACTATATGACATTCTGAAAAAGGCAAAACTATGGAGACAGTAAAAAGACTAGGTAGGGGTTGCCAGGCTTTGTGGGGAGGGAGGGGTGAATAGGTAGAGTACAGAGTGAAACAATTTTGTAAGATACTATAACTGGTGTATGCATGTTATCATATATTTGCCCAAATCCACCAAGAGTATACACCACCAAGAGTGAACCTCAACATAACTATGAACTTTGAATAATAATGATGTGTCAACACAGGGTCATCAATTCTAAAAACTAACCACTGTGGTGCAGGATGTTAATAGTAGGGGATTTGGGGGAAAAAGGGTATTTTGGGAACTCTCTTACTCAGCTCAATTTTATTACAGACCTAAAACTGCTCTAAAACAGTTTATTAATTTAAAAAAATCTTTCTTAAGTGGTAGAAGGATTAGGTACTTGCTGCTGAAAATCCAAAAATTTACAGTTAAACCACATTTGAATACTGCAGAGTAAACTGCATTATATACTATCACGTTTCTAATTTTTGTTCTTTTTCAAAATGTTTTTCTATTTGTTACTATCAACAATCTTCAGTCAGCATAATACACTGGGAAATAGGTGAAAAGTCTCTTGACATTCACAAACTACTCTGTATAACATTTATTTTTTATAAACACATAATTCTGTTAATTCAAAATTAAATAAGTTACACTTCTGCTTCCAACAAAGATGAAGTAAGAAGCAGATTTACTCTCCTGGCTGAAACAAAAAGCAGACAAAATAAATGAAACAATTTTCAAGACAACGAACATCAATCAACAAAGAACTGTGATTCCTGAAAGATAGAAAACAGGTAAGGTGGCTCTATGATTGCTCAGCCTCCTGTCTTGAGAGAGAATCCAAGCCATGGAGTAGGAGGGGAAACCCAAGTAGTGGTCACTGGCAGACTCCCTGAGTTTAGAAGGAGCCTAGAGTCCAGAGAGACCAAGGTAGCTAGAATTTGTAGGACACACTCCCAGAGAGGAGAAAGCTGCTTTTTCTTTTTCTTTTTTTTGGTATCCTGTTTGCTCTAAGAACCAAAGTCATAAGTACAACTATATGCTGAGTCCCACAAGCCCTCCTAGCAATCACTGAACCTTGGGTGATCTTAGTAATCTCCAGCACACCTACCTGTCAGAAATGCACTTTCAATACAAGAACACAAATAGGTTAAAAGAAAAAGGATAGACTGCACCCAGGGGCTCCGCAACCTCCTAGGCACGACTGAGACTTGTTTACAGCCCGAGGCAGATAGGATCTTTCTGCCCTGGCACCTCAGAGAACTCGCACTGCCAAGACAAACGAGGAGCTGAGATTTGGCATGGAGCAGGGACGGGGCCATTCCATGGTCTTCCCCGAGCCTGCCTTCGGAGTGCCGACCCAGGGCAGAGCAGGCAGCTGAATAGAGCGCCGGGAGAGGGTGGGCGGCCACCTGCCTTCCTAGCAGGAACGCAGCACCTGACCACGGTGCTGGGAGGGGGCGCCACCCGCCCACCAGGTAAGAGCTCAGCACCTGACCCAGTGTTGGGAGGGGGCTCGATCTGCTAGCTGACAACCACTGGGAGCAGCACAGACGAGGGCGCCAACAGAGGGCCTCTGGAAGCAGCAAGCTGAGTTCACAAAACAGGGTGAAGACACAAAGACCTCTTGATAAAATCATTAAGAGCACACCGTCTGCAGGAGAACTAGATAACTGATACTCCTTAAGCCACAGTGCCAGAGAGATATGAGCAATATGAAGAAGCAGAGGAACCACTCCCAATTAAAAGATCAAGAGAAATCCCCTGAAAGCACGATCAAGGAAATAAGACACTGATGGCCTTCTAGATCAAGATTTCAAAAAAGGAGTGATCAAACTACTGAAGGAACTAAAAGAAATAGTGTTTAGAGATATAAAATACGTCAAAAATGAAATAGAAGCTATAAAGAAGAGCCAAGTAGAATTAGTAAACTCATTTGCTGAGATGAGAGCTGACCTAAATGCTGTACAAAGCAGGCTAGATAATGCAGAGGAACAAATAAGTGACCTAGAAGACAGGACAACAGAAAGCACCCAATCAGAACAGCTGAGAGAAAAACAAATAAAAAACAATGAAAACAATATAAGGGACCTATGGGATAATACAAAGCGTGCCAATCTACACATAATAGGGGTTCCAGAAGGGGAAGAAAGAACAAAGGGGATTGAAAAGGTATTTGAAGAAATCATGACTGAAAACTTCCCAAACCTAAGGGAATCAGATATCCAGGTGCAGGAGGCTCAGAGGGACCCAGACAAGAAGAATCCAAACAGACCCACACCAAGACATATCATAATCAAGATGGCCAGAGTCAAGGATAAAGAAATGATCCTAAAGCCAGCAAGAGAAAAACGAAGAGTGAGTTACAAGGGAACCCTCATAAGGCTCTCAGCTGATTTCTCTACACAAACACTACAGGCCAGAAGGGAGTGGCAAGATATATTCAAAGTCCTGAATGAAAAAAAGATGCAGCCTAGGATACTCTATGCAGCTAGGCTATCCTTTAGAATAGAAGGAGCTATCAAGAACTTCACAGACAAGCAAAAACTAACAGTTTAGCAACACTAAACCCATGCTGAAAGAAATATTGACAGGTCTACTCTAAATAGAAAAGAAACAGGATGCTACAAAAATGAGAAACTCATAACTGGAAAGGAGATAACTGCCATGAATTACAAAAAGAATAAACACAAAATTGTAAAAGAAGACATCTAAATCATTAAGAGTGGGAGAGGGAAGCAAGGAAAGCCACTGTGGAAAACAGTATGGAGATTCCTCAAAAGACTAGGCATAAACTTACCATATGACCCAGGAATCCCACTCCTGGGCATATATCCAGAATGAACCCTACTTCAAAATGACACCTGCACCTCAATGTTCATAGCAGCACTATTTACAATAGCCAAGACATGGAAACAGCCTAAATGTCCATCAAGAGATGACTGAATAAAGAAGCTGTGGTATATTTATATGATGGAATACTATTCAGCCACAAAAACTGACAACATAATGCCATTTGCAGCAACATGGATGATCCTGGAGAATGTCATTCTAAGTGAAGTAAGCCAGAAAGAGAAAGAAAAACACCATATGAGATCACTCATATGAGGAATCTAAAAAACAAAACAAAACAAAACAAAACATAAATACAAAACAGAAACAGACTCATAGACATAGAATACAAACTTGTGGTTGCCAAGGGGGTGGGGGGTGGGAAGGGACAGACTGGGATTTTAAAATGCAGAATAGATAAACAAGATTATACTGTATAGCACAGGGAAATGCATACAAGATTTTATGGTAGCTCACAGAGAAAAAATGTGACAATGAATATATATATGCTCATGTATAACTGAAAAATTGTGCTCTACACTAGAATTTGACACATTGTAAAATGGTAACTACTCAATAAAGAAATGTAAAAATTTAAAAAAAGGAAAAGAAAAAGCAAAAGGATAGAAAAAAACATACCATGTAAACACTAATCAAAAGAAAGCTAGAATGTTTATAACAATCAGACAAAGTAGGTTTCAGAGTAAAGACTACTACCAGGGATAAAGAGAGTAATTTCATAATGAAAATAGGTTCATCAAAAGGACACAAAACTCTTAGGCATTTATGCACCTACTCACAGGGCTTCAAAATACATGAAGCAATAACTGATGGAATTGAAAGGAATAGCCAAATACCAAATTATAGTCAGAGAATTCGATACCCTCTCTCAGTAATAGACCAAACAGAAAATAATTAAGTACATAGAAAATCTGACTATTATCAAACAAATTGACCTAATGGACATTTACAGAACACTCCGTTCAACAATAGCAAAATGCACGTCCTTTTCAGGTATAAACAAAACATTTAATAATAATAAACCACCTTCTGGGCCATAAAACAAAAGATCCACATTTTGTAAAGTATGTTGTCTGACTAAAATGGAATTACATTAGAAATCAGTAACAGAAAGATCTTTGGAAAAATGTCAAAACATTTGGAAGCTAAGACATTTCTAAATAAGCTGGGAACCAAAGAAGAAATCAAGAGGGAAAGTAGAAAGTATTCTGCATTGCATATAAATGAAAACACAGTTATGTCAAAATCTGTAGGATACCACTAAAGCAGTACTTAGGACAGTAATTTATAAACCTCTGTATTAGAATAGAAGAAAGGTCTCAAAACAATGACCTCAGCTTTCACCTTAAGAAAGTAGGGGGAAAAAAAAGACTGAAGTAAGTAGGAGAAAAGAAACAATAAAGATCAAAGCAGAAATCAATGAAACAGAAAATAAAAAGAAAAATTAATAAAACCAAAAGTCAATTCTTTGAGAAAACCAGTAAAATTGATAAACCTCTGGCCAAACTAATCAAGAGAAAAGGAGAAGACATGTTACCAACATTAGGAATGAGAAAGATTACGTCACTACATTCAAACATAAGAATAGAGGATTGAGATATACAACTTTTTGCCAATAAATTCAAGAACTTAAATGAAATAGACAAATTCTATAAAAGACAAACTGCCAAAGCCCACTAGTGAAAAAAATAGATAGCCTGAATATTCCTATATCTATTAAAGAAACTGAATCTGTCATTAAAAACCTTCCCCCCAAAATACCTTCAGGCCCAGTTGGCTTCACTGGTGAATTCTACCAAACATTTAGAAAAGATGTAATACTAATTCTAGGCAAATTTTTCCAGTTAATTAAAAAGGAAGGAATATTTTCCAACACATTCTATGAAACTAGCATTATTCTAATACCAAAATCAGATAAAGACATTGCAAGAAAACTATATATTTATATCCCTCATGAACACAGATGCAAAAAATTTAAAGGAAATTTTAGCAAATCAAATCCACAAATATACAAAAGGATAATACACCATGACTAAGTGACATGACTGGTTTGACATTTAAAAATAAATCACTATAACTGATGATATTAACAAACATATAATTTCACTAATTCCAAGAAATACTGCATTTGGAGAAATTCAACATAATTCCTCTTCCTAAGGAAAAAAAAACTCTCAGCAAACTAAGAACAGAGGGGAACTTCTTCCTTCTAATAAAGGGTATCTATGAAAAATCTACAGGTAATATCACACCACAGGTAACATCATACCACAGGTAAAAGTATGAATGCTTTCTCCTTAAGATTAGAAACAACATAAAAATGTCCATTCTCATCATCTCTATTCAACATTGTACTGGAGGTTCTAGTCTAGCCAGTGCAATTAAGGTAATAAAAAGACTGGAAAGAAAGAAGTTGTCCTATCTTTATTTTCAGACATGTTCTTTCTTGTATGTAGAAAATTCTAGGGAATTTACCCCCAAAGCCTACTACTAATAATAAAAATAATAATCAAGTGTAGCAAGGGTGCCGGATACAAGGTCAATATACAAAAATCAATTGCAAAACACAATGAGATACCACTTCACATCTACTAGGACATCTATAATCAAAAAGACAAATAATAACAAGTTTGGCAAAGACGTGGGGAAATTGGAAATCCCATACATTACTGGTGGGAATGTAAAAATGGTGCAGCCACTGTGGAAAACACTCTAGCAGTCAACCTTCTGATCCATCAATTATTCTCCTAGATACTTATGTAAATCAAAAATACATGTTCACACAAAAACTTGTACAAGAACGTTCATAGCAACATCATTCATAATAGCCAAGAAACAGAAACAACCCAAATGTTTTATTAACTGATGAATGGATAAACAAAATATAACGTATCCATACAATGAAATATTATTTGGCCATAAAAAAGAATGAAGTACTGATACATGCTACAACATAGATGAATATTAAAAACATTATGCTAAGTAAAAGAACCCAGACACCATAACACTGTAAATATTACACTTCAATTAAATAAAAAAAGCCAGAAACAAAAGACTGCACACTATATAATTCTATGTATATACAATACCCAGAATAGGCAAACTCATACACAAAGAAAGTAAGTGGTTGCCAGGGTAGGAAGGAATGAATTGGGAGTAACTGCTAATGGGTACAGAGTTTCTTCTTGAGATCATAGAAACATCGTGAAAACAGATAATGGTGATGTTTGCACAGCACTATGAATGTACTAACCCCCCCTGATTTGTACACTGTAAAATGGCAAAAGTTACAAATTTCATGTTATTTAAATTATTTCTCAATTTAAAAATCTACTAAAATAATCAATTGCTTTTCTGTATATTAATAATGCACAATTCCAAAAAGGAAATTATGAAAACAATTCTATTCACAATAGCATCAAAAAAACTTACGAATAAAGTTAGCAAAAGTAGTACAAGATCTGTGAATTAAAAACTACAAAATACTGATGAGAGAAATGTTAAGCAAGACATAAATAAGATAGAATAAATATGTCTATGATATATATGTTCATGGATTGGAAGACTCAATATTGCCAGAATAACAATTCAATATAATGCCTATCTAAATCCTAGTAGTTTTTTTTGTGGAAATTGACAAGGTATTCCAAAAATGTAAAGGACTTAGAAAGGCAAAACAACTTTGAAAAAGAATAACAAAATTAGAAAATGTATACTACCTAATTTCAAAACATTTTATAAAGATATAGTAACTTACACAGGATAGACATGGAATGGAATAGACAAATCAGAAATAAGCCCACACATCTGCAGTCAGCTGATTCTTGACAAAAGACAATTCAAAAGGGAAAGAACATTCTCAACAAATGGTGCTGGAATGTCTGGATATCCATAAGGCAAGAAGGGGAAAAAAAAGAGAAAGAAACTAACTCACCTCATACCATATACAAAAATTAACTCAAAATGGATCATAGACTTTAATTTAAGACCTAAAATGTTTACAACTTCTAGCTAAAAATGTAAGAGAAAATCTTTATGGTCTTGGGTGTGTCAAAAATTTCTTAACTATGTCACCAAAAGCATGTGAAAAAATTGATAGCTAGACTTAATCAAAATACAAAACATTTCTCTTCAAAAAACACCATTAATAAAAGGAAAAGACGGGAGCGGGGTGGGGGGGGTGCAGGGGTGGGATAGCTCAGTGTACAGTGCATGCTTAGCATGCATGAGGTCCTGGGTTCAAACCCCAGTACCGCCATTAAAAATAATAGTAACATTAAATCAAAAAAAAAAAGAAAATGAAAATGAAAAGACAAGCCACAGACTGGTAGAAAAAAATTTCAAATCACATATCTGATCATAGATTTGAATCCAAAATATATGAAGAACATGACTCAATAATAAGAACAAAGGCAAACAAATTTTAAAATAGATAAATATTTTGAGAGATGTTTTACCAAGAAGATACACAAATGTACAATAAGCACAGGAGGTGTTCAACATGGTTAATCCTTAGGGAAATACAAATTAAAACAGTGAGATATCACCACAGGTCCTCTAGAATAGCTATGATTTAAAGACTGATAGTCTAAATGCTGGTGAGAATGTGAAGAAACTGGAAGTCTCATACCATGCTGCTGGGAAATAACAGTAGTATAGTCACCACTTGGGAAAACAGTTTCCCAGTTTCTTCAAAAGATAAACATATATTAACCACGTGAACCAGCAATTCCACTCCCAGGTGTCTACCCAAGAGAAACTCTGAAACTTATCTGCACAAAGATTTTTAAAAGAATATTCCAAGCAGCATTACTTTTAATAGCAAAAAAATGAGAATAATTCAGATTCTCATAAAAAAACATAAAAGGTAGTATATTCATACAACAGAATACAACTCAACAATAAAAAGGAACAAACTACTGATACATGCAACAACATAGATGACTCTCAAAAATATTACACTAAGTGAAAGAAAATAGATAAGAAAGATGAGATAGTGTACGATTTGATTTATGTGAAACTTTGAGGAAAGGCAAAACTATAGACAGAAAGCAGGTCAGTGGTTGCCTGGGGGTGGGGCTTCACATGGACATAAAAGAACTTTTGGAGGTGATTAAATTGGATTGTGGTGATGGTTTCACAACTGTATGCATTTACTACAATTCATCAAACTGTACAATTTGATTGTAATTACAATGGGTTAAATTCATTGGATATTATTAACAGCTCAACAAAGTTGTTTAAAAGTCAACTATATAAAGTACTCACCATTGTAGCCTTCAAGAACAGAATCAATAATAGGTCGGGCAGTTAAGTTATAAACATCCAGCTGTTTACTCTCAGGTCCAAAAACAGTATCAAACGTAAACGTCTTTGGAGGTTCGTTGGAAGAATCAGTCTTATTCACAGTGATAGTTCCCCTCATCTCATCCACACTGACAGCCTGTTTGTAGCACATTGATTTCTCTCTCTCATTAAGGGGCCGGCATCTAACAACCACCTTCACATTATCACAGCTTTCCGGCTTCTCTGATTTATTGATCTGGTGGAGAAAATATTTACAAATAATGAAGAGAGCATTTACTTTTACATTCAACAGATTAAATTTAAAATCTGAAAAAGGCTACTTTGCCATCTCAGTGCCTTGCACATATTAAGCACTCCATGAATATTTGTTAAATGCAATTAAAGATCTTACAGATAGATAGAAAAAGCTTATTAAAAGATATAAAAATGAAAATAGTTTCTTTCACAATACAAATGAGGAAAGAGGAACTTTAATTTACATTTATAGTTAATGCTATTTAGGCAGAAAATGAGGGAGTATATTAGAGACCGATCTTTTTGAATAAAAGTCCCTGACTTCTGAGTTTCCTGCCGCTAGGAAAACACACGTGAACGTGGTTAATAACCTTAATAAGAATATAGTAGTAAGTCCTCTGCTCCTGATACTTTTAGTTTTATTTTCTATAATGCATTAGTAAATTTTTAAATCAAATAATATATCTGTTAGGCAGTTTAGACAGAAATGAGCACTGGGCAGGCGGAGAGGAAGGGGAAAGGAATAACCCAGAAAATGGCAAGCGTGTCTGCGTTCAGTAAAAGAGACTCCAGAAATTTTTACTTTCTCTAAATAAGGGCCAGTAAAAGAAGCCAGTTAAAATCAAAGAGCTGCAGCTGCGTATAGGAGGGGGACCTGGTATAACTTGACTCAATGAACCTGCCCAAAATGGGACAGGCGTGCCAGAGCGCAGGGAACCTTAGTTGTCAATCAATCAATCACGAAACCAGGTTATAAAAACAGGAAAAACAAAGGAACAGCACCATTTTTCCTCTTTTGGACTGGCCCACTCCCAATTCTTGGGAGTGTACTATCTTTTACTATTGTTTTTACTTCACTAATAAAAATCTTGTTTATATCACGCTTTCTGTCTCTTGTCAAAAATTCTTTTTTGGGGGGGTGACTAAGAACCGAGGTAATTCTTATTTTCCTTTTCCCAGTAACATATCCATATATAGTTTACCTTCTCTATAAAAGACAAGTGAGAGACAGAAAAGAAAACCCAATCTCAGAGAAAAATGTTTTGGCTTGACTCTAACCTTATGAACATCTGTATATGAAAAGTTTCAATTTTTGAAATTTTATGATTAAAAATCTATATTAAAATATAATCCTATTATTAAAGTGAAGAAGTTAACAGTTTAGTTGAACAGATACTAAATTCCTACTGTTTCAGATACTCTTCTAAGCATTAAAGAAACATGAGCCACTGACATTGAGGAGGAACAGGTTATATCAATTGTCTTAGTCTAGGTCATCATTATCTCAACCCACATTATGAGATGCCTAACTACTCCTATATCTAATTAGGTTCCCCTACACTCTATTCTCTACACTGCAGTCAGCTGCAACACAAATCTAATTATGTCACTCCCCTATTTAAAACTCTTCAGCAGTTTCTCACAGACCTTAGGAAAAAAACCGAAATCCTTAAGGTATTCTGTAAGATCTGGCTCTGGCCCAAGGCTACTTCTGCAGTCTTATTTCACAAGTTATCCTGCTCAGCATTCTTACCCACAGCCACATTCGCTTTCTTTTAGGCCTTTTCTTGTTAACCACGCTCCTTTTCATCCCAGGCCTTTCAAGGTGCTGTTTCTTCTGCCTAGAACATTCCTCACCCGCCTTGTCACTTACCCTGCAGCGCTCAGTTCAACAGCTCCTTCAACTGGGAAGACTTCCCTGACAAGGTCAAATCCTTGTATAGGCCCCTAGAGCACCCTTCTTTCTTCTTCTTCTGCATCCAGTTACAATTCTTTTTTTTTTTTTTCCCGCTCCTTATTTGATTAACATTTTTCTATCTAAACCAGAGGTTCCATACAGGTAGTCAAGGGGCTGAATTCAGCCCACAAATGTCTTTTGTTCAGCTCACAGTATTTAAAAATCTTTTGACTGGATGCTAAAATTTAAAAACAAATTTCACAAACATAACAATTTCTAGATTCTCTTTAAAAAATAAATGATCTGACATCTGTAGGCCAGCATTCCTACATGGCAACACTTCACACTTCACTAGAATCTACTTCTATCTATTGCATGCCACCCCCTCACTTCATTCATTAATGTTAAGTGTCTTATCTCTGTAATTATGTATGGTTTTCACCTCTGCTCTGTGAGGCAACTTTCTCTCTTCCCAAATTCAAGAACCTGGATGGTTTTGCTCAATATTGTATCTCCAGTGCCTCGCATGTGGTTGGTGCCCAATATATGCTGTGTAATCTGATAAATAACTCAAAAGCAACAGACAAGAAACAAATATTAAGCATTTAATGTCAAACGTCAAGCACTGTCTTTCATGTCTCCTGTACACTATCTTGTTTCATGCGGATAACAGCCCCATGTGGGAAAGTTTAATTATGTAGGAATGAAGGACCCAGCAAGATTAAATAATTGTCCAAGGCCTCGCAACCAGTAATAACCGGACACAGCTCATGTTCTCCATGACTGAATTCTGGACTTACGACGCCCCCTTATTAACTGCACGATAACAATCTGTGAAATCCTACAAGACAAATACACCCACCACTCATTCCCCTCACACAAAGACACCTACGGGTTGCATTCTGCACTGTAAGCTAGAGCGTCACGAGAGGAAAGACAGACAACTCGACTCAGGAGGCTGGAGTAGGGGCAGACAGCCCAAGCTGAGCTGCATTCTGGAGCTTGGCTCCGCGGCGCAGAGACCCCAAAAGGTGCGAGGCATCCAAAGCCGACCCTCCGCGACAGCTCCTAAACACCCTACCCAGCGGGCAGGGCTGGGAGAAAGAGCGCATCCTCTGGCACAGAGCCTTTATGTCAAGGAGCACAGGCCTTGCGGGATGCAGCAGCGACAAAGGCGGCAACGCCTGCCCCAGGTCCTTCCCAGGGGAGGCTAGACCCTCCACGGGCCCAGGTCCACCCGCGAGGCTCCCCAACCGCTCCGGCCAGCCCGGCCCAGCCCTACCCCGCCCCGCCCCACCCCGGTAGCCCTCCCGCTCCGCACCTCCATGGCAACGGCCGCGCCACCGGGCCAGGCCGCTGACACGAGGAAGAACCCCAGAGGCTGAGCAACTCTCCTTACCGGCATTGTGACGACCTCCGTGACCGGCGGACGTCCCCGTCCGCGGTGCGGTCCAACGACGCCGGGTTCGCGGGAGAGGCGGGTCGGAGACTACCGAAACACCGCCTTGGCGCTCCCGATACTGCGGCTCCTCAGGCGAGAGCGCGCTGTGCGCAGGCGCACTCCGAACTCGCCCCGCCCCGTCCCGTGGCCTCGGGCTTTCACGGCCTCTTGCAATACGCCTGCGCAAAGACTTTCGGAGTCCGTCTCCTAGGACGCCGGACTGAGGCCGCACCTGCGCAATGCGGCCATTCCGCTCTGCTGGAAATCTGGCCCGCATTGGGGCGGGGATATCTGGCTACCATGGGTGGGGGAGGAGGAGGCGCTCCTAGATCCCAAGGCCCATCTTTTAGCTTTTACAATACTCTGAATTTTAAAAACAACAATAGCAATTAAACATTGTGTCCCATTTGAAGAGCTTAAGACTTTACACATTTTACTGCGCTTAATTGACGACTTGTTTATAACCTGTCTCACCGTTAGGTGAGGTCGTGAGAATCTTTGTGGGTATTCTCACGATTACCTCCAGAGCCTGGCACACCGTAGGTTTTCAATCATTTGTGAAGGAAAGAATGATCTATTCTCTTTCCGGTCCGAACATGTCCCCTGAACGCCACTCTGCTTAGATGTGTAATAGGCATTTCAAGTTTATTATGTCCAAAATTGAAACATTGATTCCCCGCCTCCCACTCCCTACTCCGCCAAACTTAAATAAATAAATAAATAAATTTTTAAAGGCTCATCACAATAAATGTAAACTGAATGCTGACAAGTGATCCAGTCAAAACCACAATCTCTTTATCTCATACTCAATATCCAATGTTTCTATTAAGCTAGTTGTCTCTATCTTCAAAGTAGAACCAGAATCCGACCACTTCTCACTACCACCACCATCTCTCACCTGCGCCACTAAGCAACTCAGACTGGTTTCCTTCAGTTGATCCTCGTCTATCTTAGTCTATTTTCAACACAGGAACCAGAGGGATGTTGTTAAAACATGAATCAGATACTTGCCTTTTCTTTATTCAAGACCTGGCAATGATTTCACATCTCACAGAACAAAAGTTACTGGCCCTCCCCATTTCCTGCCACCTTCCCTCTTACTCATTATTGCCAGCTATTCCTCTCACACCAGCTACACCTGGCCTCCTTGATTCCTCCAACATCGTGAGCATGGTTCCACGTTAGAATGCAAGGGCTTTTGTGCTTGCAATGAGAGCTAATGAAAATACTTAGTGGAAGTGCTCTGTTCTAAGAACTTTACTTCCTATTTTATTATTAATTCAATTTACACAATAACCTTTTGAAATAGGTACTATTAGTCATTTTTATAGAAAATTAGAATAACTTTTTCACAGATTTTAAAAACTGAAGCATAGAGTCATTAAGTAACTTGTCCAAAGTCATATATATTGGGCAGTGACAAAGCCCAGGTCCAAATCCAGGCTCTGGAAATCTCTCCCCCTAGATATCCACCTGACTCCCTTACCCCTTTCAGAATTACTTTGTTCACACATTACCTTCTCAGTGAGCCTACCAATGATCTGTCCAGTTTAAAATTCCAGCCTTCAGCCCCGGTCTTCTTATCTCCCCTCCCTACTTTATATTTCTCCACAGTACTAATCACTATGTGATATACCATATACATGGTATATATTATATGAACATATACACAGCTTTATTGAGATATAATCACATATCATACAATTCACCAATTTAAGTTGTACAATTCGATGATTTTTACTATATACAGAGTTGTGCAACCATAATCACAATCAATTTTAAACCTTTTTATCACCCTAAAAAGAAATTCTATACTCAATGCCATCAATTCCTCTTCCCCTCACAACATCCCAGCACTAGGCAACCACCAATCTACATTGTATATCTGTAGAATTGCCTATTCTGGACAGTCCATTAAAGTGGAATTATATAATATGTGACCTTTTGTGAAATGATTTCTATCACTTAAAGTTTTCAAGTTTCATCTCTACTGTAGAACAAATCGGTAACCTTTTACTTCTTATGGTTGACTAATGTTCCATTGTATGGATATACCAATTTTTATCCTTTTATCAGTTGATAGGTATTTGGGTTGTTTCTACTTTTGGGCTACTATGAATAATGCTGCTACAAGTTTTTAATGTAAATATATTTCATTTCCCTTGGGTGTATACTACAAGTAGAATTGCTGGCTCATTTGGAAACTCTAACATTTGACATTTTGAGGAACTGCCAAGCTGTTTTTCACAGTGGCCTCACTACCAGCAATGTAAGAGGTTTACAATTTCTCTACATCCTCACACTTGCTATTATCTTGCCTTTTTTTTTTAATTGGAGTATAGTCAGTATACAATGTTGTATCAATTTCTGGTGTACAGCACAATATTTTCATCATACATATACATACATTTGCTTTCATATTCTTTTCTGTTATAGGTTGCTACAAGATATTGAATATAATTCCCTGTGCTATACAGTATAAACTTGTTTATCTATTTTATATTTATTAGTATCTTCAAATCTCAACCCCAGTTTATCCCTTCCCACCCCCTTCCCAGCTTGGTAATCATAAGTTTGTTTTTTTTATGTCTGTGAGTCTGTTTCTGTTTTGTAAATAACTTCATTTGTGCCCTTTTTAAGAATTCCACAGATAAGTGATATATGGTATTTTTCTTTCTCTTTCTGGCTTATTTCACTTAGAATGATGGTTTCCAGGTCCATCCATGTTGCAGCAAACGGCATTATTTTGCTATTTTTATGGCTGAGTAGTATTCCATTTGGTATAGATAGATAGATTGATAGATAACAACTTCTTTAGCCAGTCATCTGCCAATGAACATTTAGGTTGTTTCAATGTCTTGGCTATTGTAAATAGTGTTGCTATGATCATTGGAGTGCTTGTATCTTTTTGAACTAGTGTTCCCTTTGGATGTATGCCCAGGAGTGGGATTGCTGGATCATATTGTCTTTTTATATTTTTAAGGAATCTCCATACTGTTTTCCACAGTGGCTGTACCAAACTACATTCCCAGCAACAGTGTAGGAGGATTCCCTTTCCTCCACATCTTCTCCAACATTAATCGTTTATGGATTTTTAAATGATGGCCATTCTGACTGGTGTGAGGTGATACCTCATTGTAGTTTTGATTTGCATTTCTCTGATAATTAGTGATATTGAGCATTTTTTAATGTACTTATTGGTCATTAGTATGTCTTCTTTAGAGAATTGTATGTTTAGATCTTTTGCCCATTTTAGGATTGGGTTGTTTGTTTTCTTCTTTTGTTATTAAGTTGTATGAGCGGTTTGTATTTTCTGGAGATTAAGTCCTTGTAATAGCATCATTTGCAAATATTTTTTCCCATTCCATATGTCTTGCCTTTCTTATTACAGCCATCATACTGGTGTAAAATAATATCTCACTGTGGTTTTGATTTGTACTTCCTTGATGACTAGTGATGTTGGACATCATTTTGTGTGCTTATTGACCATTTGAATATCTTTTCAGAGAAATGTCTAGCCAGTCCTTTGCCCTTTTCATCTTTCTTTTCATTATTAAATTGTAAGATTCTATATATATTCTAAATACAAGCCTCTTTTCAGGCATATGATATGCATATATTTTCTCCCATTATGAGCACTGTCTTTTAAATTTCTGAATTTGAAGCTCAAAAGTTTTTAATTTTGATCAAGTCCAATTTATATATTTTTTCTTTTGTTGTACTTTTGGTGTGTATCTAAGAAACTACTTCTCAACCCAAGACATGAAGATTTATTCTTTTAAGGGTTTTATAGTATTAATTCCTATATTTATACCTATGATCTATTTTGAGTTATTTTTGTGTATAATATGATATAGGGATCCAGCGTGATTCTTCTGCACATAAATAACCCATAATCATTTGCTACAAAGACTGTTCTTCCCCCACTGAATTATTGTGGCACCTTTGTCAAGTATCAATTGGTCATAAATAGTTGGGTTGATTTCTAGACTGTCAATTCAATTCCATTAATCTATGTATGTCTATCCCTGTATATGTCTATCCTGATGTCAGTGTTGTAGTATCTTGATTACTATAGGGTTGCAGTAAATTTTGAAATCAGATAGTGTGAAGCCTCCATCTTTATTCTGCTTTTTCAGGATTGTGTTTGCCATTCTGAATCCCTTACATGTTCATAGGAATTTTAGAAACACGTTGTCAATTTCTGCAAAAATACAGTTGCAAGCATAACAGGGATTATGTTGAATTTAAATAATTTGGAAAGTATTGCCATTTTAACAATTTAAATCTTCCAAGTCATGAACATGGAATGTTTCTCCATTTATTTAGGTCTTCTTTAATTTCTTTCAGATGTTTTGTAGTTTTCAACATGTAAATATGCCCCCAAGGGTAACCACTATCTTGACTCTAACATTATAGATTCGTTTTCCTTGTTTTTATACTTTATATAAATGGAATCATAACTTCCATAACCATAAATGGAAGGATAACTCTTTTATATCTGTCTCCCCACATTCAATACTATGTGAGAATCTTCCTTATTGGTTTTAGCAGTTCATTCTTTTTCAATGTGGTGTAGTATCCTACTGTGTGAATATACCACAATTTGTTTATCTCATTCAACTGTTGATGGACATTCGGGTTGAACCCAGTTTGGGGCTATTACAAATAGAGCTGCTCTAAATATGTAGGTGTCTTTTGGAGCACACGTGCATTTCTGTTTGGCACATACTTAGGCGTGGAAGTGCTGGGATTTCCATATATTCTACCCATGTTTATTGTCTCTGTCCCAACTAGAAGGTAAGTTCCACGTCTGTCTTATTTACTGTTATGTGCCAGCTCCCTAACACATTGCAGGGCTTCAATACATAACCTTCTCCAGGGCCTGTGTGGTCACCAGCTACCCACCCCATCCTGGACTCAAGACCCTATGCCAGAGACTCGGACTTAGGGTGGGGAAGTGGGGCTCAGCGGGTTGGCGCTCGGTGGGCGAAAGAGTAGAGGGGATCCTTCACCCACCTGTGTGCCCTGTCCCGCCGCGTCCCAGGTGCGTGCCCCTCACCTCGCGAGCAAGTGGCCAGGAGGAGCGAGCCCCCAGCGCCCGGGCCAGGGCTGCGGGGTGGGCCCGCAGAGACCGCCCCGCCCCGCGCAGCCCCAGCTGCGTGTCCCGGGCGCTGGGTTAGAAAAGGCCGGGTTAAGCCGGGACCCAGACCCAGGATCTGGCGCCGCCATGGCCTCCGGCGGGCAGCCCCCGCCGCAAACGTTGGCCTCGGAGGTAGGACCTGTCCAGCGTCCAGGCGAGAGTCCGGACGCAACGGCCCTTCGCTGTCTTCTCCCGCCGCCTCCGTGGAAAGTGTCTCTCCCCGCGGCGAGCCGAAGTTTCCCGGAGGCGTACCAGCGTGGAGCGGCCCGGCTCCCCGCACCGTCCGGGACTGGACCGAGGTTGGGGGCAACGAAGGCTCGACAAGCTGCGGGCCCCGTCCCAGCCCTCGCTATATGGAAGCCACCCCCACCGCCCCGCGACCTAAGCCAGTGCCTCCTGGAGCCGAAAGACTGGGCAGGCGTTGTGGACGAGCGCCAGCTGGACGCCCACTTGACGCAGGCCCTGGGCCGCGAGGCGCGCCTGTGGCGGGGCGGCCAACTCCAGGTCCCGGTCCTCGCGCGGGGCCCTCCCAGGAGCACGTTCATTCCCCTCCTCACGCGCGCACCGGACGCGGCCGTGTTCCACCTGCACCCTGGCTCAGGTGAGCCGCACCCTGGAGTCAGCACCTTCCCCAGGTGCGTCCCCTGCACGAGACAAGAGGCGGCATTCTCCGGGATTCTCACTGGAAACGGTGCTTCTCTAGTAGGTGCTTGTGACGAGGGCTTGTTTGAATTGGGGAACTTTGCTTAGGACCAAAACAATGGGTGCGGGAAGAAGGGTCTGAATTGAGGGAGCTGCTAGGCAAGAGAGGCACTTTATCCGACCGCGATTTAAGGCGAAGGCGCTTCTCACAGCTCCTCTGGGCACATTAAGCAGGGGGTCGAGCCACTGGTGCACCAAGTCCAGCCACCAGAGACCTTCCCTGCTCTCCCCGACCTCTTCTTTTCAGCAAGTGGAGATCTGCGACGCCTTCCAGGAAGTCATGTTATGGCTCCTGAGAACTGAGAACATCTTTGACTTCTCCCAGACCACTTTTAACCTGGCTCTTAGTATCTTCAGTCGCCTCATGGTTTCAGTAAAGGTAGGGAGATCTCTGATGGATGGTGACAGATGTTGGGGGCAGAAATTGACCTCTGTGTCCCATTGCTGCCTGACAAGTGAGCCATCCCAGATTTTCAAACTAAGGCTCATAAACGATGTAAATAGCTCCAAGTGGTAGAACTGGAATTGCAACCTCTCCATATCCTACCACTGTGCCTGTCTGGCTCAGTGTTGGGCGGCTGACAGGGGTCCATCTGGGAGCATGAGAAAATATAGTTGGGAAAGGACTCCCCATGTGATGAGGTGGGGTGTGCTTGTCTGGACTGGTCCAGTGCAGCGAAAGGCCAGGATGGAGCTGTGTGTTGCCTGAGATAGTGTCATATTTCCCACCTTCAGTCAGTCCTCCAACAAAGGACTAGACTAGTCAGTTATCTGTGGTTCTGAAACCAAGTTTTCACTGGTCACATCTAAAACTGGGACCAACTTTCTTATAGATAAATATAATCAGTCTTTTAAAAAAATTAAAAAGAAAAAACTTAAGTTCTTAAAAAAACACAGATGCTTTATAGTTAGTTTCTGGCATTCATATTCTGCTCAAATGTGTTTCTTCCATATTGCAGATAAAAAAGCATTTACTCCATTGTGTCACAATTACATCCTTAAGACTTGCTGCAAAAGTTAACGAAGAAGAGGAGGTATGCATCCCTGGAAGTTCATTCTCAGCTGCTTTCGAGGTATCAGGGTGTGTAACACTGGGAGCACTCAAGTTTCCTGAAAGGTCTGTGCTCTTGGGAATGGGCATTTTGGAAAACTCATTACCTATCCAAGATCTCTGCTGTTCCTTCCTAAGGACTGCCAGAATCTGGGACCCTACAAATGAGGAATTAGCACAGCTGAATGGTCTTGGCCCAGCAAAGCCAGAGGCCTGACATCCTGGCAGATATGATATGTTGTTTCATTGGTTGATGCCAGATGCCACCTCCCACTAAGCAGAGGAAAAGGCCTTCCAAACCATATGGCCTAATGGCCACCCCTCAGAAACTACATCTAAGAAAGTTGCTTGAGACTTAAGGACTTGGCTGTATCAATGAAACTGGTCTTCAGGGACTCTGGGACCTTTCTCCAAAATGGGCATGAGGGCCATGTGCAGCAGGTGGAAGAGAAGCCCCCATAAGTACTTCAGGCTCGCTTGAACTTCTCAGTTGAACTAGGGCTTCTGTTTAGTATAAGATTCTTTTCCAATATCCTTCCCACACCTCCCTTCCTCCATCCCTCCAACCTCTTCCCCTTTCAGGATAGTGGAACCACCGCCATTTCTACAAGGACTCCCTTGGCTGTTCTCAGGAACCAAGGGTGCCTGAAAAAGTTGCTTATGTGTGCAGTTCCAAACAGTCAATAAAAAATATTTTAACTCTGTTTATTAGAGTATAATTTGTGTCCCACAAGATACTTTTGTCCAATTAAAAGTCAAGAAAATAGTCCTTGAAAGAAATATTTCTAGAGGTTATAGTAATACTTCATCTAAAAAAGTAGGACCAAGCCTTCAAAGCACTTGGTACTTGAATGTTTACTCATAGACAAGCCTTATTAGTCTCCCTGGGAAAAAGTCATAGTTTTTCCAGAACTGAATTGCCTTAAATAAAGGCTGAAAGGAATGTGTTTGCAGCTATGGTGTTGCCAAAACCATGAGAGGTTTTATCAATGAATCTGTCTAATTTAGACCATGAAGCTCAAAGGCTACTCTTCTTCTCAAAGACAAGGGAAAAGATAACAGAAATGGGTAGAGCCTACAGCTGGAAAGCTTTGAGTGCATTCTTACAGCTGAATCGGGGAGACGGCACAGCCCCAGCCTCCAAGGCACCTTTGGGTATGAGCTGGAGTACAGTTGGGGAGCAAGACCTGTTGGCAGAGGGTGACCATGTGACATTCACTACATATTGTCACAGGTACCTGGGGACTTGACAGATAGCCAAGATCTGGTTTGGTTTTTCTTTCAGAAGCAGCTTCAGTGACAGGTCACTAGAAGACAAATCTACTAGGGTCATAGATGCCCAGCCCCCCCAGGGATAAGAAAACAAAAGCTACCATGACATGGAGTAGGGCTTTGGCCTCTTTATTTTCTTTTTACAGTTAATTCCACGCATATAAGACTTCATAAAGCACTATGGCTCTGGCTATTCCCCGAATGAGCTGCTGAGGATGGAGCTGGCTATTTTGGACAAACTGCACTGGGACCACTATATTGGGACACCGCTGGATTTCTTGGCCATAGTAAGTATGAGGACTTTCCAGAGCCTACCCTGGACTCATTTGTGCCTTTGGAACAGCTGTTCACAACATAGGATGGCAAAGCACACATCCTTGCACATGCATCACAGTGAGGTGACCCACAGGCTCACGACATACGGAAGAGTGAAATTTTATCTTAAATCCAACACAGTTCCACCAGACTCCCACTTCTAAAGGACATTAAATTAACTTTACAAAGATTTTTAGACTGCACTATTATGGTGAGTTTCTCTTTTAAATACACACTGCAAAAATATTTAACTTTCCATTCTATGAATACTGTACATAAAAATCTGTCTGCTTTTGCTACACTTTACACACATTCACTTAGCTGTCTTTCTTCACCTACACACAATCCTTATTGAGGCTTTAGACCATATATTGATCTGGCACTTAAAAAATGTCATATTAGTTTGTATTTGTTTTAGTTAGAGAATGATGGTTATCCTTAAGGGTATGATTCTGTTAGTAAGGCAAAATTATGCAATGTGGAAATGTCATGGGGTTTTGGTCTGTTATGAAGCATGAAGATTAAATCACTGAAGGCTGTATCATGAAAACTAGTCACTGTTGCCAAGTTGCAGAGTTTCTTTTCATGTCCAGCAGATACAAGTAACTCTTCTGCTACCTTAATCTTGAATCGTAGGCTTCTATTTTTCAGAATTGAAACATTGTCATCTGGGCACTTTAGGCTCATAATGACCATGTTACAAAACAAACTGTCTTTTTCTTTCCAGGGTTGAAACTGAGCTTGGCCACAGAGTGGGTATTAAGCTTTAAGCCCCTTGTGAGGCCATGACTCAAGCCCCTTGTGGGGGCATGAATGGAAATGAAAAGGGTTGGACAACATTTGATGTTCCCTGATGGAAATTTTTAAATTGTTTGCACTTTTGGTCATTGATAAATGAAAAGTAGGGGGTTTTCTGTTCTAACGTTAAAAACCACGGTCTCCAGTTCCACGGCCTGGTGGTCCTGGGCTGGCCCCACGTGAAGGAGCTGCTGCCTCAGAGGAATCCTTCCCTCCACGTCGCGTCCCTGACCAGGCAGCTGCAGCACTGTATGGCGGGCCACCAGCTGCTGCAGTTCAAGGGCTCCACACTGGCCTTGGTCATCATCACCTTAGAGTTGGAGAGGCTCATGCCCGACTGCTGTACTCCTATATCTGATCTGCTAAAGAAAGCACAGGTAGAAATCAACTTTGCCCTTGACCAGGCTCTCAGTTTTGCCCCTTTAGCTGATGCACTCTGACCCCAAAAGGGCACCCATGGCCCTTCTTCGCCCTTGTGGGCTCCAGAGGATGGTCTGGCCATCATGACTCTGAACAGAGTCTTCCTCGGGGCTAGGCTTTCCACACATGGCACGCTGTCTGGGCTTCGGTATGAGACACAGATTACCTTCATCAGACCAATTGGAGTGGGTTTCTCTGACAGTGAGAGAAGCTTTATCTCAGTGGCAGTCCTTGTAGGCAAGAGGATGCAGGGTCATGTCTAGCTCAGGAGGAAGCAACCCTGGGGGTAATATTGGGGAATGTAAATTTCAGACCCCTGACGCTCAATCTGGTACCAGGCACTGGGGTACCATGAGGTAGACACTGGGAGGTCAGAATCGCTCAGGATGGACAGGGTAAGATGGAATGCAGTTAGACTAACAACAGTTTTACTGAGGTTGAAGAGGGAGGTCCCTGAGATGGTGGTGTTAATGTTATTAAGTTGGGTGGTTGGATCTTCCTGAATTGCTCCATGGTAACATTTTGTCACTCAGTTACTCATTCTTCAGAATGTAGAATGGATCTCCTCAAGGATCACCGTTCTGTTTTAATTACAGGTCAGTATTAGGCAGCTGAACCGCTGCGAGGAACTAGTAAAGCAGCAGCTGGCAAGTTCTGAGTCATCCTCCTGCACTTTCTATTTCACCTGCCAGCCTCTGTGTCCCTACCCCAATGCCCTTTAGAGCATAATGGTGATCCCTTCTTGGTTGGACTCCTCTCTAGTCTAGGCTTTATGGATCCTATAACAAGAAAGGAAGAAAGCCCAGAAAGAGCAACTGAGAAAATGTTCCTGAGTCTTTAGAAGAAAATGAGGGGGGAAAAAGACAGGTTGGGGTCCCTAAAGGGAAGGGTAGTCCTGACATATCAAAACCCTGCCTCCCTCACAACCCTGGGCCTGAGACCAGGGAGAAGGAATAAGTGCTCATACTGCAGCTTGGTTTTTCTTCCTTCTCCATCAAGGGCTGGATCAGCTTGTCAGACAGCTGGAGTACGAGGCCAGGGGTCAGCCTTGTGGTGCTGACAGGCAAGTTCTCACTGTTCCACCTGCCAGAGCTGGCCAGGTTCTCCCAGCTTCCCAGGCTCATACCAGGAACATGTGCAGCACTTCAAGTCCCAAGTACCCTGCCTGCCCCCTGCAAAAGTGGGACAGTCTCTCCAGATACGTTTACGCTGACTTGGCCATGATTTATATGTTTGCTTTATAAGGACTCAATAAAGTATGCTTTGTTTAATGTACAGTATTTGGTCAAGCTTTAGGCACATTTCTCCTTTGTTACTCTCGAGCAAAGTAGTTTCTTAGCTTAACTAGAGGAATGTCTGTGTTAAAGAATGACATTTCAAGGTGACCCTTGTGATGGGAAGGCACAGCTCCTAGAGCTTTTAGTTGAGATGGGCTAGTTCTGAGGCTAAGCCTGCTCCAAACACTGTGCTGTCAGAAGGAGGAAGAGATGACGAGCGTGGCTGTGAGGGAGGAGCCAGCTGCCCCTCGGAAGCTGTGACACTATAGAGCCATTCTCTAGGCAGTGGAGTCCAGCTGGCATCTCTGCCAGCTGGGGCTGTGTAAGTAGTGGTGGGGGTATGAATGGCTGAGCCACACATTTAGAGGTGATTTGTGAAGTCCTTTCACTGTGAACAGTTTTTTTTGTAAACGTGCTAAGCCACGGGGAGTGTGATCTGCCACTAGGCACAAAATAATCAAGAACCAGATATACTATAATAGTGTTGTATATAGTCAGCACAAATCTCTGTCATTTGTTGAAACAAATTTGCTTGTTGGAGCTTTTGTTAAAATACACCTTAATCCCTTTCAACCCTGTCTGAATCTCATTTTACATGTATTGGATACCAGGTATTTAGACTTGATAGAGTTAAATACACTTGAAATACAATCTCCTGGGTCCTTTCAGTAACTGTCCTCTAGCCCAGCACAGATGAAGATGCTGGGGGCAGCATGCTGCTCTTGGCCACAGCTCCTGCCAGTGGCCATGACTGCCCTCTGCCGCTTTCCTTCCACTGTGAGTGGGCGCTGTCGTTGGTAGGGCGGGGGCTCATCCTGAGGGCCCACACCAGCTTGGGCTGTCTCTGACTTCAGGGAACTGCTGAGAGGTACTCAGATTCCTTAACCAAGTAGCTCTGGTTGTAAGCTGCATCCTCAGAGCTAAGCCAACTCTCAATCTCTTGAAGAAAGGAGTAGGTGTACCTGTGAGCAGCAGCATGGACGTAGGTAAGGGACAGCCTTGTTGCTTCATCTTTCTGTAAACATTCCTCTTCTTTGGGGAAGCAAACTTTCGTATTGCCAAAGTAAAACACTTGGGAGAATCAATCTTTCTTTCTTCCTCCCTCTCTTTCTCTCTCTCTCTATCTTTCTTTCTTTTTTAAGTTTTTACGCTGTTCAAGCTTGCCTTGGGGTCCTAGGTCCCATCCTACTCCCTTCTAACATTTTTCTCCCTGAAGTTTAGGGACTCCTATCCCACCTCAAATCAGACTGCTGATCATTGTGGTGGAAGAAAGATGGACACAAACCATCTTCCTTTTGTCCCCACCTGCAGAGGGCAGGGATTGGTGAAGGACTGTGGCTGCAGAAAAGGGAGATAGAAGAGAGCTCAGAGGCAGATGGGCTAAGGGAAGAGCAGAGAGATGAGCATCATAGTCCTTTCTTAAATGTGTCCAAATATTACTTCCCATAATTGGGTGAACAAGTACAATGTTGTACCCTCCACTACTGTGACCCTACTCTCCCTGGCTTCCTGGAGCATCTCCGTCCTTCAAAGCTCAGTGAAGACTTTGCCTCGCTGCTACTTGCCTCCCCCTGGGGAGAGCTGTGCTGTCCCTCACTGGGGGTGCCTGCATGCCAGACTCCCTGCTGGGCTGTTGGCTCCCCAACCTTATGCCCCCATCTCCTCATTTTGATCTCCCAGAGATGAGCCGACTGTCCAACAGAGGAAGCTCCTCAACAGATGGACCCAGCAGATCGCCACTGCTTCCTTCGACCACCAGTCTGCCCTTCCTCAACCAAATGTTTGCCTACTTAGGAGGACATCCCACCTCTACAAAACTATCTCAGGTTCACCAACCTACACTGTCAAACCGCACACTTTAATAGTGGCTACATTTTCACTGTTCTTCTGTCATTCCATCAGATGGCCAAGGAGCAGCTATAGCTGAGGAATGAAGGGTACAGAAGACCAATATTCAAACCCCAGTTCCTCCAGCTAGGAGCTGTGTGACCCTGGGTAATTAACCTCTCTGTGCCTTGCCTATAAAATGGGAAAATGATACCTAATCATAGGATTATTATGAAGATTAGAGGAATTAATACATGTAACGCACTTTAGAGGAATGACTGGCACACAATAAGAAGTCAAATGCTAGTTGTCCCAAGTCGAGCCTCCTCCTCAAGAATGTAAACTCTTCAAGGGCAGGGGCTGCCTTCTCTCATGTCCTGCTTCATCAAGTTGCCTGATAAAGATTCACTGACCACAGGCTGCATCTTCTCTTTCCTATCTTTCCTCCATCCCACACCCAGTCAAGAGCCTTACACAGATGCCCATGGCAGGATTCATTATTAAAACATAACTCCTATAGAAACTGATCAACCCCACAAAGTTCACAGAAAAGACAAGCTGTATTTTACCACAGCTGTAGCAGGTTAATAGGCTAGAAAACATTAAATCAGAAAAGCCACTGCCCAAAAAAAGACACCACAAAAACTCAAAATAAATGCAAAATTTAATGAAAAAAATGAGTACAAAGTGAATGGAAAGGAACAAAAACAGTCAATGAATGAAGGAGTAAATGAATTAACAAGTGAAGCAGTTTTAGAAAAGCATGTTAACGTAACAGACTAGCAAGCCACGCTTCCCTTGGGCCTTTTATCCAGTAATATGAGCTGTGCTTAACAGAGAACCCACACAAATACATACATAGACACATATGCAGTCAGTCTGCACAATTATGACCACCCAGAATCAGGTTATCCGTGACTTGGGTGACCATATATCCCAGTTTGCCTGAAATAGTTATAGCTTATGCCTGTTGACCCGGCATAATTATTAACACCATCTCCTTTCACTCTTCAAAGTCTCAATTTGGCCAATAAATTACACGGTAATTCTACCCCAAATCAACTTGGTTCATGAAAGACATGATAGTAAATGCAGCATGATCTCACTGACAGTCCTAATAATGCCAACAGATGATACTGAGATAGAAAGGGAGGGGCAATCAGATCCTGCAGGCAGGGGTCACATTCCACGAGGGGTAGCTTGTTAAATAAACAATGGCAAGTTTTAAGCTCACCTTGTACACCAAGGATTAATTTGGTCTTAGCTAAAAATGACAAAATTCCAAACACAAACAGCATGGGAGAAAAGTGCAGTGAGGCTCACTAAAGTTAATGGAAACTGTGGAGGCAGCTCAGACCCCAGAAAATGTAACAGTAACAGGTCTTCCCTGGGAAGCCTTGGGCCCACAGGCAGGTAACCGCCACAATTCTGGCCTTCCGTGTATGCCCGGGGTGCAGCCCGCAGACAGCAGTGGATGGGTGACAGAATCTGCCCACTCCACCCCAGATTGGCCCATGAACCAGGAGTCCTCATTTCTTACATGACCAGTGAACCGGTTGGGTCATTGAGCCTCATCTTCAGAAATACATTAGCTGACAGAGGCTATCTTAAAGGTCATCCTTCCAGCCAACTAAATACACTTGCAGACATATAATTATGCTAAAGAGAAGCCACTCGCAGTCCACATCTGCCTTAGATCTGCTGAGTTACCTTTTTGGATACCCATACGGAAGCATCAGTTATCAATTACAACCAGAGGTGGATTTACCGAGAAGCTAATGAAGTTTAATTCTCAACGCCACTTCCAAGGCCCTGTACCTAATTTTATACTCATATTCTTTTTTTTGAAGAAGACTTCTCAAATAGTTCAAGCTTCAAGCCCCTCAAAATCTGCATCCAATCCTGGTCATGGCATAACCCTTGGAGAATTCTCACTTTTGGCATCAATAAAACCTGCTCTGCTCCTGGCAAGGAGAAAAGGGCCACCTTTTTCTGGCCATGCCCTGGTGGAAACACACAGCTCACCCTCCAGCCTTCTCTGAGTGGCAGGAAGGAGCCAGAACCTGGTCCTGGAAATCAGTAAAGCAAGTAAAGGCAAAAAGAGGGAAACAATGACAGGAGGGAAGATGAAGGACATAACAAACTGCCAGTCTAACAATATATTACCTCAGCTTCCTAAGGCTTCCAACTAGGGAGTGCACTAGACTGTGAGCTCCTTGAGGGGAGAGCTGCATACTACTCTGGGTAGCCTGTGCCCAGCACAGTGCTTCACCAACATTAAGTGAAATCCTTCCTTTTGTCTATTCATTTTTTTGTGTCCTGTATTATCAGAACATATATTCTACCCTGATACTCTCAGTGGCTTGCAAACCAACAGGAACACAAAAGAATCCTTGTACTTCCTTACAATATTCTCCTTAAGAATGCAGCCAAAGGGGAAAAGCTCATCTGCTGTTTTTTCTTAAATTGGCCACATACGTCAGACACCTTCTTCTCTTTGCCGTGTGACTCAGCCAGGAAAAAGGGAACAATGACCTGGCATGACTGGGAGAAAAACCTTTCCTGACTGAGCACTCCTTGCATTTGGAATATGCAGGATTGGTTTGGGGGTCTTAGTTGGAGTCAAACACTTAACACACACACGTGGGGTTGGACCCTGGTTACAGGTAGCACCTCTGGGGCACACACACACAATGGCTTTGGGCTGCTGTTCCATTTACATTCACAGTAAAAACACTGGATGTGGTCTTGTTCATGATCCACTTTCATCCATAAAGAAATTCCAAACACTGCCATCACAGGACGTTTATTACCCACCTCTCCCTGTATTTTATAGGGGTACTTTATACATAAGAAAGGTTTAGAGATATTTTTAGTTTTAAAAATCAGGGAATCTGTGTTACTTATGAAAATAATAGGAGAGGATATTATTTGTCTTTACGCTCGTGCCAAAGTAAAAATTTAGAAGTGTTGTAAAAGTTATTATTGAAATTAAGCTCTAGGTTAGAAAAATTAAAATGAAGGGGAATCGGGCGAATTTTGCAGCATGTATACCAGACCACGCAGCCACACCTAGGGCACTGCATGAGTTGCCATCTTGACGCTGTACAATTAGGCCGAGCATCGCCAGCTGGGGCCTTCACTAGAGTGGCACAAAACTGCTCCGTCAAGGAATAGTGACACTGTAAATGGAAGACCAGCCACTGGCTCTGAAAAAAATAAACCTCATCAGTTTTGGATTCCAGCATTCATGGCTTTGACGAGTTTGCATAGAGAGGGTGGCCCGCCAGGCCAGGGCAGCCTGGGGCGGTTGGGGTTGGGGAACAAAGCAAGGCTGTAAACACTGGAGTCTGTACCGGCTCCCAGTCCGTCCTCACACCATGTTATGGGAGAAGGTGTAACTCAAGCAACTTAACACATGAAAGTCTAAAGTCCGCTCTTGACATGTAAGTCTGTGCGTGCGTTAACTGAAAAATAAAAATTAAAAAAAACAGAACAAAAACAGACACATTAAAAGATACGCAGACAACCAAATCAAACAGAAGCAAAAGACAGCAAGATAGACACTGGGAAAGGGCAGTCAGTTTGGCGTTTGTGACGAGCAAAGCAGAGAACTCGCTTCAGTTTATGGCATCCCAGGCTGAGGGTCAAGATCTGACTGGAAAGTAATTTTGCAAAAATGGATTACAATTTGAAGAATACAACCAATCAAAGCCATTCAACTAAATGGTCACCAAAAATGCCCCCCCAACTGCACTCCTGACTCATGTCATTCCTCTGACCAGGGCAGGAGGAAGGAGTGATCCCAGCCACCCCACCTACCCTATGCTTGGTCTCCACAAAGCCAACATGGGAACAGAGGGCTCTCTTCCAGAGGCCAAACTGACTGAAGCTTTCTGGAATGTCCAGCAAACAGAAAAGACCTGTTTCCCAGGCCCAGGTCACATGAAAAAAGCAGGGAGATCTGACACCGGTGACGAGCCCCACCCTGAACTGCGCTGGTGCCTCTGCAGCCAGCCTGCACCCCAGCCCACCGGCCCTCATACCCCGACCTGGCCACACATTCTTGCCTTCAGTCTTTGAGTGGTTTCTCCATAGCTTATTTCCTAGGGGACTTTGCATGCCTTTTCTTTCTTTCTTTTTTTAAATGAGACGGCCTAGGCTAAACTAGCAGGGAGCAAGGCAAAGTCTCTTCTGGTGCCAGCACCTGGGTCATAGACCCACATACCCCCTTTCAGGAGAAACCAGATTTCTGAGCCACTAGCTTGAAATCCACACAAGTTCCAACTCACAGAGCCCCCATGCTCACCAAGCTCACCAACCTCACCAAGAGCTAGACATGGGACCAGGGCTGGAAGCAAATGCAAAGCAGAAGGGAAATTCATATGGCTGAGGGCAGTGTGGGGCTGGGTCCTCCTCAGGGACAAGCAGGGGCTTATCTATCCCAGCAGTACCAGCAGCTGGGTTGGAGCCACCAGTCAAGAGGATGGGAGAAACTACAGAAAGGAGGAGGGTCTGTCCCAGAGCAGAAGACAGGCCTTAGGAATGAGAACTAACATCCAATTCCTAAATGCCTGGCCTTGTCCCCCTGATCTCCCCCAGGGAGAAGCTCTGTAAGTATCTTTTCCTTAGATGTGTCTTGGGGACTGTGTGTTGTTGGTAGATATGTGCCTGAGTCTGTGTATGTGATGGGGCAGGAGAGAGAAAGATAGTGTCATGGGTATGGGTGTGTGTGTGTGTGTGTGTGTGTGTGTTAGGGAATGCAAGATTGGGGGACAGGGGAAGTGCTAATGCCACAAGCAGCATCCCAGGGCCACAGCTAGTTTTGTACTACATGGCCTTAACTACAAGGCTCCACTGCTACCAAGGAAGGAAGGGCCTGGACACACACGTTCCCAAATATTCCAGGAGGAAATGGGATTCCCGGAAGAACAAGAATGAGGACCAAGATGGGTACACCTGCTTAGTTGCTAGGTTAGCAAGAGAAGGAGGGTACCTGACACAGGCCAGGGGCAGGGAGAAGTGGGAACGGACGAGATCTCCATAGTGTGATGTGGTGTGGGGCACTGAAAGAAGTGAGTTTGGGGAGGGAGAGCCCCAGGAGCCAAGGCATCTGGACTCCAGCTGTGAGTGCGGAAATAGGCTATGAAAAGCGCCAAGGAGAAGGGACTTAGAGCAGCCTCCACCTGGCCAGTAAGTTGACTGCACTCCCGGAGGCTGGGGAAAGCCTTCCTTCCATCCCCATCATTCTCTCTCCTCCGGGGCTACTCTTGCAGGAACAACTCCAGCCTCTACTTGAGGGGCAGCCCCTCTCTCCAGCAGGACTTACAGAGCCCCTGCATGGAGCTGCTGTCCTTCCTTCAGCCAGGTCACGATTATAGTGCCCAGGGGGCCAGTGCTGGCTGGGCTCAAGTCTCCACTGTGCTCAGCCACTACTTGCCTACCAGTATGGGGCCCAAGTCCACGGCCTCAGGACTGAGGGGGATGCACCATGGCTGACCAAGCAGAAACCACAGAGCTTCTGGAATCTGTCCAGAAATGCTGACATTCCCAGGCCCTGACCTTCTCCTGGACTGGAAGACTTTCCCTGAGACCTTATACCCTTTCAGGGGCCACTCCTGCCTGTGTGGCCCAGCCTTCTCCACCCAGCTCTTGAGGAGGCTGCAGGAGAGAGAGGGTGAGAAAGAGAGAGAGAGAAACAGGGTGTGGGATGGGAGAGGGGCCGCTCACGCACAAATGCAAGAGTGTGAACAAGTGCTTGGCATCTCGAGATGTGAAGATCATAGTGAAAGAAAGAGAGGTGAGCAAGAACGAGGTGGAGAGCAAGTGAAAGGCAAGAGTAAAGTGGTGAACCAGCGAGAGTGAGCGAGAGTGAGCGAGCCAGCGCGGGGCGGGGCGCCACCACCTACTTCTTCTTGTCCTTGTCCTTCCTCAGAGGCTGCTGCGAGGTGGCGTGCAGGGCCTGGGACTGCAGGGCCTCCACCGCGGCCTTCCTGCGGTTGAAGGTGTTGGTCTCCTCCTCCAGCTCCCGGCGCTTCTCCTCCACCTTGCGCTTCTCCTCCTGGTGGACCCGCTTGAGGTGCTCGAACTTCTCGTGGAGCTGGGAGCACAAGGTGGGGAGGCCGGGCTTCGCGCAGGCTGGGAAAGACCTGGGCCCCCCTGGCCTGGCTGCACTGGCCCCTCCCTGGCCACGCCACAACCCCCACGCCCAGCACATACCTCTCGCTCCTTCTCCTTCAACTCCAGCTCCGTCTCCTTCACTTTGTTGACGAACATCTGCCTCATCTCCTCCTCCTTCCTCTGCAGCTCGCTCAGGAACTCCTTCCTCTTGGCCTCATATGTCTCCTGGAGGCTGTGGAGGTGCAGAGAAAAGAGGCCAAGAGGGAGATTATGGTGGGATGGGGTGGGCAGAGCCAGAGAAGCAGTCACATGAGCACAGAGTCTGGGGTTCTGGGGTCCCGAAGGCCTCTCTCCCTGGCTTGCAAGCTCCCGGAATGGATGCCAGCATGGCAAGTCTGGCTGGGGCCATGGAGACAAGCTGTCACCTGAAGGGCTGGCTGTCACCATCACTGTCCTGGAAGCCCATCTCCTCCAGTTTGCAGCGCCGGTAGAGCTCATAGTGCCGACTGTGCGTCTGCTCACGGAGGTCCTCCATGTTCACACGGATCAGCATTTCCCGCAGCTTCACGAAGTCGCAGTGATTCTCGTTCTCCACTGAAAACAGAGAGCACGCAGGCATCAGGCAGATACACAGGCGGACAGCACAGGGAGGACAGGGCATAGGACAGTGTTTAGAGGGTAGAGGCAGACTCCCGAGGGAGCACAGATAACAAATGGTCACGGGGAAGACACAGGATAGCGGACCAAGTCCGGGCCCCCAGCTGAGGATGTGCTCTGGCCACCACACTCACCCTGCACCACTCCCCAGGGGTACTGCCGTGCTCGCACCAGCTTGTTTCCCACCTTCACCTCCTCGGTGCTGCCCACCACGGCAAAGGGTAGGTGTGCCTGGAAAGGGGCCCAAACGTGCGTGAGCCCTGAGCTGACACAGGCTAATGGACAGACCCACCCTTCATGCCCCTGGGCTCCAGAGAGGGGCTGCCCAGACCTGAACATGGCCTGGCCAGATGCTCACTTCCTGGCTTTCCAGCCCTTCGGAAAAATATCCTGGAACCTCCAAACAGGGGAGTGGGCTGAACCCCCATCCCCTTTCCTTGTGTTCCAGGGTGTTCTTGCAGCCCTTGGGCTTCCTAGGGGCCACTAGAAGCTCCCTTAAAGGACCTGTGGGCCTGACTCTCTTCCAAGTTCCCAAGCCCTGCCATCCCACCAGCTCACTCCTGCAGGTTTCAGGTCTCCTCCCTGAGTTCGTATCTTGTGAAACTTAAACCTGGGGAAGCCCCAGTACCAGCCCAATACCCAATTCCTCCCATTCCCTGTCCACAGGTTGCAGGACTGGCCAGCGCCCAGATGCCCACCCGTCCTTCCTGGAGAGCTAAGGCTGGAATGCAGGGGAACAAGAGTCGCCTGGGGCTGAGTCAGAGATCTGTACTGGCTCCAAGCCTGCTGGCCCGAGCCCTGAGGCCCTTGCCCAAAGCTCACATTCATGACCGCGTTAATCTCTGCAACAGCCTCATCGTCAGTGGGAAACTGGTAGATCTGGACCCCATTGCTGACCAGCTCGCCCATGATCTTGATCTTGAACTTGTGGAGCTCACTCTTGGAGATGGTGTCAGCTTTGGCAATGATGGGAATAATGTTCACCTGCCAGGATCAGAGACAGGGGGCAGCATGTCAGTTGCTTCCTGATAGTGGACAGCCCTGCCCAGGCCATACCTGGGCAGAGGGGCAGGAAGCCAGAGAGATAGAATTGCTCCCGAGGGAGTCCCAGCCTGAACCCAGCTAGCTGGGGCCATTCTGATGCGTGGAAACAATCAGTTGCAGTGCTTCTTATAGCCCTGACTCCCCCAACCCTCCATCCAGCCTGAAATTAGTTCCCTGGGCATACTCAGCTTTGGCCCAGAGTGCTCTGAAGGTCTTAACCGGCATGGGGCCTCACAGAAACAGCAGCAGGGGGCTGAGCTCGCCACTAAGCAAGTAAGATGACCTATTAGCAGTAGCCAAAGGAAGACCTCAGTCTCCCAGGTGAAGGTTAACCCATTCTCCACAGTGAACATTAACCCCTGAGATGGAGAGCACAGTCACATGAGAGCTGACAGGTGACTGTGGGGCTGTACGCCCTCCAGGACCTCAAGCCATTCCTGTTGTCCCATGAAGCTGCCCTCTTAATACCTCATTCCTACTCCAATTCTGGGCCTTAACACTCCCCTCTCTACTGGGCTCAGGAAGAACCCAAGGGAAAGCCACAGTAGGAAGGACAGAGTAAGTGAAAGAAGCAGAGGAACTAGGAATTGGAGAGATAAAGCGAGCAGAGAACTGGGACGCTCTGAGGAGGTGGTCAGAGGGTCAGAGGAACAGGGGTGAGGTGGGGAGGTAACTCTAGGGGGATGGGGAGAAGGCCAGGAGTTGGCAGACTGAGAATTAGAATCAATTCAGCTGGAAGGAAAAGGCTCAGGGCCAGACAAGGGACGGAGCTCTGGAGAAAGAGCCCAGAGCAGTTGGGGCCAACTGGAGCTGCAGTGACAGATGCAAGAGAAAATACAGAGAGGACCAAGCCAGGGGGCAGTCCACAGGCCCGCAACTAGCAGAGCCCCTGACGACCACAGTGGACAGTCACACTGCAGCCGCCACACTCCACCTCCGTGTAGGACCGGGGAGCCCTCAGAACCAGCTGGAGGGGGGCTAGACCTTGCTGTCCAGTTTTTTCATGGTCACGAGGTCCAGGGACTTGAGGGAGTGCCCTGTGGGTGTGATGAAGTAGAGGCAGACGTGGATCCTTGTGTCGTGATAGTCGAAGAGCGAGCGGCGGATCTTCAGCTCTTCCTGCAGGTAGTTTTCAAACTGTGCGTCAATGTAGTCGACGATGGGCCTGTAACTACAGACAGCTCTGTCACCTGGAGGCAGGCAGTGGAGACACAGGGCAGGGCCGGAGCCAAGCCGGGATGCCCACCAGCCTTCCCTCTGGAGGAACAAACAACTTCTACCCAGGGATCTCTGTCTGGGTCCAGGAGGCTGACCCTTTCTCCTGGCCCGCCAAGCAGCCCTCCTCTGGCCCTCATGGAACACGGCTTGGTTCCCCATCGGGGGAGCAGCGAGGAGGGCAGAGTGCTAGGGCAGGGTGTTAGAACCTTCGGCAATGTGGGTGGGATGGGGAAGAGACCGCCCTTCCTGCCTCTTGCCTCTCATCCTTATTGATCTGATCCCCGAAGCCCACAGCGTCCACAATAGTCAGCTTCAGCTGCACGTTGCTCTCCTGGAGGTCATAGGTCTGGGGCCGCAGGCGCACACACTCCTCATGGTGACTGGCTTCCTCTGTCTCGAAGGTCGTGTTGAAGAGCGTGTTCATCAGTGTGGACTTGCCAATGCCAGTCTCCCCTGGGAGAACAGGTTGTCAGGGGAGGGGATGTCAAAGGCTGGAACTGGGACTGTCCCTGGCTGTCAGCTAGGCCAGGTGGGGCTCAGGCACCCTGAGCCTCCATACAAGAGAGAGGAGGAGGCCTCCCACTCCATCCGTCACTGTCCTTGTCCTCAGGAACCATTCCTTCCCAGTGGCCTCAGAAATAATATGTGGACACAAGAGCCAAAAGGCTGACTTGGACATGAGACATGGGATGTGTTCGATATTTCCTCAGGGTGTAGGGAAGAGGCAGAGCCAGGCAACTGTGAGGCACCAATGGACACCTCTGCTGGCCTCAGTGGAACACAGTCACCTGCTTTCCATGCCATCCCTCCTGGGCCCAGGATGGTCATGGGGCCAGTAGGGCCAGGGTCTGAAGCCACCAGTGGTTCAGCCCACCTGTCCTGGGTGGCTCCAGGCCCATGGAGCTTTCATTGGGAGTGGGAGTTGTTCAGGAAAGGCTGCTTTCCTGGCAGATGCCAGGGCCTGGGCACCTGTGGAGGGTCTGGCAGGGCTCTTTGTGCCTCTGGGAACCTTCCAGAGCCCCCCTGCTGGGGACTGTATTTGTTCAGATGTGCACTGGAGCTCTTACCACATGATACTGTAATGGAGGGAGAGTCTGGTTTACCATAGTGTCTTTGACACAGTGGGAACAACAGTAAGTGTTTTTTGAACAAGCAAACAAATGAATCTAAACCACTGTTACAAACACTGAGTTTACAAAGTACTTTCATGCGCCTAATCCTGTTTACTCTTCATGGCAACCCTGAGTTGGGCCCTGGCTCCCACTCTGTCCTTGACCCTGGCAGAGACACCCACCAAAGCCTCGCCCTGACCAGCCCCCAGTGTCACTCTGCCTGGGGTGGGGTGGGGGGGTCCCTTGCAGCTCAGCAGGTGGTCAGGGCAGCAGTGCCCCCATCTCCCAGAAGGTCCTTGTCCATCCTTGGTCTGAGGATGCCCCCTGGTCAGGCCATGACACTCACCCACACAGAGGATGTTGAAGCTGAAGCCCTGAGTGACCGACTTGCTGACCAGCTGGTCGGGGAGGCTGTCAAAGCCCACATGGCCGCCCAGGGAGAGGCTCCGGGGCTCCGGCTCTGCGTTCTGCCGAGAGAGAACAGAGAACTCAGTGAGCCCACTGGGGAAAAGGGACCGAGTAGCGGGGAGGCCAAAGCTGAGTCAGTCACCCCCAACCTTGTCTGAACTGCCAGTATATCTCAGCCACACTGCTAAGTGCACCAGAACCCCAAACTCAGGCCAAGTTTCCACAGAAGGAGCCCACGGGCCTCAGGGCTCATGAATTCATCTGGGAAGTGGCCTTTGGCCTCTGGGTCTACTCCTCCTGGACTGACCAGGGATGCCTGGGCCTGAGGCATCTCCTGGCAGATGGTCCCAAGACCTAGGGCTGCTACCCCGAGGGCTCACCTGCCCCCCTGCCCGGGAGGCCCCAGATGGTCCCTGGGTCTCAAAGTATTTCAAAAGGCCAAGATTGGAGGGTGTATGTGTTCTTGTGGCCTCTCCCATGGAAGCAGGACTCAAGCAAAGGCAGGTCTGGCCTGAACCTCTCACACTTGCACTGTCGGGGGGCCTCCCCCATCAGGCTGGGCTTACAGCCCTCCATGGGCATCCCTTGCTCCTCACGCACCCAATTGTGAAATGCACACATGGGCCTGCCTAAGGGGCCGGTGCTCACTTGGACCCACCACTGGGTCTCCGGACCGGTCTCTGGGGCATGGTGACTCTGAGGCCTCCTCTTGCCTCAGCGGTATTTATTCTCATGAGATTCCCAGGCTCTGGCTTGCACCACCCTCCCACCCCTACCCAGTCCTAGTTGCTTAGACAGAGGATTTTGGAGGAGAATGTGGAGGCCTGCCCAGCAACGCAGGCAGCAGTCCTGAGCAAGCAGGGGCCACTAAGCTGGCCCACAGAGCTATAAAAAGAACCCACCAGGACCCAAAGCAGAGGGTCAAGGTCGAACTCCCATCTGTGTGGACGGAGGCTCTGCTTCCTTGGGAAGGGGGTGGAATACTGTCTTCCAAGGGAAGGTTCCCAGGCTCAGCCTCCCTGGGTTTGGCCCCTCCCGAGGGCAGGCCCCGGAGAGCTCTGTGTGGGGCAGAAACATGCCTCCTCCATTCCCGAGCCCCTCTGCCCTGACTGCCAGCTAGACAGAGCAAGGACAGGACAGGGCAGGGCAGGAGGTCTGGGTCTTATCCTGCCATCCAGCCCACAGCTCCAGGACCAACTGAAGACAGCCCCAGGGGCACAGATTAGGACAGTGGCAGCCTTTATGCCTATGTGGACATAGGCACAGTGGGCAGAGGGGGCTGGGGACCAGACAGCAGGGCCCTGGATCCCAGCCTCCAGCACAGGGATCTCCTGAGCATCCGCGCACCCCCTGACCTCTCTGCTGCCTCAGCCTAAACTTTCTAACCATGCTTTCCTCCCAGCTAGAGCACCTGGTACTCAAATCAGCCCTCTCTTCATTCACCGTGCCCATGTGCCCCCTCCCCCAGGCCCTCTCCCCCAGCTCTGTCACTGCAACCCGGCAACAAAGTCTCCAAGTGCATGTGTGCAGCCGAGACCCCACATGGCCCCTCTGGGAAGTTGTACTATCTCCTTGAACAAGTCAGAGTTACCTCTAAACCTGTTCTCTCCAATGATCCTCCTTGCTCTTACAGCTTCTCCCTGTCCCCTATCCCCAGGGGATTATGTCACAACCTTTCCAATAAAGTCCAGGTCCCCCCAGGGCTGCAAACATAATAAAAAAAAAAAGTCCCCAAAGGCAGCTTCCTCTCACTGGTGCCCACATCAAAACCAGTAAATGGAGCATAGGATGTGCTGAGTCAGGTCCACACCCCCTAGCATGGTGTTCCAGGCCCTTCACTGTGAGGTCTTTCTCACAGGCTCAGTTCCTGCCTGGCTGGCTACCTGTGAGTGCACTTTTCAAACTTGGACCCTTCCCTGGGCTCCAGAGATCACTCTGCCTTTTCCCTGGCACCTGCTCTGGGCTGAGCCCTAAGTACTTACATTCCAGGCTCCTCACTTGGCTGTGACCCCATTCCCTTGCACTACTAGCTGTCCTTTTCATATGCACTGTGATTCTCCAACTCCTCCATAAGCTCCTTGAAGTGGGCTGCAGGCGGGGACAGGGGAAGGTCAGGTTTCCCATTCTTCCCACCCTCCCACCACTGTGCCCAACACACAACACTACCATTTATAAATCACGGAACACTGTCTTCGACTGCCACAGCATCGGGGGCATCTGCCCACCTTACACAGAGTTTCATTATTCGGTCTCTGCTCCACCTGCTCATGGCAGCTTGAGGATCAAATGGAGGACAGAACAGCTAGTCTAGAGTTTTTTTCCTTTCAGGCAAGACTGAAAATCTCCAAAATTTAAGGCGTGCTGTGCTTGCAGAGAAGGCTATGTGTTTATTCATCCTCTTCTTCCAAGAGTGACACAATCAGGATGCAATCCAACATCCTGTAGTCTGCCGCCAAAACCCACCCAGTCAGCTGTGTCTGGAAACCACACACGCGCACAGACAGAGTACTTGCACAGAAACAGAGGCCATCCTCTTCCTGAGTTTCCCTGACTCTCTTATAGTCCCAGGCTCCAAAGGCCAAGAGCAGCACTTGGGGGTCTCACCAAAGCCCACCTACCCATGCTCAGCCAGCCCTGCTTGCCTTCACTCACATAGCTGGGCTCTCTCTGGAGAAGTGTGTGGAGTACAGGGAGATCCTTGTGCCCAAGTTGTTGCCCAGGTGCACTCTGTCACTCCAGGGGCACAGACCGGGTGCAATCGATGCCTGCTCCAGAGCCTCAGGGGCCATGGGAGCACATGCACACACATGTGCACACACAGAAGAATGGTTGCTGGTTCTCTCAGGGACAGAGTGTTGTTCCCTGGTCTCAGGAGACTGACCTGACCTCCCAGCTCTACTGAGGTGTGACTCTCACTAATGCCAACCTCCCCGATCCTATATTTGGCATCAACAACATGTGATCCAAGGTGCACTGCTTACTCCAAAGTACTCCCCAGGTGTTTCTGCTGATCTGTGTGGGGTCCTAGCTGGCAGGAGCCAGCAGCCTACAAAGCATCACAAGCACGTCTCAGCTCCCACAGCTCAGAAAGGAGCTGCAGGTCTCCCACCCGCTACCTGCAGTTTGACAGGTCAAGACCTCAGCTCCAACTCCAGGGCTAGCTCCTAAGCCAGTCAGCATTGATCCCACAATTAGTTCAGGCACAGGTAAGCGACCCAGGTTGAGCGTTTACTGACCATCTTATAACCATAAGGGGACCCAGCCTAAGACTAAAACCCACTCACAGAGGATGGCAGAGCCAATAAAATCACAGAGAAGAGAGAGCCAGTGTCTGCTCTACCTCTGGGCTTTTCCCTTTTCCCTGGCCACATCTCCCCTTTACCGCTTAAGCCAGGTGAATGGGAACTACCTATTACCTGCAACTGAAAGCTTCCTGACTGCTACAGTCTCCGAAGTGAAACTCTCTGAATGCAGCAGAACAAGGAGAAAGCCAGGAGGGCAAGGACGGGGAAGGAAAAAGCAGTGTTACCACCGCAGGAAGGAACAGCTGTCAAAGGATGACTCCCACTTTGCCAAGGACCACCTGTGCAGACTAAGCCGAGTTATTTATACAGTCTTTTCCCACCCTATGTGGCAGACACCATTATCATCCCCACTTTACAGGTAAGGAAACTGAGGTGCACAGAAGCTAGAGAACTAATCAGGGCCGAGTGGGGCTTTGGGAGCAGCCAAGCCCTTGCTCCAAACCATTCAGCTATACTGAATACTCCCCCACTCTCACAATGTTCCTAACTCACTCATTCAGCCACCCAACACATGCTTGCTGGGCACATCTGCTGCGTGCCAGGCACTGGGATGGCCGCCAATAAAAAGATGAGGACACCAGATTCTAGAGATGAGGGGCTTAGTCTAATCTCAAATGCCTATAGAAGCTAGGCAGGTAATGTGAGTGAAGGGAAGCACTCTAGTAATAACAACCACGCCTAACAGTTATCAAGCGCTTACCACGTATGACTCTAATTTAATCTTATTTAGTCCACGCATTTGCCCTATGAGGTAGGCTGTATATTATCTCCACTGTACAGAAATAGACAGTTGAGGCACCAAGAGATTAGGTAATTTTTCCAAGACCACATTGCTCAGGAGGGTGAAGCCAGGATCTGAATGGAGATGGTCTGACTGCAAAACCCACACTTCCAGCCACATCACTCTGATGCCTATTGGATGAAAGACTCGGTGCCTTGGCTGAATGTGGGGGCCTCAGGGAGTGGTAGGAACAGCGGGGAACTGCAGAGGCTGCGCTCAGTCCAAGATGGCTATGGTTTTGTGACTCCAGCCAACTGTGGAAATGCAGACCTAGTGTTGCTAGATCTTCCAATTTTTTTTTTAAAACAGAATCCAGAAATCCATATTTTTATGTGAAACCCACTAATTTTCAAAAGTTGGCAACAACTACAAATTGAGAATACCATGAGGGCCCAACACAGTATGTCTGGGGCCTGACAGTCTGCAACCCCAGGTCTGGTAGGATAGTGACCTGGAAGGAGAAAACACCAGGTCTCCACTCGTGATATGGAGACGCACAGGAGACTCCTCTGCAGGAGGAGCTTTCCTGCTGGACAACTCAACTCAGACCCTGGAGAGAGGTGGACCCAGCTGCTTCTGGCCCTTTCCACACAACCAGCTCCCAGGGGTGCAGCTCTGGGGGGCCTGAGCTGTCCTCAAAGCTCCAGGATATAGAGTCAGCAGCTCTGAGCTCTACACACACAATGGGAAACTCCACAGGGCCATTATCCCCTCTCTAATCACTAACAAGCTTTTGGCTCCTGAGCCAGGCTCCGGGATTCTATGTCATCATTTCTTTGGCACATCAAAGACAACAACCAAAATAATAACTGCTCAGGCTGACTGCGTTCCTCCATGCCCGGTCGTCCAGAACAAAGTGGAGAATGGCATTTTGTTATGCAGCCCAGTGGATAAATAGGACGTCCTTTTCCTGACCAGGAAATGCTGTCTGAGTCTTCTGGAGCAGCCCTAATTACCAGCCAAGAGGAGCTGCCCCCTTTACCAAGAAGAGAGGTGAGATTTGGGGAGAAACCATGTCTCACACTTGCCCACACAAAAACAGGCTTTTACCCTGGAGGAACTGGCAATCTGTTGAATGTCTGCACCAATAGAGGCAAGGAAGCTATGGGTGAATAAAGATCCCTTGACACCAAGCCTCCCAAACTGGGTTGGTTGTTCAGGTGGGAGCAGAGTTGATAGCCCACCATAACTATATCTGACTCTTGAATCCTAGACAAAGAGTAGCCTCCACCCCAGATCTTCCACAGAGTTCTCTCCAAGTGCCCTGGAGTTCTAACACTTTTCTCCTCTCAGGCTCCCATGCCTAGCACCTACTGTCCTGAGCACCCCGCAGGCAGACATGAAGCCTTCTCCCCAAGAGAGCTCCAGCTTCGGGGAGGCGTATTAAGTTGCTGTGCAATGGACCCAGGAATCTCTGCGCCACTGGGAGCCTTCTCCACCCATGCTCCTGGCACAAACCACCCTACCCCCGGCTCTAGCTACTCTGGACCTTAAATAGCCAGAGCAGAGGCCTCTGGCCAGAACCCGTGGTCATAGAACAACTGTCCTTGAGTCCAAGAGGAATCCTAGGAATTTTCCCAGGAAAGGCTTAGGCTCTGGTCCCAGGATTCCACAACAAGCCTCTAAGCCCAGGTCAAAGGTTACGGGAAATAACCACAGGGATGTGCATGGGAGGGAGGGGGTGGTAAGGCTGCTACCCTGGGCCAGGAGGGAAGAATAGAGGCAGGATATACCTGTCTGCAATCAAAAGGACACCTGAGAACCAAAGTGTCTATCTCTTTGGTGGCAACAAAAACCTGGGGAGAAGACATGAGCCAGGATCAGCCTTTGTGGCACTAGCACAGTAGCAAACAAGGTGATAATGGCAAGATGGCAGTTGGGCCCCAGGAGGAGGTCACTCCCTCAAGGCCATTCATCCCCCCTCCATCCTGGGAAGAGAAGGGACTTTGAGAAACTACCCCCAGAAGTCCAAGGCCACCCATGCCCTGACCCCAGTATTCCAGGCTCTCTGCGTCCCTGCCTCAATGAGAAGCACTTCCCTTCCTCTCTGCACACAAGACAGCCGCTTAGTAATTTGGGATGGTTTGTTTCACACTTCTCATGTCAGAATCAGGTTTCCAAGAAGCCAGCAGCACAGTTACTGGTCTCTGGGCCCACCACCCTGCCCCAGGCCTAGGACACAGAAACATTCCTGAGCTTTGTTGTGCCGCCTAAGAGGGAGTGGTCCATCTCACCATGGAGTGGATGGGGAGGGCACTAGGGGCCACAGAAGGTACTGGAACCCCAGGTGTTCATACTTTCCCACTTGGCTCAGGGACTGTGGTGGCAGCCCCTACTTCCCTGCAGCAGGAAAAGCCACAGTAGTCTGGACATCACTAGATGAAGGCAGCCTATGTTCCACAGTGAATGAGACCCCACCCTTGGAAAGAGGAATGTGGGCAGCAAAGGCGACCCTGCCCGCCTCTTACCCTAGGATGGATGCCGGTGCTGGGAAGGGGCAGAGAAATGCAGGGGCACCAAAGAGGGCCAGTGGAGGCTCCAGGCAGGACTGCTATACCTCTCTGTTGCATGTGCCATTCACCCCAGCACCAGGCAGAGTGTCACGCTTGCACCCAGGCCCTGCAGCCTGGTGAGTGAACCTGGGTCCATGCCCACAGCCTTCCCTGAACCTCAGGCTCCAGGTGGCCCAAGCCCAGGGGGCCCCTCGGAGAGTAGGGAGAACCTGTGATCTCAAATAGGCCCTATTCTTTCCTTCCCTGAATCTGTCCCTCCCATGTGGCCTCCAACATAGGGGCCAAGAACCATCTGGAAGCCATGTGTTCTAGGGAGAAGAATATCTAATTTGCCCTAATACCATCCAGGGCAACTGATGTTACAGCCTGGATGTCCCCTGCCCTGTCCTCCACCACCTCTTCCCAGACATGGTTCCTCACACGAGCCCTGAGGATGCAAATGGCTCCAGCGAAGAACACCCCAGCTCTATCACAAAGGCGTGTCGACCTTGGGAGGCATTCCTTCCCTCAGCATATGTGTCTCCCTTCTGCCTGCATAGCTCCACATCTAGTTTTCTGGCAAAGTTTGTGCCTTGGGGCCATGACTGGGGATCCTGAGACCCAAGCTGGCAGCACAGAGGCGGAAGACTGGAGAGGCTGCAGGGGACACACGGAGGCCAGCCAGTCCTCAGGCCCTTTGCTCTGTCATCCTGCAGCGGCTTTCTTCTGGTAGCTGGACCAGAGCCACAGAAACATTCGTGGTAGTTACTGCCCCGAATATTTACCTCCACCTAGCCCATCTTAGGACTCCAAACTCAGAGGGCTCTACCCTCTTGGTCATCTCAAGGGGGGCTCAGGGGCTGATGTTGGGTCTCAGGCCCACACGTGCCAAAGACCAGAGTCTGCATCCTTATTCACCCACAGGCTGCTGGCATCAACCAGGTGATGGACACAAAATATCCAGCACCCTCCCTGCCATCCCAAGCTTTTGACAAATGTCTGGCTCTGGGTTCCCAGCCTCCATCCATTCTCCCAAGTGGCTGGCATTGTGGTCAGTCTCCTTCTTGCCACCCTCTCTGTTCCTACTCTGGTCAGTCCCTTACTATATGCTCCCTTGGATCACCAATGCCTTCCCATCAGTCTCCCTGCTGGGATCCATTCCAATCAAGATCCTAGGCAGAACTTTCTAAGGTGAGTACCCAAAGCGTGGTATCATGCCTATGAGGGAGGCAGGGCAGGGCCAACTCCCCTCCCAGAAGAAGCAGGTGGAGCTGCAGCCTTGCAGGTGGTGCTCACATATAACCCCTCCACCCCACGAGGCACTGAGAGCTGCATAGATGTCCCTTGCTCAGCTCTTGTTTCTCCTTCAGAACAGCTCAGCAGGGAAGTTATTGGCCATTTTCAAAGAACAGGGAGATACCACTCCATGACAGCCCCACTAGGGTGAGAGGGCTGCCTCCCACATTCCTTCCCACCAGCTCTTGCTTCAAGGATGGAGTAGGCACTCTCTGGATAGCCTGCTTCTTGGGGAAGTGTCAAGATTACAGGGGTGACAACGGAAGTGACAGATGGTGCTCGGGATAAAGTGGTGAGGGAATGGGGGAGAGTGACTGGCTGGGAGGGATGCCAGGCATGAGGCTGCCGTGCCACACACCCCCTCTCCCTCAGAGCTCTACTCTCCCTGGGCGCTCAGTCCTCCCTCACCACGGAGTCTGAACCCTGCCCCATGAGATTCCAACAGAAGCAGCACAGGAGTTGGACCCTGGGTCAGAAAAAGAGTATGCTCCAGAGTCTGGGACCCATGAAGGAGGAGGGCAAAGCAAGAGTAGACAGGACTCTGGCTGCCCAAGGAGGGCAAGAGGGAACAGAAACTCCCCAAAGGGCTGTTCCAGACATGCACATCCAGGGACATCTCAACTGTAACTCCATGGCTGATCCAGGGTTGAGCAAGGCTCAGCCAGAGTGTAAAGGATGCTGAGCCTGAGGGGTTTACATCACGCCACGTGGGGAACAGGAGCCCAGCACACACTGACCTCAGAGCACCACTATGCTCATCTAAGCTCCAGGTTGGGAGAGTTCCCAAGCCCTCTGGGGCTGGTCCAACTACCGAGCTAGCCCAAGGGGCAGTGTCAACCTGCTACAGCTCAGTCAGATCATAGCCTCTTGGCCACTGCTTAACACCCAAGTCAATCCTGGGGCTGGTGCGACACCTAAACATATCTCCCAACATGCCACAGACTGCAATTAATCTTCCAGAAACTCTCTGAAGAATACCAGTATGGTTATATCCACTTCATAGCAAGATAAAGGAAGAAATGATTTTCCCAGGATGACAAGGCAGGAGAGAATGGAGTCCAGACTCCTAAATTCTGGCCAAACCCCACCCAAGGTCTCCACCCAAATTCAACCGTGTCCAAGTCTTCCCAGAAGGCTGACGGCCCAAAGTGTGAAGGGTGTGGAAGGCATCCATTCATCTGACTTAACCTGGCACAGTAACCGAGGCCCCTGAGCTCAGGTTGTACACCCTTACTTGAGTCAGTCCCCTCCTGGTGCGTTGGCCCACCATGGGGATAATACCTGAACTCCTCACAGATGTGGTTTAAGAGCAAACACAGGAATCTGGGGGCAAGAGCCTTTCCAGCTGACTGCCTGGTAGTGCAGCAGAGCCTTTCAGTTCAGCCTCTGAGGATAACCTCCGGATGTGCAGTGATGGGAGACCCTAGGGAGGGTGCTGTCTAACGGAGCAAACTCATTCTCTGCTGCCTTTTTACAGAGAGGGCCAGTCTTCACATCCACGTTGACACTAGGTAACACATATCACTTACTGTGTCTTTACCATGTGCTAGACACTGCTCTAAGCACCTCACCTGGATCCTCTCATTAAATCCTTCCAATAACCCTAAGAGGGAGGTAGTATTTTTATTCCATTATACAGATAAGAACACTGAGGGGTTAAACAACTTGCCCAAGGTCACACGGCCAACAACACATTAGGCAGTCTGATTCTGGTTACTCTACATACCATTCCCACCTGCAAGACCAACTGTTAGAATCACCTCTGGCCACAGACAGACAAGCGCCAGACATAACTTTCTGGTCAGCTGGGCACAGAAAATGCACACAGACATACAGGCAGAGATGTGCAAACATTCACAGGTCTCTTGGCCTCCAGCTAACCAGCAGGTCTGTTGGGATTCAGGCACTGGCCTCCTGGGGTGCCTGAACAAATTCCCATTTACAGTGCGGGGGTGGGGTGAACTTTGATTTGCCCAACCTCTAAATCCTGTGTTTAAACTTACTGACCTGACTTGCAGCCCCCTCTCCAATGAGAATAAATTACCCCAGTCTAAAAATTATGAAACCAGGAGTTCCTGCTTTATTTATGCATATTTCCAAAGTAGACCAAAAAATGTATTTTCAGATTAAAGAGAAAATTTACATATATAAATTCAGAACAGAGTATTTATAGCATTAATTACATAAGTCCTAGATCCCTTATTTAGTCCCAGAACCAATTCCTTATCGGTCACATATTTAGCATATCCCCCCTCCCCCCAAAATCCCTGGGCCTTTCCTCCCCCTTACCACGGACCAGGGCCATGCTGGCAGGAGGACACAGCTTCCTTCACAGCCCAACCTCCTAGACACACCCAAATCCAGCCTTAGACATCAAGGGACCTGCAAACACAATCCCCAAAAGGTCCCTCTCCCCGGGTGAATTATAAAAAGCCTTCAGGAAGTTGGCTATTGGTCGGCTCAGGCCCAGAGAGACCTCTGCAGGAATCACCAGAGACGTTAGCCCTGCAGAAGGCATACCCGGACTGGGGCCCAAACAAACATCCACTGGGCTGAATCTGGAATCTCTCTAGTTCCTGGGCAATGGCTGCTTCAGACCCGACCACTGAGGCCGGACCTGCCTGGAATCGCACCCAGGATCCAGGCGCTTGGGTAGCGGTGGAGGTTGGGGGTTAGAGCGGGAAGCAAAAGCAGGCCCAGGTCTTCAAGACCCAAGTCTGCAACTGCCCTGAGCTCATTTGAAGGACTCCCTCGGATCCCTAGGGCTTCATCCTCACCGGTTGTGCCCATCAAACAGCACCTGCGCTGCTAGGCATCTCCCCAGCACTGTAAAAAGAAACACTCAGGGAGATGGGGGTTCGGAGAATCCTGGATCCTTCTGTCCGGCCCCCGAGGCCCCAGTCTGTCCTCGCACCTAGGCGGATATTTATTTGCTCCTTTTCGCGAAAGGGGTCTGCCTCTTCTTCGCCCAAGGGGGGCGACCCCGCCAGCCGCCCGGCAAGGCGCCCCCGCCAGCAGCCCCGCGACCCCGAGATAGCGCTGCGAAGAGCCCGCCCCGGTGTCCCCCCGCCCGCCCGGCATCGAGGCCCGGCTGCGCGGTGCTGACAGCCCGGCTCGCGCCCCCGGCCAGCTGCAGGGCGGCCCCCTCCCCGCGCCCCGTGCTTCCCGCGCGCGCCGCGGCCCAGCAGGGCCCTCACCGAGAAGCGTTCCAGGTCAGTGGCCGCCATGGCGAGCTCCGCGCCGGGCGGGCGAGCCAGGACGAGCACCCGGGGGCGACGGGGACAAGCCGGCTGCGGGACGCGCTCCGCCCGGGCGGCTGCGGCTGAATGGATCCAATATGGCCACTTCCTGGAAACTCCCCTTGGCGGCGGCGGCGGCGGGAGAAGCCGCGGAGCCGCCTCCGCCCCCGCCCGCGGGACCGGCCTCCCCGCCCGTCCCGGCCACGAGCGTAGCTCGAGCCCCGCCGCTGGGACGGCCGGGGGTCTCCGCTGCGAGGCGGGAGGTGCCAGTTGCAGGGACTGCTGGGACTTGTAGTCCGCGAGTTGGGGGGGTCGGGAGGGCAGAGGCCAGGAGGGCAGTGCCCGGGGGCCCAGGGCCGGTGCCTGGGGCCTGCGGTGTGTCCCTGGGAGGCTGGAGCCCAGCCTGGGTGGGAGTGTCCCGCGCCCGCGCTCTAGGAAGCCCGTTCTGTGCGGAGGAGAGTAGGGTGCTGCGTGCGCCCTAGGGGTCTCCCCCGCCAAGCTGCCTCCTGCAAATGCACTGGGATCACCCGCCAGAGTGTCGACGGGCTACAGGAGGCCCGTCGGGTCCAGGAGAGACCGCCTCCGCCTCGTATGACTGAATCCTGGGCCCCACCTGATGCTTTGGTCGGAGTCTGGGAGGAACCCAGGGCGGGACCCGCGCATCCGGCCAGGCGGCCTTCCCGGGCCAGGGACCAACCTTCAAGTCCTTGCGCAACGAATGCACAGGATGCGCAGTTGAGGCTCTGGATTTGTGCAACAGAAAAGCCGAACTCGACAGTCAAGACATCAGATTGCAAGTGACCGTCACCCTGCCTGCCCCCAAGGGTTTGGAGCGATGTCTTAATGGAATCTGGGCACTGTGCAAACAAGACTCCCAATGAATGCACATTCTCTCTGCTAATCTCACTACTCAAAACGTGCACAAAACTTAGAAAATTAATACCTCTGCCCAAGCCAAAGGCCGCAGGGAGCTCTGGTCCTTTTCGCTATGTGTAAAATCCAGCTCCACCTCTGTACCCTCCTTTTCTTTCCCCTCCCTCTGCCTTTCCCTCGGCTCTCTTTTTGATAATATATATAGTAAGGCTTGCCTCCTGCTCCTCCAGTGGCCTCATCCCAGATGGGTACAGCCTCCACACCACTCCCACCCCCAATATCTTCCAGCTTGTCCCTCCTTTCCAGGAATTTGCGCTGGCTGAAGGTGCCCAAAGACCTATCTGGATTCGGCACACCTGGCCTTAAGAGGAGCCCCTTCCTGTCCCTTCCACTAGCTTTCCCCTCCCTTCTCTCCTGGACAAAGCTGTAGCTTGTCACTAAGGTGCAGTGACATCTCACTGGTCCTTTCTGACTCAGTGTGCTCACTTTGTTCTTCCCTATCATGGTGTTTCATATGCTATGTGGTAGTTATTTACAAGAAGCAGGCAAAACAATGGTTAAGGGAGCTGAACCTACAGCAAACTGCCTGGGTTGGAACCCTGCCTCCATCCCTTGCTAGCTTTTCAACCTTAGGCAGTTTACCTGTGCCTCCCTTTCCTCATTCTAAAAGTGACAATAAATATAATACCTCTGCCACAGGATTAAACATGATGAAATAAGGAAAGGGCTTTAAACTATACTTGAAATAAAATGTTTAATAAAATCTCCCTCTCTAGACTACAAAGGCCTTGATGTCAGAACTGAGACAGAGAGAGGGAGGGAGGGAGGGAGGGAGGGAGAGAGAGAGTATCTATCGGTGTTGAGTTGATCATCTTAGACTATGCTGTTTCCTTTTGCTTTCCTATAACTGGCAAGAAATCTGTCCCAACTACCATTTGCTGCATCACCACTCTCTGGGATCTGCCCTAAATTATCTTTAAAATGGTCTCCCCACCCCCCACCCCAGTTGGGTATATTTCAAAATACCTACTTCTAGCAGCTCCAGCTGCTGGCAGTGAGAAGGAAAAGCCCAGATCACAGCTGACTACTTTCTCCTGAGATATGTTCACTCTACTAGAAAAATTTACATCTACTCCCCAAGCCCCAAATTTCTTTTTCTTTCTTCCTCTTCTTCTCAGTCTCCTTTGGGTTCCTCTTCTTCTCCTTCCTCCTCCTCCCTTCCTCTTCCTCTTCTGTTCCTCCTCCTGCCCTTCCTTCTCCTCCTTCTTTGCCTTTCTCCTCTTCTTCTCCTTCTCCCTCTCCCTCACCCTCTCCTTCCTCCTCCTCTTCCTCCTCTCTGCCCCCAGCCTCCTCCAGTGCTGCTGCTGGTCAGAAGTACTGAAGGAGGAAGAGTTACCTGTGGAAACAAAAATGAGTACAGCAATCATTTCTCACCTGAGGCCAAATGTTATTCCCCATGGCAGCATTCCCTAGTGTTCTTTGTACACCCAGGAGAAGGTCATAACTGTTACACACACAGTGGTCCCACAGTTAAATAACTGTATGTGTGGCATGCTGAGTTCCATACAGGGAAAGGTTTCTGTAGAAGTCCTCAGAGCTTTTGATAAGCCTACATGCACCGTCACTGTCTGAGAGGTAAAGGGAATATGCAGCCCTCCTCAAACTTGGTTGACCACCCCTCTGCCCCCACCCCCCATACACACCAGCACCACACTGAACGTGAGCACGACAGACCTCGCTGTCGCTTGTTTTTTACTTTTGCTTAGTTTCATCATACAAAAGTTCAAAATGTTGCTGTTGTAAAGTTTACCTGTTATTTTCTTCATGGTTTTCAACATGAAACCTCTTTTCAAAAAAAATTATTACCTATTTCAAATTCATAAAAATATTCTCTTTGTATCTTCTTACGAAATGTTTTTTTTTAAATTTTTGTCACATTTAGATCCATCAGTGATTTGTTTATGTGTGTGCCTAACCAATTGTTTCATCATCACTGATGTACAATGCAAATAATATCAAAAAACTAAATTTTTATGTGTGTGTGTAAGTCTGTGGATCAGTTAGGATAAGGTTTAGTTGCTTCAAAAAGACAGAAGTTTCTTTCTTTTTCACATTATCCAGATAGGCAGTCTACGTGATGTGACATTCTGTGCATGCCTTCTATGCTGCTTTGCTTTGAAAAGCCTTGATCTTGTGGTCCCACATGGTGAAACTGGCATTCCAGGCAGCAGGAGGGAATGAAGGCAATAAAGGAAAAACAAGCAAACACTCTCAGGCGGTCCCAGAAGCTGCCACATGGTATATCTGCTTAACTATTGGCCAGAACTGGGAAGTGGGATCTTTCTTCTGGTCATCATATGTACAGCTAAAAATTCCACAAAATGTTAGGACAATAGATGTTGGCAGATAGCAGCAGTATCTGCCAAGTCTGTTTTTGGACTATTTAATCTGTTCAGTGAGATGCTTGAAATTTTTTTTTCTATTGTTTAAAATGTTTTATTTGTTTATTTATTGAAAAATTAAAATACAAAAAAAGACAAACAAGAAAATAATCAGCTATATACCACCTTTAAGAATCAACCACAGAAATGACCATTACATTACATCATTCTACAAAGCTTTCTATGCATATTTACAGACAGGAGCAAAGATCACAGAGATGATTAACAAGAATTAGACAATAATACAGATGCCATTTTAATAAAAGTATTAAATTTAATTTTGCTTGAATTTAAAAGAAGTTGAAGTGAAACTGATGGAAGAGATGAACTCTTGACCACAAGAGCTATATTACTTCCTAAAAGATACCTCTGAGGTTAAACAAAAATTGTGAAAAACACTAAGAGTTTGGAGTCGGCTTTTTTAATTACAGATTTTGATTGTGTGTGTGTGTGTGTATGTGTGTATTAGGCCTCAGGATTCTTTCCATCTTTCCACCTCCCTTGACCCTGCCTCCTGACTGTTCTACTTACATTATTATTGTTACATTGTCCAGTTATGATCACCATATTCTGTTCTAGTTACTTGGTATACATTTTAGATTTGAATAAATTCAATGCTCATCACTGGTCCTTTTATCAAGGATTTTTCCATTTGCAAGCTCTTTATTTCAATTCATCTCTTGATCCACTGAATTTCATTGTTAAGCTGTTTTCTCAAGGAGGGTTTGGATGTTTAAGCATATCTGTCTGTTGCTTTAACACTGGAACCATATCTTGGCTGGGTATAATATTCCTGAGTCTCACTGTCTTCCCCAAAGAATGTGATAGGTTTTGCTCCTTTTTTCCTGGGAGGAAGTCTGACTAGGCTGAATTTTTCCCTTCATAGGAGACTTTTTTCCCCTCTGCTTGTATGCCCAAAGAAGTCACTCTTTATCCTTTTCTTCCCCCAGTTCAATAACTTAACTAAAACATGTCTCAGTATTAAACATTCTGAATAAAGCTTTTCCAGAATATAATGTCTTTCAATCTGCAGTTTTAGTTTTGCTTTTTCTGCATTAGACATTCTCTTTTAGCTCCGTTTTTTATTTCTCCTCTTCAGGGGTATCAGTTAATCCTTATAGTGGATTATCTTTGTATTCCATTTCTGTGAAGTTTAATTTGCCCTTAGTTTGTTTCCATTCCATCAATTCTCTTGTTTTATTATCTCACCTTTGAGCCTCCAATTTGTTAAATTTATGTTCTTATTAAGTTGCTTTATATGTGAAGCCGTTGTAAGAAATTTCCTTTTGAGGGGAGGGGAGAAGTCCTTGTCTTTTACCCACTGTTTTCCTTCTATTTATCATTTATAATTTACTGTCATGTGTTTGCACCCATTTCTTTTCATCTTGGTTTGGTGGCTCTGTCCAGACTTCCTTTATGCTGCTATAACATGTTGGCAAGAGAGGGGCTTACTGACCGTTGCCCTGTGTTGGAGACCAGTCTGTTTTTCCCTCTGATCTAAGTGAGAGGCTGGGAATTTGGAGTCTGCACAGTTTTTGGTAGTCTGAAGGGGAGGAGGAGAAAGAGGAGTGCTCAGCCAAAGCAGAACTCAGTCTTTGTTAGAATACCTGTGCATGCTCCTGTCCTGAGGTTCTGATGAACGTCCAGCACAGGGCTCGTGGCACCTGAATAAGGATGGAGAGGAGGACACCATACACCTTTTCCAAGGAGGGAGGGTAACCCAGGCTTTGGATCAATTTCTCAAGTTGGAGTGTTGTTCTGGAGCCTTTAATCCATTGGCTGAGTCAGCTCCATGGATCACGCTCAAAACTTCCCCTATTTCTCCCCAATGCACATTTTAATACTGCTCATTCAGAGGAGGAAGAATATAAGGGCGTGACTCACTTCTGTTTCTTTTCAGCTTCAGGAGCACTGGGGAGAAGGTTCAAGATTTTGTCAGTCTCTGGGCGTTGAAGACAGAGTGCGGAGCAGAGATGTGCTGTGCCACTCCTTGCCACTCTAAAAGCTTCTGGATCTTCCTTTGGATGCCAAGTTTGATGTTTATTATATTGGTTGCTGATAGTAAATTTCCCATGATTTTATCTACTTTGTTTTATTTTGTTAGGAACTGAGAAAGAGAAAATTCTCTGGGGAAGTTTGTATCTACTGTCTGTATCTAGACGTGTCCCAACGCATTTTTAAAGCGGCATTGGCCATCTCTGTCTTTCACATCTGACTTGTTATCAAGGGCTATGAATGATGCAAAGCAAGAGCAGATCTGAGGAGCCTCCTGGGTCCTATGTACTGAGGTCCCAAGTCCTGAGATGTCCCAGCCAGGCAGGCAAAGTCTCCCATTTTGCCAAAATGATTCTGAAAAGCCAGATATAGGAATGACAGTCAAATGGCAGTACTGCCAGGGTGAGGTCTAGACCAGGAGTCCTGACCTGATGGAAAAGCTGTCGCAGAGAGATGGAACCATGTTCCAACTCCTCCCGGGAAGACTGGCCAGAGTTTGCACCGAGGCCAGATGCCGGGGCCGTGTGGCACAGGGGAAACAACCAGCAGAAAGCAGCCCCTCCCTGGCCTCGTGGGTTTCCGGCTGTCCTTTCTCAAGTTCCACGGTGGAAACTGCATACTGCAGAGGGGCTGGGAAGCGTGTCAAAACTTAGCCCTCCCTCCTCCCACCAGAGCACTTGGCATGGACGCTTTGTACACAAAGTGCTAGGAATGCCCTGGAAAGCCCTGGAGGTGGGAATCTCTGCCTTTTTTTTTTTTTTTTTTTTTTTTTTTTAACAGAAAAGCCTCCCGTAGCACATGAGTCCTCAGGTCCCCTGTGAGAGCCCCAAGACCACGTTTTCCAGGGACACATCCAGGTTTTGTAGAGCCTGAAGCTTATAGAATTTGGAAGGCTTTCTTTGAGAAAAAGAATACACAATTATAAATACAAGATCGGATATGGAAGTAATTACTTATTAAGATAAGAAAAGAACAGGACTTGAAGGGACTCATGCAAGTGAGGAGGAAACTTAAAGTTCATGTGTTTCAGGAGGTCCAGGGTACCCTTAGTAAATGGGCCACAGAGACACCCATGGGTTACAGACCCTGAAGCAACTCCTATAGTCCAGAGCTGCCCATTGGGGAGGAAACTCCACTTCAAATCTGGCCTGGAGGGCCCAAGGACAGGGGTTGATAGCAACTTTACAAGGGACTCCATATGACTTGTCAGAAGATCCTGCCATGGCTCTGCCCCATCCCCTCCCCCCACCCCAACAGTCACATTGGAACCTGGGCCTCCTTAAGGTGGAAGCATTTCTGCTCCTCCAAGGTAGTTGTGACCAAAAAGAATTCTTTGGGAAAAAATATGTCAACTGTCCAGTAATCAGAGAACTACAACCCATATAAATGGAGCACTTAAGATGCTCACATATGGAGAGGCTAGGTGACATGCAGCTGACTAGCCAGTCCATTCCAGCATGTTCTCCATCGCACCAGCCATGAACAGGTGGGATACAAGCTGGGGAGAGGCAGCCCCACATGGGGACATGCTAGGCAGAGATGAGGAAGTTAAAATGTTTTGCTGCTTGGGAAAAATATGACTCTCAAAGAGCATGAGGGAGGTGGAGAGAGAATGCTTCATTCTGGCCAAAGTACCAAAGGAAGTCTTCAGGAAAGGAGATGGTTAAGTCAGGAGAAGCAAATTTCAGGGCAAGGCTCAAGGTAGGAAGGGTTTTCAAACAGCAGAGCAATGGTTTTTAAACTGGGCCTGAGGGGCCATGGGGAAGAGTGGCGAAGAGAAGGGCTCTACCCTCTTCCCAAACAGCTCCACTCCATCTGCTTTATATATTGGGTTTTCATTTCAACAAAGGATTCTTCTGCAGCTAAAAATAAGTCTGAAAACCACATCTCTGGGGGGAATTTATTCAGACAGACAAAATGGGCCTGGAAAAGGCTGCTGCTGGAAGGAATCCAAGGAAACCATTGAGTCTGAGTCAAGAGAGCTGAGAGGTAGAGTTTTACCTGGAAACAAAGGGTGGGCCAGGGAGATTGGAAGAACAAATCCAAGGGAGCTGAGAGAAATTACTCTAACTTGAATTAGGAGTAGAAATAAAAGTAAATTAGCAATAAAGAAAACACACACACAAGGATGGGGCCAGATGACTCAGGAATGAAAACAGAACTAAGGACCTGATTAACGTAGAGAACCTAACCTAGATGAACCGATGACCGAGAGGCCAAGGCCCCATTACTCACCTGTTTGGCTCATACTACTGGTTTGCTAGGTATTCATCCCCTTCTTGTGGGGAGGGGAAGGCAGGAGAGGGAACAAGATAGAAGCTTTTGGGAAAGCAGGCAAAGGTTTGAGGGGACATTCCTCCATTCCTTAGTATGTGACAGGCCTGCTGCTGCAGGACTTGGGGCCCGGTGGTCCAGGACCTGCTGTGATAGAGGATACTGAACCTGACAGGCAGGATGGGTGTAGTCAGAGTAACGACCCCCCAAAGATGTCTATGTCCTCATCCACAGAACCTGTGAATATGTTACATTACATGGCAAAGAGGGATTCTGCAAATGTGATTAAGTTAAGGATCTTGAAATGGTGGAATTATCCTGGATTATCCAGTTAGGACAAAAGTAATCACAAGAGTCCTTATGAGTAGGAGTCAGGAGTGTCAGAGAAGAAGTGACAAAGGAAGCAGAGATCAGACTGATGCAGCCACAAGGCAAGGAACTCTGTCAGCTTCTAGGACTGGAGAAGACAAGGAAATGTGTTGTACCCTACAGCCTGCAGAAGGACCACAGCCCCGCCAACACCTTAATTTTAGCTCAGTAAGACTGTGCTGGGATGCTGGCCTCCAGAACTGGAAGATAACAAATTTGTATTTTTAAAGCCACACAGTTTATGGTACTTGGTTACAGCAGCAGTAGGACACTCTAGAGATGGCCCTGTGTCTAAGTGTGTGCACTCTGAACTCAAGTGTCTGGGTTCAAATTCCAGGGCCACCGCTTGCCAGTGGAGTGACCTCAGGTAAATTACCTTTCCTTCTGCGCTTCACTTTTCTCACATGCAAAATGAGGATAATAATCACTTCCACTTTATAAGGTTATTGTGAGGATTAAATATAAAATGCTTAGAACCATTTCTGATACAGTGTGAACTTTCAATAAATGTTAGCTGCTGTTAATAATATTGTGATTATTAAATAATCATCATTAGATTTATTTTCACCACCCTGCTTTTGCCTTCCCAACCTGGGACTTAGAATTGAAAGTTGATCAGAAGACAAAGCATGATTTCAGAGTCACAGATGTGAAGGCTGGACACCAGCACCCTTCACTCACTCATTCAATCAGCTATTTGTTGAGTGACTATTGTGTGCCAGCTGCTGTTTTGGTGCTGAAGACAAAGGAAGGGAGGAAGGGGGATAAAGGACTTCTTCCTGGCATTGCTCTAGTCTTTTGTCAAGAAGAAAAACTTTTCCAGATGGCCCTTAAAATCCTCCTGGGGGTCTCACTGACCCTTGAAATGAGTCACATAACCACACAGAAGTTTTAGGATTTCCCAGTGTTCGCTCAGACTAATGTAATATGTGTTGGCTGTATTATTGAGAATATTTAAATCTGCTGTACAAGAAAAAAAATGCAAAATTCATAAGCTCTGTTAAGTACATATAGTAAGTTGGTAACTCGTGAGATGTGCTAGACAGAATAAATGAAACATACGGATGTTGAACATGGAAAAGGACACAAGAACATAAGAGTGTTGTTTGTGGATAGAAAGAGATGGGAAAAATAAATTTTAAGGTAAGATGCTTATCTCTAATTCTAGATTGCTAATTCTAGACTGAAAGCTGTCATCCCCATACCAGCTCCCTTGGTGACCCCCATCATGATTCCATTCTGGCCCCTCGTGTGCTCTCCCCCGGCTTCCCATAGGGTCGTCTGTGTGTGATGGTTGTAACCAGGGATACTTGCCTGTGTTTCTCTGATAGAGCATGTATTGACTCCAGGCACTTTCTGTTCACTGAGCCCCTTTGTTCAATCTCAATGCTGTTTCTCATAACTACACTGTCGGTGAGGAAGGATGTTGGGAGAGGGAGAGCGAGAGAGAGCAAGAGAGAGAGAGAGAGAGCGCGCGCGCAAGAGAACACACTGTGGAACACAGGATTCAGGCAGTGTGCTCCTTCCCCTCTGCATCCACCTTACCCTGAGTGGATTCCCTTTCCCCAATTCTTCCCCTTGTTTCTCATGGCAAGCTTTAAATTGAATCCTTAAGCCAGGTGATTCAACCATCTTAAATTGGTCTATGAGTCCTATTCATGACCTCTGGACAGCTTGCCCAATACAGCACTTGGAAGCTACATGGAGTCAAGATAATTAATTCCCCATATGACAAACAATTGTGATCCATCCTGTAGGGCTGGGTGCCTTGCTATCTAAACAAAACTGGAGTCCTGTTAGAAAGAAGGGGAGAATGGCTGTTGGGTAGGTACCAAAAGTCACAAGGGTTCACTTGGTCTGGTCTTCTGACTCCACGTCAGATACACTGCACACATTTGAGATAGAGTCCATTTTTCCCATAAACTACAGATATGGGGACTTTAGAATTTGCTCTCATCTTTGAAGTCCCTCTTGTAGGGGAGGGGCAGGACTGGCTCACTTTTCAGAGTCCTGCTGGTCCAGGCTATTATGATCATAGAAGTTCTTGGACTGGCTAAACACTGGGGTCATTTCACTGTTCACACGACAGAGATTACTGAGCACTTCCTGTGTGCAGTGGGCATGAGGATAGTAAGGCACAATTACTGCCTGCCCGAGTCCAGAGTTCAACAGGAGAGAAAACATTAACATTGCTTATTATAATAATATACAGCCAAACTTGGCCACCCCTTTGAGAATCTGCCCTCCGCAAAGCAAAACGTGCCGGGAGTCAAATAAAAGGCACAAGCACCATCTTTATGGAGCCCAAATCCTGAGTCACCTTGGACCAGCAACCTGCTCCAGACTCTCACTTCCAGCCGCCACCGCGTTCCCCCTTCTATTTGTCTCACTCACCTCCCTTGCCTGGTGTGATGAGTGTGTTTGTTTTCTTTGGCCTCCAGAATCCTGTGTCCTGGCTAACACCACTGTTCCTCCTCCCCTTGGCTCCGCAGTCCCCTTGAAGGCCTGCTGGTAGATCCCGGGTGGCTCAATCTGCCTCTCGCCCTCCCAGCATGTGCTCTGCCCAGGCAGATACTGCACCCTCTGCCCAGGCTTCCTAGGAGAACTCATGGCACCCCTGCCAGGGATCCAGACAAGGATGCGAGGAGGGAGAGGCAAGGAGAAGTCCTCCGTGGATGACATTCAGATGCACGCCTCTGCTCTGCTCACGGCAGCTACCAACACAAAGGATGAGCCCACCCAAGGCAAACACACTGTCTAGGAAGGAAGCCAGGGCCTTGGGAGCTACATTAACTCTTCCAGGCCTCCACTGAGAGAATGACAGCAGGTCAACTCACATTACAAAAAACCCATCTGCTTTCTCGGCGTGCTCCGGCACAGCCTGGAGTTGTACACAGCGGCAGAGTATCACAAGCCCTGCTGCCTGACAGCACTAGCTCCTGACGGCTCCATGCTCAGCAGACCTCCCAGAGTTGCTCGGAAATCCTGTGCTTTTTCCTAGTCACCACCCCGGCCCATTCTCCACGCCAAGACTCCAAAGAGTGATCGCTGCCCCGCCCCACCCCCTTCGCACTCAGCTGACACCGGGACCACTTCTTTACAGAGAACATCCATTCATTCAGTCAACACACATTAACTAAAGGTCTCCTGTGTGCTAGAGCCATGGGGCTAAATCAGGCGTGGTTCCGGCTCTGGCAGTGCAGTGGGGCGTTGGAGGCACACAGGCAGGCGAGACACAGGGGCAAACAGGCCACACTGTGGCTGCCCCTGCTAAGCCTGCTAGGTGCGGGCCAGCTTCCAAAGCCCACCCCCATCCCCCACCCTCCGGCGCTCACCCAGCCCGACACTCGCATCCAACAGTGCTGCCTGGACCACCTTCCCTCTGGGACCCAAGAAAGTAGGGCCCCAACTCTTCCTCCGGGCCTTCCATTTTACAGTGTCAGTTATTTCTTCCTTTTCCCACATCTTAGATCTCTCCCTGCTTCCCTTCTACCCTTCTACCTGGCCTACACCCTCAAGTCTCCTCATCTAAAAAAAGTCTTACCTTGACCCCCATTCCCCTCATGTCCCCTGCTTATCTCTCTCGTTCCCTTTCCTGTCTTGAAGGAACAGTCTGCTTTTCAGCTCACTCGTGTCTTGTGTCTCCACATCTCCAAGGAAACTGTTCTTGCGGAGGCCACCAATGACCTCTCAATGGCCAAACCCACTGGCTTTTTTTTTCAGTTTTGATCTTACTCCTCCTACACTGCACAGGGTCCTGCTACTTCCTCTGGGATACTGTAAATACTCATGGAGAAAAAGAGCCAAATATATCATAAGTACATAAAAAGGAAAGTGTGGGAGGCCCCCACCCCAGACTCCCACTCCACTCCCTGGGGTGACGCATGATTTTCCAAATATTTTTCCAGGTATAAACAAAAGTAGAATACATGCACATTTAGAGTTTTTATACTTTAAAAAAGAAACGTGAGAAATCACACAGGCTCCACCCCAGCCCCTGATTCCCTGCAGTGAGCCTGGCTCCAGGCCCCGACCTCGTGAGGAGTGTTTTCAGCCTTGGCACTTCGCAAGAGCCGGACTTGTAGGTATCTCCACTGCATCTGGACTTGGAACCCATCAGGTCTGTGGCTTGAGTCTCTAGGTTTTTGTTCTGTTTCTGGTCCACGGAAATGTTTATCTTATTTCAGTGTAACTCCAACTTCTGAATTTTCTCCTTCTAAGCTTTATTTATCAGTGTGTTGGGCTTCAAAGCATGAACTTCCAATGCCAGTTCTCTTGCTCAGTGGGTGACTCTGTCGAAGCGCAAGTTAGATCCTGTCACTACCAAGCTCATAAACCTGCAATGGCTCCCACCTCCCTCAGAGTAAAAGCCTAAGTCTTTATCCGGCCACAAGGCTGTACATGATATAAGCCCCTCAATATTCTCTGACCTCTTCTCTTGCTCTCTCTGCTCCAGGCACACTAGACTCCTTGTCATCTCTTGAGCATCCCTTGCCCAGTCCTTTCTCTAAGCACCCCCCCTCAGGTACCCACATGGCTTGCTTCCTCATTCTTTCAGTTTTTTCTCTGTGAGGCTTTCCCGGCTACCTTGCGTGCAGTCTCAACTCTCTCTGTATTTCATGTCTCTCTTCCCTACTCTTTTTCTCCTCTCTCCTTTGCCGCCTCCTAACACACTATGTATTTAATTTTTCTTATTTGTCATCTACCTTCCCAAATACTGCAGCCCCATTAGGACAGGGATTTTTGGCTGTTTTGTTCACTTATGAATCCCCAGGGCCTGGAACAGTCCCTGGACACTTAGTAGTTTCTCAGTAAATGCTGGCTGAATGAATTAAGTGGCTGGGTTCATTTCAAAAATACCACACATGCACTTTGCTCCTGGGTAGTACATACAGTTCTTTAAAGCAGGATTATAACCCTGAACAAGGCAGATGAGATCCTACCTTCAAGGGGCTTGGAGGCTGAAGACAGGCACGGAACAAGAAATGACTGTAGATGGAGACACATGGTGATGGGGAAAGTGCAGACTGAGGTGAACAAGTAAGGGGGGACCTGACCTAGTGGAGGATCAGAGGAGACCACCTTGAGGAAGGGGCACAGACTGAAAGATGAGCAGGAGTTAACAAGGCACAAAGTCAGTGTAAGGTGAGAGGTGGGGAAGAAGAAATAGTCCAAGATGATGAAACAGAATTTAGAGAAAGTAAGACCCATTCCAGGGAGAGAGGAGGTCAGGGAAAGAGTGCTGAGGGACAATCCCAAGACTCCCGGTTCATGTTTACCATCTCCTTCCACTGATTCTAAGGAAATTTTTAATGTATGTTCCTTTCTGCTACAGTACTGAAAAGAAGAGAAGGTATCTGCAGATAAAGGATTTCAACAAATTTCTAGAAGGCAGGAAGTGGAAGGATGAGTGTTCAGGGAATGAAGCAGAGTGGGTGAAGCCCAGACTCCTAATGGACGGGGCTGCACCCACCGTTCAGACACTCCACGCCCCAGGTTCTGGACTCAGATACCACAGATGCTATGGAGGGCAGGAGTCAGAAGAGGAGCTAAAAGCCTGAGGCTAACTGGCCACTTGTATATTGAATATTTCTCCTCATTCACCTTCCCAAGCAAATGAGGATCAGGGTTAATTCAAAAAGACCCACACTTAGACATGTTATAGTGAGACTTCAGTCCTGTGAGGATAAAAAAAAGACCCTAAAAGCTCTCTTAAATGAAAAGAAGATGAAGGAGAAGAGGAAACCACATACAAGAAAAATGTCAGAATAGTACTAAACTTTTCATTAGCAACATTGGTTGCTTAGAAGAAAATGTAACAATATCTTCAAAGTTCTCAGGGAAAATTATTTCCAGCCCAGAATGCTATACCAAGTCAAGCTGTCAGTTCAACGTAAGGGAGAATGAAGACGTGTTCAGACATTAAAAAAGGTACAAAGCTAAGTCAGTGTTGCGTGTAGGAGAAAGGAGATCCATGAGGTTAAGTAAAATTCCTGAGTCTTCAACTTGATTTAGAAGTTTCAGTATGAATTTATGATGTATTTTTCTCTTTAAAAAATGTATTTCCAGCTCTGTCTACTGAAGAGGGCTAGAAAAATGACCAACCAGTATCAATGAGAAATGGTTTGTTTCGGGTCTATGGTAGGAAATACACAAGATGAAACTCGAACATCTTATCATTTCAGATATCAAGGAAGAATAACATCAAGAGGCTCAGGCGGCAACTGAACAAAGTTTCCACCAGCAAAAGAAGAAACGATGTGAGCATTCTTAAGAATAATAACCGTAATGAATTGAAACACATCATATGCATTTAAGTTTATTCATTCATTTAAAATTTTAAAGCTCACAGGTTGCCTTTAGAAGATGCTAGGGACCCATTATTTTTGAAAAATGGTAAATAAAGGGAATTTATTCAACCTTTCACATAGGAACCTCAGGGTAGCTACATAGTAAATGAGGGGAAATTTCTCTCAAATATAGACGTCTTCCACTTAATAAGTGAAGGAGTGACAGAATTTCACCATGTTGTAATCCCCAATAAATAATGGGTCTAGGCAAGGATCATCAATGGCTGCTCACATTATAAAAGAGAGACAAGAAGACATGATGTACCTCCTTTCAGAAGCACAGAATACCATCTATGCAGGTACTCAAACTTGAATCTGCTCAAGACTCTAGATTTAATTACTAATTCACAGGAAATACATGCGATAAAGGACTATGTCAAATGTCACAGCAGGAATGCAAGGAGCAAAAATCCAGATTGTGGGAAGCTTCACAAGAAAAACAGAAACAAAAAAAGTTCTTTTTCAACAAATAAGTTATAAGGAAAAAAGAGACAGGGGAACCATAGATTTAAAAAGACTCAAAACACATATCAAACAGCTGTAAACAGATTCAGTTCAAACCAGAAAACATTTATAAACATCAGGGAAATGTGAACACTGACTGATTATTTGATGATGCTAAAAAATTATAGCTAATTTTTAGGTGTGTTAATGGTATAGTGTTTGTTCCTTAAAAGAGCCCTTACCTTTTCCAGATAAATGCTTAAATATGTATTGGTGATATGATATCTAAAATTTGCTTCGAAATAATCTGGGAGTGGTAGGAAGTGACTAGGAGTACAGGTGAAATAAGGTTGACCATGAGTTAATAATTGTTGGAGCTGGTTGATGGGTATACGAGGCTTCATTATATTATTTTTCTCTCCTTTTATATGTGTTTGAAGTTTTTCATAACAAAAAAGTAAAAAAAAAATTACTGTCTAACCATCTTTTCTTAGGAAGTTACTTGATAGCATGCTTCAGTAGGTACTATGAAAAAGAAAGATGTGCCATTCAGAAACAGTGTGTCTGAGCCAGGACAGCGGTCAAGGCGAGGCCCAGGAAGGGAGCCGAGAGCTGCATAGCAAGCCTGGAGCCACCAGGCCAGACTGACCAGAGGGCTCTTAGAGAGAGGTAAGGGGTTGTGGGGAGGGATTTAATAGGATAGAGAGTATGACTGATGGCCCAGGAAACTCACAGAATGCAAAAATAGAAAAAGAAAGGCAATTATTCAGCCAGAAAAACAAAGCAACATACAAGAAAGGCAGGACTCAAATATGAAGCAAAATGAAACACAGCACAGAGGTGAGCTGCAGTGAATGGGTATGCATGGTTATTATAAAATTTTAAAAATTGTTTTGCCTTTTAGAACCAACTTGGAAAAAAAAAACTTATGGAAGATTTTGCTACAGTTAAGTGGACTATAAATGTCATCAAAGTGCATAACGTTTAAGTGAAGGTGTAGACAGGAATGGTTGGGGCATGGAAGGTGGTTGGTAGGGTGGGAGGTCTAATGTTCCCATCTTACAAAGTGGTAAATTAGGGGTAAGTCCATCCAAGACTGATAAAGAAATAAATTAAGGTGTAAGTATATTTTCTGAGGTTTCAGAACAGACCTGAAAAGGATCTAGGAATAGTCTGGGGAAAGAGAAGGGAGACAAAAAGTAATAGAAGTCAATTAAACCCTTAATTATTATGCTAGAACATTCAAGATTGATAAATCAGGAGACTTCGGTATAAGCATAATATTTGGGATGTGGATGTAACCACCAGAAGTACCAACACCCAGAACGGGCCAAAGGAGTTTCTGTAGGGAGAAGGCCTGGGGGTGGGGCGCACTATGTCAGGGCACTGGTGTTCCCATTATAAGCTCCTCTGTGCAGGTACTGCTTTGATCAAAAGCTGTATCAGAGAGGGTCTTGTGAGACATTTAAAACAGTTTACAGAATTACAAAGACTACCACGTAAATGATTAGATCAGTGTTCTAAATGGATTGCTCTGGCTGCAGGTAGAGAATGGAATGGAGATGAGGGAGACTGGGAGCAAGGAGATTGGGTGTAAGGGGCGGGAGTGGGGTGGGAGGACTGCTGCACACATCCAGGCTGGAGATGATGACAGCCAGGCATAGGAATGGAGAGAGCCGGCTGGATCCGAGAAGTGCTAAAGAAGGGGAGGAAGAATCACAGTGAGTGCCCAGTGAGGTGATTGATGGCCCATAAAAGTATGGGAGAGGGACCGAGGGTTAGGGAAGAAGGTAACCAGTTCAGTTTGGACACTTCCATTTGAGTTAGTCTGGCCCCAAATCCCGTCTCCAAACCGTTACTGCGCTCACTCACCCCTATCCTCACCCTACTCTCTTGTCACCCTGAGCTTCCCGCTGCTCTACAAACGTACCACATGCTTTTGCTTATGCTGATGCCTTTTCGGAGAATGCTTAGCTCTCCCTTCTCAGCCTGCAGAGTTCCTGATCATTCGGTCAAATATCTTGTCTTCTCTGAAAGCTTTTTTTTTTTTCTTTTTATGGTTTCATTTTTTTATTTTGTTATTTATTTATTTATTTATTTATTTATTTATTTATTTATTTATTTATTTAATTGAGTTATAGTCAGTTTACAATGTTGTGTCAATTTCCAGTGTAGAGCACAATTTTTCAGTTATACATGAACATACATATATTCATTGTCACATTTTATTTCTCTGTGAGCTACCACAAGATCTTGTATATATTTCCCTGTGCTCTACAGTATAATCTTGTTTATCTATTCTATATATGCCTGTTAGTATCTACAAATTTCAAACTCCCAGTCTGTCCCTTCCCACCCCGCTCCCCACTGGCAACCAGAAATTTGTATTCTATGTCTATGAGTCTGTTTCTGTTTTGTATTTATTTATTTATTTATTTTAGATTCCACATATGAGTGATCTCATATGGTAACTTTCTTTCTCTTTCTGGCTTACTTCACTTAGAATTACATTCTCCGGGGACATCCATGTTGCTGCAAATGGCGTCATGTTGTCTGCTTTTATGGCTGAATAGTATTCCATTGTATAGATATACCACATCTTCTTTATCCAGTCATCTGTCGATGGACATTTAGGCTGTTTCCATGTCTTGGTTATTGCAAATAGTGCTGCTATGAACATCCTCCCAAGAAGTGCTCCCTCCCCTGGGCGCCCCAGCATGCTAACAGGTTTCTGTCTATCCCTGAGCACATCTTCCCATAGGTCTCCATTTAGATGTCTCTCTTCCCCACCAGGCCACGGTTCATAGTAGAGAGAAACTGTCACTTTTTATCCTTTGTATTTTTATCTCTTAAACTAGAAGTATGAAGATATTTCATCTTGTTTGCCAACACTCCTAGCTTGGTGATGAAGACAAGGAAAGCCATATTGCACATGATTCCATAGGGATGCAGGCCCTGCAAGATGGCAGTGGGTTCCGGAAAAGTGAAAGTCTGTCATGAGTAGAGGAGGAGACGGGGACCAGGAGCTCAGTGAATGAACTGACAAGAAACATCTCTCCCCAGAAGAAAGAAAATACCTGCTGATCTATCATTTTGTCACATAAAATACCTCACAGAATGAGAAGCTTTCCTCAGGGTCTGGATACTTTTTATTTTGCTCCCCAAATTTGATGTACACATCAGGACTCTCCAACATGCAGCTACAGTAATGGGTTTTAGTTGAGACATACCTGGGCCAGATCTCATCACAGCCTTGGGGTCATCTGAGACCTAGGAACTTGAGGGATGCTGTTTCAGGACAGAATCTTCCATTCCAGCAATATTTGGATAAATCCCCTATGTCCTCCTAACCTTCTGTATTAGTTTCGTGGAGCTGCCATAGCAAATTACCACAAACTGGGTAGCTCAAAACTACGGAAATTTCTCTCACAGTTCTGGAGACCAAAAGTCCAAAATCAAGGTGCCCAAAGCCTCCTTCCCTGCCTTTCCAGCTTCTGAGGAATCCAGGCATTCCCTGGCTTCCTTGGCTGCAACACCCAATCTCTGCCTCTGTCTTCACATATCCTTCTCCTCTTCCGTGACTTCTGTCTCTTATAAGGACACTCGTCATTAGGTTTATTACCCATCTGGAAAATCCAGGATGTTCTCATCTTGACATGCTTAATTTAGCTACATCTGAAAAGACTCTTTTTCCAAATACAGTCACATTTATAAGTTCCGGGATGTAGATATACCTGTTGGCAGGGGCCACTGTTCAAACCACAAGGCCCTATGAATGGAAAATAACAAAGAGGACATGGGATTTGTTAACTTTGAGACATAGACAATTTCTCTTAATGGAGATATAAACAATGTTCTTTAAAAATTTAGACTGAATAGGCCTACTAGGGGAAAGGATTGAGGACTATTCATTCTCTATAAGTGCCCCCTCCAGAGACCCTGGCATGTAGAAGGATCTCAGCACATTTCTTTTAAATAATATCAGACTTACAGAACCTACCACTATCTACATATGACTCAGCACACCCTTTTCAAAATCTTACATCTTAGGATCCCTATGCCAGCCCCACACACATTGTCCCTATTCTGATGGCCTAACTTGTCCACGTTCATCCATTCCTAAAGGTCAGAGGACATTTTTTTCCTAAATGACTTTAATTCAAGTCTCCTTTAAACTCTCTCAGAAGAAGGGTACAGCTCAGTGGTAGAGTGTGTGCTTAGCATGCACGAGGTCCTGGTTCAATCCCCAGTACTTCCATTAAAAAATAAATAAAAATTTTTCAACCAGCTCCTAGAGTAATGGAAATAAAAGCAAAAATAAACAAATGGGACCTAATTAAACTTAAAATCTTTTGCACAGCTAAGGATACCATCAACAAAATGAAAAGACAACCTACAGAATGAGAGAAAATGTTTGCAAAATGACGTGACCGATGTGGGACTAATTTCCAAAATACACAAACAGCTCATACAGCTTAATGTCAAAAAAACAAGCAACCCAATCCAAAAATGGGCAGAAGACCTAACCAGACATTTCTCCAAAGAAGACATCCAAAGGGCCAACAGGCATGTGAAACGATGCTCAATTTCACTAATTATTAGAGAAATGCAAATCAAAACTACAATGAGGTATCACCTCACACCAGTCATAATGACCATCACTAAAAAGTCTACAAATACTAAATGCTGGAGAGGATATGGAGAAAAAGGAAACTTCCTACACTGTTGGTGGGAATGTAAGTTGGTACAGCCACTATGGAGGACAGTATAGACATTCCTTAAAAAACTAAAAGTAGACTTACCATATGATCCAGTAATCCCACTTCTGGGTATATATCCAGAGAAAACTACAATTTGCAAAGATATGTGCACCCCAATGTTCACAGTGGCACTATTTACAATAGCCAAGACATGGAAAGAAACTAAATGTCCATTGACAGATAAATGGATAAAGAAGATGTGTGTGTGTGTGTGTGTGTGTGTGTCTGTGTGTATCACTCAGCAATAAAAAAGAATGAAATGATACTATTTGCAGCAACATGGATGGAACCAGAGATTATCATATTCAGTGAAGTAAGTGAGACAGAGAGAGACAAATGTCATATGATGTTGCTTATATGTGGAATCTAAAATTTAAAAAAAGATACAAATTTTATTTACAAACCAGAAATAGACTCACAGACATAGAAAACAAACTGTGGTTACCAGAGGGGAATGAGGGGTGAGGGACAGATTAAGAGTTTGAGATTAATAGGTACATATTACTATATATAAAATAGACAAACAGGACCTTCCCCCCACCTCTTTCTCTCTCTATATATCACAGGAAACTATATTCAATGTCTTACAATGAGCCATAATGGAAAAGAAACTGAAAAAATATATATGTATGTATGTATGTATATGTAGAACTGAATTGCTTTGCTGTTCACCTGAAACTAACATTGTAAATTGACTACATTTCAATAAAAAATAAGAATAAATAAATAAACAAACCTAGTTACCTCCATCACCAAAACAAATGAATAAAATCGTACCCTAAAAAAATTTAGCCTTGAATAGTGAAAAACCACCACAAAGAAGCAGCAGCAAAAAAGCCCAACCCTAACCAACAACATTAACATGATTGTTTTTGTCTTCACTGTCACAGCCAAACAGAAGGCTTTGTGCAGACTGTGGTCTTATTGTCTCTCCTCTGCAAACTTTCTAAGAGCCAGTATGTTGAGCTCTGAGGACATTAGAACACTGTAACATTTTGCCAAAATTTTCCAGTTAAAAAAGAAAGGATTATTTTGCCCAGGAAATTCTATCATCTTTGCTAAAGAAGAGAAGATTGGAGAAGGAAGAAGAGAGGAAGGAACATGGTGCTGTGCATGAAAAGCCAGGCTGCTCATTCCAGCCTTTTTTGGCTAAGAGAGAAAACCCTCAGTAGTTTGTGTTGCAGAGACTGGATGGGGAAACAGAGACTTTCCCCTTGCCCAGCACCCCAAGCACCTCTGTATTTTTGTTCCTTACTCTTGCTCCAGCCATTCTATCTGGAATCAAGGTCCTGCAGGGTTAGCGCAGATGTTTGCATTGCTGACTATGCTGCACTGTCCCCATCAATCAACATCTGAGGAGGTAACCAGAAGTTCACATTTAGAAAAGTCCAGGGAGAAAGCCCTCTCCATGGCCTCACTCCTAGCTCCTGAGATTATGGGGCTGTCGAACCGCATTAACCTGTTGTAACACATCATGTTGTTTACTCTCACCTTGGGGTGAGAGTCAGGCATGTAGACAATAAACTCTGACTCCATTTTGAAAAGTAACAGTCAAAGTGATGAGGGTCACTACCATGTGACAGTCTGTTACTGTGTTACCATTATCAGCACTTACTGAACGTACTGAATAGCTATTGAACAGTTATTGTAGACAGGGCCCTTTAGCCTGACTCTGAAAAAGGAAAATCAAAGCAATGAAAGTCACTATTACGTGACAAATTGTTGTCATTTTATCATTATCAGTATCATTGGACATAGAGTTATATGCCAACTGATGAAGACACAGCATCTTGCTCCTGGGAGTGTGAGCCCTTGTGGGAATAGGTAGCTGAAAAGAGACCTATATCATCCTTGTTTTCATTTAGCACTGCTAGTATTTTATTGGTGCTTAGTCAGATAAGAAAAACCAGTACTGTTAACGACTTCCCGAGACCACACAGCCTCAGAGGCAGAGTTCATCTTTCTCTTTCTGGCTCATTGTTCAATGTCACCAATTATTACTTTGTAGGCTGTTAATAAAACTGCTTGGTATTTACTTAGCTGATCATCTCAAAGGGGCAAGTGAGCAGATCTTCTGAGGACCTGGAACGAGCCCTTTGGCTGCCTGCCCACCTCACCTCTGCCTCAGGTCTATGACACAGACCTCAGTTAGACTCCTCCCCCAACGCATTTCCTCTTGAAAGGAGGGTCTCAGTCAACACATAACCTTCAGTCTTTTTGTATAGCTTACTTCAAAGTATTGTATTTTGAGCTCTCTGTTAATGAGCTATTAGAACCATTGAATATGAGCCTGGATAAGCTGCGATTTAAGGATTCTTTCCACCTTTACCTGTGTCGCTAAATGGAAGGCAAGTTAAACATGGTATACTAGCACAGTAGTTTAGGGGAAAGTTGAGCTATTCCTACATGTCCATTTTTAAAGCCAGATGCTGTTGGTGGATTTCACATTTCCAAACATTTGGTGCCGTCATCTCCAAGCCCATCTGAATCAGCAACCATAATAGAATGGGAGTCTGGCCTCTGGATTGCTGATTCGTCCACCCAGACCCAAGGAGGGATTCTATAGGTAAGGTTAAAACAGCATTTTGCAGGCTTCTCAAACTAAGCTCTCCTAATTAAGACACTAACCCAAGTGAGGGCCCCCAAATGTCCCTCTGGGGTTTAAAAAAAAAAGAATATTTTAAAGTCAAAACTCATCTATGAGAATAAAACAGGCCAAGAAAGGTTGACAAAAAGCAGCAAAGGGCATCCTCTCATGCTCCACCTGTCTGGGACACAGCTCTTCAGGTCTCCACAGACCAAGTCTGCTGTTCCCTCTCCAGCAACCAAGCAACAGTCTGAGGAATCGGATAAGCAGCCTAAAAAAGGAATCACAGATACAAAAACTCAGTTTATAACAGAGGCAAAGGATCTGACATTTGTCACTAAGATTTAGAAATAAAGAAAGTCCCTTTGACCCCAGAGAGGACTGGGTTTAACAAGTCACAGGCATGAGAGAAAAAAGAGGCCTCTCTTGCTTCCTCTGGGCTGGTAAGCAAGAACAAAACATGATTTGTTCCAGAAGTTGTGACTGCAAAAGCTTGATATCTGGACAAAGTCCCTTTACAGCCATTCTGGGCAGCCCATCCCCCTCATGTTCCTGGAGCTTCTGCATACTGGGGCCCCAGACACTGCTCTTCCTTACAGATGGCGAGGCACTGGTGAGACAGCAGGGGGCAGAGGAAGCAGGCTGTGGTGGACTGAGCTTCACGGAAGGGCCTATTCACCCCACCATGACGGAGACAAGACATTTACAAATATAAAGTGTTCACTGTGGCTGTCTGTGGGGCTCAGGCAGGAGGATCAGAGGGCACTGTGCGTTGAAATAGGCAATGTAATATAACATAACAATGTAACATAACATAATGTAGTACAGTTAGGGAGGGTTTAACTTTATATTAATTTAATAATGTGGCTTTGAAAATGCAAAGGGCCCTCTGCCCTGACATTCTCCAAATTTAAGATACTGAGATAGGAACAAAATGTCCTACTTACTGCTTTCTCTCATGCTCAAGACACATTATAGAATTTTACCCTTGCTATAAATACACATTTGTATTTGATTTTCCTAATGTTTATGGGCAAACTGCTGGGTCACTGGAAGAATTGATTCAGTGGCCTCACTGGCAGCAGGGCACCAAAATTTAAAAGCAGCCTGGGGGAGTGGATGTCATTGGCATCCTCATCCTAATGTTTGCTCAAACTATAAACACTTAAAATATGACAGCAGAGTATGTTCAGATTCACAAGTATAAAGGTTTAAGCTAGATTTTTATTTGAGGACTTTTCCCCTACTTTATTTATTAAACATACAGAATGTCAGTTTGAAGTAATGAGGATCTAATTTTGCTTGGTAAATGAGCACAGGCTTTGGAATCAGACAGCCTTGGGTTTGAATTTGGGCTCAGCCAATTATTAACTGTGACCTTGGGCATATTTCTTTGTATAGCTCAGAGCCTGAAGCCTGTTAAGCACTGTAAGTAAACTTTGCTTGTACCAGCAACTCAGTACAAGCAAAGTACTTAATCCTCTGTCTATTCTTAGTGATCATAGACAGAATGAGTTCAAACCACATAAATCAATAATGATCTTTGACAGGGGAAACTTCTCCCTTCTCCCTTGGAGAGAGGGGGCAGTAACAAAATTCCAAGGTGATTGAAGCTCCACTACCTATGAGATCATGGAAATGATTTTTTTCAAGGAATCTAGCAATTTGTCCTGAGAAAGCTAAGAAGATAAAATATATTTTAAAAAAGCTATTGAAATGAAAATGACAAAGGAAACATGGCTTTAAAAATGAAAACAGACAATATAATGCAAGTTATGCTTCTGAAACATCTTTATCATCCATCCCTGTCTTTCTGCCATGGCTGGATGTCCCTCACCATCTCTCACAGGGAGCCTGTCATTACCACTCCAGGGCCCCCTCCTCCACCTATTCACTACACCAGCATTTGTTACAGCAGGCAGGAAGGGAGCATAGGTTGTGAAACAAGTAGTGGCCTGATTCTATCTGTGTAGAATTAGACCACTGTGTATACATCTATGGATGTAAACAGAAAACCTCACAGAATAAACCAAGAAATATTAAGAGTGGTTCTCTAACATGTGGTCTGTTCTTTATATATTTTGGAAATCACTGAGAATTGGGAAAACATCACTATCAATTTTATAATCAGGAAACAGAAAAGCTACTTTTTAAAAAGAAAAAAGTTTTCAATGGCATTCCACCACAAACAGAATAAAGTCCAAATTAGCGTTTAAGGTCCTCCATCCATGACCGCAGATTTCTTTTCCAATATTATCTTCTTCTGTGCCTCTGACACATACCCTAAATAGAAAACTCACTAGACATTCTTTACCCTGAATTCAGCCTTTGCAGTCCAACTTCCAAGCCCTCCCCAATGCTGTCCTCACAGGCTGCCTCCTGAAGACTTCCCCAAGTGCCTCTCTTAGAATCTATCTGCTAGTCAGCGCACGGAGCATTCATTTCATTTTGGATATGTAACACAATTAATTGTGTTTTTCTCTCCACTAAGCGGTAAGCTCTTCAAAAGCAGATTGTGTTTTCCTCCCAGAACACCTGGCTCACTGCCCTGCACCCAAAGATAACTGAAAGATGTTCACTGGAATAAATTACAGAAGAGTGAAGAGGATGATACACCTGGGCAGCTGCAGAAGACCTGACCGGCTGGGATTTGAGCTGGGTTTAAAGAAGGGGTAATGTTTAGAGAGAAATAATAGCTGATTACAGTTATAATTCTATGGTAAAAACACAAGGACTTTTGCCAAGGGCATTGTTAGTATTCTGATGTAGACTGCTTGATGCTGCAAGGTAAACTTATCCTAAAAGTTCTCCTTTAAATGGGAGATGTACCTTCTTATTTTGCACTTATATTCTTAAACTAAGAGGATACAAAATTTGCAACTAAAAACTAGTTATCTAATAGAAAACAAATTTATTGTTACTAAAGGGGGAAGGTGAGGGGAGGGATAAATTAGGAGTTTGGGATTAGAAGATACAAACTACTATATACAAAACAGATAAACAACAAGGTCCGACTGTATAGCATAGGGAACTATATTTAATAGCTTGTAATAACCTATAATGAAAGAGAATATGAAAAAGAATATATATGTATACGTATAACTGAATCACTATGAAATTAACACAACATTGTAAATTGACTATAATTCTATTTAAAAAAGTAGTTGTCTAGAAATGAAAGTGTTATCAGAAAGCAAAATGAAAGGCCAAACAGCAAAGTGGGAAAATCTTTACAATATATATAATAAAGGATTAATAACTACATGTCAACAAGAAAATATTAACAAATGGGGAAATGGGGAAAAGGGCAAGTCACAAAAGAACAAATCAAAGACAAAAGTAAGAGGTAGAAAGTTTAACTTCATTGGTAATAAAATAAATGGAAATTAGAGTGAAATACTTTTTTTTTTGCCTTTCAAAAGGACAAATGAAAAGCTACTACTCAATGTCAGTGAGGGAAAGACAAGGGAATTTCATGGGGCTGCAACTGTTCTGGAAAAGAACTTAGCAAAAAATTTCAAGACTTTTAAAAATAATTAATTCCCTTTGACCTAGTAATTGTAAGTGTAGGATTCTATCCTAAGGAAACAATCAGAAATGTGAATAAAGTTTTCTATATAAGCAACACCATCTATAAGAAATAAAACTCGGAAACAATGTAGACTCTCAACTATAAGAAAACAAAGTGTATTACTACACTTACTTGATGCTATCATTAAAAATATGTATTTTTAAATAATAGTTACTATCATTGGGGGAAATGCTCACAATATAATACAAAGTAAGGTTAAAAAGAAGATCAAATCCTATGCATTCTGGAAACAGAGCTGAAGACAGAACTTGCCTCTGGGGAATGAGATTGAGGAAAGGCAGGCCTTTCACCTGTTCTCTTTTCTTCCAATGAATAAGAATAACAGTAGTGGCTCTACTACTACTAATAGCTTGAATGTCTACTGTGAGCCAAGCATTGTTCTAAGTGCTTTATGTTCATTTTTTCACTTAATCCTCACAACTACCCGATGAGGTAAGTGTAACTATTGTCATTCCTCCCTTAACAGATAAGAAAATTGAGGCACAGAGAGGTCAAGCAAGTAGCCCAAGGCAGAGCTAGGATTCACGTGCAGAATTTTGACTCCACAGTCTTGCTTTAACTACTATGGTATGGTGCCTCTGGCCATGTATTTGTAGTATTGTGTCTGTAAATTAAGAAGTTGATAGCTATGATGAAAACGCTTCTTCTTCCACCGAGCTATGTAACTCCCTGATCTCTTCAAGTTCTTGCTGAATTGAGACCTTCACAGTGAGTCCCACCCTGAGCACAGTGTTCAGACTTGCAAACTGCCTCTCTGTTTAACTCTGCTTTAATTTTTCCATAGTATTTCTCTAGCATATTATACAATTTTCAGAATCATCATATCACTTCTCTTCGTCCCTCCCCACCTGCACCTCCCACCCAACATGCCAGCTCCACTAGGTCAGGAGTTTTTATCTGTCTTTCTAACTGATGTATCAGTATCACAGTCTGAAAAGATATTGGCACAAACTAGGTGCACAACAAATATGTGTTGAGTAACTTAAGTTTTTAAAACCGCATGATTCCAGCTTGCTTCTTTTAAAGCATAAACATGTATACACTTGTGTATGGGGGAGCGAGAAGAAAAATATTCAAAATGTTAATACTGATTTCAAGTGATTTTCCCCCCTTCTTTATGTTTTCCTGTGGCTTTACTGCAAAATTCCATGTGAAAATGTATTATTTTATTATAAAAATTTGCTTTTTAAAACGTCTCTTCTAAACCTCGCGTGACATACACTGCCACGCACAGCGAATTGTCTTTGCTGCAAATTGCGTGAAGCTGTTTCCCTATGTGAAACTCAATCCACAATTGAAGAGGTATCAACGGTCTTTAAATAAATTATGGCTTTTAAGTAATCGTCCGATATTTTGTGCAGGTTAAATATTTCTTAAAGGAATAAAAATCCTTGTCTCGTTGGTCGACCGCGGCATCCCCGGGGAACACACCCACCTAGCAACCGGGAGCGGAGCTGAAGCCTGGCACTGCGCCTTTAATTCCCGAGTTGGGAGGGGCGGTGGAGAATTTCCGCTCCCCTACTCCCACCGCGGCTGCCACCGCGGCGGCAGCTGTCACCTGTAAGGCGAGCACCGTGCGCAGGGGATGGAGCCTGACGCCCATTGGACAGAATATAAAGGCAGGAGCCTACCCCGAAGACTGGGGGCCCTGCGGGGCGGCGGCGGGCGGCGTGCGCCGCGGCCCCCAGCTCCTTTCTACAGGAGACACGCGGGGCCCGCGGCTCGAGCTTGACCAAGGTCCAGCTTCGGGGACACGCCCGTCACGCCTCGGTGAAAACATTCAGGTGAGCCTGGCCGAGGCGGACGTGACTCCCGGAACCCCAGCTCCCGCACGTCCCAGCCGGCGCCGCGAAGTCCACCTGCCCAGCAACCCGGAACCGCGCGTCGGTGGGAGGGGGCGGACCCGGCTCCCCTGCGCGGCGGGGACTTACCATGGCGCTGGCCGCTGCCGCGGCCGCCGCGGCCGCCGGGGTGAGCCAGGCGGCGGTGCTGGGCTTCCTACAGGAGCACGGCGGCAAGGTGCGCAACTCCGAGCTGCTAAGCCGCTTTAAGCCGCTGCTGGATGCCGGCGACCCCCGCGGCCGCGCCGCCCGCAGAGACCGTTTCAAGCAGTTTGTCAACGACGTGGCCGTGGTGAAGGAGCTCGACGGCGTCAAGTTCGTGGTGCTGAGGAAGAAGCCGCGGCCCCAGGATGGACCAGAGCACCTGCCCTCCTGCTTCCCCAGCATCCCAGGGGCACCAGCCCCTCCGTCGAAGATCACTTCCGTCTCACAAGGGGAAACTGCTGCCTCTGGGGCTCCATCCTTGGCCTCAGCACAGAGTGGGGTGGAATCACCAGAGGATCCAGTCCTGCCGTCAGAGTGGCAGGATACCCCCGGGGCTCTGGCCTCTGAACTCACTCAGCTGACAAGGGAGCTATTGTTAGGCCCGAACGAGCAGTCAGGGCCGCCCTCGGACCAGACCTCCGAGGGACTCTCTGCAGACATGACCCCACCGTCTAGGGTATCTACGGAGGCAGCCTTGCCCGACACGGAGCCGCCAGACCTGGAACCTGGGCCTGAGCCGACCAAAGGGCCGCCACCACCTACTCCGTGTGCGCCGCCGCAGAAGCCCTGCATGCTGCCGGTGCGCTGCGTCCCGGGCCCCGCCGCGCTCCGGATCCGGGCAGAGGAGCAGGGCTTGCGTCGGCAGCTGTCGGAAGAGCCCAGCCCTCGGAGCTCCCCGCTGCTGCTGCGGCGGCTCTCGGTAGAGGAGTCCGGCCTGGGCCTCAGCCCGGGTCCCGGCCGCTCCCCGCACCTGAGGCGTCTTTCGCGCGCTGGCCCGCGCCTGCTGAGCCCCGACACCGAGGAGGTACCCGCCGCACTGCCGCCGTCCGCCGTGCCCCTGGAGCCGGCCGAACACGAGTGGCTCGTGCGGGCGGCCGGGGGCCGCTGGACCCACCAGCTGCACGGACTGCTGCTGCGTGACCTCGGCCTGGCGGCCAAGCGCGACTTCATGTCTGGTTTCACCGCCCTGCATTGGGCAGCCAAGAGCGGCGACCTTGAGATGGTGCAGCAGCTGGTGGAGGTCGCGCGGCGTGGGGGCGCGCGGGTCGACGTGAACGCGCGCTCATACGGCGGTTACACGCCGCTACACCTGGCCGCCCTGCACGGCCACGAGGATGCCGCGGTGCTGCTAGTTGTCCGCTTGGGTGCGCAGGTTCACGTGCGTGACCACAGCGGGCGGCGAGCTTACCAGTATCTGCCGCCCGGCGCCTCTTACGCGCTTCGCCGCCTACTTGGCGACCCCGGCCTGCGAGGCTCTACCGAGCTCGATGCGACAGGTGGTGGTAGTGGCAGTCTTGCGGCCCGGCGCCCGGTGCAGGTGGCCGCCACCATCCTCAGTTCCACCACCAGCGCATTTCTGGGCGTCCTGGCCGACGACCTGATGCTCCAGGATCTGGCTCGAGGCATGAGGAAGTCGGGCTCCTTCAGCAAATTCTTGGGTGCCTCGCCAATGGCTCCTCGTAAAAAGACGAAGATCCGCAGTACTCTGCCAGTCTTTTCTGAAATCTCCCGTCGACCCAATCCGGGGCCCTTGGCTGGTCTAGTGCCCAGCCTACCACCTGCAACCTGACGGTTCCCGAGGCTATAGCTTGGTTGCTCCAACCGGGCCTGCCTCACAGTCTAAGCCTGCCCGAGATGGCTGTCCAACATCTTCGGCTCCATCTTGTTTCCAGCTTTGTCCACTGTAGCCTGTTCTACGCATGTGGGCCTATGCCTTCAGCTTCTGTATGAAGCTTGACCTTTCTCAGTGATGGGATTCAAGATCTCAGTGAGAGCCTCCTTTGAAGAATTCCAGAAGTCAGGCTTGAACTTTGGAAATTCGAAATTTAAGATCAAAGTTAAGGGGCAGCAGCTGGTCTGGCCCCTGAATGAGTTAACCCAATGCTTCTGCATCTATACACTCCCAAGCCAGAATTAGAGCTTTGTGTGATGATGGATGTTTGTCAGCATTAAGATATGTAGTGCTTTTGTAATCCGATGCTTTTATCCTGTTTTTAAATTGAAATGAGGTAAAACAATTTTCATAAAGTAACCTTTTGAAATTATATTTTTCCAAAATGTTCACTTTTCAATCTTTTGCTAAATATTTTGGAATTCTATTTAACAGGGAAAAAAAAGATGATCAAGATCTAAAGGAAATTAGTCCCAACCAACAAAACCCTTGAATGGTTATCTACCTCATTTTAGGCAATCAAGATTCTAGAGTCTTGAACACAGTCTTGAAAACATTGTGAATGTAATTAATTTCAGTTGTACTGTGAATGCTAAATATTAGAAAACAAGTATATCTTGGGAGTAAAAGTGATTTAACAATAAGAGAAAAGAGACATTTTGTCAAATATATTTAATTTGTGGTTGTCTTTATGGTGAAATATAAACATATGTCTTTGGCACTGGTGCCTGGGTATTTTAATTTGGCATGAATATTTAATTTTTAGAGAATGATATATTTAGGAATTGCACCATTGTGCCATGTTTCTGAATCTGTGACTTTCAAATCCAGCTGAGCCTTTCAGTGCATTAGGTGAACATTCAAAGAAAAAAAAAATGTTTCTGCATTACACCAGGAAAATAACTGGTTAAATAGTAATAGATATAATTAAGGAGCAACTATTTTATATGAAGGTTCTGTACAAACAAAAAGTACATGATATCCGTTTTAAAATGCCATCTGAAAGCAAACAACTTATAGCAAAATTAGAAATGCAGAATCTCTGCTCAGTTACCTTAGAGAGGCGTGGCTTAACTTCTCTGTATCTTTGCTCCTATTTGTAATTGAGAAAGTTTTAGGTATTGCCAAGATTTCTCAGGTTCAACACAGTGTAATTATAATGGCTCTTCATCTATTTTAAAGATGTGGTATCTAAAAACAAACAAACAAACACACACACACACACCCAAGAAAGGGAGGGTAGGTGTAGCTCAGTGGTGGAGCACATGCTTAGCATGCAGGAGGTCCTGGTTCAATCCCTAGTACCTCCATTAAAAACAAAACAACTCCTTTAAGGGAGGCATCAGACGTTTTATTTCCTTTGAATTGCCGAGGCTAGGAACTCTCTTAACCTTTAACACAGATTACTGGACTTCTCTTAACTAATCAAAATAAGATGACATAATATGGTAATAAGAAGAAGGAATCTGACTTCGGGCAGAAAGGAAGCAACTACTCTGTTTTATTTAAAACAGAAGGTGTAGTGGTCCCTCAAACATGGCTTGATCAGGGTCAGTTGTGAATGAGGTGATGTGTTTCCACTTCTCCATCCCTCTCTCTATTCTAGGCTCTCCCTCAGCCTGCTTCAGTCTACCACTAACTCTTCAAACTCTTAGGTTGTCACCTCCTTTTGTGTGAGAGAAAAAAGACTTGATGGATAAAAACATAAACTTACTTTGTTGACTACTGAATTCATCATTCTGTGAAAACCTTTCACTTTGTGAATGTGTGAATAAAATCTGTTATTAAAAAAAAAGACAAAACAAAACAAACAACAACAAAACCAACAAAAAACCACACACACATAAAGATGTGGAATCTATTTGCTCAACCAATCTATTTTATATCATATTGTGATAATACTCTGCTTTTGCAAGTTGTGTTTGCATGTCATTAGTTATACCAAATCATTTTTGTGGCACAATACAGTGGGCCTCCTCTCCCATATATATATCAGTAAGGCCTCTGAAATTATTTAAGGCAGTCCTTCATGGAATGTTTTGATTTAAGCAATGAAATAAACAGTCTCCCACTTTGTTCCTGCTTCTGTGATGTACTTTCCTTAAACATTATACAGCACTCGCTACCCTATTTTTCTTTTCTTTCTTTTCTCCTCATCCTTCTTCTGCCTCTTTCAAGCATTCCATTATTGAAAGAATTTGGATTTCTCTGCAAAATAAATAAGTCAACCAAACATGGATATGGTAGCCAAAAACTGTAGGCCCTGATCTGACCTTTCTCACCTTTCTTCCTTGGAAGTCTAGCTAAGCTGCATAAATTATTTTTAAATGCAAATTAAATCTTCTGCCTCTGCAAAAAAAAAAAAAATGATGGGAGGCAATAATTAAAGCAATCTGAGTAACTGAAGGTCGAAGTAGAGGACAGAATAAAACATTAGAACTTTTTTCATGGTAGAAGAAAGTCTTGACAGAGAGGTAACAAAGGTCACAAACACGGGTATGACTAGCTTTGAGAAAGACAAAATATAAACCAGCAGAGTAGTAAGAACAATAACTAATGTTTATGGCACACCTAAATCAGAGGAGGGTTCTTGAGCCACCAGAAGAACCTCTGTGTTTCAGAAGGGTGTGCTGCAAGCCTTCCAAGTGAAATAAAAACACTGGCAAGAGTTTAGGAACAATAAGCCTAAAACTCAGGTGTTAGAAACCACTGCTTTTTCCCTGCAGGCTGAGACTTTCTGAAACTGTAAGGTAAGTCAGTAGAAAATTAGTTTGATATGCATATGAAAAGTTTTCGAGAACAATATATGCCTGGCAGGAGGTATGCCTGTGGAAGGGTATTTCCAGCAACTAAAAGAAAAAAAAAAAAGTTGTTCTTGGGGTAAGGCAATTTAGATGGTTAGAATTATCACAGGGAAAAGAATCACTCCTCTTAATGGGGGAAAAGTTAATTGCTGGTGTAGATGTGTATGAGTCATCCATAGCAACTTTTTAATAACGTTTTACATTTCCTCTCAGGAGGTTGAAAGCTGTTCTTGAGCATGTATCACTTACCTAATGGAGACTAGGGTATATGGGAAATGTATATATGACCTGTGTGTACTAAGTGCCAGGCAGGGTTCTAAACACTTTGCAAGTATTAACCATCACCTTATAAGGTATGTACTGTTAGTTCTCTCACAGTTGGGGTGGCATCCTGGTGCTCTTTTCCATGACAACGTCCTGTTGCAGAAAAAAAAGGTGGTCTCATCTCAGCCCTTTATTCTCTTAGTGACCTTAGGGGAGTCACCCAGTTTTCCAAAGTCCATTTCCCTCCTCTGTGGGACCTAGGGCTGGCAGTACCTATCTCACAGGCTGTGGGGAGGGAGGAGAACAGGAAGTGAGAAGGCAGAGTTACTAGTGAGCTGCAACACCATCCTGAAACATTACCAGGAGTGCTGGGTTGGTCCCAAAGTGCTATCTGGCTGTATTCCAAAACCAAATAGCTCATATTTGTAGCTTTGCTTTACATGATCATTCTTTTACTATATTAATAGTTGCTTATATAAACAACATTGACTCTACTAGGAAAAATGTATTCCCACAAAAAGGAAAGTACCCCATATTCTGTGAGTGGTATCACTTTAATTAAAATATCACTATGCCTTTCCTAAAGCACAATCCTCACCCCCACCTTCCAGACCTAAACAGGCTTCATTCAGTCTTCTGGAATGAAAGCACCCCTCCACACGCAGTTATAAAACTAAGCCCACCCAGGACCCACATTCTCCCTCCTTTTTTTTTGCCTTTTCTTGGAAGAAATTATTTGACGTCCAATAAGTAGACGCTGTGTTGCTCTTCAGATAGCTTTTTGCCTTGAACCTGCGGTTGGCGTTAACCTTCCAGATCTGCCACACCTCTGGACTTGAACCTGTGGAGCAGAGGTGGACTCAGGTATTACTGCGGGGAAGAGGAAAGAGAGAGAGAGAAAGAGAAACAGAGAGAGAGCTATAGAGAGAGCGAGCGAGAGAGCGAGCGCCAGACCTCCACCCCAGAGGAGGGGAAAAAAAGTCCTCCCAGTGAGAAGTTGGTGCTGCTTTAAATTTCAAAGACAGCAGGTAAACTTTCATCTTAACTGTCAGTCTAAACTGTGGCCAGGCTGTGACCGTAGGGGGCCGTTGAGAGGACTGCTTTACAGCAGTTGCCTCCCTTCCCTCCACCCCCCACATTCCCCTTTCACCTCTGCAGTCCCCAACCATATTTGACCTAAATGTCCTCGTAAGCTTCTGAATTACATGTGACTGAACAGCGCGGTGATCTGTTCCCGCGAGGATCCCTGAGGTTACGCCAGCTGCTCGCCGAGGTACGCCGTGTGCCGAGCAGGCTGTTCCAGCCAGATTGCGCGCCGGTTTGGGGCACTGCGGAACACTGCTTCCCTACTCGGTTTCCAATTTACAGTCTGAAGGTAAAAAGTACACTAATTAAATCCATATTAGGAGGAGCGGCGGAGGCGGGATGAGGCGAGCGGGGGAGGCGGCCGCGGGGCTGCCTGTTGCCCAGCAACAACCGCGCTCTCCAAAGTCGGGGTGGAGCTCCGCAGGCCGCCAGGCTGGTGGCGGAGCCAGCAGGCGGGGGCGCGGGCGGCTCGAGGAGGGGCAAGCAGAAACCCCAACAGAGAACTCAAAAAAAAAACCCAAAAACCCTCTTTTCCACCCTGGGAACTAAATAGGGCTCTTTTTGATACTGATACTCGAGATCAACACCCCCAGCTTCCCCGTCCCCACTCCGCATTAACAACAATTATCGAACGAAGGCCTAGCAAAGGAAAGTGAGCCAACCTTCCCTTAGCTGGTTGACCAGAATTTCTTTCCGACAGAAGCGAAAAGGATCAGCCCCATCCAGCCTTCAGGCTCAACAGGGGCACTGCTCAGGACAAGGCACAGTCCCTATGACTAGCTCAGAGGGCCTGGTAGCTGGGGAGGCTGCGGGTGGTAAAACGTAGGTAGTTTTCATCATAAGGGAAACAGCGCCCTCTGCTGGCAGTGTCCGGGAGAGTGGAATTCACCGGGGTTCTAGTACTGTCCTCTCTCCCTCCTCCCACGCGAAAGTCTTAGTCTCTGGTGGCAATACCGAACACCTGTGGAGAGCGCATTCTTGCCCTATGAAGGAATAACGGGGTGTGGAAGGGAGATGAACTGGGGCAGGAAGGAGAAGGAGGCAAAATGGAAGGACGGGCGGAGTAGGTGTGGCCCAATTCTGTGAGCTCTCTCTATCTGGTAGAGACAAGCACAGAAGCCTCATATTTCCCCATGGGGGAAAAAAACAGCAAAAAACCAAAATGCAGTTTAACCGGACAGTGGCAGACGCTGCTTCCCATGTCCATCCCGCTTTGGGAGTGCTTTGTCTGAAATACACAATTTCCACTGGCCTAATGGACGACATTAAATGTGTTTCTAAGAATATCACAATGGGAGAATGTAATGCGGACTGTACAGGGCAAAAGGTAGAAATAAGTAGATTCCATCTAGACGTCAGCTGGCCCGGTCGGCCGAGAACCTTGGAGCGGAGGCCCCGCCCACCGCGTTCAAAGCAGAGAAGCAAAGCATAATGTTAGAACCCACAACTGCCTCAGCAGGAGCCTCATATGTTTTTTATAAAAAGACACAATGTGAGCATTGTTCTGTGTTCAATAGCGCGACTGTTATAACTAATGCTTTTGGTATGAATACGACCATTTAAAATTCCCAACCAGTTGCACTTAGTGACAATATGCGTCAGAAAGCAAGCCCAGAAGCAGAGATTTCTCACTTTGGGGTCAGTTGGCTTTAGATACACATACACATGCCTATTAATGTGCCCAGCTTCCAAAAATACACTGAACATTTGCATGAACAATGTTCTTGTCCCTGCCCTTGCAGCTACAAATAGTAAGGCAGATTTTCACATGTATATTTGAGAACCTAACATTGATTCTGTGTCCACAGGGCTGATACACAAATAGAGGGGAGTGTGTATCCTGTGTTTCATACCACTCTAGCCCTTAACTTTCCACTCCCAACCCCAGCCGACCCCCAAATCGGCATCTCTAGAACACAAGCAAAGCTGCCCCTGCAGGTCTGCAGCCTCCTTGCATAATAGGTCTCCAGGTCCCCCATGACTCAGCTTCTACCTTCCAACTGCCCTCCTCAACTCTGGTTGCTCCAGTGGGGTCTCCAAAGAAGAGATAAATTCAATTTTGATAACATAATTGGAAGAGGAAGAAAGTTCTTTCCGGGTCTTGGAATGAATGTTTTCATATGTCCAAGTTTACTCGACATTCATCAGGGGTTTTATGCAGCAAAGCGGCTGAACCCATTTGGGGAAATTCCATATCCCTTGAGTCTTGAAGGGAGGCAGTACCCGACTTCCACTACTGAGGATGGGGGCTTTGTCCCTGGCAAGGAGACCTGGACTGAGCCAATCAGGCCTAGGCTTTTGTAGTAATGATGCAGAACAATTAGAGATAACTGGTTAGCAGCATCCCCCCTGGTCCCTCCTGTTTTCAAGCCTGTTTCTCCTGTCTTCCTAGCCATCCCCAGACCTGAGTGATGTCCACCAACAAATCTCTCTTCTACTCTAGTCAGGCAGGGTTGGTGTCTGTAGTTCTCAAACCAGATCCCTTCTCCAAGCCATGCTTCAGGTGATATGCACACTTCTCACATCAATTTTTTTTTTAATTGAGGGGGGAAAATGGCCATTTTACATCATAAGTTGAAATTCTCCTCTAATTTGTCTCCTCTCCCTCCACCAACCCTGACCCAGCCTCTTTCTCATAACAAAAAGGGGAAATACTGCAGTATTTTAAATCCGTAAGTTAATTACCAAATAATCCACAATACTTGGGTAAGACCACATGGGAACACTTGTAAGACGCATCCTGGGAAGGCCAGACCTGGATCTTCCCCACTTCGAGAGAAAAGCACCGAATAAACCAGCACACCCTGAATCTCGTGGGTGAGAAGCAGGGGCAATGCTCCTCGTCCCCACAGCCTGTAACTAGATGAGGAGAGGAGGGAAGGGCAGTTTATTCGGAGGACAGGTCCCTGGGGGCCAGGCCGGCCTGGGAGGCGGGGGATGACCGCCAAGGTCTCCCCTGACGGCGTCCAGCTGGTCCTGAAGAAGGCGGACCCGCTCATCTAGGCTGCGCTGCTGGGCCAGGACGGCGGCCTTGCCGGCCAGCAGGGCACAGTAGGCGCGCAGCTCCTCGGCGGGCAGTGCGCGCACCAGCACCTCCCGCAGGGCCCGCTCGCGCCGCGCCACGTGCTGCTTCAGCTCCTTGGCGTCTTCCTGCTGCCGCTGCAGGAGCCCGAGGCGCTGCAGCAGAGAGGCCTGGAGCCGCAGGGGGAGGGCACAGTGAGCGGGGCGAGGGTGCCGCCGCCCCCGGGATGGCTAAGACCGAACCGCACGCCCCGCCCCGCCCCGCTCCGCTCTCCCCAAGCCTGAAGCCATTACCTGCTCATCAGGGTCGCCGTCTGCGCCCGCCCGGGCCAGGGCGCGGCGCACGCGGGCCAGGCGACTGCCCAGCAGCAGCAGGAGGCCAAGCACTCGCTCTAGGTCGACCATGAACCGGCTGAAGCGCTCGAGCACGTGGGGTGCACAGGCCTGGCCCACCGCGGCCTCCAGAGCAGCCCCGCGCCTGGCCCAGGCTTGGGCCGCCTCCTGCAGTCGCTCCTGCTCCTCTTGAAGGTCCCGGAGCATCTTTTGGAGGAGGTCGGCCAGCTCCACCTGCCGGTAGGGCGTGGGTACTTAAGACTGGAGCCAGGCCCCTGACTTCTCAGCCCAGACTCTTGCCACACCCAGCCTCCTCCAACCCCTCCACACCCACTTTCTTGGCTTGGATGCTGTTATTTGGCTCAGGCAGACCCTGGCCACATGGCTGGTCTGGCACAGCGTGGGTGTTAAGGTTTCCAGGCTTTGTCTCCTCCTGAGAAGTTGGCAGGCCCTGGGTGGAGTTAAGTAGATAGGACCTGGGGACAAAACCAGAGCTCCTGGATTGTACTGCCCCAGATTGCAGGGGCTTAGAATCCCCTGATTCCCTGGTGCCCCTCACTCACCCTGGCTTAGAAGTACCAGAAGCCTCCTCTCCATCTTCTCCACAGGCTGGCCTCATTGCAGCCCAGACCTCAGCTAAAGGAATCAGCCCATCCAGCAGGCCCAGGGATGGCTCTGGGCTGGGATAGGAGGTTAGAGTGTCGCTCAGAGAGGGATCCAATCTAGCCAGCTCCTGAACCAGCTCCTCGAGGCGTGGACCGGGCCATGTTGGCCTGGAATAAGGCTGGCCAGTGGCCCAAGCCAGGGCAGTGTGGTCAGGAGGCCCTGGGGTGTCATTGCCTGAAGGTCCCAGGGTATCAACTGGGAGAGGTTTGAAGGGGTCAGTCTCTGCAGCTGTTGGGGAGTCAGTGGTCAGCAGTTCAGTAGGGTCAATGGTTGGGATGTCACCATTTGCAGTGTTAGGGGGGCTACAGCATGTAGGCCTGGAGACACCCACAGAACCATTTACCCCCTGCCAGCAGTCATCTGTCCCTGCAGTCTCTGGGCACTCATGGAGGGGCTGCTGTGGAGGGATTATAGTCTGGTCAGCCCGTTGGCCCAAGCCAGCCCCGTACTTCTGGTTAGAGGCATGGACACTGGAAGCGAAAGAGACACTGAATCAGAAAAAGCTCTGGCCAAAGATAACTGGCCAAGGGCCACCTGTCCCCACCCTTACCCCCTGGCTCCCAGGCTCCAGCTAGGAGAGTTCTCTGCTCCTCCAGCATTTTGTAGATATGTGTAGAAAGGGAGTGTCTCACTCTGCTTGAAAGTCTGAGGAAATTCACCTCGTTGGGAGCCCTGGGGGACCATGGGAGTCTGGAGGTGACCTCATTCTGACCATTGGGGCTTCTTCCAGGAAAACTTCATCATCAGGAAGGGATGGGAGCCGGGCAGACACAATGTAGATCCCTGAGGCCCTCTGCTCACAGTCAGAGGGACTGCTCTGGAGTCCCTCTGCAGGACACACCACTGCAGCTTCCTTCAGAGTCGGGAACCTGGAGGCAGGGACCCCACACTGACCACAGTGACCAGGAAGGAAGATCCTGGTTCTGCAGCAGGGAGAGAGTAAGGTGTAGGGGTGGGGGAATTAGGGGATGTGATTTGGAAAAGACAGAAGGCTCAAACTGAGGGTAGGTGCAAGGCCCTCTTCTTTCTTGAACAAGAGCTATGAAAGCTGCCTTCCCCCAACTTTCAGTCCCCAAAGTGGTTCATATCTCTCACCTGGGAAGTCTGGTCTGAAACGATGGTCTAGGGGTTTCTGCTCCTTGGGGAACAGCCTGGAAAGGCAAGCAGTTGGATGAAATGTTGCTTAAGTTTTCAGTCTTACAGATGCCCCCACCCCAGGCTTGCAGCCCCTATACCTGGGCAGTGGACTTGACCCCTCCTGGACTTCCCCAGGGAGTCAAGACTTCGCCAGAAGCGCTACGACCCCGCCTGGCCAACCTGTAGGCGTTGTCGAACTTCAAGGACCAGGGTTTCAGGTCCTTTATGCCTCGGGGCTGGGTCACAGGCAGCCATCTGATCTGGTGACCTTCAAACTCTGCCAGCGTCCGCTGCTGCCATTCCTGGAGCTCGGGCCTGGCGAGGCCAGAGCTGGAGCAGACCTCTCCGGAGCATTGCTCCGCCAACCCACCTCCCCGACCCACGCGATCCAGCTTCCCTGGCTCGGAGAAGCACCACTTCCGCTGCTGACTGGCTAAACGTCCCTGGCCCACGGTTCCCGGCACGGAAGCCCCGGGGCGCGCCGGCTCCACTTCCCCGCCCGGGTGGCTGAGCGAGGCGGAGCGCGTTTGCGCGGCGGGGGGCCGGACGGGGGCCGCGGGCCGCAGGCGGGCGGGTAGGCTCATGCGTAGCTCCTTGCGCTGGAAGGATGTCTCCCGGAGCACTCGCCGCTGCGCGCCCTGCAGCCGCTGGCGGTAGGCCGCCCGCGAGGCCGGTGGACTGGGCGGCTCGGCAGCCCGCGCCGCGGCCTCCGCCTCGGCCGCCAGTGCGTACAGCAGCGGGGTGGCCTGCCGGCTGAGCGGCCCCGGGGTCCCCTGGACCTCGGGGGGACGCGGCCCACTGCGTGCGGCGGTCGCGGGCGGGGGCTGCGGGGAGGTGCGAGGGCCGCCCCACACCACGCGCACGTAGTCCCAGTCCAGGTAAGGAAGCTGGTGGGACCCCGGCGACGGCGTGCGAGGCTCGGCACCGCCGGAGGCAGCGGAGAAAGAGCTGTAGGCCGAGTCGGCGCGCGCGGACAGCCGCCGTAAGTCCAGGCTGCGAGTGGACGAGGCTGGGGAGGCGCGGTCACCTCCGGGACCCAGGGCCTCCATGGCTGCACGGACGAGAGCGGAGGGCCGGACGGGGGCCGCGGGCCGCAGGCGGGCGGGTAGGCTAACTGGCTAACTCCGAGGGGCCTGGAAGAGCATAGACGGCATGGTGGGTGAGGAGCTCCGGGTAAGGGTGCTGGCCTCTCCGACACGGACAGCCACGTGCTTACACATCCCCTCCCTAGTTACAGGATCCTTAGCGCGGACATTGCCCCCTCCCCCAGTAAGGGATAGTAGTAGTGGGACCAGGCGAGCAACTCTGGAGGTTGAGGGCCTTTGCTCAGGGGAAGGAATGGCGACTAGCCCACTCCCTGCTGGGGCTCTCCTGGATGGCAACCCTGGCCTCTACCCTGGCACCTCCTGGAGCACTGAGAATGTACCCTTACTCTCCGCCCCCTCCCCCCAACACTGTCCCACCCAGTTTGCTTCCTGGCTGCTTTGTTAGCTTCTCCATGTGATCTTTCCCTGATAAACAATGGTCAAGAACATTCTGAGATCACAGGGGAGCCAAGGAAGGAGGTGGGACAACCCAGGTCAGGTGGCAGGGGCAGCTTCACCGCCTTTCTCCCGCCGTCTGGGCCAGTTATGTTCCGGGTGCTTTATATACATATTTATCTTGAACCCCACAATTGCCCATCTGCATTTTGCAAACGAGGACACTGAGATTCTGAGGGGGAAATGATTTGCCCACAGGCACGCAACTGGTCAGAGGCAGAGCCATGCCTGGAATTTGGGCCTGCCTCCAACTCCACTGCAGCCAGAATCAATTTCCTAGAAGCAAACCCTGCTGAAAGCCAGTTTACCCCTGCCCCTCAGATGACGGAAGCCTCCAACAAAGCCCAGACTACACTGTGGGAAATAGTCCCTTCCACCCCCTCAAAATACTGGCACAATCTAGGATAATATGGTCCCTGCTTGGGAGACCCTGCCTTTTGTCTAAGAATGACAGGCTCACACCCTCTTTGTCCTGCCACTCAGTTCCTCCCACAAGGCTCAACTTAGCAGTCTCCTGATTCTTGGGAATCTCGACAGTGTCCTGAGCTTCCCTCATCACAGCACTCATTACTCTGCATTGACTGCTGGCTTGCTTGTGATTCCCTCTCCCCACTCCTACCCCTGAACTTCCTGAGGACAGGCCCTGCACTTCTTCAGTCTGTATCCTCAGTGCCCGGCATGTACTCAGTGTCAAGTATTTGTTGAATGACCAGGAAAGAAGCAGCCTTGCAGGAAGTAGACAGTGGGTGGCTTTGGTGGGGAAGGAAGTGGGCTTCTTTGCTTTTGCCCACTCTTAATCTTTTCTAGGGAAGGGGACAGAATGGGTGAGGCATTTGTCACCATGCACACTGACCAGGTTACTTGGGTTATTAGGAACCAAAAGAGCAGGTGACCACAGCTTGGAGCAGGAATGGCCAGAAATCAATACTTCCCCAGTGCCAGGAGGGGAAGGGAGGGGAGGAGCTGGGTGGGTGTGTCTGGGTCAGGGGTGAAAGCAGCTTTGAATCTTGGGAGCTGGGGGCTCCCTATGGGCTAAGGAAATTTTGGATGGGGGTTGACTTGCTTTCCTTGAGTTTCTTGGTGAGGAGTGTAGAGGAGGGTGACCCACTACTGGGGTGGGAACTGAAAAACAGGCTCATTTGAGCCTCCTAGACACTTTTTGGAGCTCAGGATCACCCTCTACCCTCTTCCCTAAGACCCCAGATGCTACAGATTGCTGGTTAGGGCAGGTAGGGAGGTTAGTGATGGGAGGGTATGGTGTTCTCTAAAAGGGAGAGGCAGTACCTGCAGCATTCCCAGGAGGGGCTTTCAGCTGACCTGGAACCAGAACAACTTGACATCACCCACCTGGAGGCATCTTTGTGCCCACTAAGGCCAGCCCTGCAGGTTGGTCCTCACACTCGGGCTTGGGGACCACTTTGCAAAATGTTTCTACTCTCTGGACTTTTGGAAGACAAGAAGCTACTCTAAGCAGCAGCCCCTGGGAGGACAGTCACCTAGTTAACCCTCCCTAGCCACCCAGACACTCTTTCCCTATCCTTCTGAGCCCAGCGTGGGAGCACTGTTTACCCTGGCTCATGCCACCTATGCCTGCCCATGTTGATTTGTTGCATCTACAGGCATGGGTAACTTCAAATACAAAGATGTTCCCTCAAAAAAGGCCTTGAAAATTCTGTCTTATCTGTGAGTGACAAAGGATTCTGAGTTCACCAAATAAAAACACCTCAAATGGATAACAAAAATATGTGTACATTTTCTTATTGACTTTAACTTATCTCAAGGATGCATTTTTAGTGGTGACCCAAGCAGGCTTATACACATGCAGGATGCCCACACTGTGCCCTTTGCAGAATGTGTTATGCCAAGAGGGTCTAGCTCCTGAGTGTGTTTTGGGGCCTCAGCCCAAGGAGCAAAGAGTTTCCACACTTGTCTGACTGCAGGGAGCCTCTTGCAGTCCAGCCCTAGTGGCTGGAGAGGCCACCCCCTGGGAGCCCTAGCATCAGTGTTAGTGTCAGCTGTGGGCTGAGCTGCAGAGTCAGTGCCTGTATTGGAGATAAGTCCAGAGGCTGGAGCTCATAGAGCTTTTGAGCCATTTGGCAAGCCCCACCAGAGCAGGGGGAGCAGCATGGAATCCCTGCTGGAAAATCACCAGATTGGAGTCTTATGGGGATGGAGGCATTCGTGATAACCTCATCACGTGAATGAAAGAGCAACAGAGGAAAAGGAGACAAGGATGACTTCAGTGTTGAGAGCTAGGGGCCTGGGAGGTGGAGGTGCTGGTCTAAGGAATGAGGAAGTGCAGATGGGGACAAGGGGACCAGTGCTCATGGGCTTTGCAGTGTTTGTGGCAAGTCTGGCAAACAGGAAGTTGAGATGTGGGTCTGAACCTTAGCAGAGAGGTTGGACCAGGCAAGTAGGCAGACCCAGGTTTTTAGTTAGAGGTTGTTGGGGAAATCAAGGAAGAGAGCTAGGTAAAATCACACAAAGGCAACAGAAGCAGATCCAGGTAAGGTGACAAGAAGGACAGACAACCTCAAATGCTCAATAATGATCAGGAAAACCTCCATAGAGAGGTTTTCCAGGCCACCCCTCCCAATGGGCTTCCCTCAGGACTAGGCTTACTGTGGGGGCGCTGCCTGAATGGCAGTCTCCCTGCCAGACTCAGTTTCCGAGGCCTGGGCCATGTCTTGAATCCCAGCGCCCACGACCAGGTCTAGCAGGGCAGGCACTTTGGGAAGTTCAGTGGCTCTCCCAGTCCTCTGCGGCCCTCCCTTCTCCCTGCCTGTCAGCACCACAGAGCACCTCGCGAAGCATCTGCTCTTTTCTGCTCGCTCCAGCCCGTAGAGCCTCCAGGGCCTGCAGCTCTGTGCCCTGCGTAGGAAATGCGGGATGGTGGTGGCACCTGGGGAGAGGAGGCCGGGTCGAGGTCGGACCACATACCTGGGGCTTCAAACTCTGAAAATCCAGGCGCGCCAGAGATGAGAAAGGCGCAGTCCTGGAGGCCACAGGGGGCGACAAAATCACGAGGTGCGGCAGGAGAGCGGGGCCTTGGGGACGCAGGGAGAGCGGATGGCCGCTGGCCGGCGCATTTCTTGGCCTTTCCTGTTGGGTTTTCCATCGGGAAGGAGGACTCAGAACGCGAGCAGAGGACCGAGCGATCTAGGGCAGGGGGCGGGGGGCGGATTCCGTGGCCAAAGGGCGGGAGCCGGGGGTTGCGGGGTGAGACCCCACTTCGCGCTCGGGCCTCCCGGCGCACTCCCCAGCAGCCCTCGTAGCCGCCGGCTCTGCCCCCCGCCCCACCCCGCGAACCCTCTGAGGAGAAAACAGGCGCGCAGGGACCCGACCTGACTCGCGCAGACCAGACACGGCGCGGAGCCCAGCACCTCCAGACGCAAAGACCGGCGGGCTGCTCCGCGGTGCCCCAGCCACTCCCACCCGTCCTCCCCTGCTGCCCCACGGGAAGACCGATCCCGCCACCCCCCCCCCTAAACGCCCCCAACCCAGCCCCCCGCCGCCTGGCCCCCGGCCTCGTCGCGTACCTGAGCTCCAGCCCGAGACGCGCTCTTGGGCGCCCGCGGCCGCGCAGTGACATCAGAGCCCCGGGCTCGGGCTCCCGACCCCACCTCCAGACTCCGGCCGCCGCGGGGGAGGCGCCACGTCCTGCCCGGGGGGCGGGAGCGCGAAGCTGCGGCGCTGTCCCGGGAGCCACCTGCCGCTTGGTAGTGTCCGCTGGCCGGCCTAGACTCGGGTCCAGGGGCTGGACGCTCCTTACCCCACCCGGCACAGGCCTCTTGCTACGGTCGGAGAAGCGGGAAAGTAGGGGACGGGTGACCGCGGCGCTTTCCCGCCCGCCTCTAGCGCGGGCCGGCCGGGCGCGTTCTCATCGCTGCTGGTGCGCGGGCTCGAGTGCCTGGGGGTCCCAACAGCCTCCTCGGTGGGAAAGTCCAGGCGGGGTCCCAAGGGCTTCTGACGGCCACCCCGTTACATTCAAGCTTGGCCAAGTAAACAGACCCGCCTCTGTCGGTGGTTCATGCCTCTGTCCCTCCCCTTCTGAGTGCAGCTCGATGCTAAAGTATTCCTTGACCAATTCTCCCTCCAGACCCTCCATTTCCAAAACTCTTCCAGCTTTTTGATTCCCACTACAGGCTCTTTTCTCCCATTTCTGCCCCTTTTCTTTTCATTTCTCCCACTACCCCTCAAAGTGTGGGCCCTTCTGGCCAGCCGCCCGAAAGAGGAGGGCAGGGAAGGAGGGGAGAACTGCTGACTTGTGTCTTCACCTCAGCTCAGTGGGTCCTTTAGGTTCTGGACTATACTATACTCTAGCTGTGGAGTCTGGCTCTCAAGGTTTTCACCTTTGGGGATCGCCAGGCTCTAAAAAATTATCTAAATTCATCTATCACGGTGCATTCCTCCCTGCTATGTCCTCAGCCTTCCTTGCCCCCCACTTTCCAAACTTCTATTCTATGAATACTGGCTCTGCCAAGAATTGTTCCATCCCTGGAAGGGGCTGAGGGCCCTTTGCTGAACCCCTTCAGTGCTCAGGTCTCTCTGCTTTTGGTGTGGCTGCTCTCACTCTCCCACAGAATCAGCATGCCTGGGGGTAGGGACTGTATCCCCCATTTTGGCATCCTTGGCTGACCAGATTCATTGGTGGTAATAACCAGGACTTAGAACTCAGACTGGGGGTCAAGGGGGGCACTGAGAGCCTGAGGAACTCTGTCTGCTGGGATCTTCTGGGGAGGGGAGGTGCAGCAGGTACCTGAGCCTGGCTTCTGATTGATCTACTTCAAACACCATCCCAACCCAGCCATCGGCTTCACATGGAGCTGCAGCTCTGGACTCTTAAGACAATGGCTCAGAACTTCTTAGCTTTGAACACCTGCCCTTTTAAGACCCTAATCCACATGGTTGGCCTCAGAGCAGTATCACAATAGAGGGAACACAACCCAGCAACCAAAAGCCAATTCAAATTGCTCAATATTTTAACTCATATTTTGAAAATGTGTATTTCTTGAAAACCATGAAGTGGACACCATGTCCACAGTAATTCTTGTTAAACCCCTCCTCCCTCCACACCCTCCTCTTGCACATGCTACAGAAACTCTCTAACTCTCTGAAAACTGAAATCCCATCCACCCACTTGTCTGCCTGATTCTTCTCTTCTGAGAAAGAGAAAAGCAGCCACTGACATCTGGAAGTTGGCCTGAGACTATCAGCTAATCCTTGGTGTTGCAGGAACTGACCTGACATTCACAGTCAAGGCCTTGGAGTTCTCCTGTTGCACAGAAACAATTTCACAGGACATCAGCATCAGAAAAGGCCATCTATAACCATGATGGATCAAGACAAAAACAAGATCACATTATCATCATGTTGGAACACAGGGAAACCATGATCATTGTCCAAGTCACAAAAGTGACCAAACATCTTTCTGTCATGGCTAAATGGGTGAGTGTTGTTTCCCTACCAGTTTCAGCCTTAGCTTTGCTCTAGTCGTTCCTCTTTCTAGATATAATTTATTAAGATACCCAGTCATAGAATCAATGTTGCTTCCTGACAGCATCAAACACTGAGAGAAGTCCTGCTTCTTTAACTCTCTCCAAAATCACTAACACTAGCCCGAATCTTGTAAGTCCTTCCTCATGCCCTCTTACCAAGATGCTCCATGGTTTTCCATCCCATTTGTTCCCCTCACTGCAACAATTATGCACCAGTTTGCTCAACTGCAGGTGTATTCCTGGTGGTCTTTGACTGGAGGGCATCTCTTGATTACAAAAGCCCAAAGAATCCTGAAGGGGAGGAAGAGGAAGAAACTGCTGCAAAGGTGGAATCTCTTTAAGTGGCAGCGGTTGGGGAGCAGGGGCCCTGGTGAAGATGGAGACATGCACCTATTAATCATGTTCTTTTGCTACATCAAAAGACATACCTGTGTCCCTCAGTATCGCAGGACTTTCCCAGGCCTCAGACAGCTCTTTTAAAGAGCCCCCTAGGTGACTGGGCTTAGCCAGGGTTAGAGCCACAGGCCTGGCTATTCCCAGCCAGGCTCTGTCTCAAGAGCTGTAGGTGGGAAGGTGGTGGGCCTCCAATCAGTGCAGTTTGGAGCTTGTAATCTGAGCTGACAAAACCACACCAAAGCAACTGCCCACCTCACAAATCTCTGTGGTTTTCTCACTTTGGTTCCCACCCTCTCCCTGTTGGATTTGGGTGATGGGAGATGACAGTGGTTTGGATACTGAAGACCACGTATTTGCTGCCAGGTGCTGGGCTAAGTACTCTACTGTTTTTATTTTTTAACCCTGTTATTCCTGAGAGGTAGGTATCATTATAACCTCATTTTACAAGTGAGAACACTGAGGCTTAAAGAGATTAAATATCTTGTTCAAGTAGAGGCAAAATTTAACCCTCTGATGGCTGTTTCCAAAGGCCATTTTCACATGACAATGGAAAGAACTGCAAGATGTGGGTGTCCACACAGCCTTCCTGGGAGGGCAGGATTTGGACTTCACATTGAGCCAGACTAGAAAGTGCACGGGGAAGACGAGAAGTGAGCAGGATCAAGACCCCAGTCAGGATTTCCTTCTCTCTGTGTGCCCTCAGTAGTCCAACATGTACCTGGGCTAAGTTTCATACATTGTTTCCAGGGGGTTATCGGAAAGGGCTTGTAAGAGCATTTTTTCCATAGGTACATTTTCAAGATGCATTGCATCTGGATCTGGCAGGGGGGTGGTAATTAGGTTTATTTATTTATTTATTTTAATGGAGTTACTGGGGATTGAACTCAGGACCTCCTGCATGCTAAGCACACACTCTACTACTGAGCTATACCCTCCCCCAACACCTGAATTTTTTATTTGAAGTTTTATCTTGGAGCTCATTCACTATTAGTACCTAGAGCTGTATCATTCCTTTTAACAGGTGCACAGTTATCCATTGGCATGGACATAAATAAATAGGGTTTTTAACCCAATCCGTTATGGAAGGACATTTAGGTTAATCCAGGCTTTTGCTATTACTAATTCCGTCATGAATATGCTTGTTTATATATCTTTGCTCACATTTGTGAGTTTATTTATAGGATAAATTTGTGAAAGATGAATTGAATCCTCCGGTGTCAGTCACCCCAGCTGAATAACACCATATGGATCAGAGAAGAACCAACCACCCACCGTAGCCCTTCCTCAATTGCACAAGCAAAATAATAGTAAATGTATAAACCACTAAGTTTTGGGATAGTTGGTTAAATAGTAATAGATAACTGTAACAGGGTATGTAAAATTTCAATCTTGTCAAATTTCTTACAAAGAGGTTGTACCAGTTTGCATTCCCATCAATATATGAGAATGCCCATTTTCCTGCATCCTCACTAACACAGTACATGATCAAACTTTTGATCTCCAAAACCTGAAAAGTGAAAATAATATTTCACTGTTTTAATTTACATTTCTTTTTTATATATAAAATTGCACATCATTTTATACATTTAAAAGCCTTTTGTATTAACTTCTGTGATCTGTCCACTTCCCTTGCCCATTTGTCTATTGGATTTTTGGTCCTTTTCTTATCGATTTTTAACATTTCTTTACATATGAAGGCAATTAACTTTTTTCTTATATGTGGCAAGTATTTTCCCAAGTTTGTGTCTTTTGACTCTGCAGCAGCAGTGAACATTTAATCCATCATTGAGCCTAAAGATGTCCCTTTCTTTTAGACAGCAACCACATAACTTAATTTTTGTCTTAATAATTCAGAGACCATCATGTATTGGTTAAAATACACTGGAGGCCAGAAATCTTTCAACAAAATCATGTTGTCTATTTTTGGAGATCCAACAAAGCATGAATCATGGCTTATACACAGAAATCTGCTTAAATTGTAAGTGTTCTCTTGAGCAAGTTTGTTTGCTTTTTAATTATGCACTGAATTCACCACACTTATCCAAAGATAGGGTTTTATAGGAAGGCAGCCACACACCAAAAAAAGTTCATGGAGAATAAATAGATCTCACCCACTCCTGTTGGGGGCTTCTGACAGGAAGGCCTCTGGGTGAGGTTGGGTAGGGACTAGCTGTCCCAGGGATTAAACTAAAGTTCCCTTTCAGATCAGCAGATCCTGGGAAGGAATGCTGGGCTGTCACATTCCTATTGGATAAACACATATCACCTTTTCCCTACAGACACTGGGTGACACCCCATCCTCTGTTTGCTTTGTTCATAATAACTCAGCTTTCTCTTCTAGCCTGGTCTCAAGCCCCAGGCCAGGAACAATTCTATCCTCCTGGTCTGCCCTCATTCAAATGCCACCCAGGAATCCCTGGATAAGAGAGGTTAAAGGAGACAGAGAGATACAGGGCTGTCTCCTCTTTACCTACTCCAGAGGACCCAGGACGGATAAGTGGTGGTCAAATGAGCTTTTCCACTTTGCTCCGCTGGCCTCCTAGGACCCAGATGAAAAATGTCTCTTACACTTCATTTTGGTTTCTAAGAATAGAAATTAACTCAGACTCTGAACAGGGCCCAGCAGCATCCCCAGAGAGGGCAACAGCTGGCTCAAGCCCAGGAATAGCCAGATTGCTCCTTCTATATTCAAACCCTAACAAAGGGATGAGATGGTCTCCAAAGACCCCTCTTCAGGAAGTGCCTTCTGTTTGAACTAAATCTGCTAGGTCTCTGCTCACCAAGAAGTCACCCAGTCAGCACTTTCAATGGGAGGACACTCCAACTCTAGAGCTGTGAGCCTTGGGCTGCATATGGAAGCCGCGGGCTCGGCTTGGTGCAGGATTGGGTCACAGTATGCCACGTGCCCGTGGGATGGATTTTGATCATCAGCTCTGGAAGCAGGTAATGCACGCCCTGTCCTTAATATTCACCCAGAAAATTCTGCAGATTTTGACTGATGTGTCTGGTCAGTTACTCGTGTGGAGGAGACTTCTTTCTGGAACTTGGGGGTGCATGTGTCTGGTATCCATCATGGTCCACAAGTTTTAGGGACTCTGCCAGGGATGAATGTGACAACATACACACAAACACACAAAATCTAGTTGGCAGTTTTTTGTACTTCAAGGGAAGCATCATGAAAAGTTAGGGGAAAAAAAAGATAAGGAGGGAGGGAGGGAGGGAGGAATAAAGGAAGAAAGAAAACCTTAGAAATTATGGAGAAAATAGCAACTACCATCAATTGCCTGGAAGGGCGGAAAGAGGTCCGTAGACAGGCGTATTGGCCACCCTGTGAGTTCTCACCCTGCACCAGGTACGGACAGGTGGTCTCCAATTCAGTGTGTCCCAGGTATAGGAAAACCAGCTGTGAGAAAGCGAGTGTGAGACCTAAGTGTGAGTGCCAGTAGTTGTATGATCCTGGAGATATCCCAACCTTCCTGAACCTTCATTTCCTCATCTGCAAAATGGGGATACTACTACATAAAGATTAAATGAGCTTTTGGCCGCCTCTCTCGCTCCCTCCTCTTCAGAGACGGCCCACACTCTGTGGAGTGTGTACCTACTTCTGCTTTAACCTGAGCACCCAATTCCTACACCTCGTGGCCTTTCTCTTCTGAAACAGCCTACACTCTATGCAGTATGTATCTCTCTAAATAAATCTACCTTTACTCAACTGTGAAAAAAAAATGTTAAATGAGCTTTCATCACATACACTCAGCAGTGGGCTCACACTAGGCTATCAGTAAACGGCATCAGTTTTTGCTATTATTCCTCACTTCTGCTTCTCCTGTGGGGAAGACAATCTCAACTAAACCCCAGTCTCAATTTTATCTTTAAGGATTTGTTTATACACCAGGGGTCTCCCATGGGTGTCACTCATGCTGTTGATAGCTCCTCTCCTGAGCTTTGCTTACCACTCCCCCGTACGGGGCTGCTGGGGACATCGGAACACTTCCTTCTTTGGGGGAGTCCCATATGGTGCATGTCTTGGGGAGACAGAGCCCCTCCTCTCACTGAAAGCCCACTGGCCACAGGGCAGGCCTGAGACCTGGGCTTGACCAATGTCCTGCTCCTGCCAGAGACTGGAACTCTTGCATGAGTGACAAAGACATGGAGAGACAGGTGAGAAACCATCAAGAGTCTGGGGGTGTGATACGGTGGTGGTCCTAACCTGTCTCCTGCTCTTGCTGCTCAGCCTCCTTGGGTTCCTGCCTATTTTCATAGCCTGGTCCTCCTGACTTTCAGTCAGTGCTGTGGAACACCAGCCATCCTTCCAACGCATTTCTTTTCTGAGTGAGTCAGACAGAGCTGGGTGCTGTTGACTGAAACTAAGTTTCTGATACAGAGTCAAGATACTTTTTAATACTGGGGTAGGCTGGAAGAAAATCTAGGCAGATCTGGGTGTTCAGTGGTAACTTTTTCCTGGGAGAAGCAACCACCCGTCAAGAGGGTGAGAGGGATCTCCCACAGCTGCGCTGCGGCCAAGGGGATGCAGCCCCTGCCCTTTGATGTGGCCAGAGACTCTCTTACACAAGCTCAGAACTAGAAACTCAGGAAACAGGATAAAGCAGCACAGAAAAATACAAGGCAGGCAAGTTCCTGGTTCAAAGTCATAAACATTTGCTATGAAAATGAACACAAAATTTCCCTTAATAAACATAAAATCAAAGGCAAGAAAATTTGGAGATCAGGTGCTTTTTCCTATTTCTGCACTCGAATGGATTCTACCTACTTTTTTCATACCAGCATGGGCCAAAGGGCTGAGCTGATGTCCGGCCAAGGTGGGCCTGCCTGGAGACCCAGAAGCTTAGACTCCCATCGCGTAGCTGACCCCCATGGGGGTTGGGCACAGGCTGAAGTCTCCTCTTTCACACGCAGAGTCACACAGCCCCTGAGCCAAGTGCTACCCACTCAGTGCAATTCCTTGCTATCCCCAGGCGGAGTTCATTGTTCACTGCTGCACCTAATATTGCACAGTAGACTGTGCAGTCCTTCACTTTTGTGTCTGTTCCATGGGACAGACTGTGTGCTTTTAAAGGAAAGGACCATACCTGGCAGTGCCAGGCTCAGAACAAATTTAATATCTGTGCTTTTGAATGAATTCATCTGGGAGACCTGGTCCCGGGTGAAGAGCTGTGACACTCCTCCATTCTGTGCTTTCATAGCTGTTGCAACATCCCGAAGATGGCCTCGGTCCCTGGGACCCTGTGATTAGCATGCATGTGTGTGTGCGCGCGCGCACCAGTGCGCTTTGACACATGCCTATAATTCTTCTTTCACTTTCTCCTTTTGGTGGTTTTAACAAAAAGATGTGTCTTGCCATACTAGAAGGGGCTACTTTCTTTGCAGGGTACATTGCTTCAGTCACTCACAAGGGGCACAGCAAAGAGAGGTCTGGGAGCCGCTGGGATGGAAGAAAGGATTTCTAAGAGAGTTCATTTGGGTTTCCAAATCATCTGCATTGGTTCTTAGAAGTAGATTAATAATCTTTTTAGTGATGGCAGTAGGTCCTATTGCACAGACAGTCTGTGAACAAGGGTTCTTTTATTTTTTAAAACATTTTACTTTTTAACTTACTGTATTATTTAATTATTTTAGTGGGAGAGGGGTAAGTAATTAGGCTTATTTACTTTTAGAGGAGGTACTGAGGATTGAACCCAGGACCTCATGCATGCTAAGCATGTGCTCTACCACTTGAGCTATCCCATCCCCAACAAGGGTTCTTTTAAAAACTGTAGTAAATGCTTGAAAGGAATTAAAAATAAAGCCAAACTGACATTCTCTGTTCTTCCTGGAGCAGTGAGTGCTTTATCTAAATTAGACTCGCCTTATCATGCTTAACAGCTTACAACTCAAAAATTAAAAGACAAATAATCCAATTTTTTAATGGGCAATGGATTTGAATAGACATATCTCCCAAGAAGATATACAAGTGGCCAATCAGCACATGAAAAGATGCTCAACATCAAATACAAATCAAAACCACGAAGTACCACTTCACACCCACTTAATGGCTATAATCAAAAGACAGACATTAAGTATTGGCAAGGATGTAGAGAAATAGGAATCTTCACGCACTGTTGCAGGGAATGAAAAAGGGTACAACTGCTTTGGAAACAATTTGTCAGCTCATCAAAAATTCAACACAGTTACTATATGAGCCAGCAATTTCACTCAGGTATATAACCAAGAGAACTGAAAACATATGTTCATGTAAAAACATGTATATGAATGTTTATAGCAGCATTATTCCTAATAGCCAGAAAGTGGAAACAACCCAAATGGCCATCAACAGATGAATGGATAAACAAAATGTTGCATATCCATACTATGGCATATTATTTAGCCATAAAAAGAAATTAAGTACTGATGCAGGCTACAACGATGGACCTTAAAATATGCTAAGTGGAAGAAACCAGGCAAAAAGACCCCATATTGTATGATTCCACTTACATGAAATGTCTAGAAGAGGCAAATCCGGAGAGACAGAAAACAAGAGTGGTTGTTAGAGGCTGGGAGGAGTGGGTGTGAAGAGTATTAACTGGTATGATGTTTCATTTTTGGATGATGGAAATGTCCTGGAATTAGGTATCAGTGATACTGCACAACCTTGTGAGTATACTAAAAATCACTAAATTGTATACTTTGAAGTAGTGAATTTTAGGGTATGTCAATTTTTCTCTCTGCACATGTATTACAGACACACACATATACATATACGGCTAACAGTTGTTGCTGATGTTGGCCCATTCTTGCTCAAGATCTTCACATACAAAGCAAGAGACGGTCTCCAAGTGTTGTAACCACTCTGACATTTTAAGAGTGTGCATTTAAAAGCAGAAAGAAAGCTCATGCATTCTTGAACTAATTTACCCCCTAGTTCAGAGCACCATCTGCCCACAGACCTAAAAGCATCTTGCAAGTCAGGAATTAAAATCTACTAATTATTTTTTAAAACAAGAGTCTTTAGCAGTAATACCAAGGAGACTGTTCAAAAGTACATAGCCTAGTGCTACTTGTTAACAAATTTTGATGTGACTTAAAACTGTATTGAGAATATCTAAATTATTTCCAGGATCTATCAAGTCAAGGCATATTCCAACCCTGACACCGTATGTGTATCTATGTGGTAGTTCTCAGCTTCATGTGTGTAGTTGCATGGAAGAAAGAGAAGTTTGGCAGAACAAAGTTTCTGTCCGTTCCTTTGACTTGGAAAGGACAGATAATCAGACAGCCCCTAAGAACTACACTCCAAAGGTAGCTACAGAAAATTAACACATGCTAGACATATGTATATCAATCTGAGCCTCTTTCCTCAAATTGTTGTGACTATTTTCAGCAGCAAGAGCTGTGAATCACCTTTTACCATTGATAATTCTCCCAGGCTTGGGCAGTTCCGTAGTGGGAAAGAAGTACATTTGAGTATCAATTATTATTCAAAAGAGAAAGCTAGGAGGAAGGAAATTTATCAGCTTAGTAAATACACAGTGTTTCCATCAGTATCCAGGGGGATTGGTTCCAGGACTCCCTGCGGATACCAAAATCCATGATGCTCAAGTCCCATATAGAAAGCGATGTATACAGTCAGCTCTCCATATATGAGGGTTGCACACCCCAAGATTGGTTGAATCCAGATGCAGAACCTAGTTGATACAGAGGGCCGATTGTATAATTTATGTGCTTTTTAAGTGTCATGAGCTCTTCCTTGTGGGGGCCGTATCAGGGTGGAGTTAAGAGTGAAATCACATGAGGAAGAGACTGCTGTGCTGTCCAATAGAAAGAGAATATGAGCCACATATGTAGTTTGATGGTATCTAATGGCCACATTAAAAAAGTGGGAAAAAAAGAAACAGGTGAAATAAATCTTAATATATATTAAATATATACATATACATATTTACTATATCCAAATAGATCCAATAAATCAAAATATTACCTTTTCAGCATGCAACCAATGTAACAAAATTAGATATTTTACATTCTTTTTTTCATCCCATCTTTGAGATCTGGTGTGTATTTTACATTCATAGGTCATGTCAACTTTGATAAGCCACATGTTAAATGCTCAATAGCCACACATAGCGTGTGAATGACTACCGTACTGGATGGCACAGCTTCAGAGCATCTGAGTTACGGTGGTACTAATAAAAGCAGCGCTTTGTGAGAATCTGTTTGCCTGATATTGTTCTAAGCTCTTTACGTGTATTAACTTATTTAATCCTCACAACCCTAAAAAATAGAAAAAAAGAGGTTCTATTTGTATCCCCATTTTAAGGATGATGAAACTGGGTTCAGAGATGTTAGCTCACTTGCCTGAAAGTATAGCCAGGGCTCATGCTTTTAGCTACTCTGTTCCCTGGGGTGTACCTACCTACTACTCTTTTTAGTTCATTTGCCTGGAGTTTTGTTGAAGGAGCTGAATAAGATGAAGTCATGAACACTTTAGTTCTAGAAAGTGCTCAATGTGTGGCATCAACTCAGAAAATCCCCAAGATTTCTTCAACTCCACAACCCTGCTTTAACATTTTACAAACATTTCACAGACTGGTAATGGCCAAGGGCATGAACACAATGAAAACTTATGATCCTGAATGGTTTCTCCTCCAATTATGCAATGATTTACAAAGTTTGCAGCATAAATTTTCCTGGCAAATGATGCAATGGAAGTTGGGCACATTAACCTTTATTTTGCTTATTAAAATAACCTGTTAAGCTCCTTTTCCACAGTTACAATTGAACTGTTTTTCTATGTTTAGGCAAAATTTGAGATTGTTTATTGGTAAGTAGTTTGGTCCTGCTAGTCAATACTGTCTAATGAGTTACTTTTTTGTTGTTGTTGTTAAATATGGTACACAGTCCAAATTTTAGATGTTCTCCTGCTTCAGACTCCCTTCTACTTTCCTTCCACAAAACTCACGGGACGAGGATTAGATGCAGGAGTTTAAAGAAGTCATCAAATATGTGGTATATTTATACAATGGAATACTACTCAGCCATAAAAACTGACAACATAATGCCATTTGCAGCAACATGGATGCTCCTGGAGAATGTCATTCTAAGTGAAGTAAGCCAGAAAGAGAAAGAAAAATACCATATGAGATCACTCATATGTGGAATCTAAAAAAAAAAAAAAACACACACACACACACACAAACAAAGCATAAATACAAAACAGAAATAGACTCATAGACATAGAATACAAACTTGTGGTTGCCAAGGGGGCAGAGGGTGGGAAGGGATAGACTGGGATTTCAAAATTGTAGAATAGATAAACAAGATTATATTGTATAGCACAGGGAAATATATACAAGATCTTATGTTAGCTCATGGAGAAAAAAAATGTGACAATGAATATATATATGTTCATGTATAACTGAAAAATTGTGCTCTACACTGGAATTTGACACAACATTGTAAAATGATTATAAGTCAATAAAAATGTTAAAAAAAACTAAAAAAAAAGAAGTCATCAAATAGACAACATGTAGAAAGTTCTTTGCAGGTCACAAAGGGACTACAATTTGCTATAGACGTTTTCTTACCTACTTTCTCTAAGTAGAGATTTGAACAAGGACTTGACATGGTACTTAAAGAAGTGCCCCTTTTTGATTTGGAGAGCTGAGCACATGCATTTATCTCTAGTCCCTCCCACTAACATTAGAAGAAGTGAATATCAAATATACCCATAGGGCAAAGAGTAGGTGAGGTGAGCACTGCAGATGTGTGAACAAAGTTTTGGGCTGAAAATTGGCCAGAAGAGTGAGCAGAGCTAATTAAAAAGGAAATCTAAACCTGGCAGGGGTGGGGACATCAAGGAGAACCTAGGTGAGTCATAGCACAGAACCCTGGGAAAGCTCAGGAAATGAAGATGCCGTGTGCCGTGGAATGCGGAGGTGCCACCTATGACTGTGAGTGGGTACTGCCCAAGTCTGCAGCAGGAACAGCTGGACCCATCCCAAGCAACTAAGGGACCACCCCTCCCCCAGCCCAGCAAGAGACTAGGGATTGATTCTGTGCAAGAGTTGAAGCAAAGAGGCTCCAGACAAATGAACTCCAGGCATGGTGAAGACTGGGGTAAGAGATGCAACATTGGGATAAAAAGGGATTAGGTAGCCCTTTCCATTGCTGGGCTCTAAGATGACCAATTTTCACCAGATAGGTATGTATCTTTGCCCCATCTTCCTCTCACCAGAAGACCGGCCAATTCTTTTGAGGAAAAATTTAAACAGAGAGGCTTCAAACCGAAGGGCCCATTAATTAACATATCCCACACTCTAATGCAGAGCTTCCAACAGCTTTCTAGAGCCTTACTCTTATAAATGGACAACAAAAGACATTTGAGAAAAGCCTCCAAACTGAAAGAAAAAAACATACAGAAGAAAAATCATAATTAAGAGGCAGCTCATGTGGGTGGGGATATGAAGCCAGGGAATGGAGTAAGTTTTACCCTCTCATTTCACTGTAAGGACCTAAGTTTCCTCTCTTAGTAGAAGATTGCCATCCTACAACCTCAGAGAGACAGGCCAAGTAACAAACAGAAGCCACAAAAATAAATTCCAAGTTTTTTCATGTCTCTGCATCCCATTCTCCACTGTCAAGACACGTAGACAGTATCTCCTCTCACCTGGACCATGACAATAGCCCCCTAAATCCCAGAAGGTTTCCCTGCTTAAGACTTGTCTGTCAAACACAGAACACTGCAATGATCTTTTAAAAAATGAATCTAACCATTTTAGGCCCTCGATTAAACACTCTTAAGGGCTTCCTATTGAACTTGGCATAAAAATCCCATCCCCTTGAGCTGTCTGACTTGCCCTTGTATCCTCTGCTCTGCTGGTTTCTTCCACCTCATCTTCTCTGACTCCACTTGGCGATCCACTCACTCTCTCTCCTTCCTCACTTACTTGTTATACCCAGTTCTTTCTGGTCTTAGAAGGCAAGCTTGTTCTCATCTCCCTTTGTTCTGCCGAGAAGTACATGGCTGCTTATGTTGTTTAATTGTTTACTGCCCGTCTCTCCTCACTGTAACAGAAGTTCCCTGAGAGCAAGTGCCATGTCTATCTTGTTTACCATCCTTACACTAGCATCTAGAGCAGTCCCTGGCCCAAATGTGCCCAAGAAATATTTACTGAATAGGTATTTGTAGTTTAAAAGACTCAAAGTTTCAAGGGTAGAGGTAAAATGTTAAGATGAAAAAATGCTGAACCATTAATTCCATCAGGAGGTATCGAAACTTCATTGATGTTAGGGTCAGCATTTCCCTTGACCCAAGTAAGTTTCAATTGTGAAAAATTCTAACCTAGTGTAACAATGTCAATACCCTAGTTGTGACAGTATGCTATAGCTGTGCAAAATATCATTGAGATAACTGGATAAAGGATATACGGTGTCTCTTTCTCTTTTGGGGGAGGAGGACGTAATTAGGTTTATTTATTTTGTGGAGGTACTGGGGAATTGAACCCAGGACCCTTTGCATGCTAAGCACATACTCTACAATTGAGATAGACCCTCCCCTCTTTATTTCTTACAATTGCATGTGAATCTCATTATCTTTTAAAAGTTTAATTTAAGAAATTCTCGAAGTAAGATAATTTAGTATTCATTCAGCCAGCTTATGTAGTACAACCCCCAAAATGTCTTTCTCCAGAGAATGTTCTAAGGTGACACATGCTCACTGATGGAACTTAGGGTGAAAAAGGAAGTCTCCATTTCTGGTATGTGACCTATTTTTCCTGGAGCTGAGGACATCAGACTCTGTTCTTAACCACACACAGTAGCTGACGCATAGTCAAGGTTCAATAAATATTTATTCAACGGGCTAATTATTTCTGAGAAGGCCCAAATGACATTCAGGCACAGGCTGCAAACCCCTAACACTCCCCGTTATAGCATTCCCATGTGCAAAGACTTCAGCACCAAACACAGGCCTATAAATGACTCTAAACCATTCACAAAGCATTTATTCTTATTAAGATGTCCAAAATGTACAAGTGGCCCTTATCTACACATAACTCACTACTCAGTGCTTCCATACAAATTGTATTACATAGTAAGGTAGGGCAGAGAAATACTGTCAGGCCAGCTATAAAATCCTGTTATTTAAATGGATACTGAAATAGTCCTAGTCTTACTGAAAAATCTAGGCCCTTTCCAAAAACTGACTAGTAAATCTGTGGTTTGGTAATTAACCACATGAAGAGAACCTACTTCACTTGTCAATTCTGGTAAAGGATTGAGTGTCCGAATCTCCTGGTTGTGTTTATATTTAGAGAACAGTTAATTTACAAAACAGCTTAGTTTTCTAATGTATCAATCCATTTAGCCAATCTATATACCTAAGAAATGTTTTGGGGATTTACATCCTCTAAATAATCTAAAGAATATTTTCAATGTTTTAATTTCACTTCAATTATTTTATAAGTTAAAATCCCTCCGAAGTTGCAAATTAAAATCCACTGCTTAAAGTTTTGAGATAAAACAAGTTCTTTCATCGGAGCATCTCTCCTTTATGGCTTATATAGCCATGAATACCTCCCTCCTTTGCCTTATGCCAGAACTTCATTTTTCCCAGAGGCTGTCTAAACTGAGTTCTAAATCACATTCAGTGGCTGCTGCCCTTGAAGCTGATTAGGAAAACGCCAAGTATTTAACGTAACACAGGAGTTGATTTAAACTGATAAAAGCAGGAAACTCAGAGCTGAAGGTGAACCCAGCTCCTGACATGGCCCATTGTTCCTTGGCACACTAAGGCACTCATCACATTAGGTGACCTCCTATCTCATCTGGACTAAATTCCAAACCTGAATGCATCTATTTAAGGTAGATGTAGCCTCATCCTTGAATTTCCAGATCGAAATCACTGTTGTCCTTTCCCATTTATTTTCTAAAGCAGTAGCTTTTATCAAAGTAACCGAAGAAAAACAGGTTTCATACGGAGGAGGCAGTTGGGAGACTATTAGATCCTCCTCAATTGTGTAGAAGAGAATCTTTGAAGTTTAAATGTAGCAGATATATAAGCCCTGAGTATTAACACTGTACAATGAATGAAAGAGACTAGATTTACAAATGAAGCCTAAGGGTGGAGGGGGAGGCGGCAAGCTTAGAGTTCTTCGAGCTATCATTACTCAGCTGTAGCCTCACCACACTGTGCCTAAGTGTCTGAAGTCAATTTTAGAACTTACCTATACGGATGGACTATTTTTCTAGTCCTCGTTTTGGCATTGACTAATACTTAACTTCCATCAGAACCACCCCTTCATTTTCTTCTTTTCAAAACCTTCTGATTACAGACCATATTCCTTACTCAGCCACAGAACTAGGCCGTGGAAAAAGACAGAAACAACAAAGCAAAACAAATTCCCCTGTTTCAAGGGGGAAAAAGTCAGTTTAGGGTAACTGGGGAGCTATGAAGAACCCTTAAAGTTGATAGATTCCATTCTGTCCATTTGACAACAGCCATATTTCAAGGAGATTTACTTTCAAATAGGCTCATTTGTATCCTCCCACCATTACTCATGCCCTTGCCATTCTATACTGCTAGGAATGACAGAGGATGATTCAAAACCCTTGAAATACCATTTCTCTCTTATACTTGCAACATCATTTACAAATAATGACTCCTTCAGGTTACACAAGATGGCAAAGTTATTTGGAAATTGGGCCACCTAAAAACTTGTTTTCCATCCTATTTTTCTGAAAAATGTTTTTTAGAGGAAAAAAATCATGAGCAGGTAATAGAGCATTTCTGTCTGTATGTGCAGTAATGTGTATGCAACATAGCACTAGGAAACAATTAAAAAATGAAGTTAAGAAAACAATTCCAATTTATAGATATTAACTAATATATATAAGATAGGTAATCAGCACGTTTCTACGGTATAGCACATGGAACTATATTCAACATCTTCTAGTAAGCTATAATGAAAAAGAATATGAAAAGGAATATATGTATGTAAATGCATGACTGAAACATTATGCTGTACACCAGAAATTGACACAGCATCATAAACTGACTATACTTCAATAACGTTTAGAAATTTAAAAAAAAAATTCCATTCCCAATAGCATCAAAAAGAACAAAATACCTAGAAATCAATTTAACAGTGGAAAGCACAAATCATACTTAAAAAACAAAACATTGTTGAAAAAAACGAAAATAGGAACTAAATAGATGGAAAACATCCCAGGTTTGTGGAATGAAGACTTAACATTGTTAAGATGACAATATATCTCTAACTAATTTAAATCAAAATCCCAGCTGACTTCTTTAGACACTAAGCACCAAGCAAAGATCATTTACAAGAAGTACTTCTTACGATCTTAGTTTGTAGAGCAGGGTTTTACGAACTCTGAAACAGAAATCACTGCATTAGCCCCAACTCTGTACCTCCAGGGCTCTCTCAGGGTAGATTTTACAGGAAAGCCCTCATACCCAAACAAGGCCCGCTCTGTAACATAACCTAGCCGCTGCCAACTTCATTTAGTGCTAACAGTACTAAATCCACCTGGAAAAAATCTATGGGGGTGGAGTGATAGGAGCTGAGGGAAAGCAGCAAAAACCAACCAACAAAGGAAAAAGTGCTTCTTGACCTCCTTCCAAAGGGTCAGAAATTTTAACTATATAAAGGAGATGGTACATTTCAAAAAAAATCTTGAACACTGCATTTTCTTGGGAAAATTTGCAAGCAATTTCCTTTAAATAAATGGGACAAATGTTACTGTTTGATGTGAGTCAGCTGATTTACACTAGCCATCTAAGGAGCAAAGTTAGCACCAATCACAAATACAACAGAAATGGGTTACATTGCATATTCTCTAGTCTAGGGACTCTCACCTGATGGGGATTTAGGGAGAAGTTAGTATCTTTCACTCGGCAAAAGGGATAAAAAGTTGAGCCAAGACTAGCTTTTCAATATACTTTCTCTCCCCATCAAATGACAATTAAAAAGCAAATCTTTAATTAAAGTTACACACAATTTTTGCCACTGACAGAAATTTATTCTTCCATTAAACAAGACTACAGCACTCTGAATTGTCTATTCAGTGCTGCAATCCCAACCACAATTTATGCTAATTAAGTTTTTACGTCAAAAACAAGACTCCTCCGAAAAGAAAAAAATAACTCAGGGAAAAAAATTTAAAGCTCTCCAAAATAATGGCAACTCATTTACACTTGGAAATAAAAAATGCAGATGTTAGCCCTTTACACTGACAGGTACCACCGAATGTGCTAATCTACACAGGCCCCCCTTTACACGACGCACACTGCCTTATAGAGATCTGACACACGAAGCTTTCTCCTGAAGGCACAGATAGGCACACAGCATTTATTTTGCCTGAGAGGCTCAAGGTTTTAGTTTAGAGGGCCCGATGTTAACGACAGGTGCACTGAGTGGCTATCATATCTTCATATTCTTTATAAGCAATTGAGCCATCAGTCTCAATGGTCAAAACACTCAAAGGACTGTACTTGGCAGGCACACAGGACGAGTGCGGCACTGAGGGGTCGAGCTTTTCGTGGATGACGTTCTGCACCATGGTGTGAACCGGGGAGCCGTACCGATGTCCCGCTGCCCTCGGACAGTCCCCTTTACAGTATCGAGGGTTGTATTTGTGTGGGGCCACAATCCAGTTGTCCCACTTCAGCTGACTAAAGCTAAGTCTAAAGTCGTGGAGCTCACACTCATTCTGGGGAAAAAGAAACTGTCTGAAGTATTCACTCAGATTGAGTGAAGCTGGAACCAGAGGCTTCTTCAATTCAGAGCTGACCGTTTCCTGATCTCTCCGGTGACGGGAAGCTCTTACAGGCTCAGCAGCCTCTTCTCCCGTGGGATAAGTGGACAGCCCTCCCTTCTGGTCAGGAACATGTGAAGGCCTCCTTTTATGGTGGTGGGAATACCGCCTGTGATAAGCCTCAGCACTTGTGTCATTCAGATATAAAAGCAGTGAGGGGGGCACCAGGAGAGTCGTATGAAGTGGACTTTTCTGTGCTGAAGGACGCTGCGGCTGGGCTGTCAGACATGTAAAATTTACAGACATGTGAATACTCCTCCTGTTGGAGGCCACTAGGGGCTGAAGGACAGCGGTCACATCAATCTCAATCCATTTGTATTTCTTTCTAAATTCAAACTGTGAGTTAACGGTAAATGAGTTTGGAGCTTTAGGGGGAGTCTTGCTAGAAAGCTCTGGCTCTTTAATCACCAGGTTAAACACACATTTAGCAGGAGAAGGAAAAGCAACGGAATTGCTGAAAGTGTATAGCAAGACTGACTTGAGTAAATGTTCAACAGCAGTAACACGATCCAGGTTAAACAGCAGGTCCACTGATGGAAGGGTTCCTGAGAAGAAAAACAATCCACCAGTAGTGCTCAATACAAATGGAACATAGCAGGAAGTCAAATCAAGGAGTTAGTACCTCAGTATGTGCTTTTGCCCCTCTTTTCCCACTTTCTCAAGCCTCAAAACAAAAGCGGGGGTGAGATGGGAGTTATGAAGAAAAAGCAGATAATCAGCGCTTACAGCTGGGTACTTTATCACCAGGAAGTCAGAGCCGCTTTGGTGATAAATTAAAACAGGGGTCTCTACATTCTGAAGTTTCAGAATCTAAATAATTTGCTCCAAACACAGGGAATGCTAAAAAGGAAAGCATTATTTTTCTCTTGGAGAGTCTGTAAAGGGAAAACTACACCAAAATAAACACTTAGTGGCAGGGGGAGGGTATAGCTCAGTGGTAGAGTGTGTGCTTAGCATGCATGTGGTCCTGGATTCAAGCCCCAGTACCTCCATTAAAAAATAAATTAAAAACCTAATTAGCTCCCCACCCAAAAACTTAGGGAAAAAAAGAAAAAACACTTACCAGGCTTGTTAAGGCATTCTAAGTCCTTATTGAAAGAGTCAATAAAGAAAACTTACTGTCTATGTTAATTGGGAACACTTGAGACTGACAACAGACGCTCAAAAACCCACTATAATAAAATAGGACATCAAAGAAGGGTTTTAACGAGCCACAACTGACCTGCTGGGTTAGAAGTCAGGAGCTAGTGAATATTGTTTTTGTTTTTTATAGTGCTGCTCCCTTCTCTCACACACCCAAGACTGTCAGCTAACACTGCGTTCTTACAAAGATCCACTGGGACTTAAGCTTTCCACTCACAGCAAAAACTACAGAGAAAACATTCTGTTTCATAAAGCACACCAATAGCTGTAAAAGGTATTTTAGGCTCATTTCCAGTCCAGCATTGGTAGAATGGGAAGAATAAGCAACTGGAAGTCAAAATGCCTGGTTTCCAGTCTTGATTTTGTGACCCTGGACAAGACACTAACCCTAGCAGCACTTTCATCAGCCTACTGAGCCATTAAGTCTCTTCTAGCTCTAAAATTCTATCATATTAACCCACCGTAACTCATGAGGACATAAGGAGGAAACAGTAAGTTCAAGTACCAGATTTGCTTGGATTTTGATATTGAATAATTGCAAAGTAAAATGCCGTTCAAGGCGCAAAACACAGCTCCTTTCTGTAATGGAAAGGAGAAGGTCTATCATCTTCCCTCTACCCATTACCCAATCTGCTCCTACACACCTGTTGCCTGGTCCCCAGGAGCCTGCTTGTGCTGGGCACAGGGGGTGAAGAGCCGAACAGTGTTGTAGAGGGGACTTCTGTTGGATTTGGGGATCCCCTCCTTGGTAGCATATGCCATATAGAGCCTCTTCATGTAGCGCAAAGCTCTGGCGTCTGGCTGCAGCCTAGGGGCCCCATCTGGCCCATCATAGAGAACTCTGAAGAGAGGGGAAAGGAGGCCAGATCTGTGTCTCTCATCTAGAGGCTGTAGCAAAGACCAAGGCTGAGCCTCAGATTCCAATGCAGCACTAGCGGCAATCTGAGCTTCTCTGCTAGAAGCCTGAGAACCAAGGCTAATAGGAAAATAGAGCCAAGCAAAGCAGCAAAACCAAAGGAAGAATTTGCTGGGAAGTGCCATGGCTTGGAAGAATTAGCAAGGAGCACATTTCCCCATACCAGTCTTCCTACAAACCAGGAAGAGCCTCGGTTGGTCTCTTAAATAAAATTTAGGTGTGTGGGTGGGCTAGGTTCACTTCTGTAATCAGACCTCAAGGATGCCCAGCTGAAGATAGTTCTATCAGCTATATGTCAAACACCTGACAGAACCCTATTTATCCAATTTGTCCTCCTTACATATGGATATATTTGGTTATTTAGCTTTCCTCTTCCTTTTCCCTGGCATTTATTTAAAATGTCTTAAGTTATCATTATACTAATGGTCTAATCATGTAGCTGAAAGGCTAAGAGAAATTGAGGAGTGATCTTAAAATAAAACCACTCATTTTTTCAGAGCGAGTAGGATTCTTAAAATGTTCCTTAGGTATTTGCTGAAACTTCCAAGGCATATGGAAAAGCTAATTATTCACAATGTTTGGCAGATCTGTGGGTATGCAATTTATGGTATTGGGTTTACTCTTCTTTATCCTCCCCACCGCTCCCATTTTCAGGTGCTTAGAATAATTATTTACTGCATGCTGATTTGGAGGGTGAGAGAAAGTCGCAATTGGCATTGAAATTCCAGAGAGCAGAAAACTGCTAAGTTGCATAGTTCTCTGAGGTAGCTTAATAAGGATATGTACTTGGATTACTGCAACATGCCTTAAAAAGGAGGATGTCACCTTTAATCTTGACTCATTTTATAACACCTTGATGCCTTCACTTTGGTCTGCACATTTGCCTACACAAACTTTGCTTGAAAGGTCTATTCTATACGTCTTTGCAGGTGCTAGAAAATAAAGTTTTATTTGTTTTTCATTAATCACTCAAATGGTGGTAGAATTTGCTAGGGTATTTTTGTTCTTAACTCTTGTAAGTATTTATGTTTCTGCCTCTGAGCGGAGATCAGGTTAGAGATTATGTTTCAGAAAAATGAGACAAGGGTGCACCTTGGATAGCTGAAATGAGAGGATATCCAGTGCCACCCCTAAGGAGACTGTTTTCTGAGAGAAAGTCAACCTACACTCACAGTACAAGATACAGAACCAGTCTATGCAGGGCCTGGGCTGATAAAACTAAGGTATATTTGTAAATTTTAAGTTCATTGCCTGCCAAGCTTCCCCTAGCCGGTCACTGGTAAGCAGGGTTATAAAACGCACTCAAACTGTTGAATGCAAACTTGGATCTAGATTACATACGGCTAGCAATTCCATGAACAAAACAGGTACAGACATGCTGCATCAAGTGGGAAAGTCAGTCAGCTGCACAGGACAGCAGCATTCTTAAGTAGAAAGCACTTTCCCAAAAATGATATCGCCTTACACACGTTCCTGCCTCCCTCCCTGGGAAGTGGAGCGAATTGTGGGCAACCTGACAGTCCGTCCCTGGCCAAGCCCTGTCGTGGAGAGGGGAGAGCTGGCTGCTGTGAAGGTCGCCTCTTCCTTCCCTCCTCCCACCACTAACAGTTGTTCAGCAGTTGCTGGACAATTATGTGAAGTCTGTTGTGGCTGGATTTGAGGAAACGTTTTAATCTCTCCTGGAAAAGTCTACACTCTGCCACTGTAATCCGGTGGCTGCCAAGAGAAGTCCCAGATCCGTGTCCTTGACTCGGGTCCTGGGGTCAATGATGGTCTGAACATAACCGATCCCAGTTCCAGCCACTGGACAGGACCGTATAAAACCTCGTGTCGGCTGCCAGGCGGCACCTCCTCCGGCCTCCGGGGCGCTCTCCACCGCGGGAGGACACCGGCCTTTAGCGCGCGGCTGTCTCGACCCTCGAAGTTGGCAGTCACCTTGCTCTTCACCTCTTGGTCCCGCCCAGCTCTGGCCGCCTCCAGCGGCTCCTCAGAAGGGCGAAGACCCAAGAGAAGCTAGAGGGGCTCGGGGGGTACCCCCGTCCCAGTGCCCGCCAATCGTGCTAGGCCCCACCCCCCGCCCAAGCACCGCCCACCACACGTCACCTGTCCAGGGCACTTCTCTCCCGCACGGAGGAAACGGCGCCTCCCCCTGGAGACGGCCGGGAAATTGCGCTCCCGGAAGTGACGTCACCGCCTCCTAGCGCGGCGCCCGTCCCTACCGGAAGTGGCGGGCTGAGGCCGGTGGATCCCGTACTGTGGAGGGCGAGGTGACCTCGGTGCGGGGGTGAGGTTCTGCCGCCCGATCTCGGTGGCCTCGGGAGGGTGGGGGCGCCGCCTAGGCTGGGAGAAACGGGGGACGCCGGGGAGGGTCTCGGGTTGGGGGCGGCGCGTCCCGGGCTTGAGCCCAGCGTCTGTCCTCCCTCCGTACTGCAGGCGCCGCTGCGACCATGGGCCGCGAGTTTGGGCACCTGACGCGGATGCGGCATGTGATCACCTACAGCTTGTCGCCCTTCGAGCAGCGCGCCTTTCCGAACTACTTCAGCAAGGGCATCCCCAACGTGCTGCGCCGCACTCGGGCGTGCATCCTTAGGGTCGCGCCGCGTGAGTTCCTTGGCTAGGCGGGGGTCTGGACTTCCATCCACCGTGGGAACGGCGGGTCCCCTCAGTGAGCGCTCTGCGACGGGCGGGCGCCCTGCAGCTTGCCATGCACACGTTTTCTCACTGGATATTCTTGAAGGCCCTTGAACTGGTCATAGCATCCTCCCTATCCTACAGATGAGGGAAGTGAGTCACGGAGAACTTAAAAGGACTGGCCCAAGGTCACTTATGTGACTCCATCGTCTCCATCTGAGGTCATCTTTACCCACTTCTTTTTTAGAGATGAACTGTTCTGTGTTAAATGTGCAACAGATGGTGATGCGAGTTGCACAATATTGTGAATTTGCTGAAACTCACAGAAGTGTACATTTCAAAATGGTTAAATGATGTTTATGTTGTGTGAACTTGATCTGTTATCTCATTAAAGTATTTTAAAATGTGCAACAGGGGAGAGATAGGGAAGATTTGGTAACAAATTTTCCTCGGTGAACTCCTTTCTTTGGGCCACCTGTAAAATGTGTGTGTAATGCAGCCTTTCCTGATCTGGTTTAAGAGTGCTTTCTTAAAAACTAGAGACAGGAGGGCAGAATATGCTGAGTCAGAAATGAGGACTGGGACCCTTGTGCCTTATATGTGCTCACTGCTTACTCTCATTTTTTATTTTTATAGCATTTGTAGCGTTTTATCTTCTCTACACGTGGGGAACCCAAGAGTTTGAGAGATCGAAAAGGAAGAATCCAGCTACTTATGAAAATGACAAATGAGCAGCTCATCTGGATAATGGTTCCTTGTCTCTGAAAGACCCTTCTCTGGGAGAGGAGTCTACATTGTAGTGTCCTGAAGACACAATAAACTTATTATGGGCTACACTGTTGTGATTTTGCATTTTTATGAGCAGAGTCCTTGGATGTGTCTGCTAATTTTCAAGTTCATAAACTCCCCTCTCCAGCATGAGGCCTGAACAATTTTGGCCAGTCTCTGAGTTTGGTGAAGGATTGTGGCTCACCCCTTGTTCTGTAATCTACAAAACAGTAGCTGCAGCTACTCCTGTGGATGGCATGTATTGTAGGGAACGTTGGCTCCCAGCCTCCGCTGCCACAATGACAATAAAATCTAGTAACTGTATTGTCATTATGTAATTACTTTTCTTAGCCTTTTACACAAATAAAAGTGTTTTAAACCTCACAGCTACCTCTTGAAGTAAGTATCACTGTTACACTTAATTTGCAAATAAGGACACAGGCATAGAGAGGATAAGTAATTTGCCCAGAATTATACAGCCAGTGAATGGTAGAGTCTGGCAAGCAAGTTCATGCTGTGAGAGCTATGCTGTACCACCTTTCCTCCTAAGGCAAGCCTGCCTTAGCCTGGGAGGAAGTCGGCTGTCAGAGGAAGGGGTGAGGTGACTCCTTTGCCTCTAGAACTAGGGTCAGCAAACTGGCTGTGTTTGTACCAGGTTGCTAATGGTGGATTTCAACCATGTGTGGTCCATAAAGCTTAAAATATTTACTCTCTGGCCCTTTATGGAAAAAGTTTACCCCTGTTTTAGAGCCTTTGAACAATCTTTGTGGTGGAAAAAGATACCCTGTTCCATACACCAGGAGGTGGTGGGGACAAGTGCTGGCAGTTGTATGCTTCTGGTTCCCTGCTCTAGTTCTAGAAACTTCTCTTCTAAGGACACTTGGGTCCAGAGCAGCAACTTTTACAGTGAGCTCAGCTTCTGGCCCAGAGTATATCTTCATTTATTCTAATGATTGCTCCTGCCTTTTAGGAATCAAAATTAAAATACCTCAAAACAAAAATCGGCCAAGATAGATTGCATTGTGACACAGGGTAAGGAGGTGAGGCTGAGGTGGACAGACTTGGGCCCATATCCTTTGTTGCTTCCTCACTGTGTGATGCAGGCAAGAAATCCACATTCCTTAGCTTTGAGCTTCTCACCCATAAAATAGATGTGTTAATAATACAGAGCCTTAGGGCTGAGGTAACAGTGAAATGACTGATATGGAAGAGTCCGGCAGGATGGTGCAAGCTTAACAAAGGACAGTGGTGTGATGAAAACTCTTGCCTCACCAAACAGTCTAATTTTCCAGTTTGGCTCTTTGTCCAAGTTTATTCCCAGGGCTTGCTGCTTGAACTGCGGTGTTTTGGGGTCATAGACGCCTTTGAGAATCTAATGAAAGCTGTGGACCTGAAGAAGCTGTGAATGTACCCTTCCTAAACTTTGTATTGTTTGAACAGGCTCACGGCCAGGGGAAGATCGATGATTGCCTTAACAGGACATTAATCTGAATTTTTCCCCTCTGATTTTGGCCCCAAGCTTCCTAGGGGCGATGGCCACCATCTCCCATCTTGGCTTCATTTTACCCTTGGACTTTTATTCCTGGTTCTATGAGTCCTTTTGAGATACCAGCTCAAAATCCAACTTACTCTTCCTCAGTCCAGACCAGGCACTGAGCCTGTTGGTCTGAATCCTTTTATTCCAGGTGTGCTTTACTGAGGAGGGGTTCTCTGAGCCCTTTCATGTGCTGAGCTTCTGCTTTGGGATAAAATTGTTTAAGGGTGCTTTAAGCCTGTCTCCTTCCAAAGGGCTTTCCTCTTTAAACTTGGGGACACAGAGCTCTGTGCAGCAGGGTGCTGGTGGGTGTGGAATATGAGTTGTCATAGCTCAGTGCTCTCGTATGTGATGTGGGATTTGGGGTCATTTTATGGACTATTCTATCTGTAGAAATCCATAAAAAGGAAAGTGGGTGAAGTCTCTTAAGGAAGAGAGACCACTGCTGTGGCCTCTGCCTGTAACCCACCCACCTGGAGCCTCCAGCCGGAGTATGCTCCTTCACCTGCTGCTGGGGCACAATCCGGTGTTCCTTTAGCCCTTTTCCCCAGCAGTGCTCCTGCTCCCCCAGGGCTTTCCTCTCTGGGCTGCAGAATGCAGCAAAGGGGACTCCAGTCAGCCCACAGTCCCAGAGATGCAGGCCCAGAAGTCCATGACAGTTCTAGCCAGCAAAAGAGCAAATACACTTTGACCCTTTGTTGAAGTTTTACCTGGAAGTTTTTCCATTTCAGAGTCTTTCATTTTTCATTAGGTACCTTCTGCTCAGGGATAGCAAAAAAGTTTCCCGTTACTGTTGTGCCCTAGTGATCTTCTATTCACCTGGAATGTGTTTCAAACAGCTGCTCATGTAGCTAAGCCCTCTGTCTCCCATTTCATTCTAGGCACTTAATCTCAGAAACAGAAAATCCCTAGGAGCTGTATTAAGAGTTACCAAGGTATAAGCTGTCAAATGTGTTCAGTCATTTACTTCTTGTAAATTAATCACTTGAACCCCAACATGTTGAGTTCTGAGAGGCCTTAGAGATCCTCCTGTCTCACGACAGAACAAGAAACTAAAGCCCAAAGAGGGGAAAGGCTGGCCTGGTCAGTTACCCTACCTAGGCCCCTGGCTCCTGCCTTCCAGCTAAGCACTCTTTCTCCTTATGGCTCAAACTATTAAAGGCTGCCGAGACCTTTCTGCTGGAGGGTGGAACATGTAGTTTTGCATCGATTTACTCAGCAAAGTACTTGAATGCAGAGAGTGCCTGGATTTAAAAAAAATTTTTTTTTTAATTTCAGGAATAGGCCTTCACGATTCTGCTCAAGGATGTGGGATGGCTGTGGACAATTGCTATCACTTCAACTTAAAGCTGTCTGGATGCCACTTTGCTTTTAAAGGTTTGATTTTTGCTCCATACTTAAATAAAACAACTACAGAGTTAGTGTGGACATATGTTGAAATTCTTTCCCTCACGGTGATTCCTTCCACAGGCAGTAACTAATGGATCTTTTCTTCTGGGAGGAGGGATAGCACACAAGGCAGAGAGAGGCTCGAGCCACAAAGGCTTCTGCAGTGTTGTCACACCCACGCTGAATGGTCCTTTTTTCCCCTCACAGAGGGGACTCAGAGCAGACCCTTCCCTCAGCTGTGGTATTGGCTTATGTTCACACAAAAGGCTACTTTGATTTTGGTTGAAGTACAGGAAGGCAGAAATGGAGGCTCATGAGAAGGTATCTCTTTGGAATGAGCAGGTTCCAAATCCCATTTGGCACATCAACTCCAGGCTTGTTGAGGGGAGGCTGGCGCCGAGTCCACAGATCCTGCTGGCTCTAGGACAACAGGTTGTTCAGTCTTTTGCTTACCTAATCAGATTTGTGTTCTTACCCAATGTTCACTAGGTCACCATACAGCCTCTTCCCCACCCCACAACAGTACTTAATTAAGCCCCTACTTGGGGTCATTCTGTGTCTAAGCCAGGAGTAAAGAAATGGAAGAGCAGCTACCTAGTCTCAGACTTGCAGGATTGGTTAAGTGGGTTTGACATAGTTCTGTTTCTCAGTGATCCTTATGTGCAAGCAGTGGTGTCTCCCTCCAGGCCAGGTTCCATGTTCCTGAGAGGACTGGAATCAGGCAGACAGATCTGTGGCATCACATCCCACCCAATCTCAGCTTCGATGTCCACCATACCACCCTCTTCTCCCTTGGCAAGAGGACTGGTGACCATCCCATTCCACCTCCAGCTGTGCTGCACCTCCTCCACTTCCCCTTGGGGAACAGGCAGTCTCTTACCACACAACCAAACTCTGAAGATGAGAAGTGCTTTGCAAAGAGGTATCAGCCAAGTGTTCGGGGAGACACTAGGCACAAAAAGAATCTTGTTGCATTTGTTTTCTTGGCTTTTCCTTCCAGGTCACTGGCAGATCTAAAGTCCTACAAATCTCCTTACTCAGTATTCACACCTTTCCCCATAAATTTATTTAAATGTCTGTCATTTAACGAGTACCATAACTACTCATGGTTTAGGTACATTCCCTTTCTTGGTCTACAATCCTGCAGCAGTTCCCACTTGAGCTGGTGGATGTTTTTGAGCTTTGGAGAGATCTCAGCCCTATGCCTGCTTCCCTCAGCCTGCTGGAAGGATGTCCTCTGTAAAAAGCCCAGTCAGCTGCTGGCAGAAAAGCTCACAATTCCAGGTTTGCAACATTTGTCACCACCACCACCAATCTCTCCCACTGCTTTAGGAGCCCCTGCTGTCTCCTCATTACATTTTATTTTAAAAAGGAAACAAAGCCAACCAATAGTCATTCATTCACTTCACCCATGACTGAAAGATCAGTCAGTCCTGATTTCTTTTCCCCGGGAGGTGGCAGGTAGGACAGACTTTGAACATTTCTGCAGCAGGGTTTCGACTCTTCTAGGGAGATGATGTGGAACAGATAACTAGGATGACAGTCCATCCATATAAACGGGGGTCTAGGGCACTGCAGACCACTGCTTGCTGAAGCATCCTCCCGCAGAAGGGAGATAAGGGCCTCACCCCACTGCCTATAACAAAATGTATCTGCACTTCTTTTCTAGACAAAGATGAAAGGGGTCAACATTATTTCTGAAGACCTCAATATTTGAATTCTATTTTGATTATAGAATGATTTCACTGAACTATTTTGGAATCAAAATGTGGCTAGGTGCCTGGTCTCCCTCAATGACTTCACGTGGCTTTTCAAAGGGGAGGAGGCAGTGCTGACTTGGTAAAATGAGTGAAAAGATCCAAGCCAGCAACACAGTCAAAGTCCAGACGAGGGATCGGTAAATACAACGTACCTGAAAGACAGGCCTTGAGCAGATTCCTCTGGTAGACATTAACTCATTAAATTGACCATGACTGTAAATATAAACTTTGCCCCCATCTCACCTGGCAACCATAAAAGAGGCGGATTTGTCTATAAAAGGATGCAGAAACTGTCCCCAGCTTTCAGGCTCCAATATCCCGTCAAGATGTGGCACCTCAAACTCTTCGCAGTACTTATGATCTGCCTGTTGCTGTTAGGCCAGGTAAGGAAAGGATACATATGTTGGGGTTGTGGGGATGGTGGTGGTGGTGGAATTGTGGGCAGAACTTCAGAGAGCCAGATTCAGTCCTGAGGAATGGTCCTTCTGCTCTGGGTCTATAGCATGGGGGGAGGTGGGGTTCTTCCAAGTGCACAGCAGGGGGTCAGCTCTTGTATATCTGAGGTGAGTGTTTTGCCCCACAGGTAGGTGGCTCCCCAATACCGGAACTGAGTTCAGCAAAGAGAAGGCCAAGGAGAATGACCCCATTTTGGAGAGGGGTTTACCTCAGGCCCATTGGAGCTTCTTGCCAGGACGACTCTGAGTGCATCACAAAGCTATGCAGGTACTGCACAAACCTGGGAGCAGGGCTGGGCCCAACAGGCCTGGGAGGCTGGGCAAAGGGGCCATCAGCACACACACAGACCTAAGAATAAAACTGGGCTAGAGGACTGCCTGGGCTAAAGCTGGGAGCTCCATGGAGGAGAATCCCTCAAGAGTTAACAGCCAAGAACAGCTCCACACAAGTACCATGAAAAAGCAGCGCCTTTCCTTTCTTCACTCTAACCTGAGCCCGGATATCAAGCAGAGGAAGGAAATGCAGCAGAGGGTGCTCTGGGCACTGCTAGATCTGTGTCTTAAAAATCACCTTTTCTTTTCCCTCAGAAAAAGACGCTGTTCCCTGAGTGTGGCCCAGGAATGATGCACACACCAGGGGAAAAGAGGACAGCACTCGCCTACAACAACGCTCCGTTCTATGGAATACTGACATACTGCATTTGGCTGGAGACGCTTAAGTGAAGCAATCTTGTGTTTTTAATATTTAAAGACAGATGTATGCTTTAAATTGGTCTCCGTTCCTTCTTAGAATATTGGTATGTAGGTAAGCATAACTTAACTTGTGAACTTAAGAGTTTATTTTTCTATGTATACTATTAAATGTCTGAAATGGAAATTTTGGCAGCCTGGAATTCACACTTTTGAAGGGAAGGATTCATTTTGTATACTATGGAAAAAACAGTACTGCCTAACAATAACAATGTGTTAACTTCTCAATCAGGAAAGTGCAGTGGGAATTAATTTTTTTAAAGAAACACACCACTAGGCTAAAGGCAAAAGTTTAGTACACCTAGTGACTAACCTCAGCAAGTTCACCAGCTATGGCCCTGGCTCCTAGCCCTTCACTCCATGTTAAGAACTTGAGTGAGGTGTCAGAGATAGGCAACGCTGGCACTCAGGACCTGACGATGTGCCCAAGTTCGCCCAGGAACAGAGGCAGAACTGGAAGAAAAACCTAGTTTAATGAAACAATAAAAGCCCAAGGCACCAAGAATAACAAAAAGGATGTGTTTGAGATTTCTGTTGAAGCAGGGTGAATTTTCATCTATGCAGAAGGATCCATGGCCAGCCAGGTCAGAGTTTCTGTAATCAGAAAATAAGACCTGGACTGATGGGACCAGACTTTTAAAGAAGAGTAGCTTTGGACCCTAAAATACAAAACAGAAATTACACAAAAGGGGCGAAGTAAGAGTTGAAGAAGTGTAGAGAGCACAGTGTTTATAAACTTTAATACAGAAAATCTATTTGATATTTATTAAACTTAGTTTCTCCAGCTATGGTTTGGCATTATACAAAGCATCTTAATGACACAGTAGAGTTAAAAAGATCTTTACAAATTGAAATGTGATACCCTTGTCTCCAAATATTTTAATTGCCATAAATTTGTTTAAAAATACACATTAAACGCATGTTTGACACTCTAAACTTTCTATAATCTCAATACCACAAAATACATATAATATACTATACAGATGTGGAAAAATCTAGTTAGTATATAATACTTTGCTCACCATTAACAGCTTTTAGTATGTGAAATGCACGTACTGACTTAGAAATCCTAGCTTTTGAGCCCCAAAAGTACCTCTGAAATTTTAAAGTATTCCAACAAATAAAAATCACAGTATATAATTGAAATTTTGGTTGAAAATGTCAGATGCCGAAATATTCTGGATAAAAGAAATGTCAAACAAAGATGTGGATCATGTACAAAACAAAGGCGTCCTATCAGACGCTAGCAGTACCTTTCTGTAGAATCAACAAGGCTTTGAATTTATCAGCGGCATTACCTCCCCTCCAGAATCCCCCCCCAAATATCAAACCGTTATTCACCAAATAATTTTAATTTCAAATAAGATAAAAGGATTTTCAATAAATATATAAGCATCTCTATCCTCCATATACAAAATTTCTTAAAATCATTCAGAACGGAGGCTAGATAGAAATTTTCTTAACTGTGCTTACCAACCCCACATCTGGTCCTCAGAGGTGCCTTTTCAGGCACTACCCACTGGGCCAGCTCTTGTTGGTGAGCCTTGCCCTTCCCCACCCTGCCCCACGCCACGCGGACCCCAGTACTGTTGAATGCTCATCTCAGTGTTTTGCCAGGTGTGTGCATAAAGTTGTAAAATGGGGACACTTCTTGAATAACAACAACAAACCCAACTGTATGGATAATCATGGCATTGATCTGAAAGGCAGCATTTCCAAATAGGTATTTTCCAGAGAGGAACATAGCAGGTGGAAAGTTCCAATAGTTAAAAGCTAAAAAGAAACCCCATGTGGAAGCAGTAAGAAGTCAAAACTGAATATTATTAGAATTTCTGGGTGAGAGCTTTTTTCCATGCGCATTTAGAGAGCTTTTTTGTCTGTCTCTTTTTAAGAATGGCAATTTATGCTTAGCTGAGCAATGGCGGCAAGGAGAGATCAAAGCTGACATTCCTGAAAGTCAACTTCATTTTATGATGATTACTTAGGCTGCTATTTTAGGTTGCTTAAAGATCTTGGAGACTTGGGTTAGACTCTAATGCCTTATTCTGTGATCATAAAGAAGATGTTTAGATATTCTTTCCATTCGTTTTTCTGGTGACAGTAAATTCTTTTTAATTAACTATAGGGTTCACGTGAATAGAATCAGCACCTATTTTACCAACTATTAATAACTCACTTCCTGTCATTTGCCAGCTTGGTTCTGGGATCTAAGGGTCTAAACTGAAATTTCTCCCATTAGTGAATATGTGAAAGATATGCTCAGAAATATGACCAATTTGGCCTCTTGTCACTACATATTCCAAGTCATTCAATACTTTTCTATTTATTTTAATGAATAGCAACCTTAGATTTGCAATATTATTATTGGAAAAAAGTCTGCCTCTCCAACACATAGATACATGAAATTGAAATATGTGTTCCACATAATTAGGGAATATGAGTTATAGGAATCTATATGGATTTGAAATGTTTTGCTTCAATTTATTTAGGATTAAAAAAAAATCATCACAATCTGCCTAGAACATCATTCCCAGTAGGTGTTCCTGGGACTCAGAGGCAATCTTCTATAATGCAAAATATATAATGAGGCCATTTTGTTCAATTAGCAACTGGAAAATTAAAATCCTTCCCACCCTGTAAGAGCCCTATTATAATACAGAAGGGCTCAAATGTATTTTAAAAGTTAATTTACTACAAATCATAGTAATTAAGCTTTAACAATCTAAAAGGAATACACATTGCACCCTTGAACATTAATATTCAAGGTGTCAACAAGAAAGTGTCTTAGATCAATTTAATAAATAATGTGGAAATAGTTGCACTAAGCTAAAATACTAAACACACACATTTTGGACAAACTAATTTCATGTTTTCATACATACATACATACATATATATAAAGTGTGTATGTGTACATAATTTTAAAATCCAAAGTTGCATACCCTCACACTTAGAAGAACGCACAGCATACGACTCTCCTCTACACAACTAGGTATCACCGACTGGAGCTTTGTGGGCTGCCCTGAAACTCCACAGAGTGCTGCTGGCCTCCAGAGCCAGAACTTTCATTTAGAACAGGTGCATTTTGTAGGCTCTTGCTTCACAATGCAAGTTCATTCGATAAAGGTAATTTCTCAAAGTTTCTATCTTTAAATACAAAATGATACTGTCTGAACTAGCTGATTAAACCTTTCTTTAATGAAAAGAAACAAACAACAATTAAAAAACAACAACAACAGTGAATCTAATAAAGCCACAAGTGTGTCATTCAAAGTGCAGCCCTGGTGCCTGTGGATCCATCAGTGTGAGAGCTCCCCTAGAGCACAGGCATGTGTGGGCACGTGCACACCTTACTCTAGATAGCTTTTACACTGGAGAATTAAATCAGTGATGGTTAATTAACCTTCTCTATTCTTCAGCAACTACGGCTGTAAATTTATCTGAAGTACTCACTGCTTATAAAGTCAGTTCTTGGCTACTTGCCCAGAAAAAGCTAGCACTGAAGCAAGAAATGGGGTGAATGCTTCCCAGCCAGACTGGATCTGGCATGGGCTGTGGAATTCTGAATCACCCAGAGGGAAGTGCTCCTCACAGCTGGGCAAGACTATACCATGTGACAACTTCATCCGCCAAAATCTGTTCGTTGGTTGCCTGTAAAGAGTCCAGTGGTGTAGGCTGCTGCCTCCTGGCATAAAGTGTGGTCTTAGAGCAGTCAACAGAGCAGTGTTTAAAACAGTTGCTATTTTTATAATTAACTATATATTAAGTACAAGTCTCAGACTAAGTACATTTTTAGCCATTTGTGAAATTCAGTTTTTAATGGTTAGAGAACACTGAAGACACCTACTGAGGAAGGAGGAATGGTCACCCGTAAAGGAGTCCAAAGTATGTGCCGAAGTAGATGAAGACACACAGACAGAACTTTGAGGAGATGGACACAGAGGAGAGGGAGTGGTGTTTCCACAGACTGTTACACTGAAAATTCAATTATTTAGAACAGGATTTTGATCCACTGCCCACTACTACCTGGTGGGAAGAACCCTCCACAATAAAAAGCTTGAAAAATTCATTTTCCAAGAATTAACACAGTTTGAGAGAGAGAGTGTTTTAGAGCAGCACCATAAAACATTGCAGGAAATTCTGCTTTAACAAATTATCAGTGTGATCCGGGAAATGCTCCTGTTGCCTTTCGGGTCAGACAAGAGACTAGAACACACTAGAACTTAGAAGTGCTTCACTGGCTGCTCTTGCTTAAAGTCTAAAAGCTCAGAGGATATTTTTTCCATTTCTAAGATATCACTGAAAATTACAGAATCAGAGTCAGACAAATCAGAGAAGGACAAGACATACATTTACTTGATTAACTGTGGCAAGTTTCTTACTGAGTACCTACCATGATCACTGAGAAGCTGTCCTCTTAAGGAAAACTGTTCCAAAAACACACAAGGATTAAGTAACAAATATAACACAGGCAATTTCTCCAAGAGAAAAATCAACATAATTTGGAGATTTCAATCCTCAGTGATAATACATAAAAACAACGAGGTACAAAGCCATTAAGAAGCTCTGTATGAGGCCACAGGACAAGGAAAGTTCACGAGCTTCAGGATGTGTAAAAGAGACTCAGACACAGAGGATTCACTACACCACTGGGCTTGGAGATTTTCTATCCCTTCTTTCCCATTTCAAGCCTTAGCAATCTTCTATAAATAGCAGGGCAATCCTTTTCTCCGATTGGATGGATTCAGTTTTGCAACTGGGAGAAGGACAAACTGTTATTTGAAGCAGCATTACCCAATAGGTTAAACTAAGTCATGTACCAAAGCGTTAGCTTTTCTGAAAGAATTTTTATATGACCCTAAGGACGACCGAAAAGGGAAGAGAATTTAACATTATTACCGCAGAAGACCAACCATATGCACGATCTGGTCCTGGTGTAAAACTTCATCTGTAAACAATCCAGAATCTTCACTTAAAGGTTAAGATTTAAGGCACACCAGACATAAAAGGGGCACTACAAACAACAGACAGAAGGTACATTTCTCACCTTTGACTCCTATATGCACCTTACAGGGAAAGGTGCTTTGATATACAACTCTTACAGAGCTGGCTTCTTAAGCTCTACCCCTGCTCTCCCCACTTCCCAAGAGAGCTCACACTGAACTAAATTAGCTACTTTTCTAGTGTGAAATTTCTGATCCCATCAGAAATATAGATCATTGATAAGAGTCTTCATAATACAAAGGGAGTAAACATAAGATAAGTTTAAGAGGAGAAATTCATCATCTCTACATCAGGCAACAGAACTCTAAATTGTACAGCAAAAGCACACACACCACAGTTCCAGACCATTCCTACATCAGCCATGCATGCTCCTATCAGAGCATCACAATCTAGTGTGAGAAAAAAATTTAAATTAGAATGCTGAAGAGAGATTTTACCCTACAAACATCACCAATGAAAGAGAGATAGGCAGCAACCTCAGGAGTTGGATCATCCTTTGTTCAACAGTAACATACTCTGTCTTAAGTGTCAAATTATTAGTAACAAAAAAGAACACATGGTTTTAATAAAATCCATAAGGTTCGAGATTGTCCTCTTATGAAGCCCTTCATACGATAAGCTTCTCTGAGAAAGTCTGCCTGCCTTCTCCTGTAATGCATTAAATGCAGGTTACAGTCACCTTGTGATTGCTATAGTGTTATTAACACATGTTCACAGTTCTTGAAATAATGCATACCAAATTAGACACATTTCATTTTACATCCACGTAGAATGCTATCTTCTCATATTTAAGTGATTTTTCATGTGTAGAGTATCCTTAATACTAAGTATAAATTCTGCAGTAATAAAATTGTAGTTAAGATTTGAAGTAATATCAGGTAGTAGGTAAAAAAGAACATTTCCATATTTTAGATGAACCAACTCTTACTCTTAGAAGAGCTACCACAAAAAGACACTATTATTAGGTAACAAAGTTCCCAAAGTATATAAATAAAAATGCCTATACTAAATTTACACTAAATATTCAACAGAGTAAATTTATAGGCAGAAATAACTAAGTTTTAAACTAGCTCCGACCCTGGAACTTAAAAAAATTAAAATAAATAGAATTTCAATTGATTAGTTATGAATTGCAATCGAAATTTCAATCTTATGACAGATCACTGAAACCATCTTATCAACGTGCCGCAGATTTAAAAGCATTTAGATCATTTTTCATATTGGGAATACTGAAGGGGTCAAATGACATGATGGCTTTGGGTTATAAAAAACAACACATGAACCAGGGAGGAGAAAACCATTCCTCATTCTTAGTGTCGACTAGGTGGTGTGTTATGGCAGTTTTCCTTCGTGACGTGACACAGTGTTGTGGAGAAAATCAGAGGCAACAAGAATGTGTTCAGTTCAAGATACCAACTTGGCATCCTGGCGAAGCCAGTGCAGTCCCTGCCGGGTGTAACGAACCAGGTCTGTCATGATGCTTGCGTTAAAGATGAGAGGGCCCATTACTTTATCCAGTTCCGCAAAGAATTCTAGAAAACCAAAAACATTCATTAAACGATGCACACTCTTGAATCGCTGCTTTAAAAATTTTAGACTGTAAAATATTATTCATATGAAGTAAAAAACACCCCCTTCTGCACTAAAATGATAACTGTCCATATTTTAGAACAAACCACCCCACAGTCTCTCAAGGGCTATTTTTTTCCCTAAGTTACGAAACATTTTAAAGAGACTGTATGGTCAGGAATTAAGAGTTATACATATAAGCAGAATTCCACTAATGGAAATTGCTAGTATGCTGAAAACATTATTGAAATGGAGATCTACTGCTACAATGTACTATAATTCAAGGCATTCTCCCTGTACTGTTTTTGTATAAGAAATAAGTGGTACAAAAAAGGGTATTCTCTGCATGTTTCCCATAAGAGCCCTGTGAGGTTAGACGGTTGCAACAGCCTGTATCCAACCTTTCTGCTGTAATCATATGCCACGCAACAATGATAAACTAAATCTCATGTTTTAAACAGTAGTTTAAAAATGTAAGGGACAGAAGTAAAAGGATTTTTCCTATGTGAACAAATACAGACTGCTATGTATGTAAGGCAGAGTGTAGAGAGAGGAAGGGAAGAAAGTATCCTAACATTTGATCCCAATGTAATTTTCAGAGAAGACAGAGGGGTGAAGGATTCAGTAAGGAGAGTTTTTACATGCGTAGAGATGATTAAGGCCTCAGTATACTCAAGCAAGGCAAGAAGCAATCAAACAGTTGAGGAGAAAAGGGCCTTCTTTATAGAATTCCAGCTAATATATGCAGAAGGAATATGAGAATAAAAAAATTCCTGATGAATTTTCTTTTTGCTAATGGAATTGGAATAGATGTAGAAAGTGATCATCGAGGGATGCTAGAATCGTTAAGTTAAATAGGGACTTTTACATCAAACGGAGTCAGGCCAACACCACCTGAATGAATAGTCAAAGCAACACTAAAAAAGGGATAACCATTACAAGCCTCGTAATACGATGTAACAGGAAATACAGAGTACCACCTATGAAAAGTTCTTATCTAAAATAATGAACTTCAATCTAATCAAGTCTCAAGATACAACTATCAGTATGAAGGAAATAAGGGGGACATAAGAGCAAGCTAAATGATACCATGAGGAAGTAATCAGTCAAATCCAGAATATGAAACATTCTATGGCCCAGTTTCTCCTTGACATCAGTGGCATGGTAAAATAAAAAGAAAAGAAAAGAAAAGAGAAAGGAAAGGAAAGGAAAAGAAGGTGAAGGAGGGGAAATTATTTATTTAAGAGACTGATCAATGAATGTTTGGATCCTGTTGGAAACAAATTCAATTGTTAAAAAAAAATGCACATTTGAGACAACAGGGAGGGCAAGAAAGAAGGAAGGAAGGGAGGAAAGGAGGAAGGGAGAGAGGGAGAGAGGGAGGGAGGGAGGGAGGGAGGGAGGAAGGAAGGAAGGAAGGAAGGAAGGAAGGAAGGAAGGAAAAAGGAAAGGAAAGGAAAGGAAAGGAAAGGAAAGGAAAGGAAAGGAAAGGAAAGGAAAGGAAAGGAAAGGAAAAAAGAAAGGAAAGGAAAAATAATCCTAGAAAACTGGCATAAGGGAGAATTACGTAGGGGTGACTTAAGAATTTCAGCTTTGTAACCTTTCCTAAGTAGTACTGACAATATTTAAAACTTTAGGAACAAATTAGGTTTTTAGAAATACAAGTTTATGTTATATGTTGGGGTTCCCTTTCTACCTTCCTCCCACCATTACCCCTCTTTATGTATTGGAATCTATCATATTCACGGGATTACCTGTTCATACTATGAGTATTGAAATATACTCTGTAACAAAAGGACAGTTGATGGATTGGCTGCTTTAAGTGTTTCTCTACAAAGAAGCTGCCTGAATAAATGGTACATGTAAGTTTTTATTACAGATATTATTAAAATAAGATGGTGTTTATACAGTACATTTCCTAAGGTCTTTAAATACTTTAAAATTCTCAGTGTTCTTAGTTTGGGAGATAAACTTGAGGTTCACAGCCTTAATGAACTAATATTAAAGAATGCTAAAAATTTATTCATTCTGTAGTCTCTTTTATCACGTAAGTTTCTTCTAATGCATGTAAAAATCCAGTATGAACATGCTTTCTTATATACTAAAATCTCATAGATACCAGATGTCTGGATGTTATCCTATGCCAATGGCCAAATTACTGTTAACCATCCCAGAGCAGAATATACATTTTATTACTTTTATAGTATGAGCTGCACTGAATGTGCCTGGACAAAGGCATTCTTGTCTTAGACCACAGACTATTTTTTGTTTAGTTTGTGTTACCACTATAGTGCAAGGTATTTTTTGACCAGATCCAGTACATTTATATGAATACTAAGCAATGAAGATTAGCAAACTAGTTATTATTAACTCTAGATTAGATAATAAACTAAATGCACACCAGACACTTAATTAGATCATAAAAGCTCCTTTTAATAATTTCACCCTTCAGAGTTTCTCCAGAGACCTCCCTACCTCTTTGCTCTTTGGAAAGCTGTTCGGCTTGGTCCCAAATTTCGGTGGCATAGAGGAAGTTGGATGTAACCTGAACATAGGTGGCTGCCATGTGGTGGATCCTCTGTGGAATGGTCACTGAAGAACCACTTGCTGAAGCACTACTGGCCCCAGAAGAATAATTTCCTGAATTGCCTGGCGACAGCTTTGGAGAAACAGGGGAAGGCATCCCAACAGCTTTGCTACACACAGAGAAACAGGAAGTTTATTCACATGGATATGATGAGAGTGATGAAATCAATGTCCTACTGGCTCTTCCTACAGGAAGGCTTTTAAAATTTAAAGATTCTTTTTTTTTTTAAACTTTTATTGAATAATAGTCATTTTACAATGTTGTGTCAAATTCTAGTGTAGAGCGCAATTTTTCAGTTATATACGAACATATATATATTCAGTCACATTTTTTTTTCTGCTATGAGCTACAACAAGATCTTGTTTATATTTCTCTGCGCTATACAGTATAATCTTGTTTATCTATTCTGCATTTTAAAACCCCAGTCTGTCCCTTTCCACCCCCCGCCCCCCTAAAGATTCTTTTAAACTAGAAAGGTTTCCAGAGAAAGACAATTTCTTTTAAACAAATATTTAGCTCACTGAAAACCACTGTGAGTTATCATCTTATCTAGACTGTTTCAACAAATGGCAACAGAACAAGAGATAAGAAAGAACTGAAAAAGTCATACACCTTGCTGGTGGTAGCAGCAGTTCAAAGACTCAGATGCTTGATCACCTCACTCCCAGCTCAACACACACTCTATTTCTATATTGGGTGTATATATAACAATTTCAAATTGTTTTATAGAAAACTGAGTGGATTAACAATTGAACAACAACAACAACAACAAAACTGTGGTAGTAGATAGAAACATCTTACTTCTGGTACTCTCCTCACTGAACCAAGTTACTCAGACCTGACAAAGAGGTACAGCTTTCTCAATCAACTGCAATCACCTCAAGCTTCCTGTCAATTATTTCTTAGGAAACATATGATGAAATCTGGCAGATTCATTTCAGCAGTACTGAAATTTGTGAAAATGCCCAAGATCATAAAAAAAGGAAAATCAAATAAAAATTAGGAGGAAAAAAACTATTTGGTAAGAATATTTTTATCTGCACTTTTAGTACTGGGTGGTTAAGAAAATACATAAGGGCAAAGGCAGAATGTCAATTAACATAAATAAAATAACTGAAAAAATAAACTTACAAAAAAAAGATTTCATGGTGTTCTTCCTCCTTTTGGGGGATGAGGGAATGGGAGTGATGTGAGGATGGAAGAGAAATTACAATAATGGCACTGTTATTAAATTCTGGCAGTGTCATGACACAAGTAAAGATAAGCACACTGTGATAAAAACCCAACTAGCTACTGGATGTTAAACTGTGGGAAGGGCTGAGGTGCTGTAAAAAAACTCAGACTTCTGCTGGTGAAATGTCCCTTCCCTAATCTGTCTAAGATCATGTTCACCAACATATTTTCAATTAAAAAAAAAAAGACAACTTTAAAAAATATTTTATTAGAGATGGTCTTAATTTTTTAAAAAGTTGTCATCTTTCCATTTTTGGAAAATGATCAAACCCATTTCACTTTTACATAAAAATAAATTAACTTGTTACATAATATTTTATAGAATAAAGTTTACCTACCTTCCCAAGCCTGGTGATGGTGCTTGAGAATTATTATAAGAATTCTGTGGAGAAAAGAGAATGTACTTAATTAAAAAAACCCAAAAAACAGAAACACACACCACTTATGGGGTACTAAATATATCCAAAAGCACTGGGTCAGTACTGATCTTCAACTTTATTTAGGTGAGAGCTGGCGTGTTCTGGAAGACTGAAAGGAAGAGACAGAGAATGAGTAACAGTCAGATGGATAAAGAGGAGGGGAGAGGGCAGAGAGAAGTAAGTCCCACTGTGTACAAAGGCTGCAGAACAGGGAATGTATGTGACCCTACACTTTTCCTGGAGCAGAGGTTTAGACAAGGAACAAGACAGAGAGACCACGAGGGCCTTGCAGGTCAGGGTCAGACGCTTGGACTTGACTTTGCAGGCAATGGTAAGCTACTAAAGGGGTTCAAAGTCACAACCAGGACAGAATTTTAGGAAAACTTATTTTGTGGTCTCATGAGAAAACATAGGAAGACATTTTAGGAGACTAAGAGAACAGTCTAAGGAAGTAAAGTGAAAACAAGAGACCATTAAAAAGTATAAATTAGGTTTTATGATAAAAATAGGCTACATCTACTGAAATGTCAAGAGCTACTACTGCACATGGCTGCATAGGTTCTACGATCAGATATGAGTGCATGTTAAAACTTTCCAAGAAGCCTCAAACTATTTGAAAGTTCCCAAATAGTAATTCCTCCCCTGCTGTGGCAGGTAAAACATGAGGGCACTTTAGCGGTGGGGATAGATTTTACAAATTTTGTCTCCCAGGGAATGGACACTCCTCTTTTGCACACTTACCTTCAGGTGCTCTGTCAGTGACTTTGAATACTTCAGAGCAGTTTCTTTCTTCAGTTTGAATAGCCTCAGGTACAGCAAAGACTGGCATCGCAGGCTAGCCAATTAAAAAGGGCAGCTTATTTACCAGGACAGCAGACTCTGGCCACATCTGCATAGACAACCTTTGCATTGTGCAAGAGTACAGGGCTGGTTCATGTGAGCAGACTGTGACATAAGGTCAACAACACTAACCCTTAAGCAGAATTGAAAGGTCTTATTATGCTCTTATTATGGTACACAACTTAGGGAGGGGAGAGAAGGGGAAGAGACCTAGGACTAGCCTCCTTTTTGCTGACATTCAAAAATCAGAACCACACCATAGGACACCAACATGTCATTATAACATATACATTAAAACCTCACTGAGGGGCAGAATCTTTAGATCAAACTATAAATAATCTAAAACAACAAAACCAGCTCAACAATGAATATTACAACTCTGGTGTAACATACAGACACCCAACATGGCTTACAAAGGCGCTGCATGATCATCACTGCCTACCTCTCCAGTTACTTTTACTTATTCCTCTCTGGTCTTTTAGTTCCTTGATAGAAAAGCTTCCAGTTTCTTTTCACTATCCAGCCCTTGTACATGTTCCCTCTACCTAAAGACTAGGTCTCCCTACACTCTACTCATACAGTTACATAAACTTGTCCTTCAAAGTACTTAACTCATATACTTGTATGGTTATTTGATTAAATTATGGCTCCTCACACTAAACACTAGACTCCATGACAAATAGAACTGTGTCAGTTTTATCCACAGCTGCATTCCCAGCTGTTAAACACAGTGCCAGGTAAAGTAAAAACCTATAACAAATGAACTGATAATTTAAAAAAAAAAAAAAGAACTGATAATATCTCTCTGGGGCAAGCAAACAACCCATATTCTTTATTCTGAACAAGATAAATGTTTGCTCCCTAAAGTAAGGTATATGGATATGTAATGGAAAGAAATGATACCAAAAGAAGAGACTAGGAAAGTGACCACTTAAGACAATTAAGAGTTCTAGTATCAGTCCCACTCTACACAAAGCTTTTGTCACAAAGACAATGGATCAGAGATACAACTTAAAATCTTTCAGTTCTTTTCTACTTTACCCATCAAGAATAGATTTATGCTGTAACTGGACAACTATAGGACACTGATAAAAGAAACCAAAGATGACACAAACAGCTGAAAAGATATACTGTGTACTTGGGTTAAAGAATCAATATTGTTAAAATGACCATACTATGCAAGGCAATCTACAGATCCAATGCAATTCCTATCAAAACACCAATGGCATTTTTCACAGAACTATGGGGAATATAGCCAATACTTTGTAATAACTATAAATGAAAAGTAACCTTTAAAAACAAATAAATTTAGAATTTGTAAAGAAACACATAAGACCCCAAACAGTCAAAACAATCTTGAGAAAGAAGAAAAAAGCTGGCGGAGTCATGCTCCCTGATTTTGGACTATACTACAAAGCTATAGTAATCAATATGGATCAGTAGAACAGGACTGAGAGCCCAGAAACAACACCATGCACTTACAGTCAATCGATCTACAACAAATAAGGCAACAATATACAATCGAGAAAAGACAGTCTATTCAATAAGTGGTGCTGGGAAAACTAGACAGCTATACGTAAAACAGTAAAATTCAGAACATTCTCTAACGCCATACACAAAAATAAACTCAAAATTAAATACTTGACTGTAAGGCCAGATACTATAAAACCCCTAGAGGAAAACACAGGCAGAATACTCTTTGACATAAATTGCAGCAGTAATTTTTTGGATCCATCTCCCAGAGTAATGGAAGTAAAAAGCAAAAATAAAAAAAGGAGACCTAATTAGACATAAAAGCTTTTGTACAGCAAAGGAAACCATTGATAAAACAAAAAGACAACCGACTGAAAGGGGGAAAATACTTGCAAATGATACGACCAATAAGGGATATTATCCAACATATACAAACAGCTCATACAACTCAACATCAAAAAAAGGAAAAAAAAAGGGGGCAGAAGACCTGAACAGGCATTTTTCCAAAGAGAAGATGCAGATAAGCAACAGGCACATGAAAAGATGCTAAACATCACTAATCAACTGGGAAATGAAAAACAAACTACAGTGCAGTATCACCTCATACCTGTCAGAACTGCTATCATCAAAAAGAACACAGATAACAAATACTGACAAGGATGTGGAGAAAAGGGAATCCTCATACACTGTTGGTGTAGGAATGTAAATTGGTGCAGCCACTGTATAAAACAGTATGGAGGTTTCTCAAAAAAATAAAAACAAAACTACTATATGACCCAGAAATTTCACTCCTGGGTATCTATCTGGGAAACAAAACAAAACAAACACTAATTCAAAAAGATACATGCACCCCAATGTTCATAGCAGCATTACTTACAAATTGCCAAGATATGGAAGCAACCTAAGTGTCCAACAACAGATGAAAGGATAAAGAAGATGTGGTGTGTACACCCAAACACACAGACACACATACAATGGAATTCTTTTCAACCATTAAAAAAATGAAATTTTGTCATTTGTAACAACATGGATGGACTTGCAGGGTATTATGCTAAGTGAAATAAGTCAGACAGAGAAAGACAAATACTATTCATCACTTATATGTGGAATCTAAAAAAAGACAACAAACTAGTGAATATAACAAAAAAGAATCAGATTCACAGACACAGAGAACAAACTAGTGGTTATGGAGTGGGGGGTGGGGATACAGAGGTAGGGGAGAGGGAGGTACAAACCACTGGGTATAAGATAAGCTCAAAGATGTACTGTACAACATGGGGAGTATAACCAATACTTTGTAATAACTATAAATGAAAAGTAACCTTTAAAACTGTATAAATATTTTTAATTCAAAAAATTAAATCAGAAGAAAAAAGAATAAATTTATGACTGTGTAATGGAAGGCTGATTCAAGGATAACTTTCAGAAGAACACAGCACAATTTATTAATGAAACTGCCTTGTCATCTAGCAGAGGCTAAAACACACAACACTTACTTACCAAAGTACTGTGAGTCTTTTATCTGCAGCTGTAGCATCTGGTGCCAAGTAATTCTTTAGCTTCATAGTGTATCTGTGGGTTAATATAACAACAACAACAAAAATGACACAAAATATAATACATCATCTGTCTTTGACTTCTTTAGTCTTCTAAACATTAGAATCAAAAATGAAGGCAAAAATACCCACTGAAGTATCTAGTTCTCCTTATCCAAGGACAATAAAGGACTAATGATCCTCTTTAGCTTTACTCTATATAATAATATATTATATATATATTATATATAATATAAAACTTTCCTACATGGACCAGAGAAATATTACAGCCAATGATGTGGCAAGTTTTCCCACTTACTTGATGAGCTCCACCGTCTCTGAATACATAAGGAATGGGGATTTGGATTCCTGAGCATTTTTTTCTAATGCATTCCCACATTCAATGAAAGATACCACAGCATCAAGATAGTATACAGCTTTCTCAAACCTATCAGACTGAAGAAAGGAGAATAAAGGTAATGAAAGCAGCACTGATGTCCTATGGGAGCAAACATCAAATGAAGATTAAAATTAATTTGATTAAATATATATATGTGAGGAGAATATCTACATACCAATGCATCTGCATTGTGCTTTAGCTTTTTTGCTTCTTGTAAATAATGGTCTGCTGAATAATTTCTGCAAAGTAAATTTTTATTGTAAAAAAAAAAGGTAAATATTTTTGTAAGATAATACTAGTTCATTTTTAGTCTCTAATATCACTCAGTTTTCATGTCCTCAAGTGAAGAAAATGAGCTATTACTAAACATTCAAACCATTTTTTTCCTAACATTTACATTGGGTTAAGAGAATAAATTATTTTGGCCAACTCGGCAAATTTTCTACTTCGGAAAACAGAACTCAAACACTCTGGTGTTAAGTGCTAACTTACCCAAGTTGTTCGAAAGATTTAGAGTAAATGAAATGTGGGTAGGAAAAATAATCTCTTATCAAAATGGAGGAAAAAGGCCAACATTGCTCTTACTTATTTAAGAAAGCCTCTATTTTAAATAGTAAGGCCAGCAGCAGTAAGATTCTATGGAAGGTACATTACTCACATTCCCCATGAGAATCATGGAGCTAAGTTAAAGGAGCAATACTTGGAGTACTGGGTACCTTTCAAATTAAAACCTGAATAGATCACTGACAGAAATTAAAATGAGTTTCCTGTATACTGACTGGAATGATTTCTTGAATGCATAAAAATTCATATTTATCTCACCTGTCATCAAAGGCAAGCTTCGTTCTCCGAGGCTTAGAACCATCAGGAGTTGGTGTAGATGGAGGACAGTTAGAAGAGCTATTTGGAGCCTTTTCCTAACCAAAAAAACACATAGCTATGTTGAGAACTGTGAGATTAAAATTAAACTAAAACTATTTCTTGAGCCACTGGTTAAAAAGGAAACAAAATTTCACTGCCTTTGGTAATTAATTTCCTTGTTATAAAATTTTAAAATTTCAGAAGGTAAACGTCTTTTTCGCGGAATAAACCCGTTTTATATAACCAAAAATGTTCTTTATAATATTTGGGGTCTACTATGTGCCAGGATGGACCTAGCACTTGTTAAAACATAACAAAGACACAAACTAAATATCAATATAACAATACTACTTAAGACAAAGTTTACTGGTAATTAGTGCTCAATGAAAACAGCAATAATAATATCAAACAGTTACTATGTGCTTACTGCTTACCAGGCATGAAGTTAAGTAGGTACTTAGTATAATCATTAATTCTTCAATAACCCTATGAAATATGTAATGCTATTAGGACAGAATAAAAAGCAGTCTCAAGAAGGTTGAGTAACTTGCCCAAGTTCAAACAGCTTTTAAGTAATACTCCTGGAGTTTGGGCTTTAAATTCACATCTGACAGCTTTCAAAAGCCACTTTCTTAAACTTTATTCTGCCTCCTATCAACATAGATTATGCAAGGGCTATGAACCTGTCTTCTCAACTGCTTCCCCATCCAGCTCTATGTATAATAAAATGAATACACATTTTTCTCATAATAAAACACTGTGAATAAGCAGAATTTACCTTACGAATGCACGAATCTCAGCATTAGAAAACCCAGTAACATATAATTTTAATATTTCTGCTTAAAATCTATTTAAAAGAAATCATGCAGCATTTGTTTCTTTTCCTGTATAAGAGCTCTGCAGTTTCACCCATTACAACTTCCTTCAAGAATGAAAAGTCCTGAGATTTGAGAAAATACTAAGCTCTTTATGGTAAAGGTTACATGTTTATGAAATGGATTCCTGAATATTGCTGCAATGTAACATTACTTGGACAGCTTTCCCTCTATGTTTTATAAACAGATCTACAAGTTCCTAAGTTTAGATTTACTGAAGGAAAACTGAAGCTTCTGAAAATAAAGAAAAATTACTATGTGTGGTGACAGATGTTAAACAGACTTACTGTGGTGATCACTTTGCAATATACACATACATGCAATCATTATGTTGTATTCCTAAAACCAATATAATGTTATATATCAAGTAGATCTCAATACAAAACAAAACAAAATAAACCTTGCAAAACTTATTTCAGTAGCCAACAGGACAAACTGACAAAATATGTCAGCATACAGAAGGTTTGAAAACATGACTAATCTAACTGAATTATATAGATCCCTGCCCCCAATTTATGCAGAAAACATATTCTTTTCAAATACAGAACATTACAAAAATACACCGTATACTATACTCTTTCATAAAGCAACTTAACAAATTTCAAAAGATTGCTACATGTAGACTACTTTCCAACCCCAAAGCAATTAAAGTGGAAGTACTAACCGAAAGACAACTAGAAAATCTCTACGTTCGGAAATCAAGTAACATACTTTTAAATAACTCTTGGGACAAAGGTGAAATCACAATGAAATTAAAAAACACTTAAGCTGAGTTATAAAAATATTATATACTAAATCTCAGGGATGTAGTTAAAGCAACATTTAGAGGAAAATATGTAGTCTAACCGCTTCTATCAGAGAAAGAAAAAAGGCTTAAAATTAATTAAAAAAAATTGAAGCTAATAAACAGAATAGCAAAACAGAAAGAATAAGAAAGGAAAGTATAAAAAGTACAAATTAATGAAAGAGAAAACAAAAATAAACTAAAGAGAAACAAGAAAAAGGCTGTTTTTTGAAAAGACAACTTCAAGTGATAAACCTCTGATGAGATTGATCAAGGCAAAAAGATGGCACAGAGAACTAATATTAAGAATAAAAGGAACGTATAGCAATGCTATAGATATTAAAAACATGAATGAACAAAATTTGACAACATATTTCAAAACTTTGATAATTAGCAAAAATCTAAAAAAACAAAAAAAAATTATATGTAATTTTGGTTTTTCATTTCTAATTTTTCTTCAGTTGATATAAGAAATAGCATATTTTCTAACTAAATTACAGATTTCTCTTTAATAAACTCATATATAACTGCCTAAATTGGAAACTGCCAAGACTAACATTAACAACTTTAACAGCTGTTAAGTCCGTAAGATCTTAAAACCAAAGTGGTCTGGACCAATATATTTTATATTCTGTTGATAACAACAAAAGACCCAATAACTACACTTGATCCAAATACTTCCTGATTATCCAGTAAGTTAAACACTGGATAAAACATAAAACAAGTAAGATACAAATCCCAGCTTTCTAGAACCTAACAAACCAATTAAGAAGAGACACAAACAATGAGTTTTACCTATGGGATAACGGAAGCCAAATGAGCAGGTGAGCTGAATGAGTGCATTTAAAAAAAGAGAGCGATAAAAGGTTTAAAGAAATAAGCATACAGGCCTCAAATCCTACAGTTAAAGGATAGAAAATGGAGAAAGATCCAGAACAGGTTCCTCAAGGACATTAGGATTAACTCTTAAAACTACCACAGAAGGGGGTCCAGTTAGAGAAAAGGCCTTCTGAATATTTCAATTTGAGATGCTATTCACAATTAAAATTACTTCAATTTAAAAAATTTAATGTTTAAATGTTTAAAAAATTTAACCACATTTAGTAAGCACAACTAACTGCCTTTAACAGCCAATTTTTTCAATTTTTTTTTCCAAATACAGGTACTGGGGATTGAACCCAGGACCTCATGTATGCTAAGCCTGCACTCTACCACTGAGTAATAGCCACCCGCCATTTTTTTCAACTCCTAAACCTTTGCTTATTTAAGTCACAAATAATAATTCAGTGAATTGTATTCTTAAAATTTTAGGTTTTTCTTAATTTGTCAGAGAGTTTGCTCCTGATTAGAACAGTTTAGAAAGCAATGCAAATAACCTGGTAAACAAATTCAGTGTAAAATCCTAAAGTACAGCCTTCAAAAAGCTTCTCTGATCCAATTCCCCACCCACAAACATTAAGAATATTCCCCTACAAATCATGCTCAGGAGTTAACTCCAGTGCTAGTTGAGCTAAAGAATAAAGAACTTTTTTCTTCTTATGAAGCCCAATTGTTGCTCTATCACTTAATACAACTTGCTTATAAAATCTAATTCTAAAAAATCCAAAGTCAATTTAAAACCACAGACAAGAACCCAATCAGAGCAACTGGAGTTATTTATAAATTCAATCATAATCAATTGTTTTTCCATAACCAATTTTTCCAACTATGGGTTTCTATCTTAATTAATATGCATGTGGCCAGGTGACTACTGCTTTCACGGTCTCAGATCACTATGTAAGTTCATCTTCAAGATCACGACATTTTGAGAGTAAAGATGCACAGGTTTGTAAAATTCATGAGATGTTTATACAGAATTTTCAAAGCACAGTGTCTCTTTGGAGAAGTCATATGGCAAGATTAATTTTCAAAAGGTTCAGGTTCCCAATGCCTACCTTGACCTCCTTAGAGCTACTGGAAGTCTTCCCTTCAGTCCTCTTCTGCTTTGATGTGGATGAGCTGTTTTTGCTGCTGCCACTATTCTCCTTGTTGCTGTTATTACTGGACTTTAAGGAAGAAGACTGACTAATAGTCCTCTTTCGGGAGCCATGCTCTGTTTTTGTATCTTTTGAAGGAACAGGCCCAGCAGGAGAAGGCAACAAATCTTTTTCTTTTGCAGCACTCTGCTTAGATGACCTGCCAAACGAAACAAATGCCCTCATTTCTCTACACAGTCATACAGGAGTGATGGATCTTTTCCATTTCTTTTTGTCTGCCTTTAAGACAAATTTATTTTTCCCTGTTTGATTACTAGAACACATGATTTCTATAAAACAAAATAAAACTGTAAATTTCATGAGAGCAGACAACTTGTCTGTTTATTCCCCACCATGGTTATATACCCAGGTCCTAAATCTTGGCCTGCCACACCAGTATTCAGTAAGTATTGGTTGAGTAAATGAATAAAAAGATGAATAGTGAATGAAGATATTAATGCTCACAAGTCTCTTGCAAGTTATACATAAGCTTGTTGTCAAGCCTAGAAGTTATAAAGCTTTGATTCTTATCCTATACTCACCTCCTATTCCACTAAAAATACGAGGAGGAACAAGTGACTGGATCATAAATGCTTTCCAACCCAATTGATTAAAACCAAAAGCTCCTAGGGGGGTGGAGGGTGGGAAGGGATAGACTGGGATTTCAAAATTGTAGAATAGACTACACTGTATAGCACAGGGAAATATACACAAAATGTTATGATAACTCACAGAGAAAAAAATGTGACAATGAGTGTGTATATGTCCATGAATAACTGAAAAATTGTGCTGAACGCTGGAATTTGACACAACATTGTAAAATGATTATAAATCAATAAAAAATGTTAAAAAACAAAAAACAAAAAACAAAAGCTCCTACTATTTGGCATACGTTTGTATGCAGATGTACATGACACATATTTACTAAAAGAAACACTCTAAGAGCATGTTAGAAAGTACCCAACAGCAAATGACATACATAGATTAACACACATGTAACATGTTTTGGGGACGTACTCTTTGTTGCTGGATGGCTTATGGCCTGCTGAATTCTTGTCCTCTGTTTTGGGTTTCTTGCTCTCATTTGCTCGGTTATCATCTTCATTCTGGATGAAAAATAGAAAAAAGCAGCTACTATGTTTGATTTTTATTCATCTAATGTCAGTTTCCAGCACTAGTCACCATTAAACACTTTACCTCTGATAAACTTCAGAAAGAAAATAAATGTGAAGCGAAAGAATTCATTTAAACAATGTTTAAGAAATCAGGTTTTGAGTCTAAGAAGGAATCTCCTACTTTAGGTAAAAACAGCTAGAATGTGGAAACAGTCTTTTAGATGGCCTCTTTATAGCCTAATGATTTGGTTGGGGGTGGGGAGGTGAGATTATATAATTAAGATATAATTCACACACCATAAAACTTACTCTTTAAAAGGGTACAATTTAATGACTTTTTAGCATATTCACAGAGTTGTACAATCATCACCAAAATCAATTTTAGAATATTTTCATTATCTCAAAACAAACCACCTTGTCTCCATTAGCAGTCACTCCTCATTCCTTCCACCTCCAGACCTGGCAATCACTAATTTATACATTCAGTCTTTATAGCTTTGCCTATTCTAGACATTTCATTAAAATGCAATCATACAGTATTGTTTGGCCTTTGTATGTGGTTCCCTTCACTTAGCGTTTTTAAGAATCATCTATGCTGTAACATTTAGCAGTACCTTATTCCTTTTTACAGTTAAATCTATTCCATTACATGAAAACACCATATTCCATTTACCTATTTATCAGTTGGGTTTTCTCTACTTTTCAAGTACAGGTTTTTGTGTGGACATGTTTTCACTGTTCTTGGGTATATACAGAGGGGTGACTCATAAGGTAATACTGTATTTTACCTTTTTGAGGAACTGCTAAACTATGTTCCAAAGCAGCTATATCATTTCACATCCTCACCAGCACTACAGTCCTCCACATCTTAACCAACATTTGTTACTGTCCATCTTTTTGATTATACTCAACCTAATGATTTTTTGAAAAACTTCTTTGCTGAAACAAAAAGCTGTATGGGACCATCTGTAATCGCCAATATTACTCTGCTCAGTGAATCTAAATTTTCCTATTGCTTTAAATATCAGGGCACACAGACTGCAAGCATTCTGCCATAACAAAAGAATTTGATCCAGTGCACAAATGATTAAAGATAGACATGTGAAAACATGAGAAAAAGGAATCTACATCCTTCATTATCCTTGTCTGGGTCTCTTCCCAATACTGCCTCCTTCATTTTCAGGAACTGCCCTACCCCAGACACTTAATTTAGCCAAAGCCACAAATTTCAAAGATCATCAAGTTTCCTGGTGTTATACATCTTATAAAATCAAAACTTGACTTGTGAGTACTGATAGAAAACTTGGGAGGAATATTTGCCAATGAGGCTTGGGGGAGGGGAGGAGGAGATACAGGGCACTACTTCTTTTAGAGGAAGGGGATTTTTTATTATAAGTTATATATATTATAAAACTTTAAACAAGAGTGAAAAAGACTTTCACTTTTTATATTCTAAATATCTGAAAATCCTATAAAGAATATGTAACACTTATTAAGCACAAAAGGATCATTTTTTTATTCCATAAGAAATCCTTTAGTTTTTTAAAGAGCAGATCCTGTCATATACAAGCTCTTATTGTAATTCTATGAATTAAATCCCGAAACCAAATCCAGCAATCTGAGGCTGTGAGCTATAGGGGCCAGTAGCCTGAAAACAGCTTACTAGTTGAATAAATCATCTCTTTACTACAATAATGGAAACTTATTAGCTATAGCACTGAAAGTAGTAAGCTTTCTTCAGTTTTCTAGAAATTCAAATTTTTAAAAAATCCCCAACTTAAAAAAAAAATTCTTTTCTTTTTTAATTTTCTTTGGGGGGGTAATTTATTTTATTTGCTCATTTATTTATTTTTAGAGGAGGTACTGGGGATTGAACCCAGCACCTTGTACATGCTAAGCACATACTCTACCACTTGAGCTAAACTCTCCCCTGCCAAAATCCCCAAGTTTTGAAGATGAAAAAAAAAAAGTATTATTCTAGTTTCTGCAAACAGACATCATCATCAGCATATAGTACTGTGGTTTCAAGAAAAACAGAGGAAAAAACCTCCAGCTCACTTTAAGAAAAATGCTGTATTCTTCTTATTTTCCTACATGAGATTCTCAAGGTCAACTGGGACTGGGGTTTTGTTCTGAGTCCACCTGGTACAGTCATTCTGGTTATCTATTCTGTTCACCTGCTCACGTTTTCAGTCTTTTACAATCATATTCATACATCTATATCAGGGGAAATTAGACTATTCTCCAATACAGATTATTAAAATTTACTTTCCTATAAAGATTTCTCACTTGAGCTGAAAGATCAAGCTTTTTTCCCCAAAGAATCTGTCTACATATGTAAGTTTTTCAGCTCTTTTCATTATATGTCTATTAACCTCCAATCACAAGGCATCTGTGATTTTTCACATTTACTTGGTCTAAAAAAAGATGACTTTAAAATATATACCAACCTTTGCCTCTAAATCCAAATTATCTTGAAAGTATTTAGGCACAAGAGCTGGTTATGTGCCAGCAGATGTTTTTAGTTCTGAACTTGCAGTTATGGGTGTTTGAAAAGTGAAAAAACTACAGCATAGCTAGGTACAGTGGATTGGTGGAAGCTCTTAATGACAAGTTAAAATTGGTGAGTCAATTTATAAGCTGGAATTAGTAACTTTAAAAGTGTGACTTGGTCTAGGTATAAGAGAGAAGAAAGTGTTAGGAACAGTGATGACATTTAAAACCAAAATTTTAAGAAAGCTGTCAAGGCGTTTGCAGTCTCTGCTTCACTCTCATCTCTATACTGACCAGCACACACTGAACAGAAGCGCCTGCTCATTTCTTACTAGATTAGAAACTATAATTCTTTACAAAAGGACACAGGCAGAGGAATAATGGTCAAGAGACACTCGTGTCTGCAGACTCATCTGGGCCTTAGGCTCACCTTCTATTTTCCCTCATAGTTATGACTCAACTAGTTTGTTCTGGCTTACTGAGATTTCCACTGCATTGTAGATGCTGACGTTTCAAAACAAAACAACAAAAAAACCCTTTACAAACCTTATGTTTCCTCTTGCCTTTGTTGGAAACTTTTTCTGAGGCTTGTTTCTGAGCCTCTCTTGTGTGCTTTTCTGGCACATTTTTCTTTTCTCCCTTGGGTGTCTCTGTTTCTTTGTAAGGCTTTCCTGGTATTCTAGTCAAGAGATTCAGGTCAATCTTCACAATAAGTGGATACCTGTCATCAGGCTCACTGAGGGGTGAGAGAAGTTCCTTCTCTTCCATAGGAGAGAACATTCGTTGCCGAAAAAAGCTATCTTCTTCCTCCACTGAGGAGGGTTTAACCGGAGTCCTATTACTCTCAGGGTACTTAGGAGTTTGTGAGGAAGGAGGAAGGCTCTCGCTTTCATCCGAATCTGAGGATGAGGTATCTGTTTCTATGATTTCCCTTGATTTCTGGGAAGATTTGCTTGTTGACTTATATTTCTTTTTCTCTGCTGAAGGTCGAGGGGAAGATTTGGACTCCTTTTTTATATTAGGTTTCCTTGAGCCTTTGGTGGCTGCTTTGTGTCTGCTGGAGGGCATGCTGGTAGCCATGTCTACCGGGGTTTCACTTTCTATCTTCAGGCCTCCGCGGGGCTCTTCAGCAGCTGCCTTCTCAGCCTTTTTGGGTTGTTTTTTGCCTACAGTTCTCCTCTGTGCTGTGCTGTCACTCTGCGCAGGAGACTTCTGCCTCCCGCGTCCACTTTCTGATCCCTTTTGGACGGTTTTGGACTCTCGTCCAGGAGTAGCGGAACTTGTTTCTTTAGAACCGCCTGCATCAGTGTAGTTGTTCCCTGTGCCCTGTTCTCGGCCTTCCTTTTTATATCCTTGAGATGATGGGATGTTACTGTCCACAGAAGAAGCTGGTGACACTTTATGTGGGTTCACTTTATTCAGCCAATTATCAAGTTGCCATTTGTTTGTGGGTGGCGGTTCAGGCTGAAAAAACAGAGAAATAAGTATGCTTTTTCAATACTGAAACTTTCTCCCTCCTTTATAATCTCAAGGAAAACAAAAAACACAATGCCTAATGCCACAAAGGCATTTGGTTTTCCACAGTTCTGACTGAACCAAAGAAAGGGCTAAAAGTATTGACTAACAGCTCTAATCATTTGAATAAAAAGACAAACAATGTTATATATGGTCTTTAAAAAATTAAATATTCCTGCTAGGAATTCAGCTTCAAAGGCAAAAATTACATATGACCATATAGTATATTTAATTCCAGAAAGTAAACAAATGATGTAGGTACCAAAAGAGATTTTTAACCACATTTTATCAACCTCCAGTAAAATTATACTACTTAAGGCTTTTTAAATTCACCATAACCAGAAAACATGAATTACCACTTTGAAACACAAAAATAAAGCCCGAAGTAAAGAAATCCAACTTTTTAGTGACCTGAAATATGACCTCAAATAGTTCCTAATCTAGACCAAACATGCTTGTCACATAACATGGAAACTGAAGTAACTAGGTTTCCTCCCAGACATATAGTTCCATTTCTTTTTGTCAGAATATGTAATCTTCTTTTCTTCATTTTTTATATTTGAAGCAAGTGTTAACTGGCCATCACCGGGGTGTGTGAGGGCCTGTGGAAGGCAACCCCTGCCTCTCTCTCACCTCAGGAGATGCACTCTGGGATGGCTCATTTGCCTCACTGTCACTGGAACTACTTTCACTCTCTGAGTCAGATCCAGAGCTGCTTTCAGATCCACTGTGGCTGCTAGAATCATCCCTGGAGTTATCTGCTCCTTCACTATTATGGTGTGAAGGTTCAGAGTTACTAAAAGAGATAAAACATATAAATGACCAAATATTTTATTTTTTAAAGTGGCAACATGAGAGCATCCAAATCTGACAACCAACTTTATTTAAAATGTTTACTATTTGTTAAGCTCTTATAATTCTATTAATGCAGAACTTCATTATAAATGAAATAAATCCTTCCTTAAAATGTTTCTGATATGTTGCTCATTCACCAGCACTTACCTTTTAAAAACAGGTTTATTGAGGTATAAATTATATACAAAAAAATCACCCATTTTAATTGTACAATTCAATGATTTTTAGTTAATTTACAGAGTTGTATAACTACCATCACAATCAATAACATTTACTTCATAAGGTTAGCTACTGTGTCACTACAGTCTTATCAGGTTGACCTCACCACTCTAAATAAAACAAGAAATAAAAGCATGCCTACCTTCCTGGTGTACTCCTTGGCATTGTCTTATCACAATCCTAAAATTAAAACATGAGAGGAAATCTGTGAATGAATAATAACATTTTATCTGCTTAATGTGAACAATATCTGAAATCTTAACAGAAAAAGTGGCTTCTCTAATGTATGCATCAATGGTCACCTAATATTTATGAAATACTGTTTTTAACCTAAAGAATAACTAACTGCCAGGGTAAGATTAAAAGCTTTGTTAATAATTCTTCTTGTTAACAATCTCATGCTTTATGAGTACATTCTGAAAGGTAAGTATTAAGGAAAAGCCAATTTTTTTTAAATATGAAAAAAAATGGAGGTTTAAAGACAAAGCAGAGAACTACAACATTTCAGTATCAGAAAGCAGGAAGAAGTTTATTTTAAATAACTGGATCATAAATGTATTATTCAATTATAATTCTTTAAAAATATAATAAACAAGTACTATATGAAACTGACAAAATCATATAGTAGTAGACACACCTGTTCCCCATCACTGTCTTCACTGCTGCTTAGTTTTAAGTCATCTTTTAACATACTGGAGGGAAAAGGCAGAAAGGATTATTATTTTTGGAACATTTTACCATGGCATACCATGGTATTAAATACCTACCAATAATTCTAGAAATAATCACTGTAGGAGCCAATGACTTAAATGAAAAATAGAGAAGTAAGTCTTAGTCTGTCTTGTGTGGTTCATATCAAGAGTAAAAACTGAGGGAGGACTTTAACATTTTTAGAAGCTTCACCTTTTTCATAAATAAAATATTTATTCATCTTTCTTTTCTAATTAAACAAAAGCCACCTCCTACAAACTCTTATACTCACTTCTGTTACCTCTAATTTTTCTCTAATTGCATATACACACACTCATTCATTATTAAAACAAATTATACTACAGCCCACTAGATAAATACAACTCCTAAAAAGAAGGGGGATAAAATGAAAGTACCAACAAGAGATACGTACACTTGGGTAACTGAAAACTAGAACACAAAATCAAAGTTCTAGGTCATAAATGCCTTGCTATGAAAACCGAGGGCCCTCTATAGAAGAAATAATTTAGGGTAAGAACCTTGGCTATACAACAGAAATAACCATGTACAAATTAAAAATAAACTTCGGGTTCCAAATCTTCCTTGATTAAAATTCAAATCACTTTTAAAAAACACAAATACTGTAAGTTGATGGATTCCTGGAATTGGTTTTTGAAAGTAAAATTACAGATTTAATTTTTCTTTAAGGCCGTAAGATCAAAACCAAAATTAAAAATTGAGCAATAAACCAAAAACATTACTTGCCTTTTTACAGGAAAGGAAAATGTAATACAAAGCTTAGGGAGAACTACAACTAGAAAAATGCTTAATTTCTCATTACCACTAGTTCCATTATCTTTCTTCTTAAAATGTCATGACAGTCTCCAATCAATGGGGAGGAAATCTTCTTTCACTCCAGTAACTACTTATACTTCCCCTGAAAGCCTAACCTAAGTTTCTAAATCTGACTCCAAATTCAGAGCATTGCATTAAAAGATCATCTTGAAACAAAATAACCGGTTGATTACAGAATTATGAAAAGTGTTTTAAGGCTGACCAATTATGTGAGACAGATGAGAAGAATTTTCTTTTGGACAAGGGCTTAGTGCATCTGTATGACTGATTTCCAGTAAAGAAGTGTACTTACTCCGAATTCTCTCAGCCCTTATGATTTAATAATGGCAACTCAATGAACCTGTTTACACATGTGAATATGTCAAAGCTTGAACCAGACTGCTCAAGGTCCTGCACGCTTTTATCCCCTCAGCAACCAAAGTGATATGCACATATATGGTAAGCTCCCATCAGTTGTCTGCATATGAATAAATAGGAATTTACATAATTTGAATTCTTCAGCAATGAGGGGAAACTTCTTGCATTCATGTATTTTCATTCTCACTCAGTTCTCCCTATGTTTAGCTGAAGAGGCTAAGGTTATCAGTATAGATTGTGGTTATGGCATAGAGAAGTTAGCACTGCTGCCAGTTTCTTCAGAACTTTGTTTTAATCACTGGGTTAACTTGTAGTCTCAGGAATTCAGTAGTCCGTTCATTCCTTTAAGCTGGATTTTATTATCATCCAGTATACCAAACTGTTAAATTCTGATATATATTCCTGGGTCTACCTACAAAATAGAAGTAGGAAAATCTACAGATAGTACAACTATGTTGTTTAAAGATTCTACATTTAGTGGTTAAATGGAGAGTTTACTAAGAAGAATCCTGTCTTTTTTTCCATGTCTTTTTTCTTAAAAACAAACAACAACAAAACAAACATAAACACACTCTGAGAGATGAGGAAAAACTGTAATGGCAGAGTAGGGGTAGGCAAACTATGGCCCACATGCCAAATCCAGACCACCACCTGTTTTGTAAATAAAGTTTTTTGGAACATAACTGTACCCATAGTCTATGGCTGCTTTCATGCTACAGTAGCAGAGCCGAGTAGTTGAGACAGAGACCATGTGGCTCCTAAAGCCTAAAATATTTCACTATCTGGCCCTTTATATAAAAGTTTGCTTACCTCTGCCTTAGAAAGTTAAGCATACATTTCTAAGTGTTGTTCTAAACCTCCAGACACCTACAGTTAGACATTTAGCTTAAAAAACAAACAATAAGCTTACTAAGCAATAAACTTACGATTTAGACTGGTGCCCATTTGAAGTTTTAGAAGGATTATATCTTTCTAGAACAAAAAAGAATGCAGAAATTAGCAACAGTACTGCTATTTATATTTTAAAATATCTATCTGTATATCCACAAAGAAAGATAAATCAAAGATATTATTCTTTATCCATCAAACTGGTAACACTTTAAAGTGCCTTAATATGAAATACTGGTAGAAACAGGCACATTCATGCTATTGGTAGGATTATAAACTCATATAATCTTTCTGGAAGGCAATCTGATAATATTATCTTATCATACTGAAATGCACAATCCACTGGCCCAGCAATTATAATGAAAGGAATTTACCTTACAGGTATATCTGGAGGAACACACACACACACACACACACACACACACACACAGTTTATTATAGTATGGTTTGCAACAGCAGAAATGGAAACAAATGCACATCTACTGGGGACTAGTTAAATCTATTATGGTATCTTAATATATTATAACATAATCTTGTTAAAAAGAATACACTAGAGCTTTATACTGATAGAATAACAGTTCTAAAACAAATTAAGTTAAAAAATAATAAAATTTTAAAAATTAGATAAAGTGAAAAACACAGGTAGTAAAGAGTAGCTGCAACTTATCTGCCATATATTTGCCAACAGTTAGCTTTGGGGCGAGAGGATGGGGGAAGAGTAGTAGAAGGATAAGATAGCCTTTAAAAAGTTTAAGAGAAAATGTAAACTTTCTGGCCTATAGCTAGCTATTTACCACATATCAACAATCTTGGGTTCCTTTTTCCAATAACTGCAGCTTTAAAGCAGAACTAAGAAATGGATACATAGAAAAAGTTTGTTAACCTTATAATGGGTATTATCTTAGTTTTGTCTCTTTGCTTTAAGATCACTAAAGACAACAAGCTAAGGATTAAAAAGCTCCACATTTTAATCTCCCAAAACAGCTTATTTACTAGTGTAAATCGACCTCATTTAAGAAGTTATTGCTCTTGGCAAAGAAACATTTGTTTTTTTATTTTTTTACATAGTTTTTAGAGAGCTATATGGTGAAGCCCAAACATTTGCTAGGTTCCTGACCTTACCACTGTTAACTGACACAGTCATCACCTCTTCAAACCACACTTGAATTCCCCAAGGCTACTGGCCTCTCAAGTTCTTCTGAGAGTCCAAGAGAGTAGAGGTGGAGGGGGTTTGTGTAGCAGACAGCAGACTTTCTTCCCAGACCAAAAGCCCCAGGGAGGATAAATAAATATGGATACAAGAAGAGAAGAGCCATGGTAAGCTACGATGACCTCTTCTTGCCTGGAGTTTTACCATCACAGAACCAAGTATCTTCATGAAGAAGATGAAAAGACAGAAGAATGGCTCTTGGGGTTATGGGGTACTTATCAAACTGAATTCATGAACTCTGAACTATTAGTTCAAACACTTAATAATAAAACTAGTTAATTCTGATCTCTAATTGTCTATAATTCTTCAATTTTAAAAATTTATTTAGGGGGGATTAGGTTTGTTGTTTATTTATTTATTTTTTAGTAAAGGTACTGAGGATTGAACCCAGGACTTCATGCATGCTAAGCATGCACTCTACCGGTGAGCTATATATACCCTCCCACTATGATTCTTCATTGTTTAAGCCGATTCAGTTCAATTCATTACTAAGCACTGGATCATAAAAACTGGGATAAGATATACAAAAGAATTATTAAAGAAATATATGATGTGACCATGAGAAATGTATGCTCTATAAACAGCTTGATTTCAAAACCAAGAGGAAAAGAAATACTTACTTTGTTCTCCAGGGCCAAAATTGGACTGCTGAGACTCCTAAGAAAAAGGGACATAAAATTACAGAGTGACATTAAGAGAAAAAGTTTCATTAGAGAAAAATGCTCCAAATTAAACTATTCAATTCCAGTTAATTCAATGAAAGCTCCTGCTGAGTTCCTAAGAATGCATAAAAGAAAAAAAAAACACTGAAAGAATTTAATGATTCCATCTGATCACCCTCAGTAATACTGTGGTCAATAACAGTTTCCCACAGTTTCATACAAAAAGCGTCAAGCTATCTAATAGTGTTTCTTTACCATTCACTTCTTTTTAGCAGCATCCATAGTACTCATATCCTAAATTGATTCTTGGTCTTAAGGAAATGTAATTTTTAAAAAGTAACACTAAAAGCCATATGCTAGAGTGAAAACAGCTGTACAACACATACAGTCTCAAAATATACCATGTCTATGGACTAGCAAACCCTGCATGATTGTTCCCAATTATTCCCATGTCATTTTACTCCCCTTCACTGTTCCCAATATCTTACAAACAATTAGCAACTTGAGGAAGGGATTTGTCATATACTTCTTTGTAAGTGTTATACTAGCACCGTGTCTGGCACTCAGGAAGCACCAGCAAAAAGAAAACCAAAATGTCACTGTCACTGAAAGAAACATGACTTTTCAAACTCATCTATCATGACCAGAACAGCTGTTCCACATGTGCAGATGGTGCATTCTTCCAGGTTAAATCTGTGGTACACAACGTAGTACTAAAATTACACAAACATCCCTATCATCCTTAAAAGCTTACTTAAAAGTAAACACAATCTTCCTTTAATGACAGAATTATCTGTGAAAGAGAAATCCAAGCAGTATTGAAACTAAAATACAGTTTGCTGTTAAAAAAAAAAAAATTGCAAACCTACATCAATGGTGAATGATTTTCAAAAAAGATGTGAAGATTATCCAACAAGGAAAGAATTCTCTTTTCAACAAAAAGTGCTGGGACAAGTGAACAGCCATATGCAAAAGAACAAAAGCCGAATGCTTACCATAGACGATATAAAAAAGATTAACTTGATGTGGATCAAAGACCTAAATGTAAGAGAAAAAACTACAAAACTCTGAGAAGAAAATGTAGTGCCAAATCTTAACCATCCCGGATTTGGCAAAGAATTCTTACAAATGTCACAAAAAGCACAAGACACAAAAGAAACACATAAACTGGACATCATCAAAATTAAGAACTTTTGTGCTTCAAAGGACACCATCAAAAAAATACAAACACAACATATTAATTGGGAGAAAATATTTGCAAATCATATTTCTGATAAGAAACTGGTATCTATAATATATAAAGAGCTCTTACAGCTCAGTGATAAAAAGCCAAGTAACTCAATGAAAAAAATGGGCAAAGGATCTAAATAAACACTTTGCCAAGGATGATATACAAATGGCCAAAAAGCACATGAAAAAATGTTCAACATCATTTGTCACTGGGGGGAAATGCAAATCAAACCCACTTAATGTCGACTAGTATGGCTAGAATCAAAAAGACAACAAGTGTTGATAAGAATGTGGAGAAACTGGGAGCCTAGAGGGAATACAGAGTGGTGCAGTTAACTGCTTTGGAAAGCATTCTGGCAGTTCCTCAGATAACTAAAAATACAGGATTACCATATGACTCAGCAAATCTGCCCCCAGGAATATAATTGAGCGAAACAAAAACATATGTCCACACGAAACCTTGTACACAGCATTATTCATAGAAGCCAAAAGCTCGAAACAACTCAAAAGTCCAACAGCTAATGAACTGTGTAAACAAAACACAATATACATCCATACAATGGAATATTATTTGGTCATAAAAAGGAATGAAGTACTGATACATGCTTGAAAGAACCTTGAAAATACTATACTAAGTGAAAGAATCCAGTTGTAAGAGACCACATACGGTATGATTCATTTACACAAAATGTCCAGAAAAAAAGAAATCCATAGAGAGAGGAGATTGGGTAGGGTTGGGAGGGGGACAGAAGGAAAAAGGGTGATAACTAAAGAGTAGGGAGTTTCTTTTTGAGGTGACGAAAATGTTCTAAAATTTGACTGCAGTGATGGTTGCACATGTCTATGAATATACTCAAAATTATTTAATTGCACATTCTGATTGGGTGATTGCATGGTATGTGAATTATACCTCAATAAACCCATTCCAAACAGCCTTTAAATAGACCAGTGGCTAAGAGATTACTCCTGTGAATTTTATTTAAACTAAAAAGTATTCACCCCCCTGAATGGCTAATTGTCTTATACTCATTTACACAATAAATGGCCTACAGGTTTAATAGCCCAAGCTTTCAAGTAATCTCTGACTTCTTCTCACCTCTGACAACAGTCAGACAGCACGTTACCAAATATGAATGGATTCTGTCTCCAAACATCTACTAAATGCAACAACTTCTACTTTCCATCTACACTGCAAAGACTAGGTTCTCACCTTTCTTCATGTATGAAGGCCATCTAATGGATCTTCCGGGCTCTAGTCTCTCTCTTTCACTCAACTACAGCCTCTAGTTGACCTTTCTAAAGCTGAAGTCTTAGTATGTGTCATCATTACTCTCCTATTTTTCACAGAGCTGCCAACGGCTCTTTTACTCCTATGGATAAAAACTAAACTCCTTGATATAACATTCACTCACATGTCTAAGTACTGGAAAAACAGAATAAGCAAAATCAGGCAAACGTTTTGTGTACTCATGGAGCTTAATGTCAATGGCTATCTTTGCAAATACTCATGCAAATCGAGGTAATATAGCAATTGTGTTAAATATAACGAAGGACAAACACTTAAACAGTATTAAATAAGAGGTTATAATTGTGTGTGTGTGTGAGCATGCATGTGCATGAGGTGGGGGGAGAGAAAGAGAAACACACAAACACACACACGTCTGGTCAGGAAAATAAGCAAAGGCTTCCTTGAATAGATACTGTTCAGGATGAGATATGAATGATATGTAGAAAGTAAACTGGGAAAGGAAGGGAAAGGAAAGCCTTTGGGGTGGAGAGAACATCATGTGTAAAGGCCAGAAACGACAGGAGCACAGCTAGTATAAAGAACTAAAAGGCAGCCCATGGTAGGAAAAAGTATAAAAGGAAGAGTGTTAAGAAATTAGACTCAGGACCAGAGAAGCTAGATCATATAGCTTGTAGACTTTATAGAACATATTAAAGGTTTGTGGATGTGTGTAGTTTACTAAGAAAAATTATATGACCACATTTGCACACTGTGATGACCACCTTGGCTGTTATGTGAAGAACAGCTTTGAGAAATCTAGAATGGAAGTTAAATTAGGAGATTACTGCAGTGGTCCAAGAAGGAGATGACTACAGCTTGAACAAACTTGTCTCCAAGCTTTTTTTGATCATAAACTCCCCATCACTGCAAAATTTTTGCATTTGTATCTCCCAAATATGTATAGTGTATATTATATGTATATTATTTAACTATTATACAAGACCAAAATATTGAAATTTTAAAAGGCTCATATAAAATGAAATGAATATTTTAGAGTAATTTTTAAATTATATTTGTCAATGGCGAGTACACTTTTCTTAAACATATAAAAAATAGTGCTTAAAAGGTCTGACACTAAAACTGGCTTATTTTCACGTTAGGTTTCATTGCATATCACAAAGACACAGCCACACAAATCGAAGAAGTGCGATACTGACCCAATTTTTTATCTTATACCTTAATTATGCAAAGATTTCTGTTGAAATTGAGCTAACAGACTTCCAATGTTCATAGATACAAATCAGTTTTTCAAGAAAATAAATTAAAAGGTTGCATTTTAATATTTTTAGGAAAAGGTTCAAAACCCACTGAAGTTACAAAATTCTGTTTCCAAGCCTTTAAAGTTTGCACATATGACAGTCATCATGGTTTTTGTCAACAATAAAAAATACATAATGACATTATTTTTATAATGTTTTCCTAGCTTGAGGCAGGTATTTTTCATTCATTGTTAAAACGTTTTTACCCTGAGAAGACAAGAAGGTTTATTATTCTTTTAAAAATATGCTAAGAGAAGATCTAGCATATTTGGGACTTGTGTGTGTGACAGTGAGAGGAGAGAGGGAGAGCAGAGTGAGGGAGGGAGTAGAGAAAAGGGAAGGAGGAGAGAAGAGGGAGGGAGAGAAAGGGAGGGAAGGAGGTGTCTAATTCATTTTTAAATGAGATAATTCTTGTATGTCATTAAACAAATAATCAGTGAACTTCTAGGTTAATATAAAAGATATCTGGGAGTGTCACACAGGTTCCATATGAAGACAGAAGGAGGGAAGAGAAACTATACTTTAGGCTTTAACTTGTTATAGCTTTCTTTGGTCCACAAAGAAGTAGCTCTTCAAGTATTTTATAACTGAAAAAGAATCTAACAAATATCTTAAATTAAGACTACCAGAAGCACCTATACTTTCATCCATCTGTATACAGCTAAGTTTGTACACTGCATGATTTATTCTAATATTTGTTTTTTGAATCTTCAGCTTTGTTTCCTAAGCCTGTTTCAACAGTGTTTCCTGACAAAGGAGTGCATTTTAGTATGTTCTCTCTGTGTTCCCTCTGTACTGGATTTCCATCATTTTCCCTGGAGCAGAAAGACCAAGCTTTTAAACAAAGGTATAAAACACTGGAGGAAACCACAAAAGATCTTTAGTAACATTTTATTAGACTTGATGTATATTTAAGGCCGAATTGAATATCACAACATTCAAAATATCACCAATTACGAATTACTATGCTCTCATAGTTTCATTAGTTACTATCTCAAGGCACCTGTTACACACTAAAAGCGAAGTTAATAATAAACATGCATGTTCAAATTATCGATGATAATCTGGATTTTTTTTCCTTCTGTTTTCTGCTTATGGCATCTTTGTTTCTACCTTGTGGTGGCAGACTAAGAGATCGCTCACATTAGGAAAAGGAAAATTTCAACTCTGCCATTTTCTTATTTGCTCTGAAATGCATGTTAGTGTTATTTTCATTCATATTTTCACAGCAGATAGGTCTTTTAAGCCACTTGTGTACACTAGTGAAGATTAGCTGAATTAAAACCAGTTAATATAATCTGTAAATCACTGTAACCAAGCATACTTAAAAGTGCAATATGCCACAGTTAGGAAGAGCACATGAATGAGAGCAATTCTATCAACTTTTCCACACTCAGAAGACCTAAACTTCTCTTGGGATAACCTCACATACCAGAAATAAAATGTGACAATCTGCCACTCAGATCAAGAGAAGTAATACATGATTATTTGATTTTTTCTTTTATTTTAAGATTAAAAAGTAAATAAATTGGTATTTTTAGAACTAAAAAATAAGAGTAAAGTTTTCATTCTCCCACAACACTGGGATATATGCATTCTACTTTAGAGAGCACTGACTTGTCATAGTGGTAACAATAAATTTGGAGAAAAATGAACGAAACTGAAAGATATTAAAGGAGTTAAAATCACTAGGGCTTAGTGACAGTCCATGAGGCGTGATGGAGAGAGAAGTGCCAAACATAACTCCCATAAGGTTTTTTTGCCTTCACTAAGATAGGAAATAGTACAAGAGGACCATGCTTGTTTCCTTTTTGTTTGCTTTTTGGTTGGGAACTAGCGGGGATAATTATGAGTTCTTCCTACAAGATGCTTCAAAGGCACCTGAAACTCAACGTCTAAGAAGTGTCAAGTATAGAGCTGGATACATATATGTGGAATGCAAATATGGTCTGAAATTAAAATAAAAATTTGTGAAACACGTAGGTAAATAGGAATAGGGTACAAAGAGAAGACAACTTAGGTCTAAGCTTGGTACATATAACTATGTATCCAACTAAACAGTAACATGTAATTCTTTCTTTCTTCTGTATTATTTCATTTGCACGCCAAATGTTTGGCACACTGGCAAAATACATTCTCCTTTTGTATTCTTATAGTATGCAGCATGATGCCTAGAAAACTTACCTTTAATGTAGAGATAGTTTTTTAAAAAAGGAGCAACTGGAGAAACAAAGTAAATCTGGATGAGCAATGTATAGTGGGAGACAAGGAAGAAATAGTTTAAAAAATAAGCCCAATGAAGATAAAAAGTGAAAAAAGTTAATTGGATCTGCCAGAATGGGCAACTGGTGATCTGAACGGTTTTGGTGAGGCATTAAGAGTGGAAGCAAGATCAGACTGGACTGAGGATTGAGTGAAGGAAAGTATACAGATAGCAAATATGAACTAGTCTTTAATAAGTTTAAAAGGGAGGAGTGGCTGGTGAACAACATGGAACAGATGGAATTTTTTGTTGTGCTGTTTTTAAATGTGACAAAGAATGTTTAAGCAAATGACAGGGATTCACTAAACTAGATCTCCAAATATGTTCTTAAAGTCAACTTCGCACACAGCACTAGCCATCTGTAAGCTGCTCTTTCAGATCTGTTAACGAGTGCGAAATCCTTTCTGTCCTGCGCCTCATCTTCCCGTGTGGGTCTGGCACTCTTATACTTCCCTTTCTAACCTCAGTTACTACTCCAAATTCTATCTTTCTATCTCCAAATTCCCTAAGTATCAAAACTTTGTCCCTTCTTTGTCCTCTCATTGAACCTAGTCCATACGGTTAGCGCACAAGGGGAATAAGTACCTTTTAAAATTTCATATAAAGCTTTAAGATATATTACACAAAAAGTTGTATTCACTGAAAATTCATAGGATGAAACAAATTATTAAAAAGCAAAATCCAACCTGTAAAAGCAACCCAACCAAAGCAATAATCATTAAATAGTCAACTGAGCTGTTTCAGAAACAAAAAATCTATACACAGTTATCTGGGTGTATATATCCAAATATAGTCAATAAACATTTGTTGAACACCTATTATGTGCCAAGAACTATGCTACGCATTGGCACATAATATTGAACACCTAAGTGCTTCAGTGCTGTATCTATAGCAGCTAGGCACAGCAAGGGGTTGTTTCAAACACACAGTACATTTGAGTAAATGGAGTCAAAAGCTTTAATTTGCTCCAAACTATCACTGGAAAATTTACTAACCTACCTCTAACCATACTCATTCACTCTGCTTTCCCTCCTATGAAAAAGAATGACCTAACTGTGTTCTGTTTCATGGCCGATATCCTCTACCTGGGCAGGATCTCAATCCCTCTTCTAAGGATTTCCTAAGGTTACCCTCTCTCTTTCCCATGTATCCTTTTTCTTTTTTTAACAAAATCACTATGATCAGCATATAAGTGATAAAATATCCTCATCTTATAAAAATATTCCCCTGATACTATCACCATATCCTTTTTTGGCACCATTACATTTCTCTGTCACGTTTCACAGACAATGCCTCAAAAGAAAAATCTTCGTTTATATAATCTCCAATACCTTTTGAGCCCACTGCAATCATTATTCTCCTCAGCTTTCTAACAAAAAGTGTTCATGTCACCAATAAAGGATACATTGTCAAATTTAATACCTGGAACTTAGTAAGTATCTGTTTGATAAAATACATAAACATATCAAGTTTATAGAGATGAAACCATAATATCTGAGATTAAAAAACTGTTAAATGGGATTAACAGCAGATTAGACAAAGCAGAACAAAAGATTACCAAACCTGAAAATATAGCAATAGAAACATCACCAAATGAAACAACAAAAGATTGAAAAAAATGGACAGCACATTACTGAATTGTTGAACAACTTCAAGAGGCCTAATATACACATAACTGGATTCTCTAAAGAAGAGGAAAAAAAGGAGGAAGAAGGAGTACAGAAAAATATTTTGAGGAAGTAATAGCAAAAATTTTCCAAATTTGAGGAAAACTATAAAACCAAAGTTTCAAGAAGCTAAAAAACAAACAAACCCGAGCACAAGAAAGATGAAGAGAATCAAGATACAATATAACTGAACAACTTAAAATCAGTGAAAAAAACTCTTAAAAGCAGCCAGAAAAAAAAAGGACATATTACATACAGATGAAGAAAAAAAGTGACATAAAATCATAAAATCAGAAATAATGCAAGTCAAAAGACACTAGATCAACATCTTCAACCTAGAAATACATATTTAGCAAAAGTATCTTAAAAACAAAAAAGAAAAAAAGAAATAAAGACTTATTTCAGACATACAAACGCTAAAAGCATCCATTACTAGCACATAAACACTATAAAAAATGTTAAAGGAAGTCCTTCAGGTAGAAGAAAAATGATACCAGACAGGAACCTGGATGAACACAAAGGAACAAAGAGCAAAAGAAATGCTAACTATATGGGAAAATTCAAAAGCCCTTTTTTCCTATTATTTACATCTCTTTAAAAAATAATACTTTTTAAAAACACCTTTATTGTGGTATAATTCTGGTACATAAACTACACATACTTCAGATGTACAATTTGATGAAATTTGATAGATGTATGCACCTATGAAATCACTACCAAAATCAAGATAGCTAACATTTCCATTACTCCCCAAGAAGTGCAAATTTCAAATTCCCAATTTATCGCTTCCTGCCCCCTTCACCCCCGACTATAAGTTTGTTCTCTACGTTTGTGAGTCTGTTTCTGAATAACTGACTTTTAAAATAGAAAACAGTGACAATTTTGTGGGGTTTATAACTTACATGAAAGTAAAATGTATGCAACAGAACATATGGTATGAATGGAGAAGTGCAAGCATAATGTTGAAAGGGTTTTACATAATAGAAAAGAATGCCTTAGTATTACTTGAAATAGACTTGAATAAGTTAAAGATATATCCTACAAACCCTGAAAGCAAAAATTAAATAACATAACAGTAATTGCTAATAAGCCAAAAAGGTAATGCAATAATAAAAAATACTCAGTCCAAAAGGGGAAAAAAGACCGGACAGAACAAGTAGATAACAAAAAGCAAAATGACAAGAGTTAAACCCTGCCATATAAATAATAATATTAAATATAAATGGTCTAAATATCCCAATAAAAGAGCAGAGTGTCTGCAGGCCAGAAGGGAGTTGCACAATATATTTTAAGTGATGAAGGGAAAAAAAAACCTGCAATCAAGAATACTCTACCCAGTAAGGCTTTCATTCAGATTTGATGGAGAAATCAAAAGCTTTACAGACAAGCAAAAGCTAAAAGAATTCAGCACCACCAAACCAGTTTTACAATAATGATAAGGGAACTTCTCTAGGTAGAAAAGAAAAGGCCACAACCAGAAATAAGAAAATTATGAAATGGAAAAGCTCACTAGTAAAGGCAAACATACAGTAGAGATAGGAAACCATCCACACACAAACTAATAAGGACATTAAAAGACAAAAGTAGTAAAAAATCATCTGTATCCCAATAAGCAGTTAAAATATACACAAAACAATTAGATGTAAAATATTATATCAAAACCAGTAATCATGAGGGGAGAAGAATACAAATGCAGGATATCTAAAATGCATTTGAAATTAAGAGATTAGCAACTTAAAATAATCATGTATATATATATAGACTTCTGTATGAAAACCTCATGGTAACTGCAAACCAAAAATCTGTAATAGATATACACACAAAGAAGAAAGAGGAATCCAAACATAACACTAAAGAGACTCATCAAATCATAAGAGACCAAAAAGAAGAAAGAGAATAAAAGACCTACAAAAACAAATCAAAAACAATTAACAAAATGGCAGTAAGAACATACATATCAATAATTATCTTAAATGTAAATGGATCAAATGCTCCAACCAAAAGACAGAGACTGGCTAAATGGATACAAAAATAAGACCACTATGTATGCTGTCTACAAGAGACCTACTTTACAGCTAGAGACACATACAGGCTGAAAGTTAAGGGATGGAAAAAGGTATTTCATGTAAATGGAAACCCAAAGAAAGCTAGAGTAGCAATACTTATATCAGATAAAACAGACTTTAAAATAAAGACTATCACAAGAAACAAAGAAGGACACTACATAATGCTCAATGGATCAATCCAAGAAGAAGATATAACAACTGTAAATATATATGCACCCAACATAGGAGCACCACGTATATAAGGCAACTGTTAACAGACATAAAAGAAGATAAAGAAGATGTGGTGTATGTATGTATGTGTGTGTATACACACACACACATATTTATACATATATACAATACAATACTACTCAGCCATAAAAAAGAATGAAATCATCCATTTGCAGCAACATGGATGAACCTAGAGATGATCATATTAAGTGAAGTAAGTCAAACAGAGAAAGACAAATACCATAAGATGTCGCTTATATGAAGAATCTTAAAAAAATTTTTTTTAATTTACAAACTAGAAATAGGCTCATGGACATAGAAAACAAACTGTGGTTACCAGGGGAAAGGGTGGGAAAGGACAAATTAGGAGTCTGGAATTGACAGATACACATTACTATATATAAAATAGTTAAACAGGGACCTACTGAATAGCACAGGGAACTATATTCAATTTCTTGTAATGAGCTGTAATGGAAAAGAATCTAAAAATATATGTACGTATTTGCAGCAACATGGATGGACCTCGAGATTGTCATTCTAAGTGAAGTAAGCCAGAAAGAGAAAGAAAATTATCATATGATATCATTCATGTGGAATCTAAAAAAAAAAAACGAAAGAAAGAAAAAGAAAAAAGAGGACACTAATGAACTCATCTACAAAAGTAAAAGACTTGCAGACATAGTAAACAGTCTTATGGTTACCAGGGAAAGGAGGGTAGGAAGGGATAAATACGGAAGTTTGAGATTTGCAAATGTTAACCACTATATATAAAAATAGATAAAAACAAATTTCTTCTCTATATCACAGGGAACTATATTCAGTATCTTGTAATAACCTTTAATGAAAAAGAATGTGAAAATGAATATACGTATATATATGCATGACTGGGACATTATACTGTACACCAGAAATTGATAAATTGTAACTGACTATACTTTAATTTTAAAAAATATATATGTATGTATATGTATAACTGAATCACTTGGCTGTACGCCTGAAACTAACATTGTAAGTCAACTACACTTCAGTAAAAAATAAGTATTAATTTAAAAAAAAGAGAGCAGAGTTTCAGCTGAATACAAAAAAGTAAGACAAAAATTATGTTACCTATAAGAAATATATTTTAACTATAAGGACACTGGTTACAAGTAAAGGACAGAAAAAGGCATACAACTTACATTAATCAGAAGAAAGCTAGAGTGGTTCTATTAACATCAGGCAAAGTAAATTTTATAGCAAAGAATATTACAGGATTATAAGGGAGTCAATTCATAATGATAAAGGGACCACTTCATCTAGAGGTAGTAACAATTCCAAATGTTTAAGCACCTAAAAGAAGAACCTGAAAAACTATGAAGAAATGAACAAGCAAGGACAAAAACACAAATTGAAAATAATAGCTGTAATTAACTATAACTTAATAATTGACAAAACAAGTAGCATTAAAATGAATAAGAACATAGAAAACTTGAATACCATAAAACAACTTGATCTAATTGACATTTACAGGACACTCCACTCGACAGAAGTAGAACATACATTCTTTTCAAGTGTCCATGAAACATTCGCCAAAAGAGTCAATATTCTGGACCATAAAATAAGCCTGAACAAATGTAAAAAGATTCAAGTCACGCCAAGTATGTTCTCTGATCAGAATGGAATCAAGCCATAAGTAAATAATGGAAAATATGTGGAAAATCTCCAAATATTTGGAAACTAAATGATACTTCAAAATAATCCACAGAACAAATAAAATTAAAAGTTATGCTGGGAAGGTACAGCTCAAGTGGTAGAGTGCATGCTTAACATGCACAGGGTCCTGGGTTCAATCCCCAGTACCTCCTCTAAGAATAATTAAATAAACCTAACTACCTCCTCCCACCAAAAAAAAAAAAAAAAAAAAACAAAAGGAAAGAAAAAAAGAAAAGAAAAAATTATGTTGAACTGAATAAAAATGAAACCACATTTCAAAATCTGTGGGACACAAACAAAACATTACTTAGAGGATAATTTATAGCACTTGAAGTCTATATTAGAAAGTGAGAAAGATCTTAAATCAACAGCCTTAGCTTCCACTTTTAAGAATTTTTTTATTACATCTTTATTATGGTATAATTCCTGTACAGTAAACTACACATATTTCAGAGGTACAATTTGATGAATTTTGATAGATGTATACACCTATGAAACCACCAACACAATCAAGATAGGTTAACATTTCCAAGAATTTTTTTAAAAGAAGACCAAATTAAGCCAAAGAAAGCTGAACAAAAAAGTAATAAAATCAGAGTGGAAGTCAATGCAATAAAAATAAAAAACAATGGAGAAGGAAAAAAGGAAGTTTTTTAAAAAGAAGATCAATAAAACTTAGAAACCTCAAGCCAGAGGAAAGTGAGAGGGAATGGATACATTACCAATAAAAGGAATGAGAATTGGCATCTAACAGATTTTAGAAGTATAATTAGGAAAAATAATCAAAAACTTTAATATCAATAAATTTGACAACTTTGACAATGAGAGATAAAATGGACAAAGTCCTTGAAAGACACAAACCACCAAAGCACATTCAAGGAAAAACAGAAAACATGATGAGATTAATCTTTACAAAAATTGTCCTACAAAGAAAATTCAATACTCAAAGGTGAATTCTAACAAACATTTAAAAGAAATAACATCAATCCTATACAGGCTATTACAGAAAACTGAGGTAGAGGGAATTACGTGCCAACTTATTCCATGAGGTCAGCATTACTCTGATACCAAAACCAAAGATTACAAGAAAAGAAAATTACAGACCAATATCCCTGAAGAACACAGATGCAAAAATTCTGAAAAAATTTTTTTTGGAAAATCAAATTCAACACTATATAAAGCAGATAGTACATAATAACAAAATGGAGTTTTTACCATTAATGTAATATTGATCTAAAACCTTAAAATGAACCAATGTATTCACCATACAGACCAAAAGGGTCTAGAGAGATCCTACGATTATATCAATAAATTCAAAGAAAAACATTCAACAAAATCCAAAATTAATTCCTGATGAAGAACTCTTAGGTAAATAAAAGTAGAAGGGAACGTCTTCAACTTAATAAATAACATCTACAAAAACCCCACAGCTAATATAATACTTAATGGTAAAAAACTGAATACCTTCTCCTCTATGATTACAAATATGGCAAGAATGTCTACTCACCACTTCCATTCAACATTGTACTAGAGGTTCTAGCCAGTGCAATAAAGCAAGAATAAGAAATGAGGCATCCAGTTTAAAATAAAAGTTGTAACACTATTTGCAAATTACATCATTGCCAAATTAGATAATTCTATGATTAGTGAAAGAGAACACAGTAAGAAATGCACCACACACATATATCGTCAACTGCAAATTCCAAGGCAATTCAGTGCATAGAGAAGCTTTTTAAACAAATGATGCTGGAACTGGATACCCATATACAAAAATGAACTATGATCTATATCTTGTCACCATATATAGAAATTAAAATGGATCACAGACCTAAATGTAAAACATAAAACTATAGAATTTTGCAAAACTAGTATCTAATAATGGACTTACATGCAGAAAATACAGACAAGTCTCAAAACTTAAGAGGACCACAACCCAATTAAAAAATGTGCAAAAGATTCAGACACTGCACCAATAAAGATACAAAGAATAAGTATATGAAAAGGTGCTCATCCATAGAACAAGAGAAATGTAAATTAAAATCTCAATGAGGCACCTTCTACACAACTGCTAGAAAAGCTGAAATTTAAAAAGACTAGCCAAATAAATAAATAAATAAATAAATAAATAAATAAATAAATAAATAATAAATAAATAAATAAATTTAAAAAAAAAAGACTAGCCATATGAATATATATATGTATATGCATGACTGGGACACTGTGCTGTACACCAGAGATTGACACATTGTAATTGACTGCACTTCAATAAAAAAATTAAAATTAAAGTTAAAAAAATAAAAATAAAAAGATTGGCCATACCAAATGTTGGTACAGATGTGGAACAACTGGAACTACTGATATGAATAGAAAATGATTCAATCACTTTGGGGAAAAGTATGAGATTTTTTAAAAAAGCTAAATATACATCTAACATATACCTGACCAGTTCACTCAAAGTTATTTACCTAAGAGAAATAAAAGCATATGTTCATATAGAAACTTGCATACAAATATTCACTGCAACAGCAACTTAATTTTTCATAGCCAAAGTTCAGAAGCAAGCCAAGTATTCATCAATATGCGAATAGATAAGCAAACAGTGGTATAATCGTAAAACTGAATACTACTTAGCAATAAAAAAGAATGATTTATATATGCAACAATAGGATGAATCCCAAAATTACTGTGCTGAGTGAAAGAAACCAGAACAACAAAAACAAAAGAGCACATATAGTATCATTCTATTAATATAAAATTCTCAGAACTGTAAACTACTCTATTGTGACAGAAATCAGATTACACGGTTGCCTAGGGGTAGAAGGGGAAGAGAGCATCTGTAAGGAGGACAGCACTATAAAGGATCACTAGGAAATATTTGGGGGTGATTGTTATATCAATTATGGTGATGGTTTCACAAGTGAATACATGTCAAACTTTACAAAATTTTTTACTTTAAATATGTGCCATGGGTGGAAGGGACAGACTGGGAGTTCAAGATTTATAGATACTGACAGGTATATACAGAATAGATGAACAAGTTTATACTGTATAGCACAGGGAAATATATTCAATATCTTGTAGTAGTTCACGGTGAAAAAGAATATGAAAACAAATATATGTATATTCATGTATGACTGAAAAATTGTGCTGTACACCAGAAACTGACACAACATTGTAAACTGATTAGAACTCAATTAAAAAAAAGTGCCATATATTGAATATCAATTAATCCTCAATAAAGCTATTTAAAAGATACTTGATTGTTTAAAATTTAAGAACTAATAATGTATTATGAGATTTATAACATACCAATAAAAGCCCAGGGAATAAAAAGAAAGAATGGAAGCTATACTTTTGTTAAGATTAAGCTATATGTGAATGACACTATTTTAAAATAAATGTGCTATATAAAAATTGTAATATGTGTTAGTGCAAAACCTAAAGCAACCATACAAAACACACAACACAGGTCTAGAGGACTCAAACTTCCAGATTTCAAAACTTACTACAAAGCAACAGTTATCAAGACAGTGTGGCACTAGCATAAAAACAGTCAGGTAGATCAGTGAAACAGAATTGAGAGTCCAGAAAGACACCCTCACATTTACGATCAACTGATATTCCACAAGGGTGCTAAGACAATACAAGAGGGAAAGAAAAGTCTTTTCAACAAATGGTGCAGGGACAACTGGATATGCACATGCAAAAGAATGAAGCTATACTTCTACCTCACACCAAATACAAAAATTAACTCAAAATGGATCAACGAACACTACTTAGAAAAGATACATGTACCCCAATGTTCATACCAGCATTATTTATAGTAGTGAAGATATGAAAGCAACTGAAGTGTCTATCAATAGATAAATGGATAAAGCAGATATGAGATACACACACAGAGAGAGAGGAATATTACTCAGCCATAAAAAGAATGAAAATGTTGCCATTTACGACAACACAGGTGGACCTATAGGGTATTAAGCTTAGTGAAATAAGTCAGACAGAGAAAGACAAATATTGTATGTTACCATTTATATGTAGAATCTAAAAAATAAAACAAACAAATGAATGTAACAAAATAAAAACAGACTCACAGATACAGAGAACAAATTAATGGTCACCAATGGGGAGAGAGGGAAGTGGAGAGGGGGAAGATAGTGGTAGGGGATTAACAGATTCAAATTACTATGTATAAAATAAATAAGCTACAAGGATATATCTATCACACAGTACAGGGAATATAGCCAATTTTTATAATAACTTTAATGGACTATATCTATAAAAATACTGAAATCACTATGTTGTACACCTGAAACTAATATATTATAAATCAACTACACTTCAAATTTTAAAAAATGAATTAATGATTTAAATGTAGTTGTTAATATTATAAAACTCTTAGAAGAAAATAAAGGTGTAAATCTTTGTTATCTTGCATTGTGCAATGGTTTCTTAGACATGACAAGAAATAGACAAACAGTAACAAAAAATAAAATGGACTTCATTAAGTTGTAAAATTACTCTGCTTTAAAGAACACCATAAAAAAAAAAAAAGAACACCATGAACAAAGCAAAGACAACCCACAGAATGGGAGAAAATCTTTGCAAATCATATACCTGATAAGGGTATTCTAAAATATATAAAGAACGCCTATAACTTAATGATTAAAAAAAATTTTAAAATCAGCAAAATATCTGAAAAGATATTCCTTCAAATAAGATATATAAAGGCCAATAAACCCATGAAAAGATTCTCAGAGGAAGGGGTACAGCCCACTGGTACAGTGCTTGCTTTGCATGCGTGAGGTCCTGGGCTCAATACCCAATACATCCAATCAATCAATCAATCAATCAATCAATCAATCAATATTCTCAACATCATTAGCCATCAGAAATGAATATCAAATGAATACCAGTGACATACCACTTCACATCTACTACAATAGTTATGATCAGAAAGAAAGAAAAAAATAGTAAGTTGTCCAGAATGTAGAGAAATTTGAACTCATACATTGCTGGTGGGAATGCACATTTGCCACCACTATGGAAAAATCATTAGGCAGTTCCTCAAAAGATTAAACACAATTACCATATGACCCAGTAATTCCATTCCTAGGTATATAACCAAGAGAAATGAAAGTATATGTGTCCACAAACACTTCTACACTAATGTTTACAGCAGCAATTTTTATAATAGCCCCAAACTGAAAACATCTCAAATGTCAGTCAACTGATGAATAAACAAAATGTGACACATCCATACAATGGAATATATTCAGCCATAAAAAGGAATGAAGTACTGATACAATGCTATAATAATACATGAACCTTGAAAACATGTTAACATGTTTTCAAAGAGCCAGTCACAAAAGACCACATATTGTATGATTCCATTTACATGAAATGTCCAGAAGAGTAAAATCTATAGAGATACAACGTAAGATTAGTGGTTGTCAAGGATCAGGGGGTGGTTGGAAGATACAGAAGGGTGACTGCTAAAGGGTACAGGGTTTCTTTCTGGGGTGATGAAAATGTTCTAAAATAACTGTGGTGTTGGTTACAGAGCTCTGAATATACTAAAAAGCAGTGAATTGTATGTTCTAAATGGATGAACCGTATGGTATGTATATTATATATCAATAAAACTGTTACCGGAAGGAAGGAAGGAGGGAAAGAAGGAAGAAAGAGTAGCTATTAGCTAGAATTGTGAACTTATGTTCAAAGTCTTCTGATAAAACTCAAGTTTTAACTTTACAATTAAAAAAGAGGTACAGCTACTAAATAACATGAGATAGAATATTAAAAAATTATTATTTAACTCAAAAGAACCTCAAGAAAGGGAACAAAGGAAAAAAAGAGCTGATGGGACAAACAGAAAACAAGTAGCAAAATGGAACATTTAAATTCTATAATATCGGTGATAACACTAAAGGGAAATGTTTTGAATGCTCTAAGATTAATTGCCGAATTTGGCAGAGTAAACAAAAAATCAAGACCCAATTATAAGCTGCCTATAAGAAATTCACTTTAAGGGGGAGGATATATATAGCTCAAATGGTAGAGCACATGCTTAGCATGCACAAGGTCCTGGGTTCAATCCTCAATACCTCCTCTAAAAATAAATAAATAAACAAACCTAATTACCTCCCCCCTACCAAAGGAACAAAACAAAAAAGAAATTCACTTTAAATATAGAGGCACAAACAGATTAAAAATAATAGAAAATGTTAAACCATGTTAATAAATTTTTAAAAAGCTGGAGTGGCTATATGAGTATCAAAGTAGAGTTGAACAATAAACAAAGCAGACTTCAGAACAAGCATTAATACCAGATATAAAGAGGGAAATCTCATAATGAAAAAAGGGATTAATTGATCAGAAAGGCATAGAAAGCCTAAATATAAATATATATGTACATAAAGCCAAAGCCTTGAAACGTAAGACCCTAAAATGGACAAAACTTAAAGAAGAAACATACAAATCCACTGATACAAATACCAACACTCTCCTTTCAGTAACTGACAGAACAAGTAGAAAGTAAGTAAAAGTATAGATGACTTAACTACTTTCAGCCAACCTGATCTGACATATTCAGAACATATTGGGTCTAGTACACACAGAAGTCATCAAGAGAGATCATACACTGGTCCATAAAATATTTACATTACATTTTAAAGGAATGAAAGTATACAGCACATATTCTCTGACAAGAATGTAAATAAATTAGGAATCAATAACAAAACAGTATCTGGAAAATCCTCAAATATTTGAAAATAAAACCACATACTTCCAAATAACCCATGGATCAAAGAAGAAGTCACACAGGAAATTATGAAATATTTTGAATTGAATGATAATAAAAACAAAATATATCACAATTTTGAGATATACCTAAAGCAAGACTTAGTGGGAAACATTTTTAAATACTTTAAATAAGAAATGTTTACAATGTATTATCTAAGCTTCCCCCTTAAAAAATCAGAAGAAAAAGCAAATGAAACCTAAAATAAGTAGAAAGAAGAAAATAATCACAATAAAAGCAAAAATCAAAGAAATAGAGAACTGAAAAAAAATAAAAGATGGTTTTTTGAAATGACCAATAAAACTGATAAACGTTTTGCCAGACTAATCAAGGAAAATGAAAAAAAAAAAAGAGAGAGAAAATACAAGTCACCAATACTAGGGGAAAAAGGACTTTACTACAGATCTTACAGACATTAAAAGAATAAGTATATATTATAAGTAACTCTGTGCCAATAAATCTGACTACTGAGATGAAATGAACAAATTACCAAAACTGACACAAGGAATAGAAAATCTGAATAGCTCTATATCTAATAAAGTAAGTTATTCTGTAATTTAAAACAGTCTAATAAAGAACATTATGGCTACAAATAGCTTCACTGTTGAATTACATTAAACACTCAAGGAAGAATTAATACTAATATTTCACAAGTTATTTCAGAAAATAGAGATGAAGGAAATATTTCCTGGCTCCTTTTAAGACTCGAGCATTATCCTGATACCAAACCTAAGACACTATAAGAAGGAAAAAAAGTCTACAAAAAATACCCGCCAACCCTGGCACCACTACACACACACACACACACACACACACACACACACGCGCATGTGGCAAAGGCAAAAGATTTAAACTGATGCTTCTAAAAGAAGAATGGTCAAAAAGCTCATAAAGAGGTTCAACATCATTAGTCATCAGGAAAATACAAATTAAAACCAGTATGAGATACCTCTACATGCCCAGTAAAATGCTTAAAACTAAACAGACTGATAATACCAAATACAGGCAAGGATGTAGGACAAATGAAACTATCAGACATGATGGGAAATGAGAGCACGTTAAGATAGGCATGTGGTAGTCACTTTAATAAATAATTTTCAGTTTAGTATCAATTTAACATGCACTCAACAAATGGCCCAGCAATTCTACTTTTTAAACATATGATCCAGTATTTATCCATGAGACAAGAAAATATAAGTCCACACAAAGATTGCAAATAAATGCTTATAGATAATTAATTCTTAATGGCCCAAATCTGGAAAACAACCCAAATGTTCATCAATAGATAAATGAATAAACAAATTGTGGTATTTTCATACAAAAGAAATAAAAATTAACTCAGGAATAAAAAGGAACAATTACTGATACATTTAAGAACATGTAAGAATTCCAAAAGAATATGCTGAGCAAAAGGATGCAAGTATATATGCCAAAAAAGTATACACTGTATGGATTACCTTTTTATGAAATTCTAGAAAAAGCAAAACTTACCTATAGTGACATAAAACAGATCAGCAACTGTGTGGGGCCAGTGGTGGGGGTGAGATGGACTGCAAAGGAACATGAGGGAACTTTGGGGAGTGACGGAAATGTTCTAATTCTTGATTAGGATGATGGTTACACAGGTACATACGTCTATCAAAACTCATACTGTACTTTAAATATACGTGCATTTTTATATGTAAATAAAGTTGACTTAAAAAGTAAAAGCGTGGTATAGCACACATAGGAAGAAAGCTTTATCTCTACCTCATATCACTCACAAAAATAAACTAGGCTAGAGGTTAACATAGGAAACACAACTGCAATCACATTAAAAGAAGAATCAGAAATTACGCCTTCTTTAACAAGACATTAAAAAGCAAAAACTCGAGAAGAGAAAGATAAATTTATTCATCAGAAAGATAAATTTATTCATCAAAATTGAAATCTTCTAGACCATAAAACTTAAAAGGACTCTAACTGGAAGACACGTATGCAGAGTGTGGAATAAATTATTAGAATCCAGAATTCAATCAAAACACAAAAAAGAAAAAGAAATTCTCCTAAAACTAATTAGGTGAAAGATGCAGCCCAAAGGGCAGAGAAAACAACCCAATTCATTCCCATAGAAACCAAATAGATAACAAATGTGTAAAGATGGTGAACCTCACTAGTAATCTAGGAAATGGAATGCCATTTTTCACTCAAAAGTTTGGTGCTTGAAATAACAAATGGTGTGCATGTCAGGAATAACGGAATAAAAGTGGGAGTACTGACTAGTACGACCACTATGAAGGGAATTTGAGAGTATATATTAAGCATATACTCTCAAAGTCAACAATTCCACTTCTTACTTTTTATATAAAATAAACTTGTATGCACACAAAAAGGCATGAACAAAAGATATCCACTATAGCAATGTTTACAGAAATGAAAACTTGGCAACAAGTTAAATACCAAAGGGAAATGGCTAAATAAACTAAGATATACTTATAAAAAGAATGCAATTAAAGGAACTGAAATACCTCTGTATGTAATGTATTACCTATAATCTCTCCCTCTCTCCTTCTCTATATATAAAGTAACATGGTAAGGTCGCTAAGACCTATTGCTGACTGATTAAAAATACAGGATACTGCATCTGTGCAGAAATAAAATAAGTGAGAAAAAGCTTGTAAGTGATGATTATATATATTGTAGGTAAATGCATATGAAAAGATTCGCAAAGGTATGTACAAAGTAGCTCTGGTGAGATGGAGTAGGCAGAATATGGGGAAAGCTATTAGGCTATTAGGGTCTTGCTCAAACTTTCACAAGAATATATTCTTGCATTATTTGTGTCTAAGTATAAATTAATGTTAAAAACCCCCCAAATCTGCTGATTTTAGATGACCCTGAAACTGCTGTCTGAGGAAACTTTTTCCACAGGACATAAGTATGGTTGTGTCCTCTGGAAAGGAGTTCCTCATACAATAGTTTAGGAAGCCTTTACCACCCCGTGGCCTAGAATATCATAGAAGTTTGCAACAAACATTGATGTCTTTTAAGTCTCATTTCCATATTGCCTTCAAAGCTTTTCCATGTACCTCTCAATTCAAGTTATTTTTGATCCCATGTTCTTGTTTTATTTCTTTATAGTAATTATCACTATCCGAACTTACCTATTTATTCACTTATTTACTGTCTGTCTCCCACTGGAATGGGAATGGCAAGACAATTTTGAATTCATACGATTTTAGTCAAGCCATTTAGAGTTTTCTTACAGTATTAAAGACACATTTTATTTACTTACCTTAGTTGGAAAAGGAAATTTGGAAGGTTCTGTTTTGCATGGTGTATGAATAGCCGTTAGAGGGGGAGGCCATGAATGCGTCATCTCCTGAAATGTAATTATTACAGTTTGTTTTCAAGCAGGTCAAGGATAAAAATTACACAGCTAAAAACCAGATTTGTATTATAAACGCTGGTTTCATGACTGCTCCTCCAAAAGCATACATATTTAATCAATAAATGTTAATGAAGCACAATGTGTGCAAGGCACTATGGGGCAGCTAATAGGAAAATAAATAATTTACACTCTCTAGCTTCAAGGAATTTAGAGTTAAGATGACAGTATCTGTGAAAAGTTACAGATATCAGCCTGTAATCAAATTCAAGGCACATAGTAAAATGCTGAGGAAGAGCCTGCTGTGGAAGTGGAGGAGGAGGAGAACAGTAAGAAAAGCAGCTAATACTGACTGTGTACCTTTAATGGGCCAGATACTGAGCTATTTTACATGTCTATTACTCATTTAGTACTCACAATGACATTATGAGGTACATACCATTATTACCCTAACTCTACGTAGGACAAAACTGAAGCACAGAGGTTAAGTTACTTATTCAAGGTCACACACTTAAGTTAGTAATGGACACAGAATTTCATCCTAGGAAGTCTAGCTACAGAGCCCGATCACTGATAGGAAATTTTGGTCAGGTGGAGGAACTCAGAAGAGAGCTATCAAAAGCATATGAAGAGGAAGACAGACAAGTAAGGCCACAGGTCTGATTTCATTCCATTTCTGTCTAATCATAAGTCAACTATGTCCCAGTGGAGGTTTGGATACGATCACAATGTATACGTTAGAAGAGCAGGGACAGTGAGGTATTAGACATAGGATAAGAAGGGAGTGTTTTATTTCTGGCATTTAGTTCAAAGTAAGCCATCAAGTACACTGAAAAAATACAATAAATTAAAGGTGGTATAACACTTAGGAATTTACTCTAGAGCTATATACCTACACAGTTATATAAAGATACACGTTCAAGGTGCTCACACATAAAAAATGGAAACAACCTAAATATCCAACAAAACAGGATTATTTAAATTACCAGATATTCACATAAAACGGAAGATCAAGCAGATAGAAAAGTGAGAAATTTAACTACTGATGGGAAATGATATTCAGTTATTGTTAAGTGGCAAAAACAAATCAAAGGATATGTCCTAGTAAATGTTTATATATGAAAAAAAATCTCTGGAAGACAGTTAACAGTGGCTACCTATGAACAATAGAGTGACTGAAGGAAGAAGAGACAAGGGCACTTGATACAGTTTCTACTACTTGAACCTCTTGAAACAGCCACCTACACTATAAATGCTCTTTATCCTCTTACAATGCCTTATTTTTTAATAGCATTTCACTTTCTGAAATAATTTTACTCAGTTGATTATCCTACTCTGGAATGTCAGCTCAAAGGTACAACACTATCACTATTATCACCACTGTATCCCTCGTGCTTGACACATAGTAGGTGCTCAATTAATAAACCTTAAATTAAATCATTTTTATAATAAACATGTATTACTTTTAGATTAAAAAAATTTCTTTAAGTTCATGATGGGGTTCCCAGAGAGTATGACTACAAATATCAAGAAAACATGAAGAGAATGTGGATGTGAACATTCTTGCATGCTGCACATAGGGAAGGGAAAGGAAGCAGAAACTCATACCCCAGGTTTTCAATGTTGGCATTTTATACGTCAAATACTCTCAACAGAAAATTTGTTTAACTTCCGATCATTAATGACTGAGCACCTATTACACCTAAGGCCATCTGCCAAGTCCTACATATATAAAATGGAGAGTAAATGGTCAGTAACATCAAGGAGATAATTAAATATAAGAAAATCTAAGATTTCTTCCAGGTATTAGAGTGCCATACATGTTTGAAGATTCAGGAGAAAGATATATGCTCCTTTAGAATTTCTCTATACATGGCAACTGAAAAATGAACATGATTTGAGATCCAAAGGAAAGAGTTACCACTGTGGCCTGATGGTCTAATACATGAGGAAGAAGGATTTCAGTGGGAGTCTAAGAAAAAACAAAATCTATATATATATAACTGAAGAGGAAGGAGGAATGCATTCCATGAAAGTTTACTGTACAAAGCTAAAAGAGCAAGTGTATAGCTTAGGGAAACCAGTTTGGCAAAATTGGTCAATCAGTAGTGGGAGAGGTTGAAACTGGCTTGTGGAAGGCCTGGAATGTTAAATTTGCACACTACTCTTTCTAAAGGCCTTAGAGAGCCACTGAAAACTTCTAAGAAGGAAATCAATTTATGAAGACAAAGGATTAAAGCAAAGAATCTGGAAGAAATATAGAAGACAGATGAGCAGGGAGATTCTGGAGGCAGAGTGGCAGAGTGAGGACTGTATGCTGTAATTATTGAAACTCAAGATGGGAGAAATGGAAATAAAGGAACAAGCATTTTCAAGGAATTTTCAAAGTCTACATGTAGTTTTGTGATTAAATGTAACATGAGACAAAGAAGTGAAAGATAATTAGGATTCCACACTTACCAGCAAGGGAGAATGGTAGCACTAGAACAGAAGGACATCTGATAGTATGGCTTTAAACACGTTTAGATATGATATGACTTTAGATATGCTGAGTCCAAAGAAGCAGGGAGAAATCCACAAGGAGACCCAAGAAGCAATTAAAAGACAAAAACCAAAATCCAAAAGAGCCCAAGGCAGGACAGAAAGACTGAATAACAAACAGATAAAGCCAAAAGAATGGAAGAAAATCACATCAAAGAGGAGAAAGAGGAGCGGCTAGAAAACGCACCCACATTTAAGAGGTAAGGTAAGACACAAGTGTTCCCAAGGGTAGAGAATGAAAGACAAGAAAGGAGTGTGGAAAATAAAAACAACGAAGAATAACAACAGTTAAGGAAGGAAGAGTGATGTTTCCTGAAGGAAAACAATAAATGTTCTTCAAAACAGCAGAAAGAGTAGAGAATTCAAATGAAGCCCTTGAGGAAGTAGAAGATAATGACCCTGGAGAAACAGGTTCATCAGAATAGCAGAAGTAAAGGAGACAACAGTGGGCTAAAGGAAGGAAAGTGAGAATAAAGTGGAAGCAGCCAACGCAAGGAGTCTTTCAAAAGAATCCACAGTGAAATGCAAACATAAAAATTCAGGAGCGTATGCAGAAAGTATACAATTAGTATGTGACTGATGGTTTTCCTCTACTGAACCAAAAGCAGTCATTGTCACTCATCAATTCACTGGACTTTCTCTTTTTCCAACAGACAACTTCTTCTTTTCCCAGCAGAAAAACATACACTTTGGTCATGTGTCGAGTTTAAACATATTCCATTAAACACTCAAAATGTGCAATATTTACAGGAGGCCTTTCATTGTAGGATTTGACCAGTAAATAAAGATGAACCACAAAGCAAAGGTATTTTTGACACAACGGTTTTACTGGTAAACTACTGAGCTTTCAGCACTTCAAATTATTAACTGATTAAAAAAAACTGAGAAAGTATAGTAACATTCGGTTTCTTCGTCTTTTCAAGGCAAACTGTTAAGACCGGAATTTGTTTTTACTTACAAACAAAAAAATAAACAGAAAAACACAGCTTTTTGAGGGCAAATAGTAAACAAACAAAGTGATTTAGAACCTAAGTATGAATATAAGCACAACAGTCAGTTATTTTTGATAGGTATAATCAGGTTATACATGTAAGCAATCTACTGCTTCAGAAACTTTGTGAAATACGGGGGAAAGAGGGTGAACAGTCAGAAGAGTACCATAATTAAAGAGACTGAACCTATTTTTTAAAAACTTACTTTAAGAATTTCATCCACACAGCTCACATCACCAGAAGCAGATGCCTTAAGGAAGAGGAAAAGAAACAGGCGTTAGATCTGAAGTCATTTATTATTAGGTTTTTTACCAGTTTTCAAGCACTAAAAAATTTTAATCACCAAATTGTACATGATCTGAAGAACTTCGTATTTTTTAAAAGATTTTTAAAAATCTTATCTTTCTTAGATTAGAAATAATTTTTAAAATGTATTTTTCCAGTGAGCAACTTGTCAAAGATTAAAGTTTATTTACATATAAAATATAGCAAGATACTGAGATCATTTCACATAAACTAACAAGTAAAATAAAACAAATATTACTGAAACATTACTCATCTAGAATATGATGGACATTTTACATAGCACTTCTCAAATCATGAAGTTAAGTTGTTTATTCTAAGGCACAAACAGGAATTGGAGAGCTACAGTGAACTCAAGCCTAACTATAAGGATCATGTTATACTGTTTGAAGAAAGAACAAATTACCTCTTTCCTACTCTCTTGAGAAGAGTAATTAGATGCCATGAACAATGAGTTTCCCAAGGCCACAGAAAAAGATTTTTAAATGTCCTCAAAATGACATTTTACCTATCCTCAACCTCCTCCCCCACCATTTTAAGATTTGAGCTATGATTTTTCAGCTACTGACATTACTTAAGAAAATTTTTTTATCACCAAAACTATATTTAAAGATTAAATTTCAGCTATTTCACACAAATGCTCATTTCTTTGGTTATTCTGAGTATCATGCTTTGGTATGCAGTTATATACCCTATAAATTTCAAACCACCACTATGTCTGGAGCAGCTATCTCAAACCTTTAAGTGTAACCAGAGAAAAGGATCATGGCACCCAAACTGTACTTACATTATCAGCTACATGGACCCCAAAATGCTCCAATTCACCACAATTAACCTGCCCAAGTCTCAGTGTTGAGTATCACAATGAGAACAGAATTAAAAAAAAAACCAAAAACATAAATTGTATTATTCCAAAAAATCAAAAGAAGGAAATAGGTATTGATAGACCACGCTTTAATTCTGCAACTGAGCTGTCATTATAGTGTTTGAGAATAGTGAATGACATTTTCTCTACTGCTCAAGAGGGATGGATGAGAGCTCTATAGATTCACCTGGGAGTCAATTACAAGTCTCTCTTTAAACTTACATTTCTTACTATTAAGATAAAGAGACAGTTCAAGTTCAAGCATAATTTCATGGTAAATTGCTTCATATAGTTACAATGTTAAAAAGCTCTAAATGTGTGACTTACATCCAATGGTTGAGAAGGTATTTTCAGCTTGGTGAGATGTGCTTTGCTGCTGGGCTTCAGTTCAGTCATGCTGTTGCCATGGGATTGGCTGCTGTAGTGTTCAGAGGACAGCTTTGGTTCCATGGACTCCTGTCCATCCATGGGCCGCACATAAGCAGTGGGTTTCTGTAACATTGAGCTGGACTTTGACATCAACGAAGGTGGGAAAGACTGATTTGAGTGCTGCCCACTTGAAAAAGGTACACGGGAAGGAGAATCCCAGTTTGCGTCAGGGTCTCGAGGTGATTTGGAACGCTGATGTTCCTTGCTATGGTGATCATTCCCATGAGACCTGGAATGACTGGAGCTTAATGAAGAAACAGCCTGGGGTTTTCCAGGGCTAGAAGAGCGTGATTTGGAGTGTTCCGATCCATGCTGGCCTTTTTTCCGGCTACTGCTCCCACTACTGCTATATGACTCACGGTCATGTCTCTGGACACTACTGTTAGTACCACCACTGCCACCTGCACTGGTCCGCTGGCTACTATGTCCACTCTGTAAGCCTGAGGACCGTTTCTGAGACTGAGAAGTGCTAGGTGCAGGTCCTACAGGAGTCCATTTGCTACTTTGATGAGAGCTCCCATGTCTCTGTTCAAAGAAATTTGGGTTAGATTTTTCTTCTGTTGTTGGTGGTACTGTAGGCTTAGGAATTGCAACAAGCTTTGGTATAGATCTATCTCCTATGAAATCCTTCATTTCATCGTAGTTTCCAAGCATACTCTGAATACGACTTGATAGCTTATCTTCTTTGCTAGTCTATAAAAAAAAGTAAAATAAAATTGTAAAATTAGCCTAACTGGAAGTAAAACATGCTTCTAAACTAACTTTCCAAACTTCAAATGGAAAGAGGCTTTTCAAAAGAAGGTCTCATCTCATACATTAAGTTTAAAATTGCAAAACAAACTTAAAATATGTAATTTTTATGGTGAAAAAAATGCACTGAAAGTCAAAAAACTTCATGTTAAAACATAAATATCTTATAGGACACTGAGAAATATGTACAACAGATTGCAGGAGATTAAAAAAAATCCAAATTCACCAATAAATATACTGGAATAGTAGTAAAAATCTTTTAAAGAGAAGAAAAAGCAATTTGCCTTTATGTAATTAAGTTCCAGGTCAGCATATTAGCCAACACTCATATTGTGGCAGTCTAGGAAAACATAATATTCCTTATAATTCAATGTTATAGTTAGAAGTAAAAATAAAAATTTAGTAAAACAAGTTATACCCAAATAACTGTTTTTTTAAATTTTAATTCCTTCTGTTAGTTTGTCTCATCAAGTTAATAAAGTCAACAACAAATTAAGCAACAAATTTAGTATGGAAAAATCCACTGATAAAGTTTTAAATCCTGGCTATTAATTCTGACCATCAAATGCTCCAACTTTATAATTCAACAGTATATACTTCAAGTTTCAAGAATTATTCTTGGATTATAAGAGAAAGTCCAAGATGTCTAGAAGCTTTAGACTCTTTCACATTCATATACTTGTAAGAAAAAAAGTTGACTGATGACGTTAAAGAAAGGAAATCAAGACTAAGCTACCATCGTCAACTATACTTCAATTAAAAAGGAATCCTGAGTCACCACTATTTATTTTGAGGTTGGCATGAATCAATAGTGACATTAGATTATTTGAAAATCAGTCTGTTCCCTATTAAACGAGAGGTAAATTTACAGCAGTTTACTGATAGTATCAAGATCAGAAACCAAATCCAATTCATTACAAAGCAATTACAAAATAAATAGTAGTATGGGCCGCCTCTCTTACTCTCTCCTCTTCGGAGACGGCCCACATTCTGTCTATAGAGTGTGTGCTCACTTTTACTCTAACCTGAGCACCCAACCCCCAGACCTTGTAGCCTTTCTCTTGACTTTTGAAACAGCCTACACTCTACACAGTGTGTAACTTTCTAAATAAATCTACATTTACTTAATAAATAGTAGTATGATTCAAAGATTCTGGACAAAACTCTTTTTTTCAAAATATCTTTAATCCCTAATCCCAAATCCCAAATTTTGTGTTACACTCATAAATGATGTCAGTATAACTGCCCTTCATTGAAAAAAATCCTTAAATGCTCTGAATAAATGGCTTTCTAAAGATCTCACAAATGGTTTCTACAAACACCAACTATTATAAGGGAAACCTAGGATATGTTGTTACATTTATATTTCATCAGAAAAAAGTCTAATACACTGTCAATCTCATAAAATCAACAATGACCATTACTACTGCAATACATAGTATTATACACAGAATAACACTTTAAAATGTAAGAATACTTCAAATGAAATCCAAATCAAATATTAGACATTTGTGGCTACGACAGCTACAGTCATCAGACTCAGTGTTTAATGTAATCCCAAATCATGTACAATGATAGCTATAAAAATAGCAATTAGTTCAATTTATTGAACACCTCTGACGTGCTTTAATTTAAATTTGATATTGTTAATTAAGCATTACACATATAGAAAGAAAATGAGAGAATTTAGTATAACAGAAAAAGAATCAGATGGATACTGAAGACATTCATTTAAAAATACTAATAGCCACTGAAACTTAAACCAAGTATGCAAATAACAAATGGGAGAAAGAAACAAAAATCTATGAAATATTTGCCTTTGATTGATGTTACACCCAAATAGCCAAGGAAACAGTAGATGATGCATACTGATTCACAAAATTTTAATTTAATTCGAGGCTCAGAAATGTGAAATGCTTGCCCAGGATTAGTGGGCAAGCCAGGAATGTAGACAGATATGGATGCTTGAACTAACTCACACCACATTTCAAGAGCATAGGATAGCAATGGTGGAAGCAGTTGTGAGGATGACTTTGGGGCACTGGTAATGCTGTATTTCTTGATCTATGTACTAATTATGTGAGGTTGTTCATGGTGTGAAAATTCTTTCAGCTATAATACTTATTTTGTATACTTTTCTGTATGTATGGTATACTCCAATGAAAAGTTTATACCAGAGAAGTACATCCCACTATGAGAAAAGGAAAAAAATGTTAAAAGGTGCAGTAATTTAACTCTAACATAAAAACTCAAGTTTAACATTTTAAAAGCAAAAAATGTCACATTACAGGGAAAAAATATTCAAAGAACAACTTACAACTTTGTATGGCTCAGCAAAGAGAGGAGAGCTAGGTGGGAAGGGGTCTTCACCCTGCTGAATTTCCTGATTCCGCCTTTCCCGTTCTTTCATACGCAGCACATTCCGGTCTTCACGGTTCATGTTGCTATAAAGAGAAACACAATCTTTACATCACAAAAAAGAAAAGGAAAAATTCAATGTTCTTTGCTCATTTTGTCAGTTTAATGCTTCAATCGGAGATTCCCTTTCAACTTTCAAGTAATAACAGGTGTTAGTACTGAAGTTGGGTTTTGGCAATGGTTTTATCAATACCAATAGTGTCTTCCACAATTGCCCAGACAGAAAACATTAGCCCAGAATATTAGGATCCACCCCACTGAAACACTTTATCTTATGAATTTTTAAGTATTCGGCTAGTTAAAAGTCAGCTAAAATTTATATATTCAGAAAGAAGGTAGTACTTAAACCCAAATCCTTAACATTTCCTATAAGCCTTCTGTGGCTTCCTCTTCAGAAATCTAACTATTCTTTGCCATTAGAGGCATACAACCCACTCCCACCTACCACTCCCTCCCCCCAGGATCCAGTGCTTTTCTCTACTTTGCATCTACCTTATCTTGATTTCTTTTTGTCCCAAACACAGCCTCCTTGGTGTCCATCCTTATGGCAGTTTGACCTCAGCTTTGCTGTTGATCTAGATTCCCTAAAAAACGACATTTCTGCTCTAAATACATTAATATTTCAATTAACACCTCAATAAATGGCAAAACTGAGGATTTCAGCAATAGAATCTAAAATTAACTTGGGTTAGTAAAAGTAGTTGAAATAGTACTGAAAAAGAATTAAAGTCTTTTGGGAGAAGGGAAAACTGAAGGTGCCATTTCTATAATCATGACAGTGTTGTATTTTCACTAAGGACAAACCAAGGAAAATAATTTATTTATATTTACAGATTTTGGTTAAATACATAATAGTGAAAAAGGTTGTCAAACCCCAGGACAAGGGATTACCAGGGACTCTGCAACACACCTTCCCTGGACATAGATTTAAATTATCTGTCCTGGTTTCATTTTATTTTGTTTTGTTTTTAAAGTCCTGTTGGAGGCCAAAGGGAAAAATCAGGTTATACTGTGCAGTATTTCTAGCCTTATGATTCACAAGTCAAATCAAATCAGAAAACTGAAGTCAATCAAGATTGGGGGAAACTATAATTATAAAATGAGAATGGACACCAAAACCAATATACTCTTGAGGATTTATTTATAAGTGCAACAAAACACTCAAAGATAGAACTTCCTAATTTGCACAACTTAATATCATGCAAATAAAGCAATTTGTTTTTAAATTGCTTTTAAAATGTTTTTAAAAATGTTTTAAGTGTCCAGATGTGTATTTGAGTTCTTTCTTATTTGTATAGTTTTCTAACAAACTTACACAAGAATACAAGCTATTTTGAAATTATGGAAATAGTGTGTGCTTTCTTTGGTCCCCCATCAGAACCACAAAACATACCTGATTCTTTCTTTAATAAATATCATAAAACATCTACACTTTGGTACTTTGAGACTAAAACCAAAGAACATGTACTATCCTCCTGCATACCTGAACCAACTAATAATTATATATCACTAAGAATCAAGTTTCAAATAGACTTCTAGAGCTATGGTGCTACAACATATGAAGTTACCTGTATCTGACAGAGTCTAAGGGGTATGTTAATTTCCAATTTCCTTACCTTTCCTAAACTCAATTCTTGAAAGATCAGAAAATAACAAAACTGTCTTAAACTATGATTTAATTTTACGTTTTCAACAGCACTAAAATAATTATGCAAGAAACACCTGAACATTTATTGCAAAAACAGACGATTCCCACAAAATTCCTCCTATATTCCAGTAATTATAATTATTGTCATCACAATAAAAATCATCAAACTAAATATTTCCTCTTTTAATAAGGCTGCCAAAAGCTCATAGCTAAATCAAATGATTGCTTATAAGAACTAATATCCCAGCTGTATCTCTTATTCTCTAATTTTTTTCTGATCTAACTTATTTTCCCACCTAATTTATCAGCTCTATTTTTTTCTCTTGTCTTTCAACATCATTCTCGCTGCCTAAGATAAACTTTCCCCAAAGCAGTAATCCACTCATCTCAACTCCCCTAAAAAATGAAATTTAGTCATTTAAGACTAAATTTAAAGTATATCTCTGCTGTACAGACAAAACTACTTTTTAGCATATCCCTCAGGACGTCTGCAACTAGACTTCTTAAAAATTGGCACTCCTGCACTCAGCCATGAGTCTTAATCAGATTCTGATTAAATCTACATTCTTTCCCTACATTCTAATGGCTTAAAATACCATCTGTATGCCTACGTTTCAAATACCCAAATATGCTCCCCATCACATCTTTCTCTTCTGAGATACAGAACTAAATATCCAGCGACCTGTCTGATCATGTCCTTTGACTGAGGAAGCTCAATCTTAATACATCCAAAAATTGATTTCCTGATGTCTTTTACCCTACCTCCAACAACTCCTACTCCAGTGATCCTTATCCTATCAACCAACTGCTCTTGCTGAATGTTCCCTTCAACCTCTCTCCACATTCAATCCATAAGCATAGCCTCCACAATACATTTTGAATTTATCAGTTCACTTCCCTTTTGCACTGCCACTGTTCAAAACAAGCCATCATTTTATCTCTGACTTGAACAAATGCTACAGCCTATTAATTGGACTCCTAGTTTCCCATTGTCTCTCTCTAATCCATATTCCAGCCATCAAAGTGATCTTTTAAAAACACAAACCAGAAAAATAAGAAAGTAAATTAAAAAAAACACAAAAAAAACCAATCATGTTATCCAATCCTCGGTTAAAATTCTTCAATAAGCCTTCCACTTATCTTAGGACAAACTTAAGGTACCTAACATGGCCTACAAAGCCATGATCTGACTTTGTACTGATGTGGCTCCTGCCTCTCAACAGATTCATTTCCTGTCTTACTACCCTCTCCTCCTACTCCCATCAAGGGCCTTTTCTATGCTTCCTGAACTTGTGGTGCTCTTTCTAGCTTCAGTAAATCCATGTAGACAATTCCCTTTTCTTTCAGACTTAATTGATCACAATTAAATATATACTTGTTTTGATCTTCATTAATATTTCCTCTCCCACTAGGCAATAGTCAGGGAATGTGTTTTGTTTTTCAGCACTGCATACCTAGAATATCTAGTAGACAATCACTTAAATGAGTTAACTAATGAATTTCACAACTTGGTTAGAAAGGAGTGGTTATCTCACTAGGAAATAATATCTTGAGATTGAGACATGATATTCTTTACCTAACGTCACTAATACTAATATTTCGAAGTTGAAATAATTAGTACTTTATATTACATGAAAATCAGACACTATTCTGCAATAAATTTTAATTCAGCGAACTCTTAACATTTGTGTTTATTTCATGTCGACCAGAAATGAAATGTATTTCTTTGCTGATCTGTTAAGCTATATAATGCTGATCCTTTAACAATAACTCAACTCACTTCTTCTATGAAGCTTTTTCTGATAAAGCAAAACTTTATTCCCTCATCTTAGAGGCCAAACAGTATCACAATCGATGTATATTATATCATTAAGGAATATTCAATTGTTCAATAACTAGTTTGAAAAAGTATTTTCCAAACTGATTACTGATAAACTGAGTTGTTCTTTTTAAAATAAGAAACTTCAATTCAAGAACAGAAATGTTTATTACATAAATGTGCTCACACTTAAGTGTGAGCATAAGAATGAATATTCGTATCACTTTAACCAGTTGCCTCCCTTTAGATGTCTCTATCAGTAATAAAACTAAATGCTCCTTCTTCCCCTGAGTAGTCTTGCACAGTTACATGCCATGTAGCTGTTTCAGAACCAAAATCAAATAAAAGTATACTTCTTAGGCATTTATTAATATTTGATAAATGTTTAAACCAAATTTAGCTGGTTTAAACTTACCTCAAATACCAAAGTCTACAAACATATGGAAAATAAATCCAACTGAGAAGTCTTTTATCTTTAAAGATGAATAAATGGTGAGAATGGAAGGTACAGCTCAGTGGTAAAGCATGTGCTTAGCATACACTAACTAGGTCCTGGGTTCAATCCTCCATTAAAAATTTTTTTTAAGTAAATAAATAAACCTAATTACCTCCCCTCCAAAGCAAACAAACCAATAAAGATGAATAAATGGGTGGTGAGAATGGTTAAAAGTGAAACTATACAGATCGCTTTATAAAAAAGAAAACAAGTTTCTGACTCAGTTTCTCACTTTGAAAACAAACAAATATCTAAAACCCACAAAGGTACAAATGTACCTTACTGGAAACTTATGTAACGTATGCACTAATAATTACTTTAATATGTTGATAAAATAGAGCTAATTAGTACATTCTTCCACTCAAAAGTAACTAGTAACTCTAAGCATCTATGGAAAATCTAAGTACAAAATTCTCATCTCTGGATTCAAAGCTGTCCACAGTTCTATTTCTATCTACTTTTATAAAGCCTTCAGGACTTTGAGCCTGAAAATAACACACAAATATTCAGATCCAGGTCTTTGCTCAAACTAGTCCCTCTATAATAATGTCCCTCCTTCGACACCTTTCTAAATACATCCATTTCAAAGTTTATCACATACGTACCCCTTTCTCCAAGAAGCTCTCCAAGAATCCTCTGCCACTAAAATAACTTACTTCCCAAAGCATTTCTTTGTATTTCATTTGGTGCTTAACACTTGCCTTACATTAGGATTATTTATTATTATTTTTCTATCTGCTTTCCCTACTCACTTCCATTTTATAAGCCTCTGGCGAGTAAGAACTATAGAAACCACTTAACGTCTCCTCTCTTCAACACTTAACACAATAGTTGGTACACAAAAGATACATACTCAACACACTTGATGAATTTTATAAAGGTCACAACTATAGTCTTATTGCCTCAAGAGTCTAAGAGTTAGTGGGAGTACTTGCTGAAAACTGAGTTTCACATATGGTATCACCCATCTCCTTCTATCCATGGATAGTCTCCCATTTCCTTCCTAAGACTTTTGGTTATATTTGATAACAGTAAGAGAGCACGTCTTCTTTTTTCTGCATTAAATATATTATCAACCCAAACAAGCATTAAATATTGATACTAATTGAATTCTGTTGTTTTTTAATGCAATTTTTCTAAAAGAGTTTATCTAAAAGAAAAACAACATATGTACAAGAAAAATACACACAGAAATGATCAATTTCTATTTTTACATAAACCATGTACTCTCAAACGTTCATCAAATATAAGCGCTAGACTGTAAAATCTCAGAATCATACTTGGCAAACTGAGAAGGTGTAAAAACTGAATGTTTCAGTCAACAACACCCAGAAAGAAATGATCTGCTCAACAGAGTACTGCAAGACTGCTTTCATTTATAGTACCTGAAAGCCAAAAGAAAATAACATAAGTCCAAATGGCAAAATAAAAGCAACTTTATTACCTAAAAATGCATATAGCAAATTAAGCAAAAGTTTAAAAGCATTACACAGCAAAGTTTCCTTAGAGTTTACACTACAAAGAAATTATTTCTCATTCATTTCAACCTCATTTGCATATATGAAGACAGGAGATAGTAACCTGGATTTTCTGAAATACATAAAGCTTCTTAGAATACTATTAAAAAGGTTAAAAGTGGGGGAGGGTGTAGCTCAGTGGTAGAGCCCATGCTTAGCATGCATGAGGTCCTGGGTTCAATCCCCAGTACCTCCATTAAAAATAAATAAATAAATACATAAATACATTTTTTTAAAAAGGTTCAAGAGAAAATGGTAACATACTGAATCAAGAAAGCATATACTCAAGGCTTGTAAACTTAAATCAGCCCCTGTTCTAATTACTCTAAATTCTTGTTAATAAGGTTCTATTAAAACATAAAGAAGAATATTGCTTTAAAAGATAGTTAAGGAGTTAAGGCTATTGCTCTTTAATCACTGGAATACAAACTTATAAGTTATAAGTGACTTATTTATTATGGCACAAAGACTAGTTTGAAAAATCAATTTGTGAGTGAAAAGAGTAAACCTACTTTCAAAATATTTTCTAATTCAGACTTGTGACATATTTAAACAGAATTCAGAAAGAACTGTAAAGGCTTTACAAGTCTGATTTTAAAATCTGTCTCTTCAGTATAGACCACATATAAGGTGCAATGTTAACACTAGTTCACTCAACAACTACTTAAACTCATTCATTATACTGTCAGACACTACACTAAGGCTAAGAATATAAAAATTAAAATTACCCAACATCTCCAAGGTCTGGTTACAGCTAGCCTGACTAGAGGAAGGTGGCAGGAAAAAAGGAGGAAGGAAGAGAAGGAAGAAGGTGGAAGGAGGGGAGCTGGCTCTGAGCAGAGAGAACTACATGTGCAACAGCCCAGAGGAGAGAACACACAGCACACCCAGGGCACAGAAGTAGATCAAGTGTGGCTGGAAAACAGAACTGGGGGAGAGAAAATGAAAGGTAAGACTGGAGACGTATATGGGATCAGTCTAGACTTGTGGGTTTGTTTCTCAAATCTGAAAGATACAAGGACCTTTTCAGAGAAAATTATATTTCCCAGATCTTGGATGATGACTTCTTCATTCTAGCATTAATAAAATAGTATGGATATAAAATTAGATATGAACTCATTATGTTCATAGCTCTTATGGAGCTGCAAAACTAAAGCAACTTTAAAAATTAAATACAAAACAAAATTTTAAATAACATTAACATGACAGATTATGCTGTTTTGCATAAACTAGACCAATGATGTATTCAATCCTGGAAATATGTAGTCTCTGGTCTAGTTCTAAATTTTTAAACCACCTTGGTAATTTGACTTAATATTACTAGTGCAATAAATGTTTATAAATACATCATACTAAATAGATTTAGTAACTGCAAGTGTTTATTTTCTAATTTAGGGAAATTGAACTTTATACATACTACTAGCCAGTCCTTAAATGTCAATTTGAAAGAGGCCTCACTTGTTAAGTCTGGCGGTCTTTCTTGTTCATTAGCACCCTAATGAAATCTACACAAACTATTTATCTAGTATAACCACTGCTGAAGTTTGGAACAAAACACTCCTACTGCAAACTGTCTCACAATGATAAATGACAAAGATGGGATCTACCAGATACATCGCACAGAGAAAATAAGGTACTACTAAGCCAGAGTTTGGCCTGCCTGTATACTAACACATACCAGGACATAATCCAATTTAACTCACCATCTTTCCCTGTCTAAGCATCATTTGTACAATGCTTTATAACTTGACACAAATACAATAGTAAACAAAATCTAAACACAGCAACAAACTCCCAGGGGATTGTTTGGCTATAAAGCAGTTGTTCAGAAGTTACATAAAACTCATTATTGTACAAGAATCCCCAATTAGAAGATTGCTACAGAAAATGCAATACTACTAATGAGTTTAAAGACAAGTGAATTTGCAATTTAGAGGGGGCAAAAATCACTCTGGTACAAGGTGAAGTTGATTATAAAGAAACAATGAGGAGACTGTTGCAATAACCCAGGAGAGAAATGAAAGCCTGGATTAAGCCAGTAATAGTACGAATGTAGAAAATGTAGACAAAGGGTTTGGATTCAAAGACATTAAGGAGGAGAATCTTGGGCCCAGGGAGACATGATATGTAAAACAGAGGAATCAAGGACAATTTGCAGGTTTCTAGAAAAAGCAATGATGGTGATGCATTCTCCAAGACAAGGAAAAGAGCAGAATTTAGGGATGAGGGGATTGAGAAGTAGTAGAATAATTTGTACATGATCAATAGTTACAGGGACTATCTGATCAGCTTCTACTGTCATCTCACTTACCCCCAGCTTTTCTGGAAATTCTCTCCCCAATTCACATAGCTGTACTAAAATCAACCATGTTACTTCGTAACCCATACTGTGATCCTACTACCTTCAGGGTATAGTTGACAGGTAAAGTCTGAATCCCTAACTAAAGGCAGGCCAATGTGCAGGCCCTATCTGTTATATTTATATATCTATATGTATATGTAAATGTGTATACACACATATATACCCCCCCACACACATACATATATATGTAATCTACAATCAAACCAAAAAACCCCTAACCACCACCACCACCACCACAGTAAACAGGACCTTGTAACTAACTGCCCAACCCTAAGGCAATCCTCAGACTCAAGTATCCACTAGGGGCCATTTGATCTGCTAAGACAGACGTCGACAAGCTTTTTTAAAACCACGTACTAAATATTTTAGGCTTTGCAGGCCATAAAGTTACAACTACTCAACTCTGCCAAAGGAACAGCAAAAGCAACTACATACAATGCATAAAGAAATGAGTGTGCTGTCTGTGCTCCAATAAAATCTTATTTATGTAATAACCAAAAACTTCCCCAACTTGGGAAAGGAAACAGTCACCCAAGTCCAGGAAGTGCAGAGAGTTCCACATTGGACCAACCCCAAATAGGAACACACCAAGGCACATAGTCATGAAATTGACAATTAAGGATAAGGAGAAAATATTAAAATTAGCAAGAGAAAAGCAACAAATAGCATACAAGGGAACTCCCATAAGGTTATCAGCTGGTTTTTCAGCAGAAACTCTACAGGCCAGAAGGGAGTGGCAAGATATATTTAAAGTGATAAAAGGGAAAAACCTACAACCAAGAATACTCTATCCAGCAAGGCTCTCATTCAGATTTGATGGAGAAATCAAAAGCTTCACAGATAAACGAAAGCTAAAAGAATTCATCACCACGGAACCAGCTTTACAACAAATGTGAAAGGAACTTCTTTAGTCAACAAACCATAAGAAAAGAGAACAAAAAGAAAGAGAGAAAAAAAAGATCTACAAAAGAGTGCTTTAGCAGTTTGGGGTCTTTTATGGTTCCATATAAATTGGAATTGTTTGTTCTAGTTCTGTGAAAAATGTTGTGAGTACGTTGACAGGGGTTGCATTGGATCTGCAGATTGCTTTGGGTAGTACAGCCATTTCAATAGTATTGATCCTTCCAATCCAACAGCACAAGATATCTTTCCATTTCTTTGTACTACCTTCAATTTCCTTCATCAATGTTTTACAGTTTTCAGAGGATAGGTAACTTCCTTGGTTAAATTTATTTCTAGGTATTTTGTTCTTTTGGATGCAATGGAAATATTTATGCCAGTTATAAAATTTTGGTTTTTGAAGTGAAAAAAAGTGAATGAAGGGTCACAAATGGCAAAATATCCTTCTTTTTTATGGGTGAGTTGTATGACATTACATATATATGCTATAACTGCTTTATCCATTCATCTGTTGATGTGCACTTGGGATGCTTCCATATCTTGGCAAGTATAAATAATGTTGCTGTTAATAGCAGGGTGTATGTATCTTTTTTAATTAATTCTTAATTTGTGGTTGGCTTTATTCCTTTGAAAACTATGTAAGTTTAAAAAGCTAAAGCTCTAAACATTCTTAGAAACAATGAATAGCACATATCTGTAAATTTTTTAAATATGCGCAGTATATTGTATATATGTATTTATATGCAATACATTACATATGTGCAAATTGTAACAATTCTGCCTAATAAAACTGAAAAAATGAAAAAAAATTCATGGACCTTGAAAATTGAGTTTCCTATAATTTTCACATGCCTCAAAATATTCTTTTGATTTTTTCCCACCACTTAAAAACATAAAAACCACTCTTAGCACTCAGGCCATACAAAAGCAGGCAGCATTCGGCCTACTAACCATAGTTTACCAACCCTTGTGCTAAAGCAACATAGAACTGCCCAACCCTAAAATTCTTCCAAATGTCTTCTCAGTGTTAACCTTAACCTAAGGCAACAGAAAAGGAAAATCTTCCTAGTGTACATAACTGAAAATCGTCATTTGGTTGACCAAAGAAGTCACTCCATTTTCAAGGAATTAAGTCAACAAATGAAGGCCCATGCAATTTGCTGGTTCTATCATTCACCTTACAATACTGTACCTGTCCAGCAAGATATGGGGTAAGTTTTGGAGCAATGATACCTTCCTCTCCCCACCCCTCATAAGAGTTTTAGTTATTTTTTTTCCACCATTGTGTATCAGTTATGCTAGGGATGGTTAAATTTAGCATTTAGCCCACAATTTTCAGACATGTGACAACGCAAACTTAGGCCTGATTAACAAAGAGTATCACCTTTACAATTCAGACTCAGAGAACAATGACCGCTGGATGTGGTAAGTAGATATGAATTTGGGTTGTCTCCATAGAAGAGATGAACTTGCTGGTATATATAGGCAGATTATGTTAAAGAAAATATTTAACATATATTCCTAAAAACAGTAAGACTGGGTGTGTGCACTAAATAATCATGGGATAAACAAAGTGACTACTATGTTTTAAGAGTGCACTTTACTCCATTTCTCTTTGGGATGTTGCAGCTGGAATGTGTTACTACAGTGTAGCCCCCTAACCTAAGTTGTGCTCCAGAGGTGGACATACAACCTAATGTCCCTTTTCTGAGATTTGGGATTGAGAATCAGATCAGTTTCTCTGATGGCAGAAGCTGTAAGGTTTAAAACTCAATAGTAAGTGTTAAAGTTGGTCCGCAGCAAGAGAAAATTAACAAAGAGCATCTTGTAAGATATAAAGAGATACTCCTGATCACATCTGGAGCCCCTGGATGCAGCTGTTCCTGAATTCTAACTGTCCTCCTATGGCTTGATTACCTTTCTTAGAGTTCACGGGATACCCAGTATGTTCCCAATAAATTCTTCTTTTTGCTTATGTTAGGTATGTGTCACTCTCCTAACAAAAACAAAGTACCTATTAGACAATCTACAGAGGGGTATTCAATTGGATGAGAGTTCTGGTGCCCAAAAAACACCTAAAAATATAGCAAAGCAATCAAAATGGATAAAATCATCCAGAAAAGTGAAAAGAGAAGGCCAAGATAAAAACCAGAACTAATATAAAGGGATTAGCAGAGAATTAAAGAGTCTGCAAAGAAGCAGTAAATAGTAAGAAAGGCAGAAAAGGAGAAAAACAGTATCAAGGAGACAATAGCTAATAATATTAAGTAAAGAAAGAGGTAAAGGAATAAGCAATGATTATATAATTTGACAACACGGAAGACACAGGTGGCCTTGGTAAGAGCAATTTCAGTGGCATGGTAGGGATAAGAAGCCAGGCTGAGGGTTTAAGAATACACAGGAAGTACACAACCCTACCTATGAAGTATTCTTGTCATTAAAAAAAAATTCAAGCCTGAATCGGATCAAGCTTTCAGACATAAATACTAATTTACAGGAAAAACAGGGGACAGAAGAACATATTACATGAAACCACAAGGATGAAATCAGGAAAATTCAGACTGTCAGAAATCTCACAGGACAAACACCTGGTTTCTTTAACAAACCAATTGGGAAAAAGAACAAAAAGACAGGAACCCATGGAGGAAAAAAATAAGAGGGTTGAGACGCACATTAATCCAATATAATATAAGAATCTTATTTGGATCCTAATTCAAACAACTGTTAAAACAAAACAAAAACTGTAATCAGGGAAATTAATAGATTGGATATATGATGATATTAAGGAATTAGTGTTAATTTTGGGGGGAAAATCTTACATTGGATTATTGTTTTAATTCATATTTTTCAGAGATACACAATGAAATAGGACAACATAATCTTTATTTTACTAGTGAATCTTCTCTAATACATTGTGCTCCACATTACCCAGCATGCTATGGTCCCACAGTTAGCTGCTTAAATAATTAAGAAAGATACAAATTGATGCAGGGATTCAAAGGAGGTAGGTCACAATTAGAGTAGGGTGGGGAATCAAGTAAAACTTAAGAAAGCAATGGTATTGCATTGGGTCTTAAAAGATAGTTAAATGTTAACAAATAGAGAACAAGAGAGGAAAAGTGATATTCCAGATGGAAGAAATGAAAGCAATAGGGAAGAGGTGGGAATGCAGAGTAATGGCCTGTACTCACCTCTCCATAAAACTGTCCCTACCCTAATGATGACAAGAAATGGAAAACTCAAAGTGAAGTCATAACCCAATAGGTAGTTCCAAATTGAAAAAAATCACGGGAGACCCACTCAAGCCCAAAGCAGCCTGAGGGAGCCCAGTCTCAGGATAGATCATGACAATATCTAGGTAGCCAAACCATACTGGCTTTCCAGGGCAATCTATTAATGTCAATTCCTGATTTCTACACCCCACGCAACTTTGGGAAAAGAATGCGTGAAGCTCTTTTATCTAGCCTAGGAAATGATGTTCAAAACAATTAGTTTAAGACAGTACCCACTGATAACCTTTGTCTACCTGCCTAAAATCCATAAAGGCCACCACCATAGTACTTCAGGCACTTCAAAAGAGAAAGTTACAAGAAATTCCTTCCCTCAGAACACTCCCCAGGTTACAGATTTTTTAATAAAGTCTACTGATGAAGCAGGTATATTTTAAATAAGATTTTTTCCTTCAAAAATAGAGTAAGTAGTTCCAAAATTAAAATGTTTTTGGAGTATTTCGGAAGTGAATTCAGTAGTTCTACTGTTTTCTATGTGCGAGGACCATTAAAATTCTCAGGATATGATGCCACTGAAAATGAACATCAAGACAAACAGGAATGCAGATGATCAGCCAAAACTCAATAACCAGAATGTTTATTACTGCCCTCTTCCACCACGTACTAGAGTATCATTTTAAATAGCCAAGGTGAGTGGGCACAAGGAGTTAACACAAGTAGGGGTGCTTTTCCTAAACCAAAGGGAAAAAGAGCAAGGTAACAAGTCAGGTAAGCTTTAAGCAGTCTTTAGTCACTGACTACACCTTATTTCACAATAACTGAGACTGGCAAACACCCTCCCAGAAATCAAACATAATTGTCCCAACTTATCAGAGGAAATAAAAAAGGAAACATAATGAGGATTGGGGGTTCAAAATCTGGGAAACCTTTACATTATAAAGGAAAGTTTAAGTAAGATATCTGTAGAAGAGAGCTGAAATAAAAAATAAAATCTAATTCATCAATTTTTATAATACACATTGCACTTCTGGGTCATTGTCCAGGTGTGCCTTCAAAATCTAAGAATATCTCTGATTTTATGAAAAATACTACAAAGAGAAGGCCTCACACATTTTGGACTCCATTTGAAACCAGTAGACGGTCACCAAAGAAGAAATACTTATTTTCTTTGTTCCTCTGAGGTACACATAAAACTATGACATTTACCTTAACTCCTAAAAAAGGTAAGATACATAATTTTAGAAGGCTTCACCTTGTCATCTTCTGTAGTTAATAGTTACTTTTTCCCCTTCAAACACTGATTACCTGCTCATACAGCTTTTTTTGGATCACTCTTTTGTGAAGTATTGGATTGGATATAACATTCAAATTCAATCTAATAATTGCATAAAATACTAGGGAGAATACAGAGAGGTAAAAATAAAGTTCTTGCTCTAAAGACATGGCAGGCCTATAAGAAAATTACAATACAAAGCAGAATGCATCAACTGTCACAAAGAGAGTAGAATAACTCAAAAGCACGGAGAAGGGAACTATATCATTTGACACATAGCAAGTGAATCTGAATGAAAATATCCTATACTTCAGAGTTCTTAATTACACTTCACCAAAGCTCTGCAGAATCACCTTTACACCCCAAAATTGTAGACGATTTTCTAATGAACGCAACTAAGATTTTTTTGTAACCAAATAGTAAATGTTGGGTCATTCACAAACATTCTATCTTGTCCCCACTTGACACAGAATTTTATTTAAAGCAAAATCTGCCTACTGTTCCTGTAGAGATAACAAAAACCAGTCATAAGCCTGCAAGCTGCCACAAACTGACAAAACTGCTGATATTAAAAATTTTTTTAAATTGCTCCCAGCTAAGTTAACTCTAAAAGATAATTTAAAATAATTTCTTGAGTTTTTTTTTTAATATTTGAGACTGAAAAACGCAATGATGCACAAGTAAAATAAACCTGAGAAATTTAAAGAAGCCAGCTTTGTTAAAAACCAGGTGGCCACTTGCCAACACTTCTTTATGCACATATGACCAAAGATGATTCTAGGCAGATTCACAGGCCACAAAGGCTCTTTATTAAATGCCAAATTAAGAAAGTTCTCATAAATATTTCGATTTGGGTAAGTTAAAAGACAGTTACATAAAAGGAGCACTTTACAAAGCTTTGAAGAATCAACGTGGAAACAAAGCTTTGAGCCTTTAACATCTCAGCCTTTAAAAACAAGACTCGTTTTAAGCGTCACATTTACAAACACCCTATTCACAAGCAACTATAGCCTAGATTCTGTCAGGAAAAAAAACCGGTAACTGGAAAAGGTACTGGCCTTAGTTTAAAATCCCCATCTGGCCAGCAGGAAAGAAATCGCAAAATTCTTAATTGCAACTATGAGAACCCTAAATCGAACTCTTGGTCTTAGTTTGAACTCCATACACAAGCATTTCAGATTCGTACCTTCAACTTCCTATAAATGATATCCTTTGTGAAAGAAAAGGTAATAAGAATACTCCTCAAACTCCTATACCCCATGATCCATCCTCAAATTGTGGAAAGAACAGCAAAGTGGAAGGAACAAAGCACTGACGTCAATTACGAGATTAACCCCGGGCACAGGCAGCTGGAGGAAAGGCCTACACATCAATATCCAAATACAAGCTATCGGGGTAACTCGCTAACAGACCGATTCAGAAATTACGGGGGGGGGGGGTATTCAAGTATTACACCCCCACATTCCCATTTTCAGTCAAGCCCCTTTGCCAAAGGCGGAAAATTTTTTCCCTTTTGCGGGGGGTGGGGGGAGGACGTGCGCAGGATCGCGAGAAGGAAAGCGAGAACTAGTTGGGTAATGATAGCCAGAATCTAGGCCTATATTCTTTTAACTAGAAATAACTTGAAATTGAGGAGGATGTGAAAAAGTAACAAATCAGTCGACGGAATCTCTGAGGGAAGGAATGGATTAAGGAACGAAAGGGGAAAGGAAAAACGGTGAAGAGATGGATTTGTGGGAATTTTTGTTAGGATTGGGTTAGCCTTTTTAATTAATTATCTTTTTTGAGGGTCAGGGGTGGAACGCGAAAACGAGAGGAGCCGATTGAGCAGCCCCCAGCAGGAAGGGTCTCCCCGAGCCCGGAGGCGGACCTGTTCTCCCCCTCCCCCATCCCCGCCCGCGGCCGGGCCCGGCCCTCAGTCAGTCGCCGGTCCTTCTCACCTCCAGTCCCGGCTCCGCTAGGCCCGAACCATCTCCCGGCCGCGGCAGCGGCGGCGCCGGGCCTGCACCTTCACCGGACGCGCATTCGAGCCCGCCCGAGAGGCGGAGACAGGCTGCCAAGGGCGCGGGGCTCCGGGCGGCGGTGGGGATTCGGGAGGTCTCGAAAAGCGCAGGCGGCGGCGGAGACGCACCTCACACAGCACAGGCGGAGGTCCCGCCCCGCTCCATGACTGTCGGGCCCAGCCCAGGACGGCCGACTGAGGCGGCAGGGGCGGGCTGACGGGGACCTGGCACCGGGATCCCCGCCCCGTCCGCTGGCAGCGGCGGCGACGGCGGCTCGACTCCCGCAGCCAGGACTGTGACTGACGCAGCGGCCGCGCCACCCATGTGACCAGGGCCGGGCGGGGACGAGGCGTCACGTGGCAACGCCGCACCCCTCCCCTCCAGAAAAGCAGAGGACTGGGGGGCCTGCAGGGCAGGGAGGTGACGCCGCGGTGGTGACGTGCGCGGCCGCCGGGTCCAACGACCCCGGGCGGGCGGGGCTCCTGCCCAAGTGGCCTGTTCCTGAGCCCTCTGTCCGGGCGGCCCCATCGGGCCGGGCCGGCGGGGCAGGACCGGGCTTGCACATCCCGGCACGCACACCCTTCGGCGCGTAGCCGCTAGCGAGGTTCGGAAGGGCGGGGCCGGGCGGAGCAGGATCTACCGGTTCTAGGGCTCGGGAGGTCAGGCGGTCCGCCCCTGCTGGGGGTGTGGCCGAACCCGAAGTCCCTTAGACCCGCTGCCCGGTGCTGACGTTGAAGCCCGCAGTCAGCGGCCCTCGGTGGGTCAGGCCGAAAAAAGGAAGTCTACAGGAGGCTGCCCAGAACCTCGCTTGAACTTCTCGCAAGAAGCCAAGCCAGCCTTTTTCCTTTTTCATCTAAACATCTGCCGTTAATACTTTTCTTCAAGATATTTTGAACACTTTCCTTCTGCACTTAACATCTTGCCACTCAGGGCAAGCTATAATTTAATTGAGAGTAAAGTAATAATTATAAGCTAGACAGGATTTTTGAAAGGGTCTCGTAGAACTGTCCAGACAAACTACTTTTGGTTCATTATTTGGAAAACACGTTATAATTTCCTGCCTCTTACCTGTTTTCTTCCTGTGAAGGAGCCTCGGGGAGCTGTTTTTTCACTTTCCACTAATTTTGAAGCAATCATTTTAAGGATTTTTAAAAATAAAATTCAGGGACTTTGAGAAGCTTTGTGATTAACTATTAGAAAGAATATGCATACGAAAATTTTTTTTATCAATGCTAAAAGCTCGTAATTCATCAACATCAAGAAGAGTGATATTTGTCCTTTTTAAAATTCTGAAGTGACCACTTATTACTACTTTTAAGCTCCACTCTTTATATAGATTTTAGCTATATATCTATATAAATTAGGAAATGTATCGGTGCAAAACTCAAAATGAACTATGAAAAATAGAGTGAAAAATAATTAACGCTCCCATTCCTGACCTTCAGATACTCCGGTTCTGAAGGCAATTACTTAGCATTTTCTAATGGATCCTTCTCAAGATATGTTATATATTAATATACAGTTATACCTACTTCTTTTTACACAAAAGATTATGTAATTTGTGTAATATTCCATTGTTTGCAAATATCATAATTTATTTGAACTAGTCCCCTACAGGTGGACATTTAGGTTGTTGCCAATCCATTGCTAAATTACAAACTAAACTGCAACTAATAATCTCATACAATGGACAACTATACCAATAAATCCTTAGACTGCAATCTTTAAATCAGAAGGTGCTTTTAATTTTGATAGATACTGCCAAATTGTCCTCTATATAAGTTGCGTCAATTTCATTTCCTTTTTTTCATATTCTGCCTGGGAAGGTACAAGGCTGTATTGGAAGGGAGTGAAGATGGAGAGTGACAATAAGAAAGATTATTTATTAAAGGAAGGGCATAGCTCAAGTGGTAGAGCACATGCTTAGCATGCAGGAGGTCCTGGGTTCAATCCCCCCCATCCCTCCTCCAAAAATAAATAAACCTAATTACTTCCCCCTCAAAAAAAAAAAAAAAAAAAACTAAAAGAAGAAGGATTATCATTTTATACAGTAAGTATTAAAACACTGAAGATATTTCATAAACTTTACAAGAAAGTTCCTTCCCTTATTTTGGAGTAAATGTTATTTGCCTAATCAAAAGATAATATGTTTTTTGTTTGATAAAGGATTATGATACTTTTTCAATGTAAATGAGACCTTACTTAAAAACCAAAACCAAAAAGAGGGATGGAGGTGGAAAATGTAGACTTTTCTCTGCCATTATTCTGCAAATAAGAATTTCCTTCCCTTTCAGAAATGACAGGAAAAAAATTCCTAAACTTATTTCTCAACTTGTAACATTTTAATACTCTACCTTTTTAATTAATCAGATGCATCCATTTTAAGAGAGTGAAATTTCTGTTTCTAACTTCATATCCCAGAACAGTGTAAGTCACCTGCACAGATTGGAGAAATAGCAGAAAATACCTACCATAAAAGTATAAGACAAAAAAAAATCTCTAAGGAAAGTATAAGTATTTTATTAACATGCCAGATTTGAACAAAAAATTCAATATATATTGTTATAGCCGCAATTCTTAGTAGATTTCTGGGGAGGGGAGGGGCTAAGTCAGATTTTTAGAAGTACAATTTACATACAGTAAAATTTATCCTTTTTAATGTACAATTCTATGAGTTCTGACTAATACATAGTTATATAACCACTACCACAATCAAGATATAGAACATTTCCATTAACCTAAAACATTCCCTCCTGTTCCTTTGTAATAAACCCCTCACCTCAACCTCAGTTCCTGGCAATCTTACCTTTTCCAGAACAACACATGAATGGAATCATAAAAGAAGCTAAGTCTAGCTTCTTTTACTTAGCATAATGCCTTTGAGGTCTATTATTGTTGTTGCATGTATCAGTAATTTATTTCTTTTTATTGCTGAGTAGTATTCTATTACTATAATATAACTTGTTTAGCCATTTATTTGAAGGACATTTGGGTTGTTTCCAGTTTTTAATGATTATAAATAAAACTGATAATAAACATCCATGTACAAGGTTTCATTCAGATTTTGAAATGATTTCCTGAAAGTCACATCAAAACTAGTAGGAATTACTAAGTCAGAAGTATAGCTACATAAAAATTTCTAAATTTAGAAATTTAGACAATTTATTATGTATCAAACACTTATTAAATACCTACTATATAGCATGTATTGACCATTTTCTCTTGTTTAAAACCATTTTTCTTCTCATGGTTTTTGAGATGTCACACTCTCCAAATGTCTCTCCTGGCTGCTGCTTTTCAGTCTCATTTGCAGGAGATCTTTACTGTTCCCTGATTTCTGAATAGAGGTGTCCTAAGACTTGGTCTTTAGCTCTTTTGTCTCTCTTTCTCTCTGGGATTGGCTTTTTTTCTGTAAAGGCCAGATGATAAATAGTTTAGGCTTTGCAGGCCAAGTGGCAAAATCAAGCATTTTGTGTGGGTACATAATAATAGATTTAAATTTTTTTCCGTAAATTGTTGATGAAATTCAGAATATAGTAATTCAGTTTTGTAATTCAAGTCTGCTAATGAGAATAATAATTTTTCTTTTTTGGCGGTAAGTGAAGAAAACATTTCACTTAATTTGGATTCAAACGTAAGCATTTTCTGTCACCAAAGTGATTTCAAATACTCTTCTGTTAATGCTTATCTGTAATAAAGTTTTATATATTTCATTTTTTAAAATATCTTTTCACGTGACTAAGTACTGCCAAATGCTGATACCAATCCACTGGCATGTGATGTTAGTTAAGAATATTCAGTGCTTGGAAGAAATTTACAGAATTTTATTAGATTCTTCTCTTAATATATGCCTTAGGACATATCATTAGATTGAAGAGTAATCACTTCCAATTAAAGAGTGAATAAATTTTGTACAGTTAAGTGGATTTTAAAATAAGAAAATTTCCTTTATATCTGAAATAAAGTACAAAAAACTCTATAGACATTGTAGTTTGAGCTCAGAAGAGATATATGCTGCAAATATGTGTGGTGACATTACTTGTAACTTGACAGCACAAGAAGTAGATAAGCAACTTGATACTACTTGTGGTTCAAAAAAAGTTATTGTTGCTGAAATGACTTTACTGCAGTGAAAGTGTCACATATAAACGGTTTGTCTTGTAATTTAGGTTGAACTCCTTAAGAAGCATTATTGAGTCCTCAGGAAAAGCTAGATTTCAAGTGTGTACGGTGGTTGAGGACATTCTCATTCACAAAAACTTCTATCTGACAACATTATTCACAATAGCCAAAGGTGGAAGCAGCCCAAGTGCCCACTGATGGATGAATGGATAAGCAAATGGTATATTCATTAATGAAACATTATTCAACCTTAAAAAGGAAGACAAAATTTGCCACATACTATAACACGGATATTATGCTAATTGAAACAAACCGGTCACAAAAAGATACTCTGTGATTCCACTTATAAGAGATACCATGAGTAGTCAAATTCATAGAGACAGATAGTAGAATGGTGGTTGCCAAGGGCTAGGGTGGAGGGAATGGGAAATTACTGTTTAATGGGTATAGAGTTTCAATTTTGCAAGATGAAACAAGTTTTGGAGATGGATAGTGATGATGGTTGCACAATAATGTGCATGTACTTAATACCACTGAACTGTGAACTTAAAAATGGTTAGGATGTTAAATTTTATGTTGTATGTATTTTACCACAATTAAAAAAAAAATTCCGTCTCAGTCCAGAGCTCAATAATCACAATAATACTTAACCATTACTAAGCCTTCAAACTGCCATGTGGTACAACCAGTCAGGATATTCAGGTTTATTTCCAAAAAGCAGCCTGGAACTCACAATGGTTAAGTTCAGAAGAGTAAATAAATTTCACTGTTGATACTATTTCTCCTCCACACATTTTGGTACCACCATCAATTGTAACACCTCTTATTCAGTTTAACCTCAGGTTGTACTGAATTAGTGTTTTCTCAACTTCTTTGAAAATGTTTTTCATGTAGTTGTCCCACACAAACTACTCTTAGAGGTAATTCTTCAGTCACTTCAAACTCAATATTGATTCCTTGAATAAACAACTGATTGATACCAGTAACACACCTTGTACTCACCAAGAATCATGTTACATATAGATTAATGGAGTAGAATTGAAAGTATAGAAGTAAATCTTCACATTTATGGTCAGTTGATTTTCAACAAGGGTTCCAAGACAATTCAATGGGCAACCAATAGACTTTTCAAGAAACTGATCGGACAACTGAATATCTATATGCAAAAGACTGATGTGGACCCCTACTTCACACCACATACAAAAATTAGCTCAAAATGAATCAAAGACCTAGTTGTAAGAGCTAAAACTATAAAACTCTTAGATGAAAACATAAGTATAAACCTTCAAGATCTGGATTAGGCAATGGTTTATTAAATATGACATCAAAAGTATAAGCAACTAAAGAAAAAAAAACTGAACTTCATCAAAATTAAAAACTTTTGTGACAAGATCTTATGGTAGCTCACAGAGAAAGGAATGTGACAATGAATATATATATGTTCATGTATAATTGAAAAACTGTGCTCTACACTGGGATTTGACACAACATTGTAAAATGATTATAAATCAATAAAAAATGTTAAAAAAAAAAAAAACAAAACCTTTTGTGCTTCAAAGGACATCACCAAGAAAGTGAAAAGACAAAAGACAAATACCCAGTTTTTTAAAATAACGGGCAGAGGATCTGAATAGACATTTCTCTAAAGAAGATATGCAAATGGCAAATAAATACCTGAGATGTTCAGCATTATTAGCCATCAGGGAATTGCAAATCAAAAACACAATAAGATATCGTTTCATGCTTGTTAGGATGGTTATAATCAAAATGACAGATAATTACAAGCATTGGTAAGATGTTGGGAAATCAGAGGACTTAAAGATTGCTGGTGGGATTGTAAAATGGTACAGATGCTTTGGAAAATGATCTGTCAGGTCCTCAAAAGGTTAAACATAAAGTTACCATATAACTCAGAGTCCTAGGTATATAATCAAGAGAATTTTTAAAAAAGTATGTCCACACAAAACCTTGTACCTGATTGTTCTTAGCAACACTATTCATAATAGCCAAAAGATGGGAAACAATGTAAATGTCCAACTGATGAATGCGTAAACAATGTGGTATGTCCATACAATAGAGTATTACTTGGCAATAAAAAGAAATGGAACACTGATATATGCTGCACTATAGATGTATCTTGAAAACCATATGCTAACTGAAAGAAGTCAGTCATGAGGGACAATACATTTAGGGCAGAACCATATGATTCCATTTATATGAAATGTCCAAAATAGGCAAATCTATAGAGACGGAAAGAGACTATGGCTATCTATGGCTGGGTGCTTGGTGGGAAATAGGTAAAGACTGCTAATAGGTATAGGGATTCTTTTGTGGGTGATAAAAATATTATAAAATTGATCCTGGTGATAGTTGCACAACTCTAAATTGTATAAATGAGTAAATTGTAGAGCATGTTCATTGTATCTCAAGAAGCTATTACAAAAAAAAGTCAAGGAAAAATAGTATCACTTACCTTGTTTCTTAACTGACTATTGATGTTGCTCTTAATGTCTTCAACTCTAACTGGTCTCACAGAAAGGCCAATAATCTTAAATACGTTTATTTTCTCTGGATATATTTATTTGGCTAATATAGTTAAACATGATTTACTGAACTTGCCATTAGTAAATGACTTTCCTTGCTTGTGTAACAAATGAGTCACTCAGAAACTTTGATAGCAGCTTGCTTTTCTTTACTTTTCTTTCTTTTCTTTTCTTTTTTTTTTGCAGAAAATCAGTTGTAATGAGATATTCCATGTAAAATTTTCAATGGCTTTTATAATCTAGCCTCAGAAGTGACGTTCATTTCTGCAATATTCTTTTGGTTGCACAAGTCAGTCCTATTCAGTGTGGGAGGGGACTGTGTAAGGATATGAATACCAGGACTCAGGAGTCATTGGGGATCATTTTAGAGGCTGCTTACCACAATGCCCTGTTAAGAAAAATGAGTCAACAAAAATGTTGGTGTAAAAATGATTCTAATTCAAACATTTTAAAAAATAGTACAAATTCACACATGGTCCACAGTCTTTCTACATATCCCCATCCCCAAAACAAAATCCAAGTGTACTATTAAGGCAAATGAGGATATTAATGATTGATTTTATTATTCATTTGTTTGTTCTTTCACCAATTATTAGTAGAGTGCTTATCATATACTGGATAGCATTCTAAGCATTCCAGGTCTTAGGAGCAGTACTGAATGAAATAGTTCTTATTCTCATGGGGCTTCTGTTTTAGTGGAGAAGAAAGACAAACACACACACACACACACACACACACACACACACACACACAGACACACTTAGGTAATAAACTTCCAGATATAAATGTACAAAGGGAAAAAGCAGAGTAAAAGGTTAAAATGAGTTCAGGAGTTATTTCAGCTAGGTTGGCTAGGAAAAACTTCTCAAAGGAGATGAACTTTGAGCAGAAACCTGAATGTGGTCTTTTAATAAATGTTTACTTTAAAACACTCGAGCATTATGTTTTTAAAATTATTGCATAGCAAATTGCTCAAAACTTAGTAACTTAAAACAACAATTACTATTATTTCTCAGTTTCTGTGGATCAGGAATTCAGATGTGGCCTTGCTTGGCAGTTCTGGCTTGGATCTCTTAAGGTGCTGCAGTCATTTGAAGACTTAATTGGGGATAGAGGATCTGCTATGCAGGTGTCTTCCTGATGTGACTGGCAGGTTGCTGCTAGTTGTTGGTTGGAGGGCTCAGTTCCCTGCCACAGGGGTGTCTCTACAAGGCTGCTTGGGTATCCTCATGTCATAGAGGCTGGTTTACCCTGGAGTGAGTGTTTCAAGGACAATGCAGAAACTATAATGACTTTTATGACCTAGCCTCTGAAGTCCCACATTGTCACTTTTGTACTATCCTACTGGTCACATAGATTAGCCCTGATTCAGTATGGGAAGGGACTATCCAAGGGCATGAATAACAGGAAATAAGGATCTTTGACAACTGTCTTGAAGGGTAGTTATGTCAATCCAGACCATTGTCTCATATGATTTCAAGGATTTCAAGCAATTTACACAGGAAAAAAATCGCTAATAAACAGTAACGTCTACATTTTTATATTGGTTCAATTTCATTTCCAGTCCTTATCTACATGCATAACCTGTGTACATTAACATTTATAGAACACTCCACCCAACAACAGCAGAAAATACACTCATTTCAAAGTGCACCCAGAACATTTACTAAGGTATATTTACTAAAGTAGTGCATACACCAGATCATAAAACAAGCCTCAATAAATGTAAAGAGATTCAAGCCATACAAGGTATGTATCTGAGTGCACTGGAAATTCAACTAGAAATCAATATCAGAAACATCTCTTGAAAATCCAATGTATGAAAACTGAATAATACACTTCTATATAACCCCCGGGTCAGAGAACTCGAAAGGAAAATTAGAAAATAGTAATTTAAATATTTATGTAAGTGCAAAATAACATTTTGAAAATTGGAGTTCTCTTTATGAGAAGGTTTTAAAGTCAAAATTCAGATTTCTTTATATACAGGTATTCAGGTCATCTGTTTATTCTTGAGTGAAAATTGTTAGTTTGGGTTTCAAGGAGTTTTCCCATTTTATCTAATTTATTAAATGAGTAAAGCTATCTTACTATTCCCTTAGTGTCTTTTTAATATACGTGTAACCTGTAGTTACATCATCTCCCTCATTTCTGATACAGGTAATTTGCCTCTTTTTCATCCTGAGCTGTCTGGCCGGAGACATTGATTTTATTAGTCCTCTCATAGAATCACCTTACGGATTCATTGACTTTTTCTATTGGTTGTTTTCTATTTCATCCATCTCTGCTCTTGATTTTTATTTCTTTTCTTCTGCTTATTTTGGGATTTATTTGCTCTTCTTTTTCTAGTTTCTTAAGGTGTAAACTGAAGTCATTGATTTGCCATCTTTTTTTCCCTAATATTTAGTGCTATAAAATTTCCCTAAATACTACTTTAGAGGCATCCCACAAATATTGATGTATTTTACTTTCATTTTTGGTTAGTTAATATTTTCTAATTTTCCTTTTGAGTTCTTCTTTGACCCATGAGTTATACAAAAGTATATTATTCAGTTTCCATGTATTGGGGGATTTTCCAGAGATGTTTCTCATACTGATTTCTAGTTGAATTCCACTGTGGTCAGATATACTTTGTATGTACTGTAAACAAAGAACAAAAGAGCATTTTTCCTCACCACTCAATCCTACAAGGATTAACCCACTGCAGACACTGACTGGCAGTGTACTTTGTGCTTCAGATAGGGGAAATGAAGAAGGTATCAGGATGGCTTGTGCTTTGGACAAGTAAGCTCCTTGGATAGTTAGATGTATCTCTCAGGAAGAATTTTAATGAAGCCAGATTCTTGCATCTTCCCACACAAAAAATCACTAAAATCATTAACTTGAGATATCTGTTCTTTGTGACTTGCGCTAATCTTTTACCAAGAGGAATACTGGACTGGAAGTATTTCCTAGACAAAGAAAAAGTCTCAGGTAACTGGCTTCTTCCCTTACCTCTTCAGAGCAGTTTACCCAAAAAAAGGTAACTCTAAGAACCAGAAGAAAATGAATGATACAACACAGTAACTTGAAACTTGTACCATCCAAAAGGTATAAATTTATTAATAGGTTTCTTGAACTTTTCATTTAGGACAAGAAGTCAGGATAACTTTCCGAACATAAACATAAAAATAAAGCACATTTATTAACAGTAGGAAAACTCCTAAGTTTAGAGTAACAATGTATTAAATTTTACATAATGACATACAGCCAAAAGCATTAGAAATTCACTGACAGATATTCTGATGCATTATCCTAAAAACATGTCTGATGCATAGCACTTACATTTATCAAAGTATGGCATTTACTTCACAGGGAGAAAAGAGGTTTCAACACAGAAACAGATTTACTGGATTTTAGCTTTGCTTAATTTTACAGATATATTTTAAAGATAAAAAAGAAAAACAAGATTCACCCTTAAAATAAAAAAAGTCTCTCTCTGTATATATATATAAAATCCATTATTAATACTCTTTATGCTCTTACAATGTAAAACATTCAGAAACATTTGAACTCTAGAAATTTTGACCAGTTAACCTATTTGGCCTTAACACACTCTCAATTCCCTTCTGAGAGAGAATCACATTAATGATTTCAGTCCATCAGTCCAATATGGATGGAGCAATTCTATTTCTTTTTCTTCTTCTTTGGTGGTTCCTCCTCAGAGCTGCTGTCTGTGCTGGTGCTGCTACTACTGGAAGAGCTGGAATCTGAGTCTGAATCTGAGGATGAGGAAGAGCTGGAGGAGGAGGCTGAAGATGATGAACTGGAGGAGCTTTCATCAGTGTCACTGTCCTCTGAGGACGATGAGGTAGATGTATCTTCACTCTCTGATGAAGAATCACTGGCTGAACTGTCACTGCTATTGCTACTGGAACTGGTTACACTCTTAGACCTATTAGACAATTATATGCATGAGAAGCTGACATTTAATAGAACATTTAAAAGCAATTTCACATGAATAGTATGTGTATGTATATACTGGAGCATTGCTAGGTTTGATGCATTGGGGACTGCCTAACTATAGTAACCCGATTGCCTACCATGTCCACCCTCTTCCCAAGAACACAAGGTCTTTTACTTCAGTAATTTAATTCTCTTGGAGTTCAAGATAAGTGTACTCATGGGAGAAAGGGTATAGCTCAAGTGGTAGAGAGCATGCTTAGCATGCATGACATCCTGGGTTCAATCCCTCGTACCTCCTCTAAAAATAAAGAAATAAACTTAATTACCTCCCCCACCAAAAAAATGGAAAAAAGAAAGATAAGTGTACCTACTATGTTGTGCTCCAGAGTAAATGTCAGAATAAAGTTGTAGTTTAACTGGGTTTATTTAAATCTCATGTAGAGTGGTAAATGTTTCATGACCTTAACTACTTTGGACTAGATATAGCTGGTCAATGATTTCTTACCAGTCTATTAACATTTCCTATTTTAAGACAAGAGAAATTATTATTTCCAGGAAAAAAGACTCTGGAAAGTTGGAGATAAAGCAGAAATGAAGGCAAGAAATTCTAGACAGGAACATATCAGAAAACAGGGTGATATTTAATCATGATTTGCAAACAAGAGATTTCAGATCCAAATCTTATAACTATTATTTTAAAGTCACACTTCCGATTCCTCCAATTAGTGTTACATACTATCTATATAATACTCCTAAAGCCACACATACCTTTTTTTCTTGGTTTTTCTTTCAACATTAGTTTCTCCAATGCTGATAAACACAAGGAGGGAAAAAGGCTCCCGTTAGGACAATGATTATTTACAGCTCAGACAAATCCTTCTGCTATCTCCAAAACTGTTTTACATTGGAGAAATACTCTGTCTTTTATAATATGTACTGAGAGTCCAGTATTTCTTGTTATAATCAAGAGGAAAGTGTCCTAATATAGATGTATATAGTACACGCAGTCAACAAGCATTTAAGGAAGAAAGATTTTATCAACCATATCTTAGAAGCCAGGTAAAGTTAGTAGTTAAGATGACTGAACACATCAATTTGATCCTTTTTTAGTTCTGAACTTAGGTTGACATGGCTAAATCAAGTATTTAGAGAACAACAGAACAAAGCAAATAATAGTATAACAGCTGGAATTTATAATTTGGGTTTCCAGAATCATATTATAGACATTTCATATATAAAGAAAAGAAACCTTTAATTTAAAATAAACATTTCTTTTTCTGCATGTCCCCAAAATGTTCAGTGATTTACCATTTGAAAACCAGAGACTTAATACTTTAAGACTATGTGCCCTCACATTATTTATAAAGAACAAAGTCTGGAGATTTGAGTGAAATATACAGATGGCTTGCTGCTATATATCTGCAAAACCACACGCATACTAAACCAGGTTTTTAAATTACAGAATTACTTCTATTACCATAGTATGGTCCTGTAAATTTAGCATTTTTATATTCTGAACTTCTCTGTATTTCCTAGATAATGCTTCTATCCTTATTTCCTGAGTCTTCAAATATAAATATGTATGTACATAAAGTTGTTCCATGATGGAATTACTTACTAAATTGTCTTTTCACAGTAAAATAAGTGGTAAAAGTACATTTGTTAAGTCACACCACAATAATTCATGATCACTGAAATTCACACTCTTCTAATCATTTCATCACTGAACCAAAAAATCAGCAGTCTTTTATATAATAGACCCATAACTAAAATTCATGTAGTTCTATGTATTTTTAAGACCAAGATACTAGCATAGTATAACTAGAAAAAACAAAGTTGGAATGAAATTATTCATAACTCTTATATTTTATTCTTTAGGACACAGATCTTCAAACATATTTTATTTATATTCCTAATAAAAGAATTTAGGAAAACTATGTTTTTCCCCTCACACTTTATTTGCAAAGGGTATAAAATCTGTCATGTTATATATAAAACACTGATATTTAAAAAAAAAACTGTTACATCATTTTGGTAATTGTAAATACTACAAAATTTGATAATTACCATATTTTACTGTAAAAAATATATGAATAAGTTTATCTTTAACAGTTGGTGTTTTTACATTGTCCTTTTTCCTCTTTGAATTTGTACTTTTATTCTGCTTTCCCCATTGAATGTATCCTAATATATTTTTATGCCTGAAAATTTTGTCATCACTATGATATTTCTGTACAATAAAGAGATACAACATAACTTGAAACTGTATCTTCTAATTACTGTGATCATAAGACTTTAAAAGTGATCATAAGGCTTAAAATTTGGAATTGAATTACCATTATAATTATTACTATACAAATTGATTAAAACAAAAAAATATAAATTTAAGTAACTATTATACATAAAAATAATTTTCCTGGAAATGTATCTCTTAATGACAATGATTTTTTTCTCTAGTTTATGCATCCATCGGTCTTACTGCTTGACTGTGACAGAGTTCAGTATCAATTTAATTCCTGTATTTAATTTTTATAGATTTAACCCTGAGAAATCTTTTTAACATAAACAGGTAGATGGGAATAGAGTTTTGCTGTAGCAATGTCATTCAATTCTTTGAATTCCTCCCATATTATATATCACAAAATTATGTATCATTAAAATATACCTTTAAATCGACAACTTAAGGGGAAGGTATAGCTCAAGTGGTAGAGAACATGCTTAACATGCACAAGGTCCTGGGTTCAATCCCCAGTACCTCCTGTAAAAATAAACCTAATTACCTCCCCCCCTGCCAAAATGAAAATAATTAAATAATACAGTAATAAATAAATAAAATATAAAAATAAATTTAAAAATTAAAACAAACAAACAAACAACTCAATTAGATCCTTCTTCAATTTTGCCGGGGGAAAAAATTACAAAAGAATTTGCTCTCAACAGTTAGGGTCTTTCACTTTCTTACAAACATCACTATTTTGAAAAATCTCTAGGTTTTTTCACGAGGACAATACACCCAGGTAAGATTAGAGATAGTTGAGAGGTATGTTTTTCTTTTGTGAAATTAAAGAAGGGTTGCTGGGGAAAGGGAAGTAGAAAAGGAGAACTAGTAGGCAAGGTCTCATACAGATTTATTTTTAGAAAAAGTACATATGAATATTCTTGATCTAGAAATTGATTACCTATCTATTCCTATATAACCCTTGAAGAGACTTCATGTCCACAAATGGAAAGAATGCTACCTTGAAAGTCCAGATATTTAAGACACTACAATATAGCTAACTGTCCTCATGAAGATGCTGCTTCTAATATATAACACTAAGTAGAACTGACACTTTCCTATCTCAGTTTCTCTAGAACATGTATACTTACTTATTTCACAGGAATTTAAAAAGCTTTATTCAAAGGGCATAAAAAGGTAAATAATAATTTTCCAGTTTCTCTCCTACTCAGTTCTTCTTCTAGGAAAGAATTACCATTATCAATTATTTGTATTTTAAAAAAAAATGTCCATTATTCCTTTTTTCTTCTTTCTCAACATAAATGATAGTAAATCACATATACTGTTCTCTATCTAGTTTACAAACTTAGTGTAAGTATCCTGGATACTTATCTTGGATATCTTTCCATAACAGTTTATATAATCTACCTCCTACTATTCTGCTGTTGTTTCACTGGCAGTTGAGGAAATAAAGCAAAGTGATTAAGAGCATGGACTCTGGAGACAGGCTAGTTGGTTTAACATTTAACTTTTCTATTTACTAGCTGTGTGACACTGAGCAAATTACTGAACCTCTCTCTATGCCTCATTTCTTCATATGTGAAATGGGAGTAGTAATATTACTTACCCTAATGGCATAGATGTGATGTTGAAATAAGCTAATACTTCTAGAGAGCTTAGACAGTGCTTTGCACACAGTAACACTCATTAAACATGAGCTAGTATTATAATCTAAATCTGGATAACCACCATGAAATATTTAGTTCCTTAATAAATCTATAAATATAAATGAATATTCCTTGGGATATCCTATGTAAACTTACCTTTGTTGTAATAATAATCTGTTTTCTTTTTCTTTTAAAGCTTTCTTTAGTTCTGCTGTTCTTGAAGGCCTATGTAAGTACTTTCTTTTTCCTGTGCATTCATAAGTCCAATGTCCAAATTCCAAGCATTTCTGACATCTTACATGTTGCTTATTTGCTTCACTACAGAGCAAAAAATAAAATACAGGCCTTAAATTTATGACTTGATATTTTCTGCCATGAAAAGCATAAATAATACGAGCATAAAATAATGTCTATGCTTACAACTCAAAAATAAACATAATTTTCCACTTTAAATTATTTGTTAGATTTTTATTACAAGGCAATATAATAAGTGGTTAAGAGCATGGACCTTGGAGTTAGAATTGAGTTCAAATCTTTCCTCAATTCCATTTCAGAAATGGCAGACTAGGTAACTCTGCAGCTCGAAACTAGAAAAGACAGTGAAAACATTTTTAACAGTCTGCTGGAGGCATCAGAGAACTAACAGGGGATAAAGAATAACCAAGCCAAGATATGGAAGAAACTAGGAACCCAGAGTGGTCAGCCCTGTATTTAAGTCAACTCTTGTGTTGGGGGTGTCTGCCCAACTCAGGAGGGTAATTAAGCATCACTTACAACAAGTAAGGAGACAAATGAAGCATTCAGAGTTAGGACTCTGAAGGGCTATGCCCTAAGAACTAACCAATTGCATATGGAGTGCAGCCCACCTTCGAGTCGTTGAGGAGACTAAGAAAAATCTCAATCCCTCAAACTAGATTAAGACAGTGGCAAGTGGGGGAAAAGAAAAAGATGTGGCGAATGAAGAAAAACAGGTGAAAGAACTGAAAATGAAAAAAATAAAATTGTCATTCTTCATTGCTGATGTATTATGTACATAGCAATTCCAAGAGAATTTACAGATAAAACATTTTTGAATAATTAGAATGGACAGCAGCCAAAGGGCAAGAATCAATTGTACCACATTTTCATGGGAAAAAATCTTTTCTACCAGCCTGCTCCAATTTACAGAGTTTAAAATAGCTCAAAGAGAATGAAGCACAGGCCCTCATAGCCACATAGCCAGAAAGAGTGGACTAGACAAAACACCCAGTAATCTTTTTTCTGAAATCCATTTCAAATCCTTTCACTGATATTTCCTAACAATGAAAATATGGGGGAATCTGGAAGCCTCTCAGAACCAAGGAAATAAAGTCGTCTTCTCCAGTTTACAGGCTGTTTTCCCAATATTAAGAAACTTATAACTTGGGATCCCATCCATTAAAGGTATTATCTACTAGCACTGTGGAGTTTGTTTTTTGTTGTTATACATAGAACATTCACCAATATCTAAAGCCCATCTATGATGTTCTAAACATCAGTTAATCATTCCTAAAGATACTTATATCTAGAGAACTCTGTATAAGACAGATCTATAATTTCAAAATAAACAAGACTGGCATTTATTTCTACCCAAATGAATACCCTATTTAATAATATTCCATTTCTATATCCTAAGCTAAGGCTTAAGAAGTGTTTTAACGATACAGCCCTTTTACGTGAAGTGACCTTCTTTGATTCTTAAAATATTAAGACATGCCTGCCATATTGGCAAAACTGGTTTTTTAAGCCTATTGTTGGAAATGGAGAATGTGCACTCTCAATACAGTAAGATATACATTCTTAACTGCTGGTTAGAATGTAAGTTGCAGAAACTTTCTGAAGGGCTATTTAGTAATATGTAACAAAAATCTTAAAAGCGTACATACCAAGTAAACAAAGCAGATAATATAAGTGAGGATTACTTATCTTGAAAATCCCTAACAATCCAAAATAGAGCTACTGGAACTAATAAATGAGTTTAATAAAGTTGCAGAAGTCAATTTATGAGCAACAAACAATTAGAAGTAGAATTTTAAAAATGCTATTACAATACTTATTTTTACCCTTGTTAGATTTCTTCTTGTTAGATTCAACATAGAGTTCCAGCCTGTCAAGACCTTTTTGGATCCAGATTCAATCATCAATTATATTAGTTATCCCTCTCAGCTTTGTGTCAACTGCGGGTTTGATAAATATGCACGTGTCCTCATCCAAGTCATTTTTTATAAATATATGTTGAACAAGACCAAACTGAGGACCAAACCCTGCAGGTCATCACAAGGATACTTCTATATACTTACTTCAACCCATTAAACAATACTCTTTGTCCATAATGTTCAACTGATCCACCTAATTATTCTGTTTTGTTCACAAGGATACTGTGGCTTTTCAAGATACCTTATTGAAATTCAAATACCTAAAAGGCAATAAGGGTATCAGTTTGTAATGATTTGATACCTGGTGAACTTGGCTTTTCTTGCTGAATGGATTTCATAAACACAGTCAGAATTTTGCTTGGAATGGATGTCAAGTCTACTGGTCTAATTTGTCAAATCTACCCTTCTCATTTTGAAAATCAAAGCAGCATTTGCCTACTTCCAGCCTTTCAGCAGCACTCCTGTTTGCCAGAGTTACTCAGATTACCAGCAGCAGTACAGCAATCTCACCTAGAAAATCTCTGGTGTGTCAGGGAGCAATCACCTGGGTCAAGTGCCTTAAACACATTCAGAGTGGATTAGGGCTGTTACCCACTTCTCAAGTATTTGGGTTTCAGTCTTACTCTTCTCATTCTGCATATAACTGCGTTTGAGTTAACTCTGATTCAAAGTTAAGTTCGTAAAAGATCTGCTGAATTGGGAAGTTCAAATTTCCCCCCTTTCCTCCCTTAGTCCAAAGACTTTTAAACACAACGTCAACTACTTTCTCACTTCTCATAACTTGTAGTTTAAAACTTGTTTTTCTTTTTATTGAAATAGAGTTGATTTACAATGTTGTGTTAGTTTCAGGCATCCAGCAAAGTGATTCAGTTATACATATATTCTTTCTCAGATTCTTTTCCATTATCAGAATATAGTTAGTTTCCTGTGCTTTACAGTAGGTCCTTGTGAAACCTGTTCTTATTGACATGATACATGCTCTTTATAAATAAAATGAAATATTTTTGATTAAGTAAAGGCTCCTCTTCTGCTTTCCCCTCCAAAATATTCCCACAACTCTCTTGGACACCCCCTGCCTCTAAAGGCCCACCCTCTCCAGCTCCCTGGAGACTTACAGTCTGTATACCATGACAGGTGTTATTATACACCGTGTTTTCTTTCCAGTAAGACCAGAAGCTCCTAAGGTTATGATTTGTCTTTTACTTCTGAGTAACCCATGTACCAAATACAGGCATACCAGAAATAAAACATGTTTTTAACATTGTAATACTTCTACAATGAAAAATAGCAATATGCTAAAAGCGCTAAAAGTTTTACTTTCACTTCATATTTACAGTGGACATTGGTTGGTTTTGTCAATCTAGCAATCATTACCTCCTCTGACCTACCTACTTGGAATCCATGATTGGTTTATAAAGATCCATTCAATTATGCTAGAAGAGAATGAGATCTAAGTCAATCAGACCTTCATAATCCCATAGACATGGTTCAGGATAGGGCATATAACCCAATCTAGACAATGAGATGCTATCAGCTTGAAGCTGAGAGGATATAAAGCTAAATACTGCAGCCACTTCAGGACCAAAGGAGTGAATCTTTCCAAGTATAGAATCAACACCCAAAAGAGCAAACCTGAGAGTTAGAGATTACCCTGGGGACATGATGATGCGCATATATATCTATTAAGTATTACTGTCATTCCATTCTTGATCTCAGAACTGTCTGACTTCAAAGCCTTCTTCCTCCACCAAGCATACCACTTGCTCAGATTCCCTAAGTCTTTATCCTTATGCTCAAGGAACTCTTCTCATCAGGCATGAAAGGTAGAGTCTGATGAAAAGGGGAAGAGGAGGATCAGGGCTCTTAGAATAAAAATATAAATATAAAAAAAAAAACATACACACTTGAGCAGACTGTGACCGATATACACATACAAACGGTGATGGCATGAAAGGCTGAGAGAATGAAAAAGTGGCAGACGTGTTTGGCTGTGCAGCTTGGTAGAAGAAAAAAAGGCTTTACAAAAACAAGGCATTTGGCATGAACTCCTGCATTATCTGTTCACAGCAAACCTCTTCTGCTACTCTCTCTCGCTCATTAGCCACAACGGCCATCTTCTGGTTCTTAAAACTAAGTTCTAACCTGTCTCTCAAAGCATTAATGCCACCGTCTGGATGCTCTTTCCACAGATCCTCTCATGACTAGCACCTTTCTTACAAGTCCGATCTGTGTTCAAATGCCACCTCTTCAGAGATGACTTTTCAGCCCAACCATCCTAACCTGGATCACCTCTTGTTTTCTTCAAAGCTCTTATTATCAACTTTATTTACTTAAAATGTTTAGTCTATTGGCTCTTTTCACCACTAGAACGTAGGCTTCCTGACAGCAAATATTCTGTCGAACACCTTTTTCCTTAAACCCAAAGTCTGGCATAGAGCGATAGGTAACGCATAAGTATTTGTTGAAGAGAATGAATGGCAGAAAGTGAGAAGATAGTTTGGGAGAAAAGCCGGCGTTGTAGGTTAGGCTGTTCCTCGGGAAGGCGATAGGAAGCGGGCAGGAAAAGTCAGCTGGGCTGGAGGCTACACAGGAAGCTGAAGGTTTACGTCGGCGGGAGTAGGGGGTGTTGGAGGAGGGTTTCAGTCTTCCCCCGGCCACGCGTCGGGTGGGCTGCTGCGTTAGCAAAGGGGCATAAACCACTTAGCGACCAACCCCTGGGCGTCCCCTTCGCGGGAACCAAACGCGAGACTCTACTCAGACACCCCTAGGTCCCGCCCAGCGGCCTTACGCAGCCGTCTTCCACGAAATCGCTAGTCCACAGACATCAAACTTATTGCCGGAGCCCCTTGCGGGCAGACAACGTGCGAGAAAAATGGTCACCTTCTGTCGGGCCAAACTGAGGATCCAACACCGGTCTCGGATCCCGGCGCCCGCACATCCGCCGGCTGACGCGCTTCTCCCCGCCCCCAGCCCGCCCCGCGGCCCGACTCCGGCCCTCACTCACGCTTGTCTCCGGGCTATGAGCCGATGCATGGGAGTCGCCATCTTAGCACGACTGAGGCCCGCCGCGCTGGGTTTTGGGAAACTCTTCAGAGGGGGCGGGGACTTCGAACTCCTGCGGCTGTAGGCGTGGGCGGAGCCAGTTGGGCCTCAGGAGCCTCTGGGGCAGCTTTGGGGGCAAGTAGTGGGTGGGGGCCTTGTATGTGCTGTCTCCCGCGTAGAGCTATAGTTTGAGGAAGAGGAGTGAGGCCGGTTGTCCGATCTGACAAAGGTCTTGAAGGATGGGTCCACGTAGACTGCGTGGAAAGGCAGGGAGGAACATTCCCAAATGAGGAATTTGGCTATCTATATTTATTTATATTTATATATAAATGACTGTATATGTAGGTGAATAAAACTGTGCAGTGTTCGGAAAACTAGAAGTAGTCTGGAGAGCAAAATAAAAAGGAATGAGTTAAACAAGATTGAGACCATCAACTCAAAAACTTGAATTTAGTGAACTGTAAGTCAGATAGGTAATACATAGGTAAAGGTGCTTTGTCAACTGGAAAGATTATACAAATGTTTAACCATTTCAGGATATTTTAGCATTTGGTGTCAGATCATGGAGATTTTATTCCCTTAAATCCACATTCTTTGAAACATATAATTTTTGAAATATATATATGCATCTATGTTTTTCGGTCCCCGGTTTTTTCAATTAATGCTTATCAAACACCTAAAATGTTTTGGGAACTGAGGATACAGCATTGAACAAATAAAGTCCTCATACACATGGAGCTTTCTACAGACAATGAACAAAGGCAATGACCAACGAGCATAAATACTTTAAAGAAAAATAAAGTATCGGGAGTCAGAGAAGGTGATGTCATGTGACCTTTGTGCACATGTCTTGTTCTTTACAAAATGGATTCTATCTCTTCTGTTTTTCATTTTGCTTTGTTCATTCCTCAATGTACTTAGGGACATCTTTTCCCATATCAGCATCACAGATCCAATTAATTCTTTTTATATATTATGTTATGTGGATTACATGGGTATTCCATAAATTATCCAACCAGTCCCCTGTTTGTGAACACTTAGATCATTTACCACAAAGATCATTTACTACCCCAGCATTAAATTATAATATGGGCATTTTTCTTTTTCTTTATGGGTTTCTAGATTTGGCTCATGCTTAGACTGGCCCAAATTATTTAAAATATTTTTTGTATTTTATTGTATTTTTTCAATTACAACTATGGGTATATTCTTAATACTTTTTGTTTTTGAAACACCATTTAGTACAGTTAGTAACATAATCTGTCACATCTTTATTGACTTGAAATGCCACTGCCTCATAACTAAATATGTACAAATTTAATTAGTTTGAACATTCTATTTTCTTCCAAAGATCCATTTGTGCCAGTGTTTGTATTGCTTTAACTTCCATAGTTTTATAGGATATTTTGATATCTGATAAAGCAAGTCTCTCATAAAAATTCTTCTTTTCCTCTATTTTCTATATTGCTTCTAAGCATTTATTTTTCCAGATAAGCTTTGTTTTCAGTTTTCAAGTTTCCCACCAAACAAAATTAAGATTTATTTGTCAGCAACTTTTAAAGGAAATTGCACTATAGCAAATATGAAAAAGCAAGAGGTAGAATAAGATGTAACAACTAGAAAGCAGGAAGCAAATGACCTTATTAGTGATTAATTGGGGTACACACCTGGAAAGCCTACAAGAGTTAATTAAAAGCTTTTACACACACACACACACACACACACACACACACACACACACACACACACACACACACACTACAGTAATACCTTGCTTTTTCAATGGTAAGACCAAGCCAATGTAGCTCTTTCCCACTGAGGCCCATGAGCATGAGGGATTGTCAGCTTTGTCCAGAGGGCGAAGGCTAAAATTCAGACACTTAAGTGTTGTAAATCTTAATGGGTGGAAGCTAAAAAAAATTTAAAACTTTTGTGAAACCTGCAAGTAATGTCTAGCTGGCAAGAATGAATACTTCACTAAGACTTTAAACAGACTATTCCTTTATTCTAGAAAAGCCTCCCGCAAGTGTCTTCCAGTTATGGAAGATATCTGAAAGAACTGGAGGAAAGACAGACATAAAAGGCATGTATTGGAGGGAGATTTCCATCTCTCTGGACTGGGTTGCTTTTGGTCAGGATGATTGTTTCCTGCCCTGACCCTGACCTGTTTATGCTCACCTGTGGTTAGAGAGCGGAGCACAGAACAGGGTCTGCTTCCTGAGCTGGCAACTGTGCAGTCCACGGGGCCCTGTGCTTAGAAGAGTTCCATGCTTTGTTTCATGCTTTGCTGTTGCTGTCCTTAAATTCTTAGTAGCTTTTGAACAGAGTCCCACATTTTAATTTTGCTCTGGGCCCTATACATTATGCAGTTGGTCCTGCAGCAGAAGCTGGTGAACATGTTTTCATAATACTGCGAGACAGCTCAATCCAGGGTCAGAAGAGGGGAGAGAATGGAATCTCTTGCTTTTCCTGGAATTGAGATTCAGTCTTTTGTTTGAAGATGTGTGGCTATTCTAAGGGGGGAAAAATTTTTTTTTGCCTTTTGAGTATGGCTTAAAAAATTTTTTTTGGAGGGGAAGTAGTTAGGTTTATTTATTTTTTTAATGGATGTACTGGGGACCTTGTGTATGCTAAGCATGCAGTCTACCACTGAGCTATACCCACCCCACACCCCCAGCTTTCATTATGTTTTACAAGCAGTTATTGACACCATTTAGGAAACGTCAGTGTTGTAAAATGGGACCCTGGTACAAAATCAAATGTAGTTTCTTCCTTCATTTGCCTTTGGGTACAGCAAGAAAAGCTCTTCTCCTTCTAGTAGGATGAGGGAAATTGACTAATTTGATTAAATAAGAGAGAGGTTCAGAGTAGGGAAATCGTTGATTTTGTAAAGGGGAGTGGCCATGCAAGGGGACTGGCGGAAGTCGCATTTGGGCCTCTGTGGTTATGAGGCTCTGGTTCTCCAAATGATGGCCCTTCCACCCACCTTTGGGCTTGGTGAGAGTGGTACCAGCAGCTCCCTAGAAAGGGGTAAGAGCTGCCTTCCTCAATTATTTCCACTTTCCAAGAGGGCTTGAAAACTAAATACTCAAAAGGTATGTCACATTCTCTTATCTTCAGACACAGCTGCTTGGGTTTCTCAGGGACCTTGGGGCTTGATGCAATGCCTTGCTGTGATATGCCTTCATGATTGCTGTGATATGCCTTCATGAAGTGATCTTACAACTGTGTGGTTGTGAGTCCAGGATTTGCTGGTTTAGGAGAGAAGAAAATTGACATCCTGAGAGAAGCAGAGAAGAGAGACAGAGAGAAAAATTCCTACCGATGATGCAGGAAAAACGGATGTGGTGCAATAGGAGGGCGTGTCCCAGGTCTTGGTCGAGCCCCTGGGACTTGCCCTGCCAAGTGTGGGTCCTTGGCTTTGTCCAGGAAAGAATTCAAGAGTGAGCCACAGTTGAGTAAAGGTAGATTTATTTAGAGAGATACATAGTGCATAGAGTGTAAGCTGTTTCAGAAGGCAAGAGAAAAGCCACGAGGTGCGGGCGTTGAGTGCCCAGGTTAGACTAAAAGTAGATACACACTCCACAGAGAGAGTGTGGGCCATCTTTGAAGACGAGGGAGTAAAAAGGGCAGCCATGAGATGTGGTGTTGCCAGTTTTTATGGGCCCAGTAGCTTCTTATGCTAACAAGTGGGAGGATTATTCCAACTACCCTAGGGAAGGGGTTGGGATTCCCAGGAAGTTGGCCGTTGCCCACTCTTTGACCTTTTATGGTTAGCTTTGGAACGGTCATGGCACCTGTGGGCATGTTACTCACCATGTTAATATATTACAATAGGTGTATAATGTAGCTCAAGGTCTACTAGAAGTCAAATCTCCCACCATCTTGAGCCTCAAGGCCTACTGGGGGTTGAATCTTTTGCCATTCTGGTGTTACCTGCTGTGTCATTTCTTGAATAGCTGTGCTCTGCCCCCTTCCTTCCTGTCTCACCTAGATAGACTTGACTGTCTTTTCATTTGAATCTTTGGGTTATTACAGCTTCACTTTGGTAAATTTTTTTTTGTGATTAAGATGGTTCAAGTTGGGTTTCTATGTCTTGCCCCCAAAGGATCCCCATTTTACAAATTAAGAGACTGAGACTAAGATGTCTTTGTTAAGTGATTTATCCAAGGCCCACTGCCCTGAGCTTTTTCCATTACACAACCCCTCCCTTCCAGCCAGTTTTGTTTATAGTCAGCCCTTCTTATCTGCAGGTTGGGTGTCTATGGATTCAATCAACCACAGAATGAAAATATGCAGAAAAAAAATTCCTGAAAGTTCCAAAAAGCGAACCTTGAATTTGCACTGCTAACTGTTTATATAGCATTTACATTGTATTTACAACTATTTACATAACATTTACATTGTATTAGGTATTATAGGTAATCTAGAGATGATTTAAAGTATACAGGAGGACTTGTGTAGATTTTATACAAATACTACACGATTTTATATAGGAATGTGAGCATCCACAGATTTTGGTATGGAGGGGCAGGGCAGAGGGGGCTCCTGGAATGAATTCCCCAGGAATACTGAGGAATGACTGTATTTTGAGATAATGGAGAATGAATTCCTTTCTATCTTTTAGGATTCAATTGCAAGAAACACAAAACAAAACTTTGGCTAAATAAACAAAGAATTTATTGTTGGTTTATTGGCTAGCTCATAATCTGGAAGAAGAAGTGCACACCCAGCCTCGAGAAGGCCTTCAACCAGAAAAGTCCAGATCTTAGGAATGGGAACTTTTTAGGCAATTGCCAGCAGGTGATTAGGTCCAACCCTCTGCATTACCTGTATGCCTCATCTCAACAGTGAAGTTCCCTGATAAAAGTTTGCTTGGCTTCTTACTGAGATGTGCCCATCCCTCTGGTCAGATGTGGGATCCCACAATTAGCAGGCCTCCAGAATGAGGAAGACTTGAGGAATACTCTAAGGAATAAATGATGAGCAGACAAAAAAACAAAAGATGTGCATTACATCCTGTAGCAGGATCTTTGGACAAGATCTTTGCATGCAAGTTTATCATATCTAGGTCACAGTGGGAGAGCTAACACAGTGTTTTGCAAAGGCTCACAAGTGACCAAACATTTAGAAATGAAATATAGCAAGCACAAAAGAAACTAGCTGAATTGAAAACCCCAACTCAGCTTTCTTTCTCTCTCCCTTTTCTGGTGAGCATGATAAACTTCTGTGATCTAAACCCACACATTTTAATTGCCAAGTCAGGTATATGATGATTAATTTATTACAGTGCATGTGAGATTTGGAATAATGATCTAATATTTCTTCCAGAAATAACCTCATTCATCAAACTCCTCTGGATGCCCACCCCCTCTACTGCACCTTTCCTGTGATGTGGGTCCTGAGGTGAAAATGACTTTATACCGGCTTGAGCTAAAGTCTTGAAACCACACCCCTCCTCCTTTTTTTTTAAAACACAATTCATTTTCATTATGAAAACACTTAAAAATAGAGATTAAGAGAAAATAATGCATAATATTTTCCACTATCTACAGAAAGAGATGTTTGAGGTTTTCTTTTAAGAAATGTAGATATTTCCTATACCCATAACTGAACCTCAACTAACTATAACATATTTTAAATATCACAGACAATATGTGTCTGGGGAATTTTAAATTGACCTAAGCAGCATTAATAGATCCTTGCTTTTCAGTGATTTTTTTTTAGCAACTACATTTTTTGAGGGTCAGACACTGTGCTAGGTCTATATAGGCAGTATTTTTAAAAGATGAGGTATAATTTACATACAATAAAATACACAGATTTAAACTGTATAATTTAATGGATTTTAACAAATGTATACACCCACGAAATCACAAAAGATGTACCACCACCTCAGTCAAGACAGAGAATATTCCTTCCATGATTTGACAAATCAAAAGGTGATGTTGCACAACATGAGGCATGAGGAGTAAGAGTTCTATCATCACATCAGTCCATCTGGACTGGAATGAAGGTGCCAGTTTTTCATATTTCACAGTATCCACATAAATCCTACCCCCATTTCTTGGCTCTTAGTGGGAGGATGCTCTCCTAATGTAGAATTCTGACAGTTCCTATGTAGCTATCATTAGCACCTAAAAAAGGTGTCACTTTGTAGAATATATTTCTTTTTTAAAAATTTGACTTTCACATAGATTCATTTTCTCTATTCAGTCTAGACAAATTTATTTCTTAAGTTTTCAACTTTTTAAAGGAAAGTTTTACTTTTGGGTGAATGTGAAAAACGTGGAAAAATACAAACTTATTTTTAGGTCCTTAGGTGTATATAGATTAAACATTTGTACGTTCATGTATAACTGAAAAATTGTGCTCTACACTAGAATTTGACACAACATTGTAAAATGACTATAACTCAATAAAAAAAGTTTAAAAAATTTGTAAAAATTTAGTATTTTCTATGAATGTACATCTTAAGGCTTAAAAAATATGAAGCTAGTAATATTTTATAGTATCAAGCACTCCTTTCTGTGATAGATAAAACAACTGAAAAAAAGCTTTATTTTTTTCCCAGTTACCAGTGCTACTAGTGAAAAAACCCAAACTTGCCAAACTACTTCAAAATAAACAACTCTAACTCATTTCTTATTAGAATCCTAATCAGAAAAATACTAAAACCAAGGCTCAGTTTACATGGTATGTAAAGCGAAGAGAAAGTAGTAATTACTTTGTTTTACGAATAAGAATGGCAAGATAGCCTCTCTCCACAAAAAGCAGATACAGCCCAAGTCCACTTCAGGGTTGGGAAGCTTATCTTTTTGTGAGAAGCACTTTGCATAGTACCAGTTCAGGTTCAAGACAGGCTCTGGAATTGTCAACAGATCTTTTTCTTGCCCTTGCTATCAGTAAATAGGCTATCAAGATTTTCTTTTTGCACCATCTGATTTTTATCAATCTTTTAAGAATTTGATAAAATTTGAATTAACTCTGCACGTTGTTAAGATTTGCTTCAAATTTCCAAGGATTACCAGCATCTATAAACCTTGCCCACTTTAGGTATTATACCTTTCCATTCATTAAATGTTGAACCAAGATTATTTTTATGACAAAACATTCAAGTTCTGTCTCTGCATGTAAAAATACTAACTATTCTGTTTCTTTTCCATCGTCTTCAGTGAAAGTTCGTGAAGCCATTTAAAAATAGATGTCATGAAGGGGGAAGGGTATAGCTCAAGTGGCAGAGTGCATGCTTAGCATGCATGAGGTCCTGGGTTCAATCTCCAGTACCTCCTCAATAAGTAAGCTCAATTACCCTCCCAAAAAAGATGTTATGAAGGGCTTTTTTTTTTTTTTTTTAAGTATAAGTGATATATAACAGTATATGACTTTCAGGTGTACAACATAATGATTTGATATTGCAAAATGATCGCCCTAGTAAGTCTGGTTAACATCAGTGTGAAGGGCTTTTTTTTATCATTGGTAAAACCTCAAAGTGAATTTTAATCCCAAGCATTTTTACATGGATACTTACTGCACTTGGAAGGTGGGTTTTAAAAGTGGTAGATTTATTAGTCAGGGCTTAATGTGGGCTAGAGGTCACAGAAGTCCCCACTCCCACCACCTAAGAGCTTTAAGGACTCATATATGAATCAGTATGGTGAGGAAATAGTCTGTCGTAATAAGGTTCCAGGGAAATTTGACTCCTTGAATCAGTTGGTGCCCAAAGAAGCAAATATAGACTGGAAGCCTTAGAGTCTAAGGAACACCTAAGAGTTTTGAAACTCCTCATTATTCCTTCTCAACAGGCCACCTGCAGGTAGGGAAACAGCACAGAAACTCCATGCTGTGAAGAATAATGATTCTAACTTCACTGGATTTACTTTAATCACAGGTTATTTAATCAGTCTGCTGTTGGTGAAATCTTTGTGGTTTCCTTCTTTTTTTGTTGCCATTAAAATTATAACCCAGATATCACCTAGAGGCTTCAGTGCACTGACAGAATTGAGTAAACTTGGTTCCAATATCCAGGGTCTGTGGTAATTCAAAGACTACTCTACCCTTTTAGTGGTTTAATTCCTCTTAGGTTTCTCTGTTCCTGCCCCAGGTCATACCTGGGTATGAAGCTGCATTCTCTTTTCAGGTGCCAACCAGAAATCTCATCACACCAAGCATCTCATGATCTTAGTGAAGACTTATGAGCTGCAGTAAAGGGTGGTCACATTGTCGATGACATAACCACCCTCTCTCTCAAGCAATCAGTGACCCTCTCATTTCCTCTCAGATCTAGATCCCTCTGACCCTTTCAAACCCTCATAGTCCCTACACATTACCCTGTGAAACTCTCTAGAAAGTGAGGTATAGTAAATGAACTCCCTATAATATTTATTTCAAAGCCCAATGAAGCCTATCTGGATTCCTCAGTTCTCTAGTATTCTGGGCACAACGTTGTCTTTCACTACATCAACACTGTGAGACATCTTTTGGGGTGCCTTTCTAGCTCATGATGACAGTCCTCTGAGACCGGTACTAGTGACTCTGTTTTCCCAGGTATCTTGACTGAACCAGCTTGACTGATCCAAGCTGGACCAGTTACCTGGGGATTTTGCATTAGAAGTGATCTTCAGTTTTCATCACTGCGTGTGGCTGGGCTTGAGGCATGTACGTTTAGAGCTGAGGGGCAGCTGGTACATGAAGACAGAGAAATTGGGTCTACAGAGAAAGAAGTATATTAAGATACTTTTAGCTGGAAATAATACAAACCTCAAATCAAAAGGTTTCCCACTTGCCTGAGTGTGTCTGTAATGCTCTCTGCTTCTCTAGTCTATGCTGATGGGCCTCTGTGCTAATACCCACTGTGTGGCACGTATCCAGTACTGATGTCCTTGGAGGGCCCCTCTGGGCCTCCCACTTCACAGTTCCCTGATGAGGGGGATCCCAGCTCCAGCTTGACCATTTCTTCTCAACCACTGCCCCTTGTTGCAAGGGTCTCTTCCAGCCAGCAGCCTTCTTGGGTAGGGTCAGATGAAACAGTCCAAGTTTAGCCACCTATTCCAATGTACAGTGGATCCAGGGGAAATACGTATTTCCTTGTCACACCATATCACCTTCCGTTCTTGGTCCCTTCATATAGCTAGCTCCCTCCAGGCTTCTCTTCTCTTGTTCATATTTGTCTCTTCCTTGTTCAAATGGGGAAATTGGCAAGCATGCTGCTTCAGCAAATCGCCAACTAAAGCATAGACCTCACTCCAGTCTAGACAAGGGCCTCCCTTCTCACTTGTCATCCCTGGAGAGACAGCATCATCTGCCCCTCTCCTACTGGGAGGACGAAATCTCTTCTCAGTATGAAGAAATTCACTCCCCACAAATCACCATGGCTCTCTCACTCCTCCCCACTTCTCCTACAGAGACAAGAGGGGTGGGGTGGTTGGAGCAAGGAGGAGGCTGGAAGTGTCTAGGCTGTTTCTACCTACTCTCTTGGGGAAGTTGGCTGGCTCCAATTACTGGCAATTTTCATAAGAGTGTGGGTTAGTTAGCACTTTTCTGTTCTCACCTGTGGGCCCTAACCACCAATTCTGGGACAACAGGGGAAAATCACACAATATCCTATTAGAGCAGTAACAGCCATCTCTAATATTTCTTGAGCAATTGCTGTGTGTCAGGCAATGTACATTTTATAATAACTGTCTTATTTATATGTCACATCAATTCTATGAGGCAGATCCTATTATTTCCCCCATTTTTCAGGTGAGGAAACTGAGGCTTGTAGACTATCAAGCCCCTTGGAACTGATATCCAGACCCAGGCTGTAGGGTTGCAGGGCCTTAAGTGATCTTCTATACTCCCTCTCTTTTATACAAAAGGGAAGCATGCTTACTCATTTATTTATTTATTTTCCACTCTTTTTTGTGGGGGAGATTATTTACTTACTTACCTATTATTTTTAATGGAGGTACTGGGGATTGAACCCAGGACCTCATGCATGATAAGCATGCCCTCTACCACAGAGCTATCCCCTCCCACCCTGCCCATCCTTTTTTAAGGATCTATTCCTTGAAATAGAACTATTGTCATAGAGAATGCACCCTTTTCCCAAAATACTCTCTAGGAAGACAGAACCAGATAATAATTTCCCTGATATTTTTGCCAGTAAGGGATATTGTAATTTGTTTTATTTTTCCAACGTGATGTGAAAAAATGAAATTTCATTATTGTTTTAATTAACATTAAAAAAAATTCCAGGTGAGGTCGAACATTTTATGCTTATTTGCCATTTGAATTTGTTCTTTATAAACTTTGTCTTCTAATTTTTGGTCCTTTTTTTTTCTGATTGACTGATGACAACTATATCTCAAGAATATTTGAAGTCACATATGTTGAGGATATTTCTTCTCAAGTTGCTGTCAAAGAATAAACTTTTTATTGTGGGAAAGTATACATAACATAAAATTTATCATTTTAACTATTTTTAAGTGTACAATTGTGTGGCACCAAGTATATTCACAATGTCAGGCAACCATCACCACTATCCATTTCCAGAACTTTTTCATCATCCCAAACAGAAACTCTGTATCCATTAAAAAATAACTCTGATCCACTCTTCCCTACAATCCCTGGTAACCTCTATTCCACGTTCTATGAATTTGCTTATTCTAGATTCTTCATATATGAGGAATCATATAATATTTGTTCTTTTGTGTCTGGCTTATTTCACTTAGCATAATGTTTTCAGGGTTTGTTCATATTGTACCATGTATCAGAGGTTCATCTATTTTTGATGGCTGAATAATAGTCCATTGTATGTATACACCACATTTTGTTTATCCATTTATCTATTGTTGCACACTTAGCTTGTTACCACATTTTGGCAATTGTGAATAATCTGTTGTAAATATTGGTGTACATGTATCTATCTGAGTCCTTTGTTTTTGATTCTTTTAGGTTTATACCTAGGAGTGGAATTGCTGGATCATATGGTAATTCTACGTTTAACTCCTTCAGGACAAAGTGTAACTTTTAAAAAGTTAAAAACATACAAATATATATAGCGAGGACATGTCAGTGATTTACTTAACTCATTAGTGAGGACAGCAGCAGGACAGTAAAGCTGATTCCATGGGGAACTCAAGATCCTGGAGTGAAAGAAAGAATGCTGAAATTAGATTGCTAAATTAAATAGAAAACCTGTTGTTGTTCTACAGGGCAATAAAAACACAGTCTTTGGGAATATCTTTTCTACCAGGTAGAAATTATTTGCATCTCCCAAACAAACACCGTTTGAGACTTGTCAATCTTCTATAAGTTAACATCTAATTTGATGAAGTCTGGGCCCTAATTGATAGAAAATAGCAAGTCAAACAAAGTGATGTTATCCTCGAGAATCACAGGATCCTCAGGTAGGCTTTTTAGATGTTTCAGTCTGATATTGAAAGAGCAACCATTAATCTTTTTGTCCTATCTCCAAATTTTGGGTGATTTTTCTGACCTTTTACGTACTGCTTTTCATTTTGTTTATGGTCTTTTTTGCATTCATTTTTCTTTCTTTGCTTTTACTGTTTTTGTGTTTGTTGCTATGTTTGCAGAAGTTCACTATATGTGTGTGTGTTTATATAAATATATATGTATATGTATATGTTTACTTTTATTTTCTGTTAGTTGTATGTTTTTATTTTTGAAATTTAATTTGTAGATTTTAAGTATTTGATTTATCAGAAATATATTCTTGCAGAGAATTTGAGATAGGAATCTAAAATTTTTTTCCCAAATGGTAAGCTAATGTCCCAACATCACCACTCTCTCTCACTAGTTTGAAATGCCACGTATCATTTACTGAATTCTAATACTTGGGTGTATTTCTGGACTTTTATTTCTGTTTGTATTTGTCTTTTCTGGTACCATTATCACAGTTGTAATTATTACTGCTTCATTACCCTGTGTTCCCTCTTGTAGTTCCGATAGGATGGCTCTGCTATCAGCAACCACAACTTCAGTCAAGATAGCTACTCCTCACAGAGGCAGGGCAAGTGGCCAGCCTTGCCTCACAAGTGCCAAATATTGCAATGCTTTAAGAAATTTCACTGAAAATTCTAGAGAAAGACACTCACCTATGGAATCTGAAAGTAAAAGCTGAGTGGGGTGTGTGTGTGTGTGTGTGTGTGTGTGTCTGAGAGAGAGACAGAGAGAGTGAGAGAGACAAAGAGAGAGAAGCTCATTCATGAACTTCCTCTAGACCACGTGGTTATACTTTCTGTTCATTTACATGGAGATGCCAGATTGTCACTGTGTCCCCTCCACTTTGGAAGGGGATTTTACTTCTAGAGAAAAATCGCTAAGAACAGAGAGAAGCCCCAGTGGAGGCATTTTAGTCACTCCACTGACGTTCTGAATGAGTGGAAGAGGTCTTTTAGTGTGGTGGAGCCTTCCTGGGCACCTGGATCTCTTCTCATTTAGGGCTAAGATTGACCTGCCAAAGATAAGTATGCTGTTCCTTCCTGACTGCTCACAACATGTGCTACTAGTATAGGAATAAAAAAAGCTTTCACCAGCTCCACTTACTGGCACAGACTGATGAACCCAGTAAGGATATTCAGCTGGGATCTTTAAGGTCACTGCTCTTTTTGAAGAATAAGCTTTTGCCTACAGTGGAAATATTAAAGCCATATTTAATAGACTGAATATATTCTTAAAGGGCTAGTCATCCCATTTTGAAGAATGACTTATTAACCACATTTCTACTCTTTGCTGAGTAACTTACTCTGTCAAGGCATTTCAGAATTCGTAAAGTTCTTATCATGCTTTTGTTTCACAATATCTCCATAGTATAAGTTTCTTCTGGTTACCTTCTCCAGGCTTGTCTTTGTCTTATCTGGAAGAGAAACTCTGATGCTTCCAGTGAGCTCAAGTCCTCTCCTCTCTAGTTTCAGCATGCTGTTGCTGATCCTGGGGCCTTTGGCCATGGGGATGGATTCCTGTGCTCTTGCCAGGAAAACCTGTTAGTCACTCTTCTCTGAGTTAGGACTTGCCTGGCTGGTGTTCAAGTGTCAAACTGTAATCGTCTGTGATATATTTAGATTTTGAACTCACATTGCGTTTGAACATTAGTTACATGTCAACAAAGAAAATAAATGGTCCTCCTTTCATTGTGAAGCAATGTATGGGCAGAATGCCACATGAAATTGTTTATAGTAACACTGAGTCTTTATCAAATTACAAATATTCAACTTCAGATTCCTCTTCAATCAGGAAACCTGAAAAGTGACCTATTATTGGAGGACATATGGCCTTTTAAAATCATTGTCCTTGAATCTTACAGCAAGAAGAAAAGAGTCTTGTGTTCTGAGACAAAGGAGCTGTATTTAGCTGAAGGGAAACCAGCACAGGATACACTGAGTCCTGATGAATTTGATAGTTTAAACAAAAGATGGTAAGAGAGTTTTGTAATTTGTAGACAGGAGATGGCAGCTGCTACTATGGCAGGATAGCTCCCTTGGGGCTTCCTCTGTGCTCAGGAACAGGACAAGCCAGAGCAGAACTGGGCTGAGCAGGTCAGAGTCATGTTTCTGCCCTCAGCAAACCAGACCAACAGGCAGGACTTTGGGGCGGAGTTAAAATGTCAGCTGCTAGAGGTGGAAGAAGGCTGAGTCTGGGTCTGGTTGAGGAGAAGGTGGAGCTGATAGGTAAGGATGCTGGAGTCAGACGAGGAAATTAGTGATCAAGGGACCTAGATGAAGGGGGTCAATTTTTATGATCAAATCAGCTTGTGTGACACAAAGAAATCAATGCAAAGTTCATCAAACATTATAAGATTATAAAGAGAGAAAGAGTTGCAACCGATGATCCTACAGGACATATGCATAAGTGTAATCCGCCTGAATAAGGACGAAAGAGTGAGGCTTTGGGGAAGGACCTCAGAATGAGATCATAGTGCTACTACGTAAACAGATATTATGATACAGTGAGGAAGGACACTAGGATTTCAGCCAATTGGAGTTAGAAGAGAACTGTAATGGTAGTTTCTGTATCAGAACAGTGTTATGATTAGAAAAATACTTGAGGGAAAAAAATTGGAGACTAAATTGTGCTCTTGACCAGTACTTCTTATATTTACACTTATATTCATAATTAAACAAAGTTTAAGCAGGTTTTCTCTAGGCCTATCAGAGCATTTAAAATGGTAATATTAACCTATTAATAGCTCACAGAACACAGTTTAGGGAAGTCTAATTTAACCTAATATTAAAAAAGGCACAACCAAATTCAACCATTGTATATACATAACAAAAATACTGAAAGGTGGAGTGGAGGGTACAGCTCAGTGGTAGAGTGCATGTCCAGCATGCATGAGGTCTTGGGTTCCATCCTCAGTATTGTAGTTAAAAAATAAATAAATAAATAAATCCAGTTACCTCCCCCATCCCCCGCCAAAAACCAAACAAACAAAACTACTGAAAGGAAGGAAAGTATTCCAAAACATCAACAGTAAATGACCCTCATTGAATTATTTGTCTTATCCTTTTGTGTTTCCCATAATTATTCCCATGAGCCTTTACAAGGCACAGGAGCTTAAAGAAATCAGTGGTGTAGTTGCAGGAGGCCACAGTTGAAGTCAGAGTTTTAAAAGCTGTGTGACCTTTAACAAGTTGTTTAACCTTATCAGGCCTGTTTTTTTCCATCTTTAAAACTGGAAAATAACACCTACCTAATTGGTCTGCTGTGAAGATTAAATGAATTATTATATCCAAATCACTCAGCACAATGGCATGTACTGTAGGCGGTAGAGATGAGGTAATTCCTATATTATTGAGTTATTAGAATTTTAGAGTTTAAGAAAGGAGTGCTGCTTTGACTATCACCCTGGTCCACTCACTGTGATATCACTGAAGCCAGAAAACACCATTATCTGAGCTTGCACATTCCTCGTGAAGCAAAGAATTGCAGAAGCTGCTCCAGAATGTAGGACACGATTCCACTGAACACTTGGCAGGGAAGATTATGAATTCACAACTGACTGAGAAAGTTTTGTCTCGTGGTGGAAAGGCTATGAACACTGTTTATTTTCATTCATTCCTGAATACTGTATATTTAAAATGAACAAACAAAAGCCTTGCTAACTGCTTAGAATTAAATTTAATCATCATACCAGGGAAAGATATTTGACAACTTCCTTCTAAAATACGCAAGATGCTCTGAGTATTTTAGAAAAGAACTTGTGCTCCACCCACAGTGCCTCTAACATTAAATATGCTGGCAAATTTATTGCTTCACAATTGTGATTCTTGGAAGCTTGTCCCTTTAGATTCTTTAGAATTCTTAAATAACTTTTTCTGACTTCATTTATTTAAATATCCCAGAATAGCCTCTTGAGCTATAAGTTTGATGATCCAGGGAACTATTTTTAGCAGGATGAGTACTCTCTGTGACTGATGTTAGTTACGCTTTATTTTGAGAAGGACAAATTGTGAAAAAGATTGATAGGCTCAGTGGTATTTTAACTGGAACCAGTGCCAAGGCAAATAAGGCAGGTAGGTATGAAGTTGGAACAGAAAAAGATATGGATGTGCTTTTTGCCAATTTAGCTAAAGGTTGTGGAGGCCTCCTGCAAGACAGAAAGCAGAGACAGAGTCCATAACCCAGTCATAGTAATCTTTTAGGTAGTTTAGGCATTTCAGCAAAGGGCAGCCTTATTACTCAAAAACTGAATTCAAACAAACAAACAAACAAAAAAACCTCCAAAAAACTGGATTCACCTTTCGGTGGGTGTTGAGTCAAAAGACACGATCAAGCCAAAGACCAGAAGGAAGGATTTATTACTTGCAGCAAGTAAGGGGAACACTGGGGATCTTTCCCAAAGCAGTGTCTCCCCAAACAGCAAAATTGAGGAAGTTTTAAGCTAAGGATACATGCATATCGATGAAGAGGCTTCGGCAGTCTATGCATATTCATGAAGGGGCTTGAGCAGAGGAGAATTTGACATAGAATTGGGACAAAGCTTTAGCTAATTGAAGCCATGAGGGTCAGAAAAGCTCAACATCATTATTCCATCCTCTACCTGAGCGGGGGCCTTAGTTCCCATAGAACTGACAGATGTGTATCAGATTGTTATGGACATCCCTTGAGGAGGAACGAGGACTGTTTTACTATTGAACTATTGTTTCTTGACTGCTTGCTTTTCCTTTGTTCCTGCATTCCCTCACTTTCCTTAAGATCATTAATTACTGAGTCTTGTTTAAGGGCAAGAATTGTGGCTAGGCTTAGATCACAAAATGGTTTAGACCAAAAATGGCTTCGTTTATGTCAAGAAAACCACATCTGGTTCTTCTTCTCTGGGGATCCCCTACCCTATCTGCTATACACCCTGGCTTTTGTTCATCAGGTGCTTAATAACCCAGAGCAGACAGATGGAGATAGGACTCTGTTATAATTACAGCCAGTAATGTATTTGATGTTATTGTGATGTTATTGATATTCTCCTAGGTGGGAGAAAAATAGCAGTTAGAGGAAAGGTCGACTTAGAAAAAAAAAACTTTTAAAACTGTGGTAAAATATGCACAACAAAACTTACCATTTTAACTATTTTCAAGTATGCAAATCAGTGGCATTAAGTACATTCACATTGTGCAACCATCAGCACTATCTACAGAACTTTTTCATCATTCTCAGCTGATACTCTGTACCAATTAAACAATACCTTTCCATCCCCCCACTATCAAGCCACTGGTGACTACTATTCTACTTTCTGTCTGTGAATTTGCTTATTCTAGTTGCCTTGCATAAATGGGATTATATAAACTTTTTTGTGTCTAGTTTCTTTGACTTAACATGGTGTTAAGGTTCAACCATGTTGTAGCATGTGTTAGAATCGTGTTCCTTTTTTTGTATATATACATTTTATTGAAGTATATAGTCAGTTACAATGTGTCAATTTGTGGTGTCCAACACAATGCTTCAATCATACATGAACATACATATATTTGTTTTCATATTCTTTTTCACAAGTTACTACAAGATATTGAATACAGTTCCCTGTGCTATACAGTATGAACTTTATTTTATATATATTAGTATCTGCAAATCTTGAACTCCCAATTTATCCCTTCCCACCCCCTTCCCCCTGGTAACCATAAGTTTGTTTTAGAATTTTGTTCCTTTTTGAGGCTGCATAATATCCCATCGTATGTATATACCACATGTTAAAAACACATTCATGCATCAATGGACATTTGGGTTGTTTCCACCTTTTGGCTATTGTGAATAATGCTGTGAATACTGGTGTACAAGCATCCATTTGTCCTTGTTTTCTTTTTCCAAGGCTTCTCCTTGCTGCCTCTATGCCTCTACTACAGCCTCAGGGAGCACTCAGTATTTGTCTTTGAAGACAAAAACAGGTTTGATTTAGCCAAAATGTGTGGTAATCAGCAAGCTTAAAGGCACACAGTGAGGGCTTTAGGTGCTGTTCTTAGACTGAGGTGCCTTCATAGTAGCAAATGCAGAGATTTGGTAAAATGTACTTTCCTCTTTGCTCATTCACTTTATTAAATGGTTTAATTGATCTAGCTCTGAGTTTGAGCAATACAGATCTTTTTGTGGTTCTTTTCACTGTAGACTAGCTCTCTATTACTGTTTTTTCCAACTTGAAAGTAGCCTTTCGCTTTTCTGGGAAGTCCTCCTAGACTCCCAATTTTGTACATACAACACTTGTCACCCTGTAGTGGGATCCCATTTACTTGTTTAGCAATCCTTGATATTGGCTGGTTTCAGGTTTTGTGTGGTTGAAGCTTATACCATGTTGGGGACCCTTAAAAAATAATTACAAAGTAAATCTTTAGAGCAAAAAAAATCACAACAAACTACTGGAAATGGGGAGATTCAGATTCCCTTTCTTCTGAGTTTTCTTTAAGTGATTTATCAGAAATGCTTATTACATAGAGTTGCTTCATGATCGCCAGCTGGCTTTTCCTCCACACCTGGAATACGTTGTAACTCAGCAACACTGCTCTTCAAGGTGTTGGAGCAAGGAAGGGGCCCTGAAGATTAAGGGTCATTAGCTTCCTGTAATCCTGCCATTTACTGGCTATTCTGAAAGTAGGTAGGACGTGTCATCTATCTCTGTGCGCCAGCTGGAGACAGGTGCTTAGAATGGGTTGGGGATTAAAAGACTTAAGTGCCCTCGGCCCCTCAATCAGATCTAAGGACAGGAGTGGTTTAGAAAATAGTGCGAAAGGCTGAATGAAAAAAACAAGGCGGTGGGATTCAGAGTGGCTTTCTCCCCTCTGCTGGAAAAGGGGGTGCTTGACAGAGCCTGCTCAGGGCCGAGTTCCAACGGCGGCTTTCTCCTCTACCCCCTAATGTACCCTAAGAGGAGTAGAAGAGAGAGGGCCCTCTGGACTTTGAAAGTTAGTTAGCATTCCCATTTTGGAGGGCCCTACACAAGGTGGGACGCAGAAGGTGCCACAGTCAGAAGTTTCTTTAAGCTAAAGAAAAACGGTAGAAGTAGGCCAACAGCGGGTCCTCAGTATTTTGCCTCAAGCCGGCTCTCCCACTTCCTTCTGAAAGGAGACGGGCTCCACTACTCTGCCGCCGCAGGGAGGGCTGCGGCGAGTTCTGTGCGCAGGCTCAACTGGCCAGCCCCGCCTCCCAACCATTTTTCAGCAGCCCTGTCCCTTCCCAGGTTCCCGAGGTTGGACGTGACGTACATTTGTGCGTAACAGGGGGCGGGGCCTCAGAAGCAAACGCAGCTGAGCCGCAGTCTCGCGAGAACATTCTACGCAGTTCTCGCGCTGCGGCTTTACTCTCGTCGCAACGAGATCTTTCGAGATCTTCTCCGCCCCCGCTACCGGCGCTCCCTGTGCTGCCGCTGAGCCGGAGCCGGCCTGAGCAGTGCCCTCTGCTGCGGCCCTCCTTCCAAGAACCTAACCTCTGGCGTGGACACCTGTACGTCCTCCACTAGCCTCGGTCCTCCGGCCCACACGGTCCAGTTTCCGCGCCCCAGCCCCGCCGGGGTCCGTGTCCTGTCTTGCCGGCCGGACCGGGTTCGAGCCCGAGCTGTAGCCGGCGCCATGTCGGTGGTGGGCATAGACCTGGGCTTCCAGAGCTGTTACGTCGCTGTAGCCCGCGCCGGCGGCATCGAAACGATCGCTAATGAGTACAGCGACCGCTGCACGCCGTGAGTGGGGGCCAGCCGCATGCATTGGGGGGTGGGGAGGTGGCGCTTGCTCCGGTCTGTGACCCTCGCGGCTTGGGGAGCGCGGGGCGGGGAGTCTTCTCCGTTCCGAGCCCAGGCCCTGGTGGATAGGGAACCCCCCCGGGTGTTAGGTCACTAGGGGCCGCGACTTCCCGTGTGGGTCTGCGTCGGGGGCGGCCTTTTTCTTGTGGGCCGGCTGCTGAGCGAAGGCTGTGAGTGGGTATTAGGACCAGCGGAGGGCATGAGTAGGAGCTGGAGGGAAGGCAGGCCTGTGCGTGGGACAGAAATGCTCTTTTAGAGAGCAGATACTAGGCTCAGGGCATACTGACGCTTCTTCAGCCCAGCACAGAGTTCGCAGCTTTGCACACGGCAGGCGCTTAGTAGAAGTTAGTTGAATTGGACTGGTTCTGGTTTCTGCCGGCAGTAAGACGGTGGGGCGGCCGGAGCCCCACGTGAGTGGGGGCGGGGTGGCGCCCGGAAGAGAGGGAGCCGGAGCACCGGAGGTCTTGAAATTGGGTTGGCACGGAAGGTTATCAGAAACAGACTGAATAAAATCGACTTTCAGATACCTTTGCATTCACTTTGATTTTTCACATCGTTTCAGTATATTGGACTATGTTGGGTCATTCTCTGGTATCATTCTGTGCGCATGTACCTCTATAGTGTTCCCACTTTCATGATAATACATTCCAACGAGGGTGTGGGCCGCAATTGTTAATGAATGACTCAGGGGCTCACTTTTTTTTAGGACCTACAGTAAGTTAATGGACCTGTATAGTTACAACGCTAAAAAGACCATGACTCACCTAGGTCTTTCCTTGGTTAGCGTGAGTCTACTTTTTGAGTACATACCTTTGAATTCGTTGGCCTCCTTTTGAACAAAGTCTTCTAAAAAGCTGCGTATTTTTTGCTAGGTTCTCAGTGTAGCTCATTAATGCTGTCTGTTTTAAGGCCTATTTTTCACACCTGTCATGCTTTTTCGGTGATAGATTTCTGGCCAACTCTTGCTTCGTCTACTAGACTGATCTTTGCTACCCAGAATCCTCCCAGCATTTCCCTTAAACTTGTCAAATTTCTGCCTCTTATTTTAGACCTAACCCATGTCTATCTCATTACAGATCCAAAAACAGTTCGATGTTTCTTTCTGAATTTTTTAAATAGTTTTAACAGTTTTATTGAGATAAAATTCACATACGTTACAGTTAACTCATTCAAAATGTTTGATTGTTTTTAGTGTAGTTAACAGAATTGTGCACCATCCACCCAATTTTGAAACATTTTCATCAGTCCAGAAAGAAACCCTGTACCCATTAGCAGTTACAAGCTAGTAGCCTCCTCCCGCTCCTTCCATTTTTATAATTTTTAACAGTGGATCTAGTTAGTATTTTCAGGGAAGTGTACACTTAAGTTTTTTTTAGCATTGAAGTTTGTTTTTAAGTATTTAAACAGTAATTCCCTATTTGATATTGTCTTCCATGGATCCTTCGTCTGTAAAGATAATCTTCCCCAAAGAATTAAAAAGGCTTAGAACACTGAGTTAGGTATGTAACTTCTTTGTTTTTTCCTACCTAGAATTGAACATGCTTTAGCTCCAAAGGGAAGAGAATTCTAAATACTGAAACAAAGTGTTCCTGTCTATCCTTTTAGACTTCCATGCTTTCTTTCCCTCCTTTAGACACACAACAACTACAACGGTTTTACCATGAATCTCAGTTTTAGGAACTGAAATAATTGTTTCAGAAAAGAATTTAATCTTCCCAGATCACAGTTAAATTTGTACCAAAGACTGCTTGGTGGGTGACCAGATACACTGTAATTGTGATAAGAGTTTAAATATTTATACATGCTTTTCTTTATATGTTTTCCTTGTATTTCTCAGGAACTGAAAGGAATAATATACATTCAAGTAATTTTTCAACTATGATCTTGATTTGCTTAGGTTTCTGTTTTGGAGTCTTAAGTAGAACATGGGAGTAGAAAGGTCGATTTATTTATTTTTTTGGTAGTGGTTACCGAAGAAAGGATTTGTATCTCAGGTACCCCGGGACTGTGATGTAGGTTTGTTTTAGTGTGAGAATGGAATGAGATGGAGGTTCTGGAGGGTTGGGTATGATGGAAGTTAACTCATTTCAAATTGTGGGTACGACAGGATTTGGATTCTGTTTTTGAGGAGCCAGTTGAGTTACCCAGATGAGACCATTGCTTTCCCACAAAGTTTAGGCTTCCTTTTAGTAAATAATGAGTGCTTCCAATATGTCAGCCATTGTGCTAAGCAAGCACTGGAGGTATTCTGATATACAAACAAGATCCTGCCATCCTGGATTTGGCTGGTGGAGAAAGTCAGATGCTATACAAATATATAATTACTAGGTGTGGTAATGGCTCAGGTGGCAAAGTACAGAATATAGTGATGGGGGACCTAATTTAAATTGGATTTGGCGAGGGAGGATATGGCTGAAGTGGTAGAGCACATGCTGAGCATGCACAAGGTCCTGGATTCAGTCCCCAGTACCTCCTCCAAAAAAGTAAATAACTAAACCTAATTACCTCCCCCGCCAAAAAAAAAAAATGTGGATTTGGGGTGGTGATGGAAGGTGCTCTTTAAAAAATGCCATTTAAATTGAGACTCGGAGAATGAGTAGGAATTAACCACTGAGGTGGTGGTGAGAGTGAGGAATTCCCTGCAGAACCAATAGCAGGTGAGGAAGACCTGAGGCAAGAAGAGTTTGGTACAGTCGTTGGACTGAGGTTTATAGCTACTCTTAAGCCACTTGAAAGAATGCCGTCGAATTCAATCTGGAGAGGAGTTAGGCAGGGTGGACTAGACTATGGCTGGGCTTTGTAAGTCATGTTAAGGATTTTTACCTAGGTACTGTGGGAAGTGATCTAGTTAATATTTAAAAAATGTGATTGGCTTTTTATTTTGTGGGGAATGGATTTACTTGAGAAGGGCAAGAGAAGCAGGATACTTAGGAGGCTATTGCAATATTTAGTTCACGTGGGAGTTGATGTTGCTCTCCACTAGTGTGGTAGCAGGAGAGAGAAAAATGTGGGTGGCTTTGAAATAAACTTTGGAGTTTTAAACTATGAGTGTCTGTAGTGATGTTTTTTGACCAGAGGCTTTGGAATAAGATGGAAAGCCTGTTTTTATATTTAGTTGCATCATTATTGTGGAAAGGGTACATCCTTAAAGCTTCTTTGGAATAAGAGTGTTAACGAACTCGTAAACATTACAGGAGTTAGTTGAGCTGTACTTTGCAAAATTTATAGGGTAGAGATGAATTACTTAAAATCTTGTGTATGGGTAGTTTATATTATTTTAATGGATTTGGTTCCTAATAAAACAATATATTAGAATTTGAAGAGATGAAATTGTCTATTAATAACTGCCCTTGAGAGAGCAAAAGCTGAAAGTATGTGTAGATTCTGGTTAACTGGCAGATTAACATCTGATGCCTTATTTGTGCAAGAAAAGTTCCTCTTGGATGGACCTAGAGATTATCATACTAAGTGAAGTAAGTCAGACAGAAAGACAAATATCATATATCACCTGTATGTAGAATCTAAAAAAAAAATGACACAAAGGAACTTATTTACAGACTCCCAGACATAGGAAACAAACTTACGGTTAACAAAGTGGAAGCAGGGGAGTAAATTAGGAGTTTGGAATTTGTGGATACTAACTACTATATATGAAATAGATAAACAAGAAGGACCTAATGTATAGGGAACTATATTCAATAGCTTGTAATAACCTGTAATGGAAACATATGTATACATATAACTGAATTATTATGCTGTGCACCACCAGAAACTAACACAACATTGAAGATAACTATACTTCAAAAAAGAAGTTTTCCTCTATGGAGTAGGCGTCTTTACATGTGTAGATCTAAGTAGAGCTGCAGGATGACTCGAATTTTTCCGGTTCAGAGAAAAGGAAAGTTGATTTGTTAACTAACGCTTCAGACTACTTACACTTCTCCTAGTGTCTAATTGCAGAGATTATTAAAGTAGTTTCTTAGGCTCATATAAGAACTAACATATGACACCTCATATACAAAACTGATAGGAGTAGTCTACAAGAACTTTGTCATTATATTCTAAATTGGGTTTCCTAAATTAAAACTTTTTTTCCTGACTTAATAAAATACTTGTTTGAACAATAAAAACACTGAAGTGTTAAAGTAAAATTACATTTCCTCTTTAATTGTTTGCTGTGTATCTTTGCATAGCTTTTTCTATACTTCTACAAATATATGTAGGGGGCACACACGCCCTTATAAACAAATAGGATTGAAATATATTTTATAACTGTTTTGTTTTACTTACATGGTAGATGTCTTTCAGAGTCAATAAATATGAATCTACCCCTTTAAATATATAATAGTCCATATTATGGCTGTAACATGCTTTGCATAAATGCTCTAGTTATTTCTAATTTTTTGTGATTAGAAATAGTCTTCAACAAGTAGTCTTTTATATTTATGTTTACGAGTTAACGTTGCTTGTTGGATAGATTTTCAAAATATATGCTTAGAATTTCAGTATATATTGCCAGGATACTTTACAGAAATTTAAGGGATTATACCAGCAACATAAGTGATTTCTCTATTTCACTGGGGTTTGTGAGAATTATGACGAGTTAAAACTATAAAGTGTTTAGAACAATGCCTGTCACATCCTAAATACTGCCTGCATATTTGCTAATAATGCTGTTATTACTTACCTTTTTTGTATTTTTTAAATCTATCAATGGACTGTAAATTGGATCGGTAAATGAAATTATAGAAGTTTGCCTTTTGGGTTCATCAAATACGTAGCTTTTAATGTGCAAGTCTTATTGACTCAGAATTTGTGTTTCTTTAGGAGCTGCACATCTTGCAAGTATGAGTTGTTGATATCAATTTTTGGGTACTTTCTAGTTCAGGGCTAATAAGGCAGTGACTAGAGGATACACTAATTAACATAATAACCATTTTCATGCCAGTTTTGCCTACATTTCTTATTTGATAGTCTAAATATTATGTTAGTTCTTTGAAAAACTCAGTTTTTTATACTGTTTAATAAATTGAATTATAGTCTTAATCTCATGAGAACAGTTCTACACATACTTTTAAACATGAAACTTTGCCTTTTAATGATTGTGCCAATTGCAGCTGTTCATAACATCCTATCAGAATGTGTGTAAATGTTTGGTCAGTAAGTATGTCTTACCCAGGAAAGAGAACAATGCTGTTCTCTGGTTTAAAAAGATTATTATTTCTAGGACTCGAAGATTAGAACAGTGGAGTCTTGTAATGTCAAATCCATGACATAACTTCATGTAATGTCAACCTGTAGTTTGGAATGGAGGAAAAGTGCTATCAGTCAAGCAGCACCTGTCTTGAGTACTGCTGTTTTTAGCAGCATTGACTTGGCCTAGTATAGAGGAAGTATGAGTCCTGCTGTGGAGATGTAATCTTTCTAGTTGAAAATATGAATGACATAAAGCAACGGTAAATAGAATAACAATAAGAGAGTACAGCTGTGGACAAGGTTATTAAGTACAAGTTCAGAGGAGACGTTACATCACTGAGAGATGGAGCGATGAGGAAAAGCAGGAGTGGGACTTGAGCAAATAAGATTAGTAACATGAAAGAAAGGGTTGAGACAGTCTGAATGGAGGTATAGAAATAGGAATGAATCTAATGGGTTTGGTCGGCAGTACAAAAGTATGTATGTGTGGGATTTGAAGTTCGAGAGTCTTATTGTGAATCTTGGACTGTAATGTTAACTAGTTATATTTCTGGGTACGTTAACTTGACTTAAGTTCCTCATGTATAAAATTGGGTCAGTAATAGTTCTTAAGTGTATTTGGGAGAATCAAATGTAGAATGCTTAGCACACTGCCTGGGATATGAAGGCTTAGAAATGAAAGCTGTAGGACAAGGGAGTAAGACCTGCTTGGAAGAAAGAGGCTTCCTGGGGTAGATAGGGATTGCATGCAGGCAGTGTGCAAATTTTGGAATTCCTGGCAAGTTGGAAATAGTACGTTTTCTTTAAATGTCTTGTTCCCGTCAATATCCTCATGACAGAATCATTGTCACTGAAGATTTTTGAGAGCGTATGTTGAGGAGAAACAGACTGAATGGGGGTATTTAGCTTTTTTTTTTTTTTTTTTTTTTTAAGAATTAGTATATTTATTAAGGTTGCCTAGGAGTATTTACCTAAATGGTGATGGTGGCCATCTATGGTGGGAGGGGAATGATTGTGGAATTACTGATAACCATTATGTTTTTCTTTATACTTCACTGTTTTCTAATTTTCTTTGATGAACTTGCACTAGAAAGCACTGAATAGGTTCTAGCGTTGGCTCTACTATTTGACTTAATCTTTTTGGGTTTTCTTCATATTTCAATGTTAGGTTTCTTTGTATAAGCTTCAAATTTAAAAACCCTTTCAGTTTGTGCTGTTTGACAAATTGACCCTCAATTGTCCTTTTGAAAAGAAAATGGTAGGACTTTTTATTCCTCAGTATTTTAAAGATGGCTGATGATTTTAGTGGGAAATTTGAGGTGAAGCAGAACATTCATTGTAAGCTAGTTGGTATTTTTCGTGTGAAACTCAGACCAAGGCTTCATTGGAGGTTTAATAATAGCAATATTTTATTATTTATGATGTGCCAGTCTCTAATACAAGTCCTTTAAAAGTAGGTCAACAAATTTAATCCTTATAACAACCATATGAGGTAGGTGCTGTAATTTTTCCGATTTTAGAGATAAGCAAATTGAATTTCAGAGAAGTTAAGCAACAGAGAAGGTCAGAGAAGGGATTTAGACAGACTCATACTGTCTGATTCTAGAGCCTGAGATCTTTGTACTGCATGTTTGTTCAACTCAGTCAAGTTAATGGTAAAGTGGAAAAGCTAAGAGTTTCTTTCTTCAGTGCAATAGTTCGCTTATTGTTACAGAACTTTTTAGACTGTAAGGATTATGTAACATATTCATTTTCTACAGTATGATAAGAATGTGGACCCTGCTTATACCTTGCAAGATTTAGGCCTTGTTGAGATATAGTTGTTACATTATGTGGTCAAGATGGACATTCCATTAGTGACATTTGATTGCTTTGTTAGAAGTTGGCAACTGTTTGTAGTGTATGCATGCACAGATGAAAAAAGTGAATAATTTGAACTGAGATAAACTTTAGCTTTTCAAGATGTATGAAACACTATTACTGTTAAGAGAGCAGATATAGGGGATGGTACAGCTCAAGTGGTAGAGTGCATGCTTAGTATGCATGAGGTCCTGGGTTCAATCCCCAGTATATCCATTAAAGATAAGTTAATAAACAAACAAACAAACAAACAAGCAAACTTAATTACCTCCCCTCCACCAAAAAAAAAAAAAAAAAAAAGAGAGCAGACGTAGATTTTAAAAGTAAAAATGTTAATTGACTTCACAGAGAATATTACCTAAAGCAACTCTGTACAGTACAACATTCTGTGATGATGGAGATGTTCTACATTTGCATTCCCCAAAGTCCAGTAAGTTTTAAGCCAAGTCTAATAAGTTTTAACAGGTAGAAACGATTTTTATTTGAGGGGGCTTGGGAAGGCTTCACAAAGTGTGTGATATTTCTGGAGAATGAATGAGATTTAGAAGGATCAGAACATTTCAGGTGGCAAATGTAGAGCAAAGCAGGAAGATTGGATGACTGTCTTGTATTGGGGCACTGTGCATGATGTGGAGCTGGGAAATGGGGGTGGGGTTGGGATTGTGAGAGGCCTTCTGGCCTGGGTTTTTTTGTTGTTGTTGTTGGTGATTGGTTTTGTTTGGAAGGTAATTAGAAGCAAGGCATATTCAGAGTTACTGAGTTAGAATAGGAAATTAACCCTTCAAAAGGATATATAGTAAAGTTGGAAACGTTAATTTTCTTATTCTTGGAGCTAGTATTGTTTTGAGGAGATGAAGGTTTGAAGACAGGGCTTCAGGAAACAATGGAAGATAAATAATGCTACCATTTGGTTATGTTGGGATTGAGATCCTGGTGAGATACCTTTTAGAAATTCAGGTCTGGTGGCTTTTAGAAAGATAATAGGTTTCCATGCATAGACTAGAAATGGAGAGGGTGAATGGAGTGGGTAAGATTCCATGCATAGACTACAAATGGAGAGGGTGAATGGAGTGGGTAAGAAGGAGATTGCATTCTCCTAAAGGACATTTTGGGCTGTGATAGGATAGATATTTAAGTGGTACTCAGGAAATTTTTTTCGAGTGATTGGTGGTATATTTGCAGAAATGCTGAGGTTGACACCTGTGCATCTTGAGGGCTAACCCCAGCATGTTCTAGGGCCATAGAGCTTAGGGTTTGTAGGAAATCCGATGAGATCTCAGGTTGTGCATATTAATATATATTCATAGTTGCCTATAACTGCTCTGGGAGATTGGCTCACAGGGGTTCTTACACCGTTGGTTGGAAAGGGTTGAGTTGCAGAGAAGCCCAGCATATGGCCAGTTTGTACAGGGGTGGTAAGTTTATCTAAGTGAAACAGTTCTACTTAGTGTAGTAGGTCATCTAACGTGGTCAGATTTGGACCAAGGCAGTATGACTTCAGAGCCCTTACTCTTATTCATTCTGCTAAATTGGAAGAATTAGGGGTCCAGGGAGGATAGAGAGGGTCAAAACTAGCTACCGTGTTAAGTATGGAGAAATGATCTAGAGTTCTGAGCCCGAACGCTTGCAGATTGTATGATTGTGGATAAATTTACTTGTTAATACATTTTTGGACTCTCCTTTAAAGTGAGGATAGAATAAAGTGCTTAGGAGGGTTAAATGAGATAGTACACATAAATTTATGCAGTGGTTGTTATTAGAGTTGGAGGAAGAGAATGCTTTTCGTAAGTAACTAAGGGGGAAATGGACTCTGGGAAGAGCTTTGTTTTTTAGGATTTTTGGGGTGGTGTGGGTAAATTTGGTCTTTTAGGTTGAGAGAAAACAGCTACTGGAAAGAGAGGCGACAAATATGTGAAAGTAAAGGAAACGTGGGACAAGGTTCCAGAGGGATAAGTTAGAGAGAAAAGCATAGAGGGAAGCACAGAGGCCATGATAGCAAAAGCATCAGCTCCAGTATAGCTGACTTCTTAAGCTTAAACAGTGTTTTAAAGTAGTTATACCTTTAAGCAGGTTTCAATTTTGCTTTCTAAAATAAGCAACATATAGATCAAACCAGCAGGAAGTGTATGAATTGATTTGGAAGAATGTGTTCAGAAGTCAGAATGACAGGTTCCTTGTCAGAAATTGAGTCCTAGTTCTAGAAGCTAGTTCTAGAAAAATTACTTTTTACTTACTTATAATAGGAAAAGAGTTGTTTTCAGGGTTTATAGACTATTCTCTTGGTGAAGTTATGAGCTGTTCTACAACAAAAGGACATTTAATTGACGTATTGATATGAGGGTATATTATTTTATATTGGAATTTATATATACACCAGATTTAAAGAATTAGGTGTTAGTGGAGACTGGTTACTCCATCTTTCTGTAGTATTTTAGACACATGGTCATATTAAACTTGTGCTTCGACATCTGAATGACGGATCTCCTGTTATTCTGAGAAGCAGCCCATTCCATGGATAGTTTTACTCAGAAAGGTCAAAGTCACAGACTTACTGTGTGCTGTTAAAATTATAGGGCTTTTTAAGCTAAGACTCAGAAATCTTGCTTGCTTTGGTTTTGGATGTAATGTTTCAATACGGTTTGATGCTTAAATGATTTTATCTTCTAGGGCTTGCGTTTCTTTTGGTCCTAAGAATCGTTCAATTGGAGCAGCAGCTAAAAGCCAGGTAGAGTTTTTTTTTTTGTTGTTGTTGTTGTTTTGTTTTTGTTTTTTACTAAAATGACTTATTTCTCTGGTTTGTCCATCCTTCCCATTCAGCAACTATTTCAGTGTCCATTATGTGTCCAGCACTGGGAGCCCCTGGGTGTACAACTGAAACAGACAAACCTGATGTCTTTTCTCATGTGCTTGAGGGAGAGGCAAGTAGCTTTTAAAAAGCACAAACAGTGTAATTTGTTTAATGCAAACTACTAGGGTGTATTTTGCCCAGGTATTGCATGATCAAGGTTTTCTTGTTCCTGAGTATTTTAAATGTTCCTTAAAGACTGTCTTGTTGGATTTTCATCTTACTCATATTTAGGGTCAGTGTTGTCTCTAGATTTGATGTTGTTGATCAAGGTTCTCAAGGAAGGAAAGCATACCAGAAGAAGCACACTTGCCATTAGTTTACTTTTAATCCAGGAACCTGACATACTTGCTGGTTTCCGAGTAACCAGAGCAGTAGAACCTGAAGAGTTTTATTTTCCCGAGTGTCTGAGGTTGCTATAAAATTAAGGAGTTGCATGTTATACCTGTTTATGATTCACCCTGGAGCATTATGTAGAAGGATTAACTGTATTTCTGGACCCGGGAGGGCCCAAGATTTGTAAACCCAAGAAAATGGTGCTTGGCCAATTGATTTTTAATTAAATTGAGTATTTTATAATCTTACTTTGAAAAAGTTCAAGATGTTTTAGGGGATAGTAGATGGTAAGTACAGAGCTATTTAGAAATTCTCACCTTCTAAAATTCCAGTGAATTCTTCCTGCTTTTAAACTTGCTTTCACTATTGAGAATAGTTATTGTACTAAACTGGCTGCCTAGTTTTAGGTTGATGTAGTTATTGTGATAATGAGTTTCTATTTGGCAGCTTACTGAAACAGGGCCTCACTTTGGAGGCCTCATATTGTTTTTACAGAAAAGACTTGTTACACTTACTCCTGCATTGGAAAGAGGAGCCTGTAAGTCTTAAGCAGAAATTCATTCTTAATTTTTTTGGAATATCTTAGCCAGCATTTCCCCCCATAAATTACAATAGTTTATTCTAAAGAAATTAGAAAACACAGATACAGAAGTATAAGGATATTGCAAGTTACTGTACTACCATTATTCAGAAATCATTGTTAATACCTTAATGTGTAACCTTTTGTACTCTACCTGAGCATATATATGTTTTTCTCTACCCTCCCCCCAAGAAAGTGACATCATACCATACAGATACTTGTTTTCTAGACTCTAAAATAATCTTACCACTGTATGGATATACCATAATTTATTTACCCATTCCCCAGTCATGGACCCTCCAGGCTCTTTGCAGTTTTCTGCTGTGATAAGTAAGATTCTGTCAGTTTATTTGCATTTATCTTTGTGTGCTTAGTGTCATCTTTTTTTCCTTTATGCTAATAAGTTTCTTTCATTAGAGTATCTGAATTGGTATTGCCAAATTGACTCCTGGAAAGTATGAATCACAAACTATGGTAATTTTTAAAAACTAAAGGTTATTTTATGTAAATGTTTATTGGAAGTTTAATAACAAAAAATACTTTTATAAGCATAATGACCTGTCTTCATGAGAAGACAAACTGGAGTCTGGTCCCAGCTCTGCCACTGTGTGTCCTATACAACTTCCTCACCTGACTTCACATGCTAGGAGGCAACATTCAGAAAGCTTTAGTGCTGAAGAAGACAAATTCAGAAGGAAACTTTGTGGAATGAAAGTGATGCTAATTTAATCCTGAGAGTGTTGAACTTTTTTCCCTAATTTAATTGCTATTAGTGTTCCCACTCTTTGACTGTGATATCTTTTCTCACAGGTGATTTCCAATGCAAAGAACACAGTCCAAGGATTTAAAAGATTTCATGGCCGCGCATTCTCTGATCCATTTGTGGAGGCAGAAAAATCTAAACTTGCGTATGATATTGTGCAGTTGCCCACCGGGTTAACAGGTATAAAGGTAAGGTTCTCAAGATAAAGCCTTATGATTAAAATACTGTGTTTTATTTTGTCAGGTTCTTACATATCGTAATATTCTAATATCAAGTTGTAATGAAAATGCTTACAAATGCTTAGGAAAGGTTTTTGCTAGTAAAGACCATTTCCCATTTTTTGAATGATTTAGATTTTGTTTGGGAACCATAGGTGGGCGCTGTTAATATGAGTTGGACGGATGGGTAGTGATGGTGTGAAGGTTACTGCCATTGCTGCTCATCTTGTTGACTGTTGCAGCAGTCTTTCTGGTATGATTTTAGTGAATGACTTTTGGAAGACCAGGTAAAGAAATCAACCCTGTAAAGTCACCAACTAGTGAAATATGTAGTCATACTCTTGACAGTAGAATTGGAAAGAGGTGGTGTTCTTTTGGAGAAAGGAGAGTTTAGTCTTTGCCATCTCTGGGACATCTAGGAGAGTCTCTTTGTGAAGCATGTGGTGAACTGATCATAAAAAAAAGTTCAGACGTTGGGGGGTTGGTAGGGTGGACATATGTGCCTCTCTTGCACTCAGAGGTGATAAGAGGAATCAGGAAGGGTGTTTGAGTTCTCCAGGCGACTGAGTTTACAGAAAGGGAATTTGGTGTTTGTGACACCCCAGTTGGAAAAATAAAGGATCGTGGGAACAGGTTCAGAATCCTAGAGATGATGACAATCGTGGGAAAAAGGTAGTCAGTTGTACCACTGTAGCTGAGAGTTCAGTTGAATTTTGAAAGTGAAGAATTCTGATAAGTGAAGAATGATCACTGGGTTTAATTAGGGTATCTTTGGTAATAATTTCAAAACTGTTTGATTGGGCCTAATAATGGATAAACCTGGAGTGCAGGGGAGGGGAGAAAAAAGAGGTGAGGAAATGGGTGATACTTAAAGTTAAGAAAGGAATAAGAGGGTGTGGCGGAAAGGGAACACTCCTACAGTGTTGGTGGGACTGTAAATTGGTGGAGCCACTATGGAAGTTCCTTAAAAAACTAAAACATAGAATTTCCGTATGATCTAGCAATCCTGTTCTTGGGCATGTATCTGAAAAAGATGAAAACTGTAATTCGAAAAGGTACATTCACTCTGATGTTCATAACAGCACATTTTACAATAGCCAAGACATGAAAGCAGCCTAAATGCCTACCAACAGATGAATAGATAAAAAAGTTGTTGTATATTTATACAGTGGAATACTACTTAGTGATTTAAAAAAAAAGAATAAAATAATGCCATTTGCACTAACACAAAGTAAACCAGAGAGAAAAATACTGTATGATATCACTCGTGTGAAATCTTAAAAACACACACACACAAATGAGTTTATTTACAAAATAGAAATAGACTCACAGATGTGGAAAACAAACTTGGGGATAAATTAAGAGTCTGGGATTAATAGATACATACTACTATGTATAAAATAGATAAACAAGGATCTACTGTATGGCACAGGAAACTATATTCAGTATCTTACAATGTGTAGTGGAAAAGAATCTGAAAAAGAATAGATATATAGGTATAACTTAATCACTTTGCTGTCCAACTGAGACGCTGTAAATCAACTATACTTAAATTAAAAAAAAAACCCTAAGGAAATCTCAATAAAGTATGGACTTTAATTAAAAAAAAGAAAAAGAAATAGGATGGATATTGGCAGATTTAGCCAGAGATGATGTAAGAGCCAAAGGAGAAAGAGACTAGGGAGAAGACCTGGGAACAAGTGGGTCCAAGAGTGAGGTTGGAGTAGTTGAAGAATTAAACAAATGAGGGAAGAAGAGGTAGCTTTGAAAGAGGCTTACTACGAGGGTTATTTTCCCATCTTTATCATACGGTGAAGTGAGAAACGATTTAATTCTAAACCAGAGTAAATTATGGTTGGACTAGGGAGTGAGGAGAAGATGGTGTTCTAGATCAGTCAGAGCAGGAGCAAAAAGAACAAAGTGACATTTTCTGGTCTGAATTGTAGTTGGAGAATATGGGCATGTAGAATGGGACCTTACTCTAGGGAGTCTTTCAACATTTAGAGTTTGTAACTTGTCAAATTTGCATACTTTTATCCAGGGCAGGATATCTTGAAGCTTTTGTTCATCATTTATTCTTTAATGAGTATTGTGTCAGATTTGTCCTTGGCACTTGGGCCTAGGAGAGTGAACAAATCTGACAAAAACCGTCTTTAGACTAGGTCCTATTTGGGGTGACGACGATAAAGTCAATTCAGTAAACAAAATAAAACATGCACAGTATTTCAGATGGTAAAAGTTTCCACCCCTAGACCTCATTTTGAAGGGATACTGTGGATCATGGTGAGCTATACCAGCTTGCTTTTGCTCAGGTAATAGTCTCAAATTTTGTTGGTGGTCCCATCACATCTTTTATGTGTCCCAACTCCAGGTATCAAGCTTGGCAAGCATGTCAAAAAAGCTAAAAGTAACCTTCAAGTTACTTTTGCTTCCAAAACTAACTTTCTTAATTCACTTTTGAGATAATATTCCATTGACAGTGTGAGAGATTGTTCATTTTAGGCTTTTAGGATATGAAGAAATATAATAAGTTTAGATTCTTTTGTTGTTTTATTGCAGGTGAAATATATGGAGGAAGAGCGAAATTTTACCACGGAGCAGGTGACTGCTATGCTTTTGTCTAAACTGAAGGAAACAGCAGAAAATGTTCTTAAGAAGCCTGTCGTTGACTGTGTTGTTTCGGTGAGTTTGAATCCCTACACCTTGTTTGGGGACTTGGATGAGGAAGCAAAAGTTGTTAATTACAAATAAAATTGCTTTTGGCCTTAGGTTGTAATGGCTATTTTAAGAATTAATTGAACTAGTTCTCATTTCCTTGAATTTTTTTTTTGTGCTCCTTAGTTTTTGCTCATGCTTCTGTTACTTTGTCTATTTAAAGACTTACCTCTAAGCCCACTTCTTCCAAAAAGATTCCTTCCAGCACCTAGCATACTGCCTTGCACATGGCAGCTACTTGTTTGTTGAATTAGTTGAATACTCTCAATTAGAAATGCTGTCTTTTTCTCCATTTCTATCTCTATGTCTTTGCTGTTTCTGTATCCAGCACTAAAGGCAAAGCAACAGTAGACTTCATTTTGTCTTTTCTGTATCCCTATTTAGGTGGAAGCCTGGCTGTTTGTAGCGTTGTGCTTGTATGGTGGAGTCCTTAGGGACTGTTGAAATTGGGGTGGTTGTATTGGCTTTGCCGCTGAATTTCCTCACTGCATGTTGTTATCTGATACTTTAGCTCTGCTGTAACCTCTTTTGTCTTAATGTTGGTGTGTTGACTGGCAAAGCAAGGACTGTTGGCGGTATATTTCACCCCATAATCTTTTGTCTGATGGATTCTTTGGTGCTTGGCTATCAGATAAAGTACTACTGACTTTGCTCGGGAAGAATTGGTTTATGACTCATAATCCACATTCTGGGTATGCAAAGAATGAAAGTGCTGTTTCCTTTAAAGAGCTCAGCTTCAATACAATCACTGTATTTCTTAGATGGTTTCTGTCTTTCCCAAATCTCTGTTATACTGGCAGGTTTGTTCCGTTTCCCGCATCTACAGTCCTAACTTTGATCCTGAAATTTACTCAGTGTACAAGTGAAATTCATGTAAAAAGGCCAGAATGCTTGAGTGACCTCCAACTTTTGGGATTAAGTTAAAAGATGATAGGGTGGAAAGGGACAGATTGGGATTTCAAAATGTAGAATAGATAAACAAGATTATACTGTATAGCACAGGGAAATATATACAAGATCTTATGGCAGCTCACAGAGAAAAAAAATGTGACAATGAATATATGTATGTTCATGTATAACTGAAAAATTGTGCTTTACACTGGAATTTGACACAACATTGTAAAATGATTATAACTCAATAAAAATGTTTAAAAAAAAGGTGATTGACTAAGTCATGTGTTGGGGTCCTCAAGACTTCACTGAGTTGTGATGATTGGCTAGGAGGATTCACAGGACTCAGAAAATAGCCATATTCACAGCTAAGATTTATTATAGCTAAAGGATACAGTGCAAAATCAAAGGAAAAAGGCACATGGACAGTGCTGGAGGAAACCAGATGGAAGCTTCCATTGGAGTCACACCAGAATTGCTTAATTCCTCCAGCAACATGTTGTGACAGTACAAATGAAATGTTATACACGAGAGAAGTTCTACCTGAGCCTAGGAGTCCAGGGTTTCTGTTGGGGGTCAATCACATAGGCATACTCTGCCTCATATGTACCAAAATCCCAGACTCCTGCAAGGAAATTAAATATGCAGCATAAACTATGTTGTATAAACAGTTTAGGCGTAGTGAGACACTCTTTATCATTTAGGGAGATTTCTCTATCAATTTAGGGAGCTATTTATTATTTAAATTCCTAGATGCCAGGAAAGGGCCAGTCTTGCCATTACAACCTTTCTAAGGATAGCCATCTATGGCCTGTATGTGAATTTCTGCACAGTCACTGCTTTACCTCCTGTTACTGTGGTATATTTGATTGCTATTTAAATAGGGCATATTTTACTTTATTTATAAATTGATCATTTTTGTTAAAACATAAGCTTTATTTTTTGGGGAAGGTAATTACAGCCTTTGTGTAAAAATCAAATGTGTAAAAGGGTGTATAGAAAGCTTCAGCATCTACCTAGTAAGTAAGTTTTCCTTTCCAGAGGTTACCAGTTTTACCACTTTGTTACAGATCTTTTGAGAGGTTTTTATGTACCCAAGCAAATAGGCATGGTTCTTTTTTACTTTCATTTTTCTTTTAACAAATTTTGGACAGGTTATCTTGTATTTGTTTCATAGCTGTAAGAAGTGCTTTATTTCTTTCAGTGGCTGCAGAGTGTCCCATTTTATGCATGTACCATAAACTGTTTAACTCATCTGTTTTTGTTGGATGTCCAGGTTGCTTCCAGATTTTTTTTTAATTGCAGAGAATGCTACAAATGGATAAACTTGAACAAATACCGTTTTGCTCTTATGTGATAAGTTAATAGGATTTATAGGCTAAATTCCTAGAACTGCTGGGACAAAGGATGTTATTTTTAATTTTAACAGCTGTTGTTTAATTGCCTTTTAAGGAATTTGTTCTAATTTACTCTTACATCAGCAATGCGTGAAAGGATTTGTTTGACCACAGCCTCACCAGCACAGCTTATTTGGTGTATTAGATAATTCAAATAGGTGAATAATGGTATCAAAATGTATGTGATTTAAATATTTCACTCGTTAAGTGAACTTGGCCATTTTAAAATTTATGAGCTATTTTCTATTTCCCTTTCTGTGAGATAGTCTTACCCTTTGCTCATTTTGTTTTGAGTTTATGGTCTTCATTTTGATTTGTAGTTCTTCATATATTAGGAATGTTAGCTCTTTGCTCTTTTATGATGTAAGTCGCAAATATTTTTCCCATTCGGTCATTAGAATTTTTAATGAGTCAAATATATCAATCTACCTCTCCCCCTTGTTTCTTTTAGGCTTTGTGTTAGATTTAGAAAATCTCTTCTTACTCTGATGGTAAAGATTCC